>NC_088702.1:22169986-22779986 GCF_028017835.1 Emys orbicularis | reverse complement strand
CTGTAACTCAGGTTTTCGATTCCAAACGTTGAGAAATGAAGGGAACTAGTGAAATCCGCCGGCCTGAAGAGCTCAGGGAGTTGAACATGGAGAGGGTTTGGATTCTCTTTAAGTCAAAGGGCAAAAACTACCTTGAATTTGCATCCCAAGCAAGGGGAAGTAACGCGTAAGGCAGGGCTCCAGCCCTGAGCAGGTGACTATCAGCTTCAGACAGGACATCGGGAGCAAGGCGGCAGTGTACAAGGGATCTGACCACCAATTTCCTATTTTAACACGTTTCAGAACTTGCATTTCCACCCAAAGCAGCTTCACTTGTTGCAGCGCAGCCGTCCATTGTGGGGATAAAGCCCAAGGGGTGAAATCCTGACCCCACTGAAGTCAATGGGAGATTTACAACGGACTCCAATGGGGCCAGGATTTCAATGGCATGGAGCCAATCTGCGACTGCTGGCAGCAAATATCTCCAACGGCCGGGGATGGACACTAGCTGGGAAGGGCTCTGAGTTACTCCAGAGAATTCTTTCCCAGGTGTTTGGCTGGTGGGTTTCGCCCACACGCTCAGGGTCTCACTGATCACCATACTTAGGGTTAGGAAGGACTTTCTCCCCGGGTCAAATTGGCAGAGATCCCAGGGGGTTTTCAGCTTCCTCTGCAGCCTGGGCCATGGGTCACCTGCAGGTTTGAACCAGTGTCCATGGTGGTGTCTCTGTCACTTGACGTCTGTAACCCGCGATTTGGGCCGTCAGTGACTCAGCCGGAGGTCGGGGTCTGTTACAGGAGGGGGCGGGTGAGGTTCTGGGGCCTGTGAGGTGCCGGAGGTCAGACGAGATGATCGCGATGGCCTGGGTTGACGCAATGTCACCTACCCAGTGTAGATTCTCCTGCCCCCGAGAGCCAGCCACCTGTAGCAGCCGTTACTGCGCAGTTCTCGGTAGGAGTCTCGCAGGTCTCCGGGAGGCCGTAGCACATGCCACATGTCAGGGTACCTGCTGGGGAATGAAGAACAAGTGTTTCCTTGTTACTGTGGGGTAACAGTGTCACTCTGGCACGTCCCTTAGCCCCAGTCTTCCCCCTCTGCTCCAAACAAGCCAAGGGGTTAATGGACCCAATTTCCTCCCGGACACTCAGCAATTGCACAATTTCAGCCCCAGGGCCAGCGGTACCCGGGGGTCCCATTGGGGACGGGTGAAGGGGATGGTGCTCTTCCCAAGCTCCGCCCACAAAATAAGCTCCGCCCATCCCAGATGTGGCTCCCGTTGTGCAGGTCTTCACAGTACTGGGTCTCATGCGCATGACGTCGCACCCGGCAGGGGGAATTTAATTACAGAATCACAGCAAGGCCTGGCAAATGGAGACCCGGATGGAGGGGTGGGGGGTGAGGCACCAGGGCCGGGGGCGATGGATGGGAGGGCACCACCACTGCGTGGTTGGGGCTGATGGTCAGCGCCCTGGGCCAGCACTTGCAGGATTCCAAGCTCAGTGCCCACTGCCGTGGAGCCGGGGGTTGGCACCCGGGACCGGCGCTTGGGGTCTGTGCCTGCTGTTGCATGACCAGTGTCCAAGGCCAATGTGCACATCTCAAGTACTAAATCTATTCCTGACTCTCCCAGTGTCTAACATCACCGCTCCCTCCACGGCGCGGCTCTCGTCCTCGGCAGCTCGACTCCCGCCTTATCTTATTTATTACCCTTTACGTTTATTTAGTCTTTGATCAAACAGCTCAGCACGCCCGGCCGCTTCTGGGGAACAGCCACTTGCAATGGAATTTCTCAGGAGTCTGAAGCAACCAGCCGGGGGGGGGAAGAGGAGCTGGGAGATCGGAGGAAGACAGAGGGAAACTGAGGCTTAGGGAGTAGAAACATTCACTTGTTCTCCCATTCATACTCCCCACACCCCATCTATCTATCCTCATACACCCCATCCATCTAATCTTTCTATCTATCTCTTCAGGGTAGGACAGTGTCGACATGTCTGTGCAGCGCCTGGCACAATGGGTCCCTGATCTCTAGGTACTACCCTGGTACATTTCTTTCTCTCTCACATGCCAAGGGACCTGAGATCCCTCCAGGCTAGGAGAGCACTGAAACGCAGCCACCTCTGGGGAGGGGGTGAACCCCAGCCTGGGGAATGTCCGATGACAGCAGCGTTTGGGAAA
Source organism: Emys orbicularis (assembly GCF_028017835.1). Taxonomy (NCBI): domain Eukaryota; kingdom Metazoa; phylum Chordata; order Testudines; family Emydidae; genus Emys; species Emys orbicularis. The sequence continues at coordinate 22,777,831 of NC_088702.1, read as the reverse complement.
CAGGCCCTGGGAGATTAAATATCCTCCGAGGGGGGCCCAGTCGTGTAAACAGAGACAAGGGCGGAGAGCGGTGACTGTAGGGAGCACAGAGAACCGAGAGGGAAACAAGCAATAACATCGGATCCGTCCCATGGGCGAGCAAAGGGTTAATCTGAGAACAGCCCAGTGAGATAATTTGCGGCTAGCTGCCACCTGGCCCTTATCAGGAGCCATCTGCGCTGCTTCCTCCATCTATATAAACGAGGTGCCCAGCTCGCATAGCCAGAGAACCTGCTTCCCCATCCTCGCCAGCGCCAGACCTGGGAGGCTGAAGGTAAGCGCTGTCCCTGGCCCACTGCCCTCTCCTCTCCCATGAGACCCAAGTTCACACGCGCGGGAGTATTGTCCTAAACTGGGACCTAGGAGCCGATCGACGTTTTTCAACCCGACTGAGAAAAGTTTCGCACCCGCGCTGACGTTTTTGCAACCAAACCGTGCGGGTTTTTTGAACGGGGAGTAAATTTTCTCCTTTTCCGTCCCGGAGCCCCCCAATTTCGCACAACGAATTCCTTCCGAATTTGGAAATACGGTTTCTCTTGCCAGTAAATAACTCTGTCCGTGTCAATCAGAGGGGGGCAAAGTGCGTGTGTAAACCATTGCAAAATGGGAAAACGCCCGAGACACGATTTCGATTGAGAACCGGGGGGGAGACAAAAGAACTCTCTCGAAAGACACCAGTGAAGAAATCCAAAAAGAAAGCAGTGAGAAGATTTCTGAAACATGAAAAGCACCTGGATCTTATTGGGTTTTTTTCCCCTTCCCATTTTTGACCAGCTCTGCTGCTGATAAAAGGGTTAAGATGTAATTTAAATTCCATTGCAGATCTCACTTGAGGTCTATGTGTTCCCAGTATGATGGTGAGCGTCTCTGGATCTCGGGTGGGGCCCAGGTGGTGCCTGGCACGATGGGGAACTCACCACCCCCGATTTTGGGCGGGGCTCAGGCACACATGTCAAATGGGAAGACCCTTTGTGTCTCGGGCAGGGTCTGTGGGGCACCTGGCATGACAGGGAAACCCCCTGGATCTTGGGCGGGATCCAGAAATTGTTCCTGTGGAAATGGTAGGAAAATGCCAACCCTCTCTTCATTTTTTAAAAAGTTTTCCTCTGGAAAAGTGGAGTGGGGAAAGTTTTCAAAAATTAAAAGAAGAGAGAAAGTAACTGATTGTTTTAAAATAATACGAATCACAGCCCCTGTTTTATAGATGGGGAAACTGAGGCACGATGGGGCAGGGGTTTGCAAGCAGCAGCCTGATGAGTAGTTCATCGGTCCCCTGAAGCGCAGCGCAGGGCTCTGTCCAATCGGCCCCCGCTGCTTTGTCTCCCTGTTTAACTGTCTCTTTAAGCGAGCCAAAGTAACACTTCGGTTTTGTTTTTTTTCTGGTTGCAAAAGGGCTGAGAAAGTGTGTGTGTGTGGGGGGAAAGAACTCAAACTTTCACACTTTGCTGCTGTTTTCTAACTGGGGAAACCAGACAAGAAATGAGGAAAGGTCGATTCCCTCCCCGCCCCCGCACTGCTTTCTTACTTTTTTCAAATTTCCACATGGGGAAAAAATGTTATCACCCAACGGGGGGAAGAAATTCTGACCAGAGATTTTTTATCCTGGGGAAATTCCAGAGGGCAAAATCCCCATTGTCAAGCCAATTCTTCGGATAAGGGTGCAAGGTTTCGTCCATGGGATTTGCCAGACTGGGCAAAACCGAGGTTCTCTCTTGGCCTGTTATCTGGCAGATAAGATACGATGCGATGCGATAAGAAAGAAACTGGCAGTTTCGGTTTTCTCTGTCTCGTAACACAAATAGGAGTCAGATTTAAAGTCTCAGGAACCTAGTGGATTCTCATAAAGCGCCTAATTCCCTTGGGTTCAATGGGAATTAGGAGCCTAACTCCATTCAGAGTTTTAAAATTTCCACCTACAGGCACTTTGAAAAAGTTACCCTGGGTTTGGCTCATCCTTTATTCCCAGGAGGAAAATAGGAGATCCGCATTCTCGGCTGAACTAAAAGGGGCGGTTTCCAGACACTTTAAAGCTACTTTCTACTACCAGGGCAATTCCAAGGGCCCATCTGGCTGGCGGCACCTGCTTCAGCTTTGAAATAATGAGCAATGTGGCAATCAGTAGGGTTCAGAGTCAACTTGCTGTCTGCAGTTGTTTTTAGCTGCTGGCGCCCCCTACAGTTGCGGCTGCCTCCATTTCCCCTTTGTTTGGCCAGTGACCGTTTAGCCCAGTGTCTGGTAGTTCCTTGCTAGGATTCCACCTGGATCTTTAATATTCTCTCCCCCTTTGGGGCAGAAGCTACTCTAGTGAGTCAGGACCAGGAACCTTAGTGAAGAGTTGAGAGACTCTGGCTTCAGCGTGTTGACTCTGGACCCTACTGATGACAGGATGAAGCAAGTAGGGGAGAACAAATGACACGGGACAGGTGTGTAGTCACGTCACTCAATGCCTGACTGGAAAGCGCCCCAAGACTGCAGAGAAGGGTGCTGGGGCACAACCTCGCAGGCTGCTTCTGTGACTCCCACTCACTCTGTGCCTCCGGCAGCCCAGCCAGGCAGCTGCCCAAGGACTCTGCCCCCAGGGGTCCCTGGCCCTGCAGCCTTTTCTCGCCCCAGCTGTGGGGGGGGCCACCAGTCTGCCCCTGTTAATCCTTCAGGGTTTGTCCACACGGCAGCTGAGGGGTCAGGCCCAGCCCAGGGAGAGGGACCTGTCCTAGCTCTGCTTGAGCTATGGATAGCAGTGTGGCCACATGCATGGCTGTGGGGTGGGTGGAAGGGGCGTGGGGGTGGGTGTTAGGGAGGGTTGTGGGGGGGGGAGCAGATGTGGGGGAGGGTTGTGTGGGGTGAGGCAGGGGAGGTGTGGGGGAGGGTTGTGTGGGAGTGTGCAAGGAGGTTGTGTGTGGGGGAGGAAAGTTGTGTGTGGGGCAGTAGGTGAGTGGGGTGTGTGGGTGGGGAGAGGAGTGGGTGGGTTGTGTTATAGGGAGGTGTGGGGGGGATTGTCAGGGACGTGACGGAGGGGTGTGTGGGGGAGGGGTGTGTGTGGAGGTTATGTGTATGGGGGGTTGTTTATGAGGTTTGTGTGGGGTGTGTGTTGAGGTAGTGTGTGAGGATGTGTGTGGGGGGAGTTGCAGGGAGGTGGGGGAGGTTGTGTGAGGGAAGGGTTGCAGGGGAGGCTGTTTATGTGGGGGAGGGTTGTGTGTGGAGGGGTATGTAGGTGGGGAGTTGTGCGGGGTCTTGTGTGTGTGGGGTTGTGTATGAGGGGGTGTATGGGGGTGTGTGTGGGTGGGGGGGTCACAGGGGAGGCTGTCTGTGTGTGTGTGGGGTTGTGTATGGGAGGGGTGTGTGGGTGGGAGGTTGCGGGGGGTTGTGTGAGTGGGTGGGGGTTGTGTAAGGGAGGTGAGTGTGTAGATTGTGTGTCACTGCTATCTGTAGTGCACTAGCTGGGTCAAAGCCAGCACATGTCCATCGACCAGAACTGGACCTCACCCCTCTCCCCGCAGGGCCGACGCCCCCTTTAGGCCCAGTTCCCCTTAGTGGCTGGGACACCCCGGGGCTTGTGCACCCCAATACACACGGGGCAGCTTGCACCTCACCAAGCTGGCGTCTGCTGGGCTGTATTGAAAACAGTGTTACAATACCCAGCGATTTGCTTTCCATGGGGAAGGGGCTTTCCTGATCCTGCAGCAGGCTGGGGGCTCTGCAGGGCAGCGTGTGTGCCTGGAGGCGATCCGTGGAGAGGTGACCTAGAGTCAGGTGGGGTAGGTTGGCTCTCTGTACCTTAGCGAGCAGCCTGCTTCGTCTCCCTCTGCTTTCAGTTCTTGCGGGTGATTGTTCTGGATTCGAAGCAGCAAAGTCATGTTATGGTGCCACCTCCCAGCAAGAGGATTTGCTCCTGTCTCCTTGTTGCAGACTCAACTTCCTTTAGGGCCGGTTCCCAGGGCTAGAGATGCCATTTTCGTTCATTGCCGTGAGTCGCAAGCTTAGACTGGGCAGGACAGGGGCAGCTTCTCTAGTAAATCCTACCGCCCCCCAGGACATGGAATCCTGGAACTCTCCACTTCCTGTGTTCCCCCCCAGCCCGTGCGCACCGTGGCTGCAGAGTTTGGTGCATCCGAGGCAAACAAGAGTCCAGTCCGGCTCCGAGCCCAGCCCCACACTCTCCCGGTCGCCATGCAGGGCTCCCTCGTGCTCAGCCTCCTGACCGTGCTCCTAGCTGCAGCTAATGGCGAATGTAAGTCTCCAAGCCACGCGTTTAACACAATTGTCCTTTTCAACCACTGGCTCCAGCGGAGTCACTCCTGATTTACTCCAGTGTCACCCTATTGGCTAAATCGGAGTCACCCCCGATTTACCTCAGTGTTACCCTATTGGCTAAATCGGAGTCACTCCTGATTTACCCCAGTGTCACCCCCTTGGCCCCAGTAACTCATACCCATTTTATGGCTCCTTTGTGCCAATTGTGCAAATGGCCTTCATGTAAACTGCTCAGGCTCAGACTCAGACTGACTGGCCGTGCCACCTACCCTTCAGCCACTGCTCTGTAACCCTCTATCAAGTCCCCTCTGATCATTCTCCCCTTAAAGGCCTTGTCTACAGGCGGACACTCTGGAAAATTAATCCAAATTAACCAAAGGTGTGATTTTTAACCTGGATTAAACCCATCTAATTTGGAATATAAATGACCTTAATTCAGTTTCTTAATTTACCTCCAAAGTGAATTAAAACTAAACCGAATGAAGGCCACTTTAATCCCAACAGAAAGTGTGCGCAGAGGACTTTAACCAATCCAGTTTAAATTCACACTTTTGGTTAATGCAGATTAAAAGTGGCTTTAATTCAGTTTCATTCACCTCCCCCATAAAGTCACCTAAATTGAATTTATTGAGGCTACGTCCTCACTACGGGGGTGTGTGTGTCGATTTAAGATACGCAAATTCAGCTACGCGAATAGCGTAGCTGAATTCAACGTATCGGAGCTGACTTACCCCGCTGTGAGGACGATGGCAAATCGACCTCCGCGGCTCCCCCGTCAACGGCACTTACTTCTACCTCCGCTGGTGGAATAGAAGTGTCGATTCGGGGATCGATTGTCGCCTCCCTACGAGACGCTATAATTCGATCCGAGAGATTGATTTCTACCCGCTGATTCAGGCGGGCAGTGTAGACCTGCCCTAAGTGTCTACACTGGGACTTAATCTGGTTCAACTAAGCCAGATTACTGACACCTGTAAATTCCCCAATGAGGATAAACCCTTAGGGAAACAAGGGAAGAAGGACAGGATCTTTCCACCAGAATTAACCCTAGACCCTTGGTGTTTCTTCCTACAGATTCATGTTCAGATTGCACAGTCTCCGAGTCCCAGGCAAATTGTCCTGCACCGAACTGCACGGAGGGGACCTGCATCCTCACTCTGGAAACGGTCTTCTCAGGTCAGAGAGAGGGGCCTGGCGCTCCCCTTTCCCTCCCCCAAACCTGCCTAACTTTCCAGCCAGCCCACAATGTTCTTATCCCAAATGGATTAGCCAAAATTCAGGGCCTTTTCGGGTTGCTTCCATTAGGGTGAGAAATAAATGAGGTGTGGGGGGTTATGTGCGTGTGTGTGTGGGGGGTGGGTGGGAGGGGGTTGTTTCTGGTATGGGCTGTGTGGTGTGGGGGGGAGTTGGATGTGTGGATGTTGGTTGTGTAGAGTGTATGGGTTGGGTGCTGTGGGGTGGGGTGCATGTTGAGTGGTGGTGGTTGTTGTGGGTGGGGGGATGTGTATTATGGGGGGGTTATGTCAGGTCTGGGGTTATGGGGGTGGTGGGTTGTGTAGGGTGCAGGAGCAGTTGTGTGTATTGGGGAGGTTGGGGGTGAGTGTGTGGGTGTTGTGGGGGGCTGTGCATGGTGGGGGGAGGGTTGTGTATGCGCGTGCTGTGTGTAGGGTGTGTGTGGTGGGGTTTGTTGTGGGGCAGGGGCTTGTGTATGGTGGGGGAGGGTTGCGTGGGGGAAGCTAAGAGTGTGTGTGTGTGTGTTTTGTCAGATGTGTGGATGAAGGGATTGTGGGGTGTGTATGTGTGGGTGTTGTGGGAGGGTTGTGTGAGGAAAGGTGGGTGTTCTGAGTGGGTGGGTTGGGATGGGAGTGTGGATGGAGGAGTTGTGGGTCACATGTGTGTGCACACACGCAGGCTGATTTTGTTTTAGTTTTTCCCTGCACCTAGGAAACACCGTGACCGTCAAAGCTTGCACGGAGAACAGCACTACCTGCCGTGCAGAGTTCATCAGCCTGTCCGTCAGGCCCGACAAACAAGTGAGGACCAGCTCCATGTGTTTTCAAAGCAACAACTTCAACAAGAATATAACCGTGGCCGGTACGTACCGCGCGCAGCCATTCACAGGGGCAGCTGCTCAACAGGCGGGAAAACAATTTGCTGGCGAACGTTTGAAACTTCAAAACTGTTTCTGTTTCACAGGGTTAAAAACCGAGCTTTACATTTTTGCGTGTATGAAATGTTTTACAAAAACTCAAACTGGCCACATTTCATCCCCTGCCACAATGAAGAGAGACTGACTTTTTTTTTTCCTGGTTCAGTGGCAGCTCTGAAAAATTGGAAACAAATTTTGTTTCAACTTGAGTTTAATCTAAAATATTTTCAGACGTTACTGGAAATTTAAAAAGTCAATGTTGGTCCCCCCCCCAATGTTGAATCTGGGTCTCCCACATCCCACCCCCTCTTCTTCTTCCTTTGGCATTTTGTAACTAAATAAACCCCATAGTTTTGAGTTATTTCCAGTTTTCTCCTTTTTTCTCTCTGTAACGCTTCCAAATGTCGCCAATGCTGGCAAAGTTCATTTTTATTCCTTTAACTGCTCTGCACCTTTCCCTGAAACTGGAGACGTTTGGAAATGTTACAGGAAAAAACATCAGAAAACACAGATTTCATTCCATCTATTACATTCGCTGGCAAAAAACGGCCCCCTGGCCTCGAAAGCTGAAAAGCTTTTGAAAACCAGAATCAAAATTGAAAATGTTCATTTAGAAATTTCCCGTAGAAAAAAATTTGATTTTTCAGTGGGACATTTGGCTTATGTTTGATGCAATGGAAAAAAGGGAGTGACACAAAGAATTGGGTGCCATGGTCCAAGCGACAGGCTTGGAGAACTTTGGCAGCAGCAGTTGAACGGGGCCAGGTTGCATTGGTCAAAGCCAGAGAGCAGGCTGTTGCGGGAACCGAGACGAGAGATGAGGCGATCCTGGCTGAGAGTTCTAGCCGTGTGGTTGGATAGTTCTGTTGATTCTCCATCATGAGCCTCTTTGTGTCCTGAAATTCTGACCCACGGTTCTTTCTCCGATTGTTCCCAGTGCCGCCGAAGAGCTCACCCAAGAACGGGCTGCAGTGCGAAGCCTGCGATCCGCCGGACGCTGACCAGTGCAAGAAGAATGTGACCATCCCCTGCATGGGCTCTCAAGACCATTGCATCGACTTTGCTGGGATGCTTGGTAATTCCTCCAAACATGTTGGAGCTTGGGAACTTGCCTGGGAGAGCTCAGGTCGTCGGGAATTCCTGCCAGAGCTGGTGAAATCCAGAATTCCCTAACCCTACAACTGGTGACATTGATTGAGTGACACCTTTATTTTCATTGATATGGGCCCCTGTTTTTCAGCATCGAAGGGTTATGAGAATCAACATTTGGAGTCCTAGTTTTTCCTGGGTTCTATCCCCAGCTGTGAGAGGGAAGCGGGGTCTAGTGGTTAGAGCTGAGGGGCTGGGTGCCAGGACTCCTGGGTTCTATTGTCAGCTCTGGGACAAGAGTGAGGTCTAATGGGTTAGAGCTGATTCGTGCCAACTGAAGCATTTTGAGAATTTGTGTCAAATTTGCCAAATTGTTTTTGCCGGAAAAAAACAAAATGTTCCCTTTCAAATAAAAAACCTCCAACAAAACATTCCCTTTCAACCCCAAAGATAACTCATTTCTGTCACCCGCTTCCATTTTGCCAAAAAACATCCATTCTGGGTCAACTCAAAACCGAGTGTTTCCAACGGTTTGTCAGGCTGGAAACCGACCCCCCCAAAATGGGCTATTGGCAAAGCTCTGCTGGTGGGGAAGGGGACGAGACAAAAAGGCCAGGCCATTCTTGATTCTTATGGCCTGTTTATTTCCATCTGCAGTTAACAGCACCACCACCACATTGGTCTTGAAAGGCTGCGCTACCCAGAGCGCCTGTAACCTGAAAGTCAATGGCAGCTTCTACTATTCCCAGAAGACATATACGCTGACCAAAGCCAGCTGCCTTCCGGCTACCGGCAAGGGCTCTAACGTTGCTGTTCATGCCCTGGCGTTCTTCCCAACGTTGGCCGGGCTGCTCCTGGTGAAACAGCTGTCCTGATTTGCCCTCTGACTGCAAGATCCTGGAGAAACCACCCCCCACTCACCCCTTGGGATTTAGGGGTGCCTTTGGAGAGATGAGTTCATCACAGGTTGTTGGGCTCTATCTGGGTGTGCGGGGGGGAACTAGGTGTACTTCTCCTACGTCAGTTATGCAGGACATCAGCCATAGACGGCCTTAAAATGGGTGAATCCAGTAGGTTGAATAAAAATGGTATTGAAACCATTCAGGTGTCTGCTTGTTTCTTGTCAAGGGGGGGTGGCCGAGGGGATTTTCCCAGCATGCACAGCACTGTTTTGTGGGGGTCACTCCCTGTGCATAACTGTATAAGAACGGGCCATCCAAAGGTCAATCTCACCCAATCTGCTGTCTTCTGACAATGGCCAGTACCATAAGAACATAAGAATGGCCCTACTGGGTCAGACCAAGGGTCCATCCAGCCCAGTATCCGGTCTACTGACAGTGGCCAATGCCAGGTGCCCCAGAGGGAGTGAGGGGAACAGGGAATCATCAAGAGATCCATCCCATCGGCCAGACCCAGCGTCTGTTCCAAGCTGCTTCTCAACCCCTACTTCCCTGTCAGAGTGAAAAGCAAGTCGGCGTTTCCTTAGAAAATTTTGATGAATGTAAAAAACAAGAAATTTCTCAATTTTTTGGGGCACAGAATTTTAAATTTTGTTTGGCAGAAAATTTCTTTTTTTTTTTTTCTGATGGAGATTTGGAAGCTGGAATATTTCCATGTCCGTGACCCCTCCTGGGAGTTCTAGCACATACGCCTCACTCATCCATTCTCTAGAGGCTGGGCTCGCTGGTTGGACTACATCTCCCATGATGCAACACAGTTACTCCTCTTGTGCTTCATGGGAATCCCTAACCATGGTGCCTCATGGGAGTGAATTCTCTTTCCCCCCCCCTTTCTTACTCTATTTTGCTCCGGAATGCGAAAATATTCACACTCCGCTGCACCATAGCTATGCCCACCTAACACCTGGTGTAGACGTGGCTAGGTCCATGGAAGAATGCTTCAGTTGACCTAGCTGTTTTGGCTTCTACATTGACTGGAAAATCCCCCTGTTGCTGTAGTGTCTTCGTAGCACAGACAAGCCCATATTCTTTCTCCTTCTCTTTTTCCTAGGGCTTTGCAAAAACGTTTTTGTTTCGCAGACAACAACATTTTGCACTAGACAAAAATTGTGGTGAAAAATGTTTGCAACATTCAAAAGGCTCCGTGAACTAATTTGAAAGAAACAGAATCGCAGCGGGGTTAGGGAGACAAACCCTGCTGGACTTTCACCCCAATTTCAAATCCCTCTTTTTTTTTTTTTTTTTTAGAATCGCTTCATCGGAAAATTCCTCACAACATTTCAAACACAATGAAAGTTTGTCTATGGAAAAAGGTCCTGCAAATCATGCCCGTTTTCTCAACTAGGCCCGTGTAGGTGGTGTCTACACTGCAGCGCTACAGCTGTGCGGGTGCCGTGTTTGAAGTGTAGACAAGCCCAGAAGCGTCTCTTGTTAAGGCGGCATTTCACAGGCCTGTTGTGTGAATGTCTATTTGGGAGACACACGGTTGCATATAGTCATTCTTTGCTGCCAAACAACTGCCAGGCAGTGCCCCAGAGCTGGCCACATTTTGGTGGCAGGTGGAATCCTGTGTAAGACTGTACAAACCCAGATTCACAGACACCTCTGCCCCAAAGAGCTGACAACCCTAACTAGACAAGCAAACCCAGGGCAGGGGGACAGGGTACAGCACACCAACGGAGTGACCAATGGGTGGGCAGCGAATGGCATGTTAATGCCTCAATTGCTTTTTGTGGGGGCAGGTGGGTTAGCTAGGAGGGGATCCGCTAAATGGGAAGGGAAGTGGGTCTAGGGGGCCAGGGCAGAGGGGTTGGCGTGGAGTGAACCGAGAGGAAGAGCCTGAGTGACAGGGAGGGTTGGAACGAACAATCAATCAGCACCAGGACGAGAAAGTCCAGTGAAAACTGTAGAAAGTTCTTTGGCAGTTTCTGCCCCTACTGGCTGGAGACCCAGCCACCATCACCCAGGGAGGTGGTGTTCCCCCGGCTTTAGCAACGGAGCTACACCGCTACAGACCCCATAGTGTAGCCATAGCAACATAGAACTGTAGGTCTGGAAGGGACCTCACAAGGTCAACTAATCCAGCCCCTTGCACACAGGGCAGAACTAGATCCTAACTAGACAGTTCCTGACTAAACAAAAAAAAGGAAGAGAAGCAGTGAGAGGCAAAAAGGCATCCTTTAAAAAGTGGAAGTTAAATCCTAGTGAGGAAAATAGAACGGAGCATAAACTCTGGCAAATGAAGTGTAAAAATATAATTAGGAAGCTGAAAAAAGAATGTGAAGAACAGCTAGCCAAAGACTCCAAAAGTAACAGCAAAATTTTGCTTAAGTACATCCGAAGCAGGAAGCTGCTAAACAACCAGTGGGGCCACTGGACGATCGAGAGGCTAAAGGAGCACCCAAGGACGATAAGGCCATTGTGGAGAAACTAAATGAATTCTTTGCATCGGTCTTCACGGCTGAGGATGTGAGGGAGATTCCCACCCCTGAGCCATTCTTTTTAGGTGACAGATCTGAGGAACTGTCCCAGACTGAGGTGTCATTAGAGGAGGTTTTGGAACAAATTGATAAACTGAACAGTAATAAGTCACCAGGACCAGATGGCATTCACCCAAGAGTTCTGAAGGAACTCAAATGGGAAATTGCAGGATGTAGAGATGCGGTGACTCACCGGTGTGGTGCCGCCTGCTGGTCGTCCTGGGAATTAGCTCTCCAGCTCCGGAGTGCCCCCTGCTGGCCAATGTCCGCTTGCTGCTGGCCCCCCGTGTCCCTCCCAGACCCCGGTGGCCCTTTACCTTGGGTGCTGCCGCCCCCTGGCAGTACACCCACTCTCTGGATCTCCCCACCCAGGGGAACCCCCAACCCTCTACCCCCACCTCACCAGCTACTGCCAGTCACCATCTAGCCCCCGTTCACTGGGGCAGACTGCAGTCTATAACACTCATCATCGGCAAGGGGGGTTTGGACCTGCTGCCTCTGCCTATCTCTGGGCTGCACCTCTGCAACCCCAGTACTCTTCCCAGCCTTTACCAAGGCCTGCAGCCTGGGGGTTTTCCAGCCTGGAGCTCCCCAGCCCCTCTGGCCTTTCCCCAGCCCTGCTCCACTCTAGGTACCCTGCTGAGCTCCCAAGCAGCCAGGCCCATCTCTCTCCACAGCTAGAGAAAGACTCTGCCTGAGCTCCTGGCCCACAGCCTTTTATAGGGCCAGCTGGGCCCTGATTGGGGCGTGGCCCCAGCTGTGCCTGCTTCCCCAATCAGCCCAACCTTCTGGCTCCCTGGGGCAGCCCTTTCCCAGGGCTGTTTTAACCAGGGCCGGGGCAACCATTAGGTGACCCAGGGAGGCAGAAAAGCTGGCGGTGCTCCTGGTTTTAATCCCTTCAAGGCAGGGGGGATAGCTCAGTGGTTTGAGCATTGGCCTGCTAAACCGAGGGCTGTAAGCCCAATTCGGGGGGGGGGGCACTTAGGGATCTGGGGTGAAAATCAGTATTTGGTCCTGCCTAGTGAAGGCAGGGGGCTGGACTTGATGACCTTTCAAAGTCCCTTCCAGTTCTAGGAGATAGGATATCTCCATTAATTTATTTATAGAAGCGGGTGACCAGCCCGCTACAAGGACTGCTTAATGATTCCCTGTTCTGTTAATTCCCTCTGGGACACCTGGCACTGGCCACTGTCGGCAGACAGAACACTGGACTAGATGGACCTTTGGTCTGATCCAGTATGGCCATTCTTATGTTCTTACAGTTCTTTGTCTAACCTGCTCTTAAAAATTTCCAGTGATGGAGATTCCACATCCTCCTTAGGTAATTTATTCCAGAGCTTAACTACCCTGACTAGATAGGTCAAGTTTTTCCTAATATCCAATCCAAATTGCCCTTGCTGCAATTTAAACCCATTGCTTATTGTCCTGTTTTTAGAGGTTAACGAGAACAATTTTTCACTCTCCTCCTTGTAACGACGTTTTATGTACTTGAATACTGTTCTCATGTCCCCCCTTGGTCTTCTCTTCTCCAGACTAAACAAACCCATTGTGATGGGTTTGGCCACAGAGATCCCCTTGAGACTGTCACCTGACGTGCTGAAATTACCTCTGAGCCCGTTTTCCCTGCCAGCTTGGGACTCCAGAACCCTGCCTTGTTGAGCCAGACACACTAGCCTGCTCCAACACAGACCCAGGGTCTGAACCACGCCCCCAAAGCTGCAGACTTAACTGAAAACAGCTCAGCAGGTTACCTGTGTCCAGCACCCAAACACCCAGTTCCCAATGGGATCCAAACCCCAAATAAATCCGTTTTACTCTGTATAAAGCTTATACAGGGTGTGGCAAAGCTCCGATTTTGTCTCCGTGGGTCCCACGCTTCCAGGTGGTCTATGCTAGCCTCAGAGGCTCACTGCAACCCTCCACGTAGCCCTTCTCTCTCTAGGGCCAGGGTACTGAGCCCTTTTCATCATAAACCAGCAAGGAGGTTGGTGAGAGAACTCCCACAGTCTCTGCTGTCCCTATGGGCTTTTTCAAGAACAGTTTAGACTCCTGTCCTGACAGGAGCCTGACTTCCCCTCCCAGGAGGTGTTCCTGTAGTGGTGGGTTGGGGGGAACCTGGGCCCGCCCTCTACTCTGGGTTCTGGCCCAAGGATCCTAGTGGCAGCAGCTGTTGGCAGCTGACCTTTCACCGCCAGAGCTGCTACATTTCCCTGGGCCACTTCCCCACAGCTCTCCTGCTTCTCTCTCTCACCGCCTCCTTCACCCTTACCGTAGGGCTCCCTTCCAGTGGCTTGGGGGTGTCTTCATTACCCAGCCCTTCAGCCGCACTTCCCCTCCTCTGGCTCCCTTTTCCTCTCCCCAGCCTGACTGGAGTGAGCCCTTTTATAGTATCAGAGGGGCCTTAATTAGAGTCAGGTGTTCACATTAGTTTAACGGCCTCACCTGACTCTTTGCAGGTTAATTAGAGTCAGGTGTTGACCTTAGCCTAATGGCCTCACCTGACTCTTTTCAGGCTAATTGCAGTCATGTGTCCACCCTAGCCTGGAGCCCCCGCTCTGGTCAGTCAGGGAACAGAAAAATGCGTATCCAGTGGCCAGTATATCTGCCTTCTACTACTCTGCTGTACCCAATTGGCCTGGGTCTATCACAAGGGTAAATTCATAAATTGTCTGCCCTCTATAACACTGATAGAGAGATATGCACAGCTGTTTGCTCCCCGCAGGTATTAATCTCTTACTCTGGGTTTATTAATCAACAAAAGTGATTTTATTAAGTATAAAAAGTAGGATTTAAGAGGTTTCAAGCAATAACAGACAGAACAAAGTAAGTCACATAAGCAAAATAAAGCAAAAACACGCAACTCTAAGCCTAATACATTAAGAAACTGATTACAGGTAATATCTCACCCTCAGAGATGTTCCAATAAGCTTCTTTCACAGACTAGACTCCTTCCTAGTGTGAGTCCAATCCTTTCCCCTGGTCCAGTACTTGTTAGTTCCAGCAGACATCTCAGGTAGTAAGAAGGGGTTTTCTCATGACTGGAAGCCCCCTTTGTCCTGCTCCACTCCCTTTTAGAGCTTTGGCACAAGGCGGGAATCTTTTGCCCGTGCTTGGTTCCCACCCCTCCTTCTAAATGGAAAAGTACCAGGTTTAAGATGGATTTCAGTATCAGGTGACACGGTCACATGTCACTGTAAGACCCCTAGTCTCCATTTCCCATGGGCTGACCCACACGTACACAGGAAGGCTTTTAAGTAGTTAAGGCCATTTACAACTGATATGTTACACTTAATATGTTTCCATCAGTGATAGAAGTTTATATCTTATTCTCCCAACTCCAGATATAGAAATAATACATGAAAACAAATAGGATGAACACACTTAGTAGATTACAAACTGTCCAATGACACCATACAAGGGGTATTTAGCATAAAGCATATTCCAGTTATGTCATATTCATAAGCATACTTTCATAAAGCATATGGAGTGCAACATCACACCCATGTTTTTTAATCTTCCCTCATAGGTCATGTTTTCTAGACTTTTAATCATTTTTGTTGCTCTTCTCTGGACTTCCTCCAATTTGTCCACATCTTTCCTGAAATGTGGCGCCCAGAACTGGACACAATACTCCAGTTGAGGCCTAATAAGCGTGGAGTAGAGCGGAAGAATGACTTCTCGTGTCTTGCTTACCTCACTCCTGCTAATACATCCCAGAATGATGTTTCCTTTTTTTGGAACAGCGTTACACTGTTGACTCACACTTAGCTTGTGATCCACTATGACCCCCAGATCCCTTTCTGCAGGACTCCTTCCTAAGCAGTCATTTCCCATTTTGTATGTGTGCAACTGATTGTTCCTTCCTAAGTGCAGTACTTTACATTTGTCCTTATTGAATTTCTTCCTATTTCCTTCAGACCATTTCTCCAGTTTGTCCAGCTCATTTTGGATTTTAATCCAATCCTCCAAAGCACTTGCGACCCCTCCCAGCTTGGTATCGTCCGCTAACTTTAAAAGTGTACTCTCTGTGCCATTATCTAAATCACTGATGAAGATATTGAACAGAACCGGACCCAGAACTGATCCTTGCGGGACCCCACTCGTTATGTCCTTCCAGCCTGACTGTGAACCGAGGATTACTTTCTGGGAACAATTTTCCATCCGGTTTTGCACCCACTTTATAATAGTTCCATCTAGGTTGTATTTTCCTAGTTTATTTATGAGAAGGTCATGGGAGACAGTATCTAAAGCCTTACTAAAGTCAAGATTATACCACATCTACTGCATTCCACAAGGCTTGTTACCGTGCCAAGGAAAGCTATCAGGTTGCTTTGACATGATTTATTATTGACAAATCCATGCTGGCTGTTACTTAGCACCTTGTTATCTTCTAGGTGTTTGCAAACTGATTGCTTGATTATTTGTTCCGTTATCTTTCCGGGTACAGATGTTAAGTTGACTGGTCTGTAATTCCCTGGGTCGTCCTTATTTCACTTTTTATATACTGGCACTAGATTTGCCCTTTCCAGTCTTCTGGAATCTCTCCCATCTTCCATGACTTTTCAAAGATAATCACTAATGGCTCAGATATCTCCTCAGTCATCTCCCTGAGTATTCTAGGATGTATTTCATCAGGTCCTGGTGGTTTGAAGACATTTAACTTGTCTACGCAATTTTTAACCTGTTCTTTCTCTATTTTAGCCTCTGATCCTACCTCATTTTCACTGGTGTTCACTACGTAAGACGTCTGATTGCTACTAACCTTTTGGTGAAAACTGAAATAATAAAGTCATTTAGCACCTCTGCTATTTCCATTGTCCGTTATTGTCTTTCCCCCCTTCACTGAGTAATGTGCCTACCGTGTCCTTGGTTTTCATCTTGCTTCTAATGTATTTGTAGAAGGTTTTCTTCTTACCCTTTCTGTCTCTAGCTAGTTTAATCTCGTTTTGTGCCTTGGCCTTTCTAACTTTGTCCTGACATGCTTGTGTTGTGTGTTTATATTAATCCTTCATAATCTGACTTAGTTTCCACTAGGACTCTTTTTTGAGTTTCAGCTCATTGAAGATCTCCTGGTTTAGCCAGAGTGGTCTCTTGCCATCCTTCCTACGCAGTGGGATAGTTTGCTCTTGTGCCCTTAATAACGTCTCCTTGAAAAACTGCCAACTGTCTTTAAAACATGGATATAAATAATCCCCAGATTTTCCATCAGTTAATCACAAACCACTCTCTCTCTTTAGATTCCTGGAGATCTTAACACCTGGATTCCGTCTGGAAGCCCCCTACCCAACTCGACAACCTCAGGGAGGAAAACATCCTGAAATACAAACAAGGCCGAAACGCTCTTCTCCGCTCAGTTATTCTATAACTAAATTCCCCCAGCTGGGTGTGACGTCATGCGCGTGAGACCCATTTTGCTGCAACACCCTTGACATGGGGCGAGGAAGAAAATGTGTCACCGATGAATGTTTACACAATTTAATGACAAGGAATTTAGCAACCTGTTCTGGGAGTGGGAGGAGATCTGTCGTAATGGAACCAACCCCATGGCCAACCTTAGTTCCCTTGGGATGGTTTCACTGGACCCCCCATTTGGTGTCAATCAGTCATTGCTCCATTAGAGTTAATGGAACCAGATCCCGGACTGGTGTCAATTGGCCCTAGCCCCATTGTAGTTAGGGTGACCAGATGTCCTGATTTTATAGGGACAGTCCCGATTTTTGGGTCTTTTTCTTATATAGGCTCCTATTACCCCCACTCCCTGTCCTGATTTTTCACATTTGCTGTCTGGTCACCCTAATTGTAGTCAATGGGGCCAGATCCCTGGCTTCTTTCAATTGGCCATTGTTGTGTGATTTACAGCACCTGCCGATCTGGCTATACACCTCTAATGTGCAAACAGTCACGCCTCTACCCTTGTGACTAAGCTGAGTATCACCTCTTATCTCTGTTGCATGAACCAGCAGACTGGATGGGACAAGTTCTATAAAACACAAGCTGATGGGTTAGGAAAGAGTCAATCTGAATTATATTTAAAGAGGGAGTGCCCAGGTATGAGGGTCGTATAACATGTTACATTACAGTAAATCATTCACTGTGACGCCCAAGGTATATATGAATCCGATTCTGTCTTTGGCCTAGATAGAGAAGAAAGGGGCCATGCTAGACAGGTTAGTGCATCTCTTCAGTTTTATAGAGAAATTGGAGAATTAACTGAACTATTTTGCAATTGAAGGTAAGAGTTTTTAAGTTGTGTTAAATTATTGTTTGTAATCTTTCATGATCTGCTGAAAAGTGCGTAAAGGCTGGAGATATCTTTCAAATGCAAGCTCCCATTGTAAAACCCCACGATGATGATAGAGCAGGGATAAAGCGGCTCGGTTTGTGCAAAGGAAAAGAAGCCTCACTCATGGAATGGTGTGTGAACGAAATAGGGAGATTTTCAAAGGCAAAACCAGCAGCGAGGGGGCCAGCGTCAGCTGAAACCACTGGGAGTCGGGCCTCAGACTCCCTTCAGCTGCTTCTTAGGAAGAAGAGAAGAACCAGTCGACGTACTTGATTTGGACTTTCAAAAAACCTTCGGCAAACTCCCTCGCCGTAAGGCAGTAAGGAATCGAAGCAGCCCTGGGGCGGGAGGCAAGGGAGTGTCATGGAGCAGAAACAGGACAACAGCCAGAGAACAGGAGTTTGCAGCGTTGTTGTAGCCGTGTGGGTCCCAGGATATCAGAGAGACAAGGTGGGTGAGGGAAAAGCTTTTATTGGACCAGCTTCTGCTGGGGAGAGACACAAGCTCTCGAGCTCCGCTGACGCAGAAGAGCTCTGTGTCGCTCGGAAGCTCGTCTCTTCCCCCACCTTGTGTCTCTAGAAAACAGAGCGGGAATTCATGGGAATTTTGTGTGATGGCAAAAGCTTAAAAGTGGAGGCCTCCAAGCTCTATCCTAGACCCAGCGTTCAAGGTACTCAAATGAACTGCAAGGGGGGTGAGCGAGGAGGTGGTGAAATCTGCAGAGGAGGCAACTTACTGAGGTTAATCGGGAACTTCAGCGAGATCGAACGGAGCTGGGTCGATGGGCAACACGATGGCAGATGAAGCTGAGTTTTGATCAATGCAAAGTAACACACATGGGGCAGAGGGTTTGAAGCCTCCTAGACCTGACAGGTTCTAACTGAACCGGGTTGGTTCAGGGAAGGGACCAGAGCGTCCCCGTAGGAAGATCAATGGACACCTCAGCTCCCTGTGCAGCTGCAGAAGAGAGAAGTGAACAAGCCGTTGGGCTGCCCAAGGGGGTGGAGATAATGTGGAAAACTCTGTAGTGCCCCTCTGCAGACCAGCAGGATTGTCTGATCATGGAGCCCCACAGGCAGCGCCGGTCGCCCCATGTCAGAAGGGACAGTGCAGACCTGGAGCAAATATGGACGAGGGAGTGAAACCTGGGCCAGCCTAGACCCCTGCAGCGGGACTGGGATCCCACGGGACCCGCAGGACCTGCTGCCATAATAGCGGAGCGGGTAAAAGTACTTTGTTGCGAGCAGTATTGGGTGGGCAAAGAAAGTCGACTGCAGTAATATGCGGGAAATCACAGGGCAGCAGCTTGTCATCAATAGAATTTCAGCAACATAAAGTTGGTTTTAAAAATAAAGGTTTTTACCCTTAAATTTAAGCGAGGGATAGAAAGAGGTTTGATGTATTATAACAGGAGTTAAAGTATTTTGTACGTGGTTTAAGCAAGATATGTTTTATACTTTTAGTAGAAACAATTGTGTCTGACTTCTGCTTATGTATATATAGTATATTAACCAAACCTTTTTTCTATGTTTTAAAGTATCATGAGGGAATTTGTCTCTCTTGTGGGATTTGTAGGATCTAAGGTTTTTTGCGGGTGTGAAAGGAATAAAAATACAAGAAACAACGCGGGAGTGGCTGGGAGTGGGATTAAAACAATAGTCCCACGCCGCGCTCTGCCCTGGAGTTCCCACTCTGTTATTTCTAGGCATGTTTGTGGCATGTGGGAGCTGAGAGAAATTTTTTCAACAAAACTTTTCTCCACCCAAAAATGCAGGTTTGCAGCAACTGAAACATTTCGCTAATTTCTGTCAATTTCGCCACATTGCCGCAACAGCAAAAACAAATCCTAGAAAAAAAAATCCTGAAAAACGGAAATGTTTTGTCTTCACAATTCCAGAATTAAACGTTTTGATGTTTTCCAACTCAAAATGTCATTTCAAAATTGACGGCAACATTTACATTTAAACCATTTTAAGAATGTTTTTAAATGCCTGAAAACGAACCCAAACCATTTTTTGTTCGGCTTTTCGGTCGGATGAGAATTTTGGTTCAACCGAAATCTGTTTTTATTTCCAGATCTTTTGGAACTGCCAGTGAACCAAAAAATTGGTTATTTTTGCAGCTCTGATCCCTGGTGCTTTCCCCCCCAAATCTCGGCTGGAATTCCCTTTCCCTCCTCATTTCGGTCTTGACTCTCTCCTCCTCCCCACCCCCCCGGCAGTGCTCACTGTGTCAGTCATGAGAAGCTCCGTTCAGCTCCGAGCCCAGCCCCGTGGGTCTCCCAGCACCAGGATGGTTTCCTTCATCCTCTGCCTTCTCCCTGCTCTCCTAGCTACGAGTGCACAAGGTGAGTCATCCGCTGCTGTGGCCATGTAACCCCCCCTGGACTTGGACCCTTTATACCCCACGGATCCCCAGTCAGGGGAACATCCAGCATGTGCAGGGAGGGGGGGATGAGCTCTGTGTGGGGTACAAGGCCAGGTCTACATTATGGTTACTGTAGTAATTTAGCCATAGCGCTGTAGCTAGGCAGGCAGAGGCCTGTACTGAATCCACAGCCTATCCCAATGGACGGGGTTTTTCCATTTCTACAGGAACTCACCTCTCAGAGTGACGGTAGCCAGGCCGAGGGAAGCATTCACCCGTCGACCTGCACCTACTCCAGGGGCTAGATCGGCTGAGCTGTGGTGCTCAGGGTGTGGACTTTTAAAACCTCGCCCCCGAGCACTGTATCTGTATCACCCTGGTTAGTGTAGACCAGGCCTGAGGGACACCATTACCGGACACTGCCCTGAATTCTTATTTCCAAGAAGGCCCCTCGGCACTGCTTTGGCAGCACAAAGGAGACTAAATATAGGAGTAAATGACACTGCTTGGGGATTGAGTGTAACCTGGAATCAGGGCTCTCCAACCGAGCAAACAGAGGCAGAATGAGATCCAATGGCTGGGAGTTGAATTTAGACCAATCCAAGGTGGAATTAACCCTGGCAGCAGCTTCTCAAGAGGCAGGGTGGATTCTCCATCCCTTGTACTCTGTACATTGAGGCTGGACGTCCTTCTAAAAGATTGGCTCTAGCTCAACCATCAGATATGGGCTGGATGGAAAAGAAAAGTTGTGAAGCTGCTGTACTTATACAGCTTTTGTGCAGGGCGCTGTACATAAGGACTGAAGGGCCGAGATACTTCACTTCCATGTCCCCAAGAGGTCTGTGCACATCCATGTGCTGCGGTTAATGCCACTTGTATCTATGCTAATTTGGGGAACACGAGACAATGAATGTCTTTTTATTCTGTTTTTTGCCTGGCAATTTCCATCCTTCCCATTCCCCACAGATTGCGAATGGCTGGGCTGATCCAGAGGGATGTGTGCAAAGTTGGCTTTAACTTAAGTTCAGGGCCGTGTAATTGGGCTCTAAACCTGCTGACCAGTCATCACAGAGCCTTCCCAATGGGGAGCAATCCCCATGAGACTAAGGGCCAAGATAGCTGGCTTCTACACCCCAAACCTTTCTGTCAGACACCTCTGCTGGCCGGCTGGCAGCCCAGAGAGCCTGGCTGCACTCACATCAGTGGCCTTTCCCTATTTCTATGCAACCCAATAACTTTTGAACCCTACGTTCCATTAACTCCAGAATGTCAGGGGATGTTCTAGACATCACTGGGCAGAACCACATTGACTTTGGGGGAAATCAGAAAACTGGAAGAGGGAAATTGGGGACACACCGAGCCCCTTGGCTTCTGGCCAGCCCAGCCACACTTTCAACCACCTCTGTAATTGTGTGTACGTCAAAGAACCGGTTGATGGGACCACTGACATCTTCCAGCCCATCAACCCCCCAGCCCAGTGCTGCCCAGCGTCCCTATGGAGCTTAACATGTTACACCCTGGGCAGCTGATCTCCCAGACAGAAAGAAGGATGATGGGGGGGGAGGCTGAATTGGGGGCACACAGAGCCCCTGGCATGGTGAGGGGAGAATGGCGGGCCCTGATATGGGGGATGGGGAAATGGGGGGCACACAGAGCCCCTAGCATGAGGTGGGGGGTGGAGGGGGTTGCATGGGATCCCTGAAATAGAAGGGGGTGGGAGGGGCACACCAGGAGTTTGTGAGGACCAGGCGGGGCTGCCAGGAGCCCCGGGCCGTGCAATGAACTCAGCCAATGCACACTGCGAAGTGAGCCACTCTCCAGTACTGTGAATACCTGCACAATGGGAGCCACATTTGGGGTGGGCGGAGCTTATTTTGTGGGCGGAGCTTGGGAAGAGCACCATCCCCTTCACCCGTCCCCAATGGGAACCCCGGATACCGCTGGCCCAGGGGCTGAAAGTGTGCAATTGCTGAGTGTCCAGGAGGAAATCGGGTCCGTTAACCCCTCGGCTTGTTTGGAGCAGAGGGGGAAGACTGGGGCTGAGGGACGTGTCAGAGAGACACTGTCACGCCACAGTAAGAAGGAAACACTTGTTCTTCTTTCTCCAGGTCAGACCCTGACATGTAACACGTGCTTTGGCCAAACGGAGACCTGCAAATTCGCTCCAGGAACCTGCCAAGACAACAATGTTACTGGTGGCTGCCTCTCCGTGGCAGAAGCTATTACACTGGGTAGGTGACATTGCCTTCAACCCAGTGTGACAAAGTTCCTCCTCTATCTTGGTGGGTCCTGCGCTTATTGGCGGATTTTCTTGTCTCAGAGATTCACCATGTGGGTTGGGGAACAGCCCAGAGACCTTCCCCTCTGGAAGAACCCACAGTCCAGGTCAGTTGGGAGGTTTGGGGGGAACCCGGGCCCGCCCTCTACTCCGGGTTCCAGCCCAGGGCCCTGTGGACTGCAGCTGTCTATAGTGCCTCCTGTAACAGCTGCATGACAGCTACAACTCCCTGGGCTACTTAGACTCATAGACTCATAGACTTTAAGGTCAGAAGGGACCATTATGGTCATCTAGTCTGACCTCCCGCATGATGCAGGCCACAAAAGCTGACCCACCCACTTTCCCTTAGCTCAGCTGTTGAAGTCTCCAGATCGTGATTTAAAGACTTCAAGTCGCAGAGAATCCTCCAGCTTGCGACCCCTGCCCCATGCTGCGGAGGAAGGCGAAAAACCTCCAGGGCCTCTGCCAATCTACCCTGGAGGAAAATTCCTTCCCGACCCCAAATATGGTGATCAGTAGAACCCCGAGCATACAGGCAAGATTCTCCAGCCGGACCCTCATTTTACCAGCGATGGCACGTTATTGCCTAATTGACTAAAATCACGTTATCCCATCAAACCATTCCCTCCATAAACTTATCTAGCCTAATCTTGAAGCCAGAGAGGTCTTTTGCCCCCACCGTTTCCCTCAGAAGGCTGTTCCAAAATTTCACCCCTCTGACGGTTAGAAACCTTCGTCTAATTTCAAGCCTAAACTTCCCCATGGCCAGTTTATATCCATTTGTTCTCGTGTCCACATTGGTACTGAGCTGAAATAATTCCTCTCCCTCCCTGGTATTTATCCCTCTGATATATTTAAAGAGAGCAATCATATCCCCCCTCAGCCTTCTTTTGGTTAGGCTAAACAAACCGAGCTCCTCGAGTCTCCTTTCATAGGAAAGGTTTTCCATTCCTCGGATCATCCTAGTGGCCCTTCTCTGTACCCGTTCCAGTTTGAGTTCATCCTTTTTAAACATAGGAGACCAGAACTGCACACAGTACTCCAAATGAGGTCTCACCATCGCCTTGTATAACGGAAGCAGCACCTCCTTGTCCCTACTAGAAATACCTCGCCTAATGCATCCCAAGATCGCATTAGCTTTTTTCACAGCCACGTCACATTGCCGACTCATAGTCATCCTGCGGTCAACCAGGACTCCGAGGTCCTTCTCCTCCTCCGTTACTTCCAACCGATGCGTCCCCAGCTTATAACTAAAATTCTTGTTAGTCATCCCTAAATGCATCACCTTACACTTCTCACTATTAAATTTCATCCTATTACAATTACTCCAATTTACAATTTACTTCCCCATGGCCTCCTCCAAACACCTTCCTTATTCTCACCACAGGACCTTCCTCCTGGTGTCTGATAACACTTGTGCTCCTCAGTCCTCCAGCAGCACACCCTCTCACAGCTCCTTGCGCCTCTTGCTCCCAGCTCCTCACACTCCCACCACAAACTGAAGGGAGCTCCTTTTTAAAACCCAGGTGCCCTGATTAGCCTGCCTTAATTGATTCTAGCAGCTTCTTCTTAATTGGCTCCAGGTGTCCTAATTAGCCTGCCTGCCTTAACTGGTTCTAGCAGGTTCCTGATTACTCTAGTGCAGCCCCTGCTCTGGTCACTCAGGGAACAGAAAACTACTCATCCAGTGACCAGTATATTTGCCCTCTACCAGACTCCTGTACCCCACTGGTCTGGGTCTGTCACACCAGGCACATCCTATCCTGCAGTCTGTCACCATCCTCACCGCTAAAGCCAACCCCAAACAGTCCATCAACAAAGCACATTCACCCGGCACAGAACACTCAGTCTGGGCTCGAGGCTCAGGCAACGTTACGGTGTCTTACGTAGCGACTGGAAGACACGGCGGTTCGAAATCCTGGCCCCATTGGAGTCAGTTGTAAATCTCCCATTGACTTCAGTGGGGTCAGGATCTCACCCCTTGAGCTTTATCTCCACAATGGACGGCTGCGCTGCAACAAGCGAAGCTGCTTTGGGTGGAAATGCCCATTCTGAATCGTGTTAAAAAAAAGAAATTGGCAATGAGATCCCTTGTACACTGCCGCCTTTCTCCCAATGTCCTCTCTGAAGCTGTGAATCTCCTGCTCAGGGCTAGAGCCCTGCCTTACGCGGTTCTTCCCCTTGCTTGGGATGCAAATTGAAGATACTTTTTGCTGTGTGACTTAAAGACATTCCAAACCTTCTCCATGTTCAACTCCCTGAGGTCCTCACGCCAGCGGATTTCACTAGTTCCCTTCATTTCTCAATGTTTGCCCTTTGGAATCGAAAATCTGAGTTACAGACCTGGTTTTGTTCATCCTTCCATTGAATTACAGAGAGTAAATGGCTCCTTCCATTTACCTTGTAAGAAGGATGCATAGCACAGCATCAGCTTTAACGTGGTCTGTCATTATCTACCTACCTATCTGCTTATCTATCTATTCCCATACAACCCCTCTATCTATCTATCTATCTATCTATCTATCTATCTATCTATCTATCTATCTATCTATCTATCTATCTATCTATCTATCTATCTATCTATCTATCTATCCCCATACATGCCCACCAGCCTCTGACCACACTCACGAAATTTTCCCAGCACAGTCACAAATGGGTTTATTAAAACTTCCACCCACTCAGGGTCTCTCTTCAGAGCAGATAATGTGGGGTGTGACCCGAGTTTTAGCCCTAATTACCTCACCTCACCCCCTCCTATCCACACACAAAACCCTTTAACTTCAGGCTAGCTGATGCAATTTGGGGTGTAGTTTAGATCTGGGTTCCTCTTTAACTTCCTGAATTGTGGGTCCCAGAACAAGACACAGGATCCCAGCAGCATCGCCCCAAGGCCAAATATGGAGGTAAAATAACCTCCCAGCTGTTACTCGAGGTTCCTCTCCCAGCCTCTCATTTTCTTTTTTGGTTTTCTGTCTTTAACAAAGATGGGACACAGAACACGAACTTCTACAAACAGTGTCTAAGTAGCTATACAAGTGACATAAAAGTCCCCATCTCTTTCACTGTTGGGAATGGCAAGTATGTGAGGATCAATATCAAGCAATGCAACAACGCAGATAAATGTAACTCGCCTGTACTTGGAGGTAAGTTATGGGTCTGTTTTTACTGTCCCTCTTTAATGGCTTGTCGACATGAACAGTGAGACGGCGCTGAGCTGGGGTGTGAATCCAGCTCTCCGTGTGCCCCCTGCCGATGCACATGACTGTTCGGGCGCTTTGGAAGGGCACTAGCTCAAAGCACATTAACGAACGGTTCACGTGATTCAGCAGGGTGCACGTGGACAGCTAGGCCGTGGCAGGCTGGGGCAGGGTCGATTCACACCTGGTAGATCCTTACACCCCGGCCCCCCTTGCTACAGTCAAATGGTTCATGTGGACAAGCCCCGGCACAATTGTACTTGTTACCGTTTCTCCCCTTTACTGCCCCCAACGTCCATTCACTCGAATGTCATTTCTGTCTCCACTGAAATGCCTGTCACTGGCAGGTCTCCAAACCAGGGGGTGGAACAGTCGGGGCCCATGTGAAACCAGACGGGCGAGGGCTGCACGCGAGAGAGGGGCAGCAGCCGGGATGGGCTCAAATCTAAACCTCCCTGAACCTGTCAGGCTCCACCTTCAAACTAGCCGGGGTCTGGAACTGATCGGATGCGGCGTTCACAGATAGTCGTGTCACAGACAGACGAAGAAATGCCGTTGGGCTGGGGGTGGGGCCTTCACCTGCTCAGGCAATGCAGGGCACATCCACCAGATTGAACGAGGTTTAACCCACCCTGTGACTGTCTCTCTCTCTCTCTCTCGGTTCTCAGTGCCCACGGGGAGCACCACAGAGAATGGGCTGCAGTGCCCAACCTGCTTTGCTCTGAACTTCGCTCTTTGCAACAGCTCAGTCACCCCTTGTACCGGGGACGAGACCTACTGCATCGATTTCACTGGGTTTCTATACCAAGGTAAATGCTGCCAGCTGGCCACAGTGCGGGAGCTACCCCGGGAATCTCACACCGCAGGAACTCCCCAGAGACTGGTGAAAACTAGTCTGTGCTGGGCCTTTGGGCGGGTGAGGGCCGCCAAGAGGGGTTTTTGGCCAGAGAGAAGAAGAGAGACATATGGAAGTTTTCCCTTCCTCACCAGTTCCCCCCTCTCAGTGATGCCGCCCTGCTCCTGGAGTTATGACAACGCGTCTCTTGCCATGGGAAGGGTCGTTATGTCGATGATGCAGAGCTGGGGAGAGAACCCAGGAGTCCTGGCTCCCAGCCCCCACTGCTCTTACCACTAGACCCCACCCCCTTTATGTTTAACAGGGAGCTAAGCTATTGCTCAGTGCGGAAGCTCCTGTTCTCAGTGTGTGTCCAGGACTCCCAGCGCTTTGGGGTGTTTATAAAATAACTGAACCGAGCGGTTGGGGCTGCCGGGGACGGTGAGAGCCGGGCGTGTTCCCCGGGGGAGCCGGGCGCTGGGGAAGGAGCCGCCCCCGGCGATCAGCTGGTTCCAAACTCCAGCTTCAGTGTCTTGTGGAGCTGCAGAAAGGGGCGCGGGGGAGACGAGAGGGGATCAGACGCCCGCCCTGCCGTGGCCGGTTACAGCGAGAGCAGGGAGAGCACCGGGCGGGTGGGAACGGGAGGCAGAGGTGGGAAATGCTGGATGGTGGAGACAGAGGTTATGGGGGCAGAGAAGGAACCAGAGCTGCCTGGTTGATTAACAGGCTGATTTCCTCCATCAGGTCCATCTTTTTCACCATTTGAAGCAAAAGGCTGCGCTTCTGCATCTGCTCAGGCCGTTAAACCTGGAACCAACCTGACGTCTACACCCTACACATTCTACTTTTTTTGGGGGAAAACTGTTCAGGCAGAGAAAATACCCACCAGCCCCCCTCCCACAACCACCACCCCCGCTAATACCACCAACCCCCCTCCCACAACTGCCACCCCCGCTAATACCACCACCACCACCACTCCTGCTACCACCACCACCACCTCCCCTACAACCACCACCACCCTCAACACAACTAACACAAACAAAACAACCACCATCCAGAAAACAACACCCACCCCTACAACCACCACCACCACCAAACCCACTACCCCACCCAAAACAACCACCTCATCCAAACCCGCCCTCCCCACCCAAACAACCCGCAGTGGGTCCAGCCCGGCTGTGGGGACATTCTCCTTTGCCCTCTACCTGCCTGGCCTGACTGGGCTGCTGCTGGTGAAGCTGCTCTCCTGACCCCCGCCCGGCACGGCCCACGCAGCACCTACTGCCTGTTAATAAAGGCCTGAAGTCCCAGCTGCCCCCCATCCGAGACCCCTCCATGCTGCTGGGGCGATGCAAAGGGGCCGCTGCATAGCCAAGGGTCTGCCCAGTGTATGGGTGTGTGTCTGTCCCGGTACCTCACGGCTGGCTGGAATCTCTCTGTGCATTAGCAAATTCACCGAATAAACCAGGATCTGAAATAAAAGCCCCTGGTGTGTCATGTTCAAGTTGCCCGTTGCTGAGCCCGTCTGCATGAGACTGGAGCGCTGTCAGATGCATTAGCCACAGAAGAATTTGCTGTGAGTGTGTGTGTGTGTGTGTGTGTATAAATATAAAATCTGCAATAAAAATCTACATTCCAAGCACACCATGGAGGTTGCCCTCTCAAGCACTGAGAAGTTAGGAAATTCCAGAACACACGTTGCCAGTACAAGCTTAATACAATCCCCCGGCGCGTTTGCATTGTGCTACAGCCTTTGATTCCACGATCACACACTGTGCGTTCTCCACCGCAGCCCCGCCTCGGTCAATACGTCTTTTCCTTCTCGTTGGGGCATTACCCCAGGCCGTATTTCCCACCTGCCGTTCCTAGCCCGTGATTCCCTGAATGATTAATGACACCTCCTGGGCCTCTCTGTGGAGTTCTCACCACAGGATCTGAGGGCCTCACAGACATTCATCACTTGGTCTGTGGAACAGCCCGGTGGAACCTGGGAAATTGAGGCACAGTGGGGCTCCACACAGGGAGTCCTGACACACATCTCCTGTGCACATGGCCACACTGCTATCCACACTCGAGCATAAGAACGTAAGAACGGCCATACTGGGTCAGACCAAAGGTCCATCTAGCCCAGTGTCCTGTCTTCGGACAGTGGCCAATGCCAGGTGCCCCAGAGGGAATGAACAGAACAGGGAATCATCAAGTGATCCATCCCCTGTCGCTCATTTCCAGCTTCTGGCAAACAGAGGCTCAAGATCTTTCTTGAGTGGTAACAGCTAATTTAGACCCCATCATTTTATATGTCGAGTTGGGATTATGGTTTCCAATGTGCATTACTTTGCATTTATCAACATTGAATTTCATCTGCCATTTTGTTACCCAGTCACCCAGTTTTGTGAGATCCCTTTGTAACACTTCGCAGTCAGCTTTGGACTTAACTCTCTTGAGTAGTTTTGTATCATCTGTAAATTTTTCCACCTCACTGTTTACCCCTTTTTCCAGATCGTTTATAAATATGTTGAAAAGGACTAGTCCCAGTACAGACCCTTGGGGGACACCACTATTTACCTTTCTCCATTCTGAAAACTGACAATTTATTCCTTCCCTTTGCTTCCTATCTTTTAACCAGTTACCGACCCATGAGGGAACCTTCCCTCTTATCCCATGACAGCTTACTTTGCTTAAGAGCCTTTGGTGAGGAACATTGTCAAAGGCTTTCTGAAAATCTAAGTTCACTAGATCCACTGGATCCCCCTTGTCCACATGCTTGTTGACCCCCTCAAAGTATTCTAGTAGATTGGTGAGGCGTGATTTTCCTTTACAAAAAAACATGTTGACTCTTCCCCAACAAATCATGTTCATCCATGTGTCTGACCATTCTCTTCATTATTATAGTTTCAACCAGTTTGCCAAGTACTGAAGTCAGGCATACCGGCCTGTAATTACCAGGATCACCTCTCGAGTCTTTTTTAAAAATTGGCATCACATTAGCGATCCTCCTTTCATCTGGTACAGAAGCTGATTTAAATGATAGGTTACAGATGACAGTTAGTAGTATATCCTCAATTTGACATTTGAGTTCCTTCAGACCTCTTGGATGAATACCATCTGGGCCTGGTGACTTAATAATATTTAGTTTATCAATGTGTTCCAAAACCTCCTCTAATGACACCTCAATTTGGGACAGTTCCTCAGATCTGTCATCCAAAAAGAATGGCTCAGGTTTGGGAATCTCCCTCACATCCTCAACAGTGAAGACCGATGCCCCTGTTCCTGTTTGCCAGAAGTTGGGAATGGGTGACAGGGGATGGATCACTTGATGATTCCCCGTTCTGTTCATCCCCTCTGGGGCACCTAGCATTTGCCACTGTCAGAAGACAGGATACTGGACTAGATGGACCTTTGGTCTGACCCAGTATGGCCGTCCTTATGTTCTTACAGGTCTTTGTCTAACCTGCTCTTAAAAATTTCCAATGATGGAGAGTTCACAACCTCCTTAGGTAATTTATTCCAGTGCTTAACTACCCTGACTAGATAGGTCAAGTTTTTCCTATGTCCAATTCAAACCACCCTTGCTGCAATTTAAACCCATTGCTTCTTGGGGCAGGTCTACACTACCCGCCTGAATCGGCGGGTAGAAATCGACCTTTCGGCGATCGATTTATCGCGTCCCGTCAGGACGCGACAATCGATCCCCGAATCGACGCTCTTACTCCACCAGCGAAGGTGGGAGTAAGCGCCGTCGACTGCAAGCCGCGGAGGTCGATTTTGCCGCCGTCCCTACAGCGGGGTAAGTCGGCTCCGATATGCCGAATTCAGCTACGCTATTCGCGTAGCTGAATTTGCGTATCTGAAATCGACCCCCCCCTGTAGTGAAGACGTAGCCTTGTTCTGTCCTCAGAGGTTAACAAGAACAATTTTTCACTCTCCTCCTTGTAACGATGTTTTATGTAGTTGAAAACTGTTCTCATGTCCCCCTTTGGTCTTCTCTTCTCCAGACTAAACAAACCCATTGTGACGGGTTTGGTCACAGAGATCCCCTTGGGACTGTCCATTTTACTCTGTATAAAGCTTATACAGGGTGTGGCAAAGCTTATACAGGGTAAATTCATAAATTGTCCACCCTCTATAACACGGCTAGAGAGATATGCACAGCTGTTTGCTCCCTCAGGTATTAATCTCTTACTCTGGGTTTATTAATAAACAAAAGTGATTTTATTAAGTATAAAAAGGTAGGATTTAAGTGGTTTCAAGTAATAACAGACAGAACAAAGTAAGTCACCAAGCAAAATAAGGCAAAAACACACAGGTCTAAGCCTAATACATTAAGAAACTGATTACAGGTAATATCTCACCCTCAGAGATGTTCCAATAAGCTTCTTTCACAGACTAGACTCCTTCCTAGTCTGGACCCAATCCTTTCTGTGGTACAGTTTTTGTTAGTCCCAGTAGTAAGAAGGGGTTTTCTCATGACTGGAAGCCCCCTTTGTCCTGCTCCACTCCCTTTTAGAGCTTTGGCACAAGGCGGGAATCTTTTGCCTGTGCTTGGTTCCCACCCCTCCTTCTAAATGGAAAAGTACCAGGTTTAAGATGGATTTCAGTATCAGGTGACATGGTCACATGTCACTGTAAGACCCCTAGTCTCCATTCCCCATGGGCTGGCCCACACGTACACAGGAAGGCTTTTAAGTAGTTAAGGCCATTTACAACTGATATGTTACACTTAATATGTTTCCATCAGTGATAGAAGTTTATATCTTATTCTCCCAACTCCAGATATAGAAATAATACATGAAAACAAATAGGATGAACACACTTAGTAGATTACAAACTGTCCAATGACACCATACAAGGGGTATTTAGCATAAAGCATATTCCAGTTATGTCATATTCATAAGCATACTTTCATAAAGCATATGGAGTGCAACGTCACACCCATGTTTTTTAATCTTCCCTCATAGGTCATGTTTTCTAGACTTTTAATCATTTTTGTTGCTCTTCTCTGGACTTCCTCCAATTTGTCCACATCTTTCCTGAAATATAGTGCCCAGAACTGGACACAATACTCCAGTTGAGGCTTAATCAGCGCGGAGTAGAGTGGAAGAATGACTTCTCGTGTCTTGTTTACCACACTCTTGCTAAGACAGCCCAAAATGATGTTTTCTTTTTTTGCAACAGCGTTACACTGTTGACTCACACTTAGCTTGTGACCCACTATGACCCGCAGATCCCTTTCCGCAGTACTCCTTCCTAGGCAGTCATTTCCCATTTTGTATGTGTGCAACTGATTGTTCCTTCCTAAGTGGAGTAGTCTACATTTGTCCTTATTGAATTTCATCGTATTTCCTTCAGACCATTTCTCCAGTTTGCCCACCTCATTTTGGATTTTAATCCTATCCTCCAAAGCACTTGCGACCCCTCCCAGCTTGGTATCATCCACAAACTTTATCAGTATAGTCTCTATGCCATGATCTAAATCATTTATGAAGACATTGAACAGAACCGGACCCAGAACTGATCCCTTCAGGACCCAGCTCATTATGCCCTTCCAGCATGACTGTGAATCACTGATAACTACTCTCCAGGAACAATTTTCCAACCGGTTTTGACCCACTTTATAGTAGCTCCATCTAGGTTGTATTTTCCTAGTTTGTTTATGAGAAGGTCATGGGAGACAGTATCAAAAGCTTTACTAAAGTCAAGATTATATCACATCTACTGCATTTCACAAGGCTTGTTACCCTGTCAAGGAAAGCTATCAGGTTGCTTTGACATGATTTATTATTGACAAATCCATGCTGGCTGTTACTTAGCACCTTGTTATCTTCTAGGTGTTTGCAAACTGATTGCTTGATTATTTGTTCCATCTTTCCGGGTACAGAAGCTAAGTTGACTGGTCTGTAATTCCCCGGGTTGTCCTTATTTCACTTTTTATAGATGGGCACTAGATTTGCCCTTTTCAGTCTTCTGGAATCTCTCCCGTCTCCCATGACTTTTCAAAGATAATCGCTAATGGCTCAGATAGCTCCTCAGTCAGCTCCCGGAGTATTCTAGGATGTATTTCATCAGGTCCTGCTGACTTGAAGACATTTAACTTGTCTACTCAATTTTTAACCTGTTCTTTCTCTATTTTAGCCTCTGATCTTACCTCATTTTCACTGGTGTTCACTACGTAAGACGTCTGATTGCTACTAATCTTTCGGTGAAAACTGAAACA
The DNA here is from genome assembly GCF_028017835.1 of Emys orbicularis. Taxonomy (NCBI): domain Eukaryota; kingdom Metazoa; phylum Chordata; order Testudines; family Emydidae; genus Emys; species Emys orbicularis. The sequence goes on along the minus strand of NC_088702.1, from coordinate 22,745,690 downwards.
ATAAAGTCATTTAGCACCTCTGCCATTTCCATTGTCCGTTATTGTCTTTCCCCCCTTCACTGAGTAATGCGCCTACCCTGTCCTTGGTTTTCATCTTGTTTCTAATGTATTTGTAGAAGGTTTTCTTCTTACCCTTTCTGTCTCTAGCTAGTTTAATCTCGTTTTGTGCCTTGGCCTTTCTAACTTGTCCTGACATGCTTGTGTTGTGTGTTTACATTAATCCTTCATAATCTGACCTAGTTTCCACTTTTTGTGGGACTCTTTTTGAGTTTCAGCTCATTGAAGATCTCCTGGTTTAGCCAGAGTGGTCTCTTGCCATCCTTCCTACACAGTGGGATAGTTTGCTCCTGTGCCTTTAATAACATCTCCTTGAAAAACTGCCAACTGTCTTTAATACATGGATATAAATAATCCCCAGCTTTTCCATTACACTTTTCATCAGTCGATCTCCAACCACTCTCTCTCTTTAGATTCCTGGAGATCCTAACACCTGGATTCCATCTGGAAACCCCCTATATCCACCTCGACAACCTCAGTGATTAATACTGTCCTGAAATACAAGCAAGGCCAAAACGCTCTTCTCCACTCTATTATTCTATAAATAAATTCCTTCAGCCGGGTGCGACGTCATGCGTGTGAGACCCATTTTGCTGCAACGCCCTTGACATGGGGCGAGGAAGAAAATGTGTCACCAATTAATATTTACACAATTTAATGATAAGTAAGTTAGCAACCTGTTCTGGGAATGGGAGGGGAGCTGTCCTAATGGAACCAACCCCATGGCCATCCTTGGTTTCCCTGGGATGGTTTCACTGGACCCCCCATTTGGTGTCAATCGGCCATTGCTCCATTAGAGTCAATGGAACCAGGTCCCCGGCTGCTGTCAATTGGCCATTGTGTGATTTCCAGCACCCGATGAACTGGCTAAACACCTCTAATGTGCAAACAGTTGCACCTCTACCCTTGTGACTAAGCTGAGTATCACCTCTTATCTCTGTTGCACGAACCAGCTGATTGTATGGAACAAGTTCTATAAAACACAAGCTGATGGGCTGAGAAAGGGTCAGTCTGAATTGTATTTAAAGACGGAGTGGCCAGGCATGAGGGTCGTGTAATATATTACATTTCAGGAAATCATTCACTGTTACTCCCTATGTATATATGAATCCGATTCTGTCTTTGGACTATATAGAGAGGAAAGGGGCCGTGCTAGACAGGTTAGTGCATCTCTTCAATTTACAGAGAACTTGGAGGTGAACGGAACCATTGTGTGGCTGAAGGTAAGAGTTTTTAAGCTGTGTAAAATTATTGTTTGTAATCTTTCATGATATGCTACAAAGCTTGTAGAGGCTGGAGATATATTTCAAATGCAAGCTCCCATTGTAAAACCCCAAGCCTCACTCAAAACCAGCAGCGAGGGGGCCAGTGTCTGCTGAAACTCACTGGGAGTCGGGTCTCAAACTCCCTTCGGCTGCTTTGAATGTCCCAGGTTCAGGGAACAGAGAAGAACCAGTTGACATAATTGATTTGGACTGTCAAAAAGACTTTGACAAGCTCCCTCACTGTAGGGCAGTAACAGGGCCGGCCCACAACTTTTTGGCACCTTAGGCGGGGAGCTCAAATGACGCCCCCATGCCCCCTCGCTTGGGCCAAAACTTTGAAAGGTCTGAATTCTGCCTTCTTCCTGTTCTACTCCTCTCATGGTACAGCTCTGCTACCTACCCAATAAAGGAGAACTAACAACTTAAAATGCCTTGTTCAAATATACTGCTGAAAAAATCCTGAAAAAATGGAAATGTTTTGTCTTCTCAATTCCAGAATTAAACATTTTGATTTTTTCAACTCAAAATGTCATTTCAAAATTGGCGGCAACATTTATCTTTAAACCATTTTAAGAATGTTTTTAAATGCCAGAAAACGAACCCAAACCATTTTTTGTTTGGCTTTTCGGTCGGATGAAAATTTTGGTTCAACCGAAATGTGTTTTTATTTCCGGATCTTTTGGAACTGCCAGTGAAGCAAAAAATTGGTTATTTGTGCAGCTCTGATCCCTGGTGCTTTCCCCCCCAGATCTCGTCTGGAATTCCCTTTCCCTCCTCATTTCGGTCTTGACTCTCTCCTCCTCCCCCCCGGCAGAGCTCGCTGTGTCAGCCGTGAGAGGCTCCGTTCAGCTCCGAGCCCAGCCCCGTGGGTCTCCCAGCACCAGGATGGTTTCCTTCATCCTCTGCCTTCTCCCTGCTCTCCTAGCTACAACGAGTGCACAAGGTGAGTCATCCGCTGCTGTGGCCATGTAACCCCCCCGGACTTGGACCCTTTATACCCCACAGATCCCCAGTCAGGGGAACATCCAGCATGTGCAGGGAGGGGGATTAGCTCTGTGTGGGGTACAGGGCCCTGTCAACACTATGGCTGCTGTAGTAGCTTACCCACAGCGCTGTAGCTGGGCCAGCAGCGACCTGTAGTGAAGACGCCACCTATCCCAATGGATGGGGTTTTTCCATCCCTGTGGGAACACCCCTCCCTGAGCCGGTAGCCAGGCCGAGGGAAGCATTCACCCATCGACCTGCATCTACTCCAGGGGTTAGATTGGCCGAGCTGCGGTGCTCATCGTGTGGACTTTTCAACCCCCCTGAGCACTGTATCTATATCACCCTGGTTAGTGTAGACCAGGCCTGAGGGACACCATTACCGGATACTGCCCTGGATTCTTATTTCCACGAAGGCCCCACGGCACTGCTTTGGCAGCACAAAGGGGACTAAATATAGGACTAAATTACACTGCTAAGGGCCTGAGTGAAACCTAGAATCAGGGCTCTCCAACCGAGCAAACAGAGGCAGAATGAAATCCAATGGCTGGGAGTTGAATTTAGACCAATCCAAGGTGCAGCATGTGTGCAGGGCTTTGAAGGGCAGAGATTGTTCACATAGAGGTCCCCAAGAGGTCTGTGCGTGTCCATGTGCTGTGGTTTATGCCACTTGTATCAATGGGAATTTGGGGAAGAAGGGACAATGAATGTCCTTTTGTTCTGTTTTTTGCCTGGCAATTTCCATCCTTCCCTTTCCCCACAGATTGCGAACGGCTGGGCTGATCCAGAGGGATGTGGGCAAAGTTGGCTTTACCTTAAGCTCAGGGCCATGTAACCGGGCTCTAAACCTGGGGGACCAGTCATCAGAGAGCCTTCCCAACGGGGAGCAATCCCCACGAGCCTAGGGGCCAAGACAGCTGGCTTCTGCACCCCAAACCCTTCTGTCACACCCCTCTGCTGGCCGGCTGCAGGGCCGGCCCACAACATTTTGGCACCTGAGGTGGGGAGCTCAAATGACGCCCCCATGCCCCGTCGCTTGGGCCAAAACCTTGAAAGGTCTCAATTCTGCCTTCTTCCTGTTCTACTCCTTTCATGGTACGGCTCTGCTTCCTACGCCAATAAAGGAGAACTAACAACTTAAAATGCCTTGTTCCAAAAATTTAAGTAACACTTAACTTTCAAATGCCTGAACAGCAAATGTAACTTTTCTTGTCTGAATAGTAAACACTGGCATTTTTATCTGTTTGAATAATCAAAGTGGTGCTTTCCGTGCCTTCTTGGTTGCAAAGGTTTGAACTGCTCCCTGCTGAAGGTCCACAGTCTGGGCCAGCTCATGCTCTATTGAGATGGTTGCAAGGCCGACCAGCCTCTCCTGTGTCATTGTGGAGCGTAGATGTGTTTTTATTAACTTCAGCTTGGAGAAGCTGCGTTCTCCACTGGCAACTGTTACAGGAAGCGTTAGAAGTATGTGCAGAGCAACAAAAGCATTTGGAAAGAGGGTGGTCATCTTATTAGTGCACATATATTCGAAATCAGCCTTTGGAGTTGATCCTGCTGAAATGTATCTTGAAAGGGCTTTCAGTTCATCACCTAAATCACTCGCATCAATATCGCGCATGTCATCATGTGTCAACACTGTCTCTAGTGCCCTGCATTGCTGGTGTAGGTCTTCTTCAGGTATAGTGAGGAATTTTGGAATATCATACAACATCCCAAATATACTGCTGTGTTCCTTGAGCTGCATGAAACGTTCTTCAACTGACTGTATTGCACAATCTAGCACCTGGTTAAAGACTTCAACTTTGAATTGTTGTTTGGGGTCTCTTATGGGATAATCCCGTGCCTCGTAATCAAAATGTCGTCTTCTTCTTCGGTGACTCTTGTATTCTTGAATTGGTGGGAAAATAGCTTCAGTAGTATCATCAATGTCAATACATTCTCGAAAATGCTCTCTGACAGTCACCATTGCAGGGACATTTTCACTAGGTTCTGTTGTTACAAAACGCACCATTCAAGTCATTTGTTCCGTATGGCTGATGTCAGGTGTGCAGTCCAGAATAACAGAGTAATATCTTGCTGACTTCAGATCTGCCACAATCTTCTGTTTGACTTTTGTTGCCAGTAACTGTATGATCTCATTTTGAATTGTTTTTCCAAGGTGGTGGTGTGTGTACATTTCTTGGGTGGTGACTCTTCTTAGATGCTCCTGGAGTACAGCATCAAACTCAGTCATCAGCTCCACAATTTTAAGGAAGTTTCCATTGTTTGGCACATACAGCTGATCTGAAGTGCCACGCAGTGGTAGGTTTTGGGTAGCAAGCAATCTCACATTGGCAATGAGCCTTTTCAGAACATTTTGCCAGTAGAGAGACTCTGATGCAATCTTCTCTTGATGCTGATCATCTATGGTGGCCTTTAACCTGAGTCTCATCTCAAGCTCTTTCCCCCTATGGAATGCTCTCTGGTGATTTGCTGCCTTCCCATGGCATGCCAGATTTCTAGCCAGATTTTTCCAGTCCTTTGTTCCTGTAGAACCCAATGTGGCTGGAACATTAGACTGGAAGAGTTTGCAACAAAAACAGTATGTAGCATTCTGGGTTTTTGAGTACATAAGCCATGGCCTCTCCACTTTGTCACCATTGGGGATTTCATACCAGTAATGTGTTGGATGGAAACTTCTATTTTCATTGTCTTTGGGGAACATGACGTTTTTCACTTGCTGTGGCCCATGCAGTAGAAGGAAGTCCCTCAGGCTACTGCTCAAGTGGGTCCACAGTCCTGGATCATCTAGACTCCACCACACTCTTCTCTGATCTACACTTTACTTCAGGCATGTGCATGGTTACAACATTTGAGATATGGATGCTGCAGTAGCTGCTAGGTCACCTTCACTCTGACTAACTGGAAGATCAGGCATCTCCTCACCACTCACATCCTCACTGGGGCCGGAAGGCTCACCGTGAACATTTGTGTCTGTGTATCTCAGGAGTGCTCCTTCCTGCTTAGATAGAAAAGCTTCCTTTGCTTTCTTTCTTTTTCTGAATGCTGCCCCAGAGGGGCGTTTTCTTCTTTCACTCATGACTGCTGTTCTGTGCCAGCTAGAGTGGCTCTCAACACCCAATTGAAGGGGACAAATAAGCAGGCTGGTAGCAGGGTCTGAGTGAGGGAAGATATCAGCGTCTTAAGGGCCTAACTGGCTCCTACTACTTCAGTTCACTGCCTGTTCTCCTCAAGTGGGTTTAGAGAAGCAGCAGGAAACAGGAAGCTCCCTGAGAAGCTGGTGTGAATCAGTCCAGGCTCCTGGGGGTGCTCGAGAGGTACATAAGAGGCTTCTCCTCTCTCTCTCCCTGCAGCTCCTGTTGCTTTCTGTTATTCCTTCTCATCTTTTCTCCTGCCTGCCTGTTATGTCTCTTGTGCCCTCCTTCCTCCAGCACAGCACTCCACCATCTCTGTGCATCTAGAACAGAGCGAATACATAGGCACCCGCAGCAGTCACAATTTTCTACACTCTGGGTCCTAGTGGCCCCCCCCACAGCCTGGCACCTGAGGCGGCCGCCTCAGATCGCCTCATGGTAAGGCCAGCCCTGGCCGGCTGGCAGCCCAGAGAGCCTGGCTGCACTCACATCAGTGGCCTTTCCCTATTTCTATGCAACCAAATAACTTTTGAACCCTACGTTCCATTGACTCCAGAATGTCAGGGGATGTTCTAGACATCACTGGACAGAACCCTATTGACTTTGGGGGAAATCAGAAAACCAGAAAGGGGAAATCGGGGACACACCAAGCCCCTTGGTGTCTGGCCAGCCTGGCCACACTTTCAACCACCTCTGTGACTGTGTGCACGTCAAAGAACCGGTTGATGGGACCATTGACATCTTCCAGCCCATCAACCCCACCCAGCCCAGCACTGCCCAGCATCCCCATGGAGGCTAACATGTTACACCCTGAGCAGCTCATCTCCCAGACAGAAAGAAGGATAATAGTGTGTGTGTATGGGGGGGGGCTGAATTGGGGGCACACAGAGCCCCTGACATGGGGGGAGAATGGGGGGCCCTGGTATAGGGGATTGGGAAGGGGGGGACACAGTGGCCCTGGCATGGTGGGGGGAGAATGGGGGACCCTGATATGGGGGATGGGTAAATGGGGGGCACACACAGCCCCTAGCATGAGGTAGGGGGTGGAGGGGGTTGCATGGTATCCCTGCAATGGAAGGGGATGGGAGAGGCATGCGAGGAGTTTGGGAGGGTGACGGGGCGCTGCCAGGAGCCCCGGGCCGTGCAATGGACTCAGCCAATGCACACTGTGAAACGAGCGACTCTCCAGTATTTTGAATACTTGCACAATGGGAGCCACATCTGGGGTGGGCAGGGCTTATTTTGTGGTTGGAGCTCGGGAAGAGCATCATCCCCTTCACCTGTCCCCAGTCTGACCCCCCGGATACCGCTGGCCCAGGGGCTGAAAGTGTTCAAATACTGAGTGTCCAGGAGGAAATCAGGTCTGTTAACCCCTCGGCTTGTTTGGAGCAGAGGGGGAAGACTGGGGCTAAGGGACGTGTCAGAGTGACACTGTCACGCCACAGTAAGAAGGAAACACTTGTTCTTCTTTCTCCAGGTGAGACCCTGACATGTAACACGTGCTTTGGCCAAACGGAGACCTGCAGTTTCGCTCCAGGAACCTGCCAAGACAACAAGGCTACTGGTGGCTGCCTCTCCGTGGCAGAAGATATTACATTGGGTAGGTGACATTGCCTTGAACCCAGGCACATCCTATCCTGCAGTCTGTCACCATCCTCACCGCTAAGGCCAACCCCAAACAGTCCATCGACAAAGCACATTCACCCAGCACAGAACACTCAGTCTGGGCTCGACGCTTCATTTATTCAGGCAACGTTACGGTGTCTTACGTAGCGACTGGAAGACACGGCGGTTTGAAATCCTGGCTCCATTGGAGTCAGTTGTAAATCTGCCATTGACTTCAGTGGGGTCAGGATCTCACCCCTTGAGCTTTATCCCCACAATGGACGGCTGCGCTGCAACAAGCGAAGCTGCTTTGGGTAGAAATGCCCGTTCTGAATCGTGTTAAAAAAAAGAAATTGGCGCTGAGATCCCTTGTACACTGCCACCTTGCTCCCAATGTGCTGTCTGAAGCTGTTAGTCACCTGCTCAGGGCTGGAGCCCTGCCTTACGCGGTTCTTCCCCTTGCTTGGGATGCAAATTCAAGATATTTTTTGCCCGTTAGACTTAAAGAGATTCCAAACCTTCTCCATGTTCAACTCCCTGAGGTCCTCACGCCAGCGGATTTCACTAGTTCCCTTCATTTCTCAACGTTTGCCCTTTGGAATAAAAAATCTGAGTTACAGACCTGGTTTTGTTCATCCTTCCATTGAATTACAGAGAGTAAATGGCTCCTTCCATTTACCTTGTAAGAAGGATGCATAACACAGCATCAGCTTTAACGTGGGCTGTCATTATTTACCTACCTATCTGCTTATCTATCTATCCCCATACACTGCCTCTATCTATCTATCTATCTATCTATCTATCCATCCATCCATATACGTGCCCACCTGCCTCTGATCACACTCAGGAAATTTTCCCAGCACAGTCACAAATGGGTTTATTAAAACTTCCACCCACTCAGGGTACGGCTTCACTGCAGAGTTAATGTGGGCCGTGACCCGAGGTTTAGCCCTAACCCGCCCCCCCACCACTCCCTACTATCCGCACACAAAGCCCTTTAACTTCAGGCTAGCTGATGCAATTTGGGGTGTAGTTTAGATCCAGGTTCCTCTTTAATTTCTTGAATTGTGGGCCCCCTAACTAGACACAGGATCCCAGCAGCATCGCCCCAAGGCCAAATATGGAGGGAAAATAACCTCCCTGCTGTTACTCGAGGTTCCTCTCCCAGCCTCTCATTTTCTTTTTTGGTTTTCTGTCTTTAACAAAGATGGGACACAGAACACGTACTTCTACAAACAGTGTCTGAGTAGCTATAAGAGTGACATCGAAGTCCCCATCTCTTTCACTGTTGGGAATGGCCAGTATGTGAGGATCAACACCACACGATGCAACACAGATAACTGTAACTCGGCTCTACCTGGAGGTAAGTTATGAGTCTGTTTTTACCATCCCTCTTTAATGGCTTGTTGACATGAACAGTTAGACGGCGCTGAGCTGGGGTGTGAATCCAGCTCTCCGTGTGCCCCCTGCTGATGCACGTGACCGTTCGGGTGCTTTGGAAGGGCAATAGCTCAAAGCACATTAACCAATGGTTCACGCGCATCAGCAGGGTGCACGTGGCCAGCTAGGCCGTGGCAGGCTGGCGCAGGGTCGATTCACACCTGGCGGATCCCTACACCCCGGCCCCTCCTGCTACAGTCGAATGGTTCATATGGACAAGCCACTCTGTCAAGGTTCCTTCCCCACTCTGAACTTTAGGGTACAGATGTGGGGACCTGCATGAAAACCTCTAAGCTTAACTACCAGCTTAGATCTGCTTTTGCTGCCACCACCCAAATAGTTTGAGTCATTTGGGAAACTCTGTCTTCCCCCTCAAAACCTTTCCCTCCCTGGGTAGCCTTGAGAGACTCCTCCACCAATTCCCTGGTGAACACCGATCCAAACCCCTTGGATCTTAAAACAAGGAGAAATCAATCAGGTTCTTAAAAAGAAGGCTTTTAATTAAAGAAAGAAAGGTAAAAAGCATCTCTGTAAAATCAGGATGGAAAATAACTTTACAGGGTAATCAGATTCAAAGAGCCCAGAGGAACCCCTTCTAGCCTTAGGTTCAAAGTTACAGAAAACAGAGGTAAACCCTCTAGCAAAAGGAACATTCACAAGTTGAGAAAACAAAGATAAACCTAACACGCCTTGCCTGGCTGTTACTTACAAGTTTGAAATATGAGAGACTTGTTCAGAAGATTTGGAGAGCATGGATGGATGTCTGGTCCCTCTTAGTCCCAAGAGCGAACAACCCCCAAAACAAAGAGCACAAACAAAAGCCTTCCCCCCACCAAGATTTGAAAGTATCTTGTCCCCTTATTGGTCCTTTGGGTCAGGTGCCAGCCAGGTTACCTGAGCTTCTTAACCCTTTACAGGTAAAAGGATTTTGGAGTCTCTGGCCAGGAGGGATTTTATAGTATTGTACACAGGACTGTTACCCTTCCCTTTATAGTTATGACACCCTGGCACAACTGTATTTGTTACCATTTCTCCCCTTTACTGCCCCCAACGTCCATTCACTCGAATGTCATTTCTGTCGCCATTGAAATGCCTGTCGCTGGCAGGTCTCCAAACCAGGGGGTGGAACAGTCGGGCCCATGTGAAACCAGATGGGCGAGGGCTGCACGCGAGAGAGGGGCAGCAGCCGGGATGGGCTCAAATCTAAACCTCCCTGAACCTGTCAGGCTCCACCTTCAAAGTCGCCGGGGTCTGGAACTGATCAATGCGGCGTTCACAGATAATTGTGTCACAGACAAATGGAGAAATGCTGTCGGGCAGCGAGTGGGGCCTTCACCTGCTCAGGCAATGCAGGGCACATCCACCAGATTGAACGAGGTTTAACACACCCTGTGACCGTCTCTCTCTCTCTCTCTCGGTTCTCAGTGCCCACGGGGAGCACCACCGAGAACGGGCTGCAGTGCCCAACCTGCTTTGCTCTGAACTTCACTGTCTGCAACAGCGCAATCACCCCTTGTACCGGGGACGAGACCTATTGCATGGATTTCACTGGGTTTCTATACCAAGGTAAATGCTGCCAGCTGGCCGCAGTGTGGGAGCTACCCCGGGAATCTCACACCCCAGGAACTCCCCAGAGAGCTGGTGAAAACTAGTCTGTGCTGGGCCTTTGAGCGGGTGGGGGCAGCAAGGCGGGGTTTTGGCCAGGGAGAAGGAGAGAGGAACTTGGAAGTTTTCCCTTCCTCACCAGTTCCCCCCTCTCAGTGATGCCGCCCTGCTCCTGGAGTTATGACAACGCGTCTCTTGCCATGGGAAGGGTTGTGGTGTCGATGATGCAGAGCTGGGGAGAGAACCCAGGAGTCCTGGCTCCCAGCCGCGCTGCTCTAACCACTAGACCCCACTCCCTTTATGTTTAAGGTGGAGCTAAGCTATTGCTCAGTGCGGAAGCTCCTGTTCTCAGTGTGTGTCCAGGACTCCCAGCGCTTTGGGGTGTTTATAAAATAACTGAACCGAGCGGTTGGGGCTGCCGGGGACGGTGAGAGCCGGGCGTGTTCCCCGGGGGAGCCGGGCGCTGGGGAAGGAGCCGCCCCCGGGGATCAGCTGGGTCCCAAACTCTAGCTTCAGTCTCTTGTGGAGCTGCAGAAAGGGGCACGGGGGGAGACAAGAGGGGACCAGACGCCCGCCCTGCCGTGGCCGGTTACAGCGAGAGCAGGGAGAGCACCGGGCGGGTGGGAACGGGAGGCAGAGGTGGGAACCGCTGGATGGTGAAGACAGAAGTTCTGGGGGCAGAGAAAGAACCAGAGCTGCCTGGTTGATTAACAGGCTGATTTTCTCCATCAGGTCCATCTTTTTCGCCATTTCAAGCAAAAGGCTGCGCTTCTGCGTCTGCTCAGGCCATTAAACCTGGAACCAACCTGGCTACTGCACTCTACACATTTGACTTTTTTTGGGGGTCCTCTGTTCCGGCGGAGAAAATACCCACCAACCCCCCGCCCATAACCGCTGCCTCCCAAGAAACACCCACCGCCACCCTCAACACCACCATCACCACCACCCCCTCAAGAACCACCTCCCCCGAAACAAGTACCACAAAGAAAACAACCACCATCCCCAAAACAACGCCCACCCCTACAACCACCACCACCCACAAACCCACTACCCCACCCAAAACACCCACCACCACCAAGGCCCCCAGCACCACCAAAACAACCCATGCCACCACCAGTGGAGCCAGCCCGGCTCTCGGGAAATTCTCCTTTGCCCTCTACCTGCCTGGCCTGACTGGGCTGCTGCTGGTGAAGCTGCTCTCCTGACCCCCGCCCGGCACCGCCCACGCAACACCTGGTGCCTGTGAATAAAGGCCTGAAGTCCCAGCTGCCCCCCCCCGAGGCCTCTCCGTGCTGTTGGGGTGATGCAAAGGGGCCGCTGCATAGCCAAGGGTCTGCCCAGCGTATGGGTGTGAGTCTGTCCCGGTACCTCACGGCTGGCTGGAATCTCTCTGTGCATTAGCAAATTCACCGAATAAATCAGGATGTGTTGTTATGTTGGGGTTGCCTGTTGCTGAGCCCGTCCGCATGAGACTGGGGGGCTGTCAGATGCATTAGCCACAGAAGAATTTCCTTCTCTCTCTCTCTCTCTCTCTCTCTCTCTCTCTCTCTCTCTCTCTCTCTCTCTCTCTCTCTGTGTTTATAAATATAAAATCTACAATAAAAATATACATCCCAAGCACACCATGGAGGTTGCCCACTCAAGCACTGAGAAGTTAGGAAATGCCAGGACACACGGTGCCAGTACGAGCTTAATCCAATCCCCGGCACATTTGCATTGTGCTACAGCCTTTGATTCCACGATCAAACACTGTGCGTTCTCCACCGCAGCCCTGCCACGGTCAATACGTCTTTTCCTTCTTGTTGGGGCATTACCCCAGGCGTATTTCCCACCTGCTGTTCCTAGCCCGCGCTGCTCTGAATGATTAATGACACCTCCTGGGCCTCTCTGTGGAGTTCTCACCACGGGATCTGAGGGCATCACAAACATTCATCACTTGGTCTGTGCAACAGCCCGGTGGGACCTGGGAAACTGAGGCAGAGTGGGGCTCCACACAGGGAGTCCTGACACGCATCATGGCCACACTGCTATCCACAGCTCAAGCATAAGAACGTAAGAACAGCCACACTGGGTCAGAGCAAAGGTCCATCTAGCCCAGTGTCCTGTCCTCTGACAGCGGCCAATGCCAGGTGTCCCAGAGGGAATGAACAGAACAGCGAATCATCAAGTGATCCATCCCCTGTTGCCCATTCCCAGCTTCTGGCAAACAGAAGTTAGGGACACCATCCCTGCCCATCCTGGCTAATAGCCATTGGTGGACCCATCTTCCATGAACTTATGTAGTTCTTGTTTGAACCCTGTTATAGTCTTGGCCTTCACAACATCCTCTGGCAAGGAGTTCCACAGGTTGACTGTGCGTTGTATGAAGAAGTATTTCCTTTTTTTTGTTTTAAACCTGCTGACTATTAATTTCATTTGGTGGCCCCCAGTTCTTGTGTTATGAGGAGTAAATAACACTTCCTCATTCACTTTCTTCACATGCTTCAACATTTTATAGACCTCTAGCATATCCCCCCTTAGCTGTCACTTTTCCAAGATGAAAAGTCCCAGTCTTATTAATCTCTCCTCATACGGAAGCCGTTCCATACTCCTAATAATTTATGTTGCCCTTTTCTGAACCTTTTCCAATTCCAATATATCTTTTATGAGATGGGATGACCACATCTGCACGCAGTATTCAAGATGTGGGCGTACCATGGATTTATACAGAGGAAATATGATATTTTCTGTCTTATTTATCTATCCCTTTCTTAATGATTCCCAACATTCTGTTTGCTTTTTTGGCTGCCGCTGCACATGGAGTGGATGTTTTCAGAGAACTATCCACAATGACTCCACATTGGAAAACATAATCACAACTATACATATAAAATGATGGGGTCTAAATTAGCTGTTACCACTCAAGAAAGAGATGTTGTCTCTCTGGTTCCCACCCCTCCTTCTAAATGGAAAAGTACCAGGTTTAAGATGGATTTCAGTATCAGGTGATATGGTCACATGTCACTGTAAGACCCCTAGTCTCCATTTCCCATGGGCTGACCCACACATACACAGGAAGGCTTTTAAGTAGTTAAGGCCATTTACAACTGATATGTTACACTTAATATGTTTCCATCAGTGATAGAAGTTTATATCTTATTCTCCCAACTCCAGATATAGAAATAATACATGAAAACAAATAGGATGAACACACTTAGTAGATCACAAGCTTTCTAATGACACCATACAAGGGGTATTTAGCATAAAGCATATTCCAGTTATGTCCTATTCATAAGCATACGGAGTACAACATCAAACCCATGTTTTTAAATCTTCCCTCATAGGTCATGTTTCCTAGATGTTTAATAATTTTTGTTGCTTTCCTCTGGACTTCCTCCAATTTGTCCAAATCTTTCCTGAAATGTGGCGCCCAGAACTGGACACAACACTCCGGTTGAGGCTTAATCAGCACGGAGTAGAGCGGAAGAATGACTACTCGTGTCTTGCTTACCACACTCTTGCTAATACAGCCCAAAATTATGTTTGCTTTTTTTGCAACAGCATTACACTGTTGACTCATACTTAGCTTGTGATCCACTATGACCCCCTGATCCCTTTCCGCAGTACTCCTAGGCAGTCATTTCCCATTTTGTATGTGTGCAACTGATTGTTCCTTCCTAAGTGGAGTAGTCTACATTTGTCCTTATTGAATTTCATCCTGTTTCCTTCAGACCATTTCTCCAGTTTGTCCACCTCATTTTGGATTTTAATCCTATCCTCCAAAGCACTTGCGACCCCTCCCAGCTTGGTATCATCCACAAACTTTATCAGTATAGTCTCTATGCCATGATCTAAATCATTTATGAAGACATTGAACAGAACCGGACCCAGAACTGATCCCTTCAGGACCCCACTCGTTATGCCCTTCCAGCCTGACTGTGAACCACTGATGACTACTCTCCGGGAACCAGTTTTGCACCCACTTTATAATAGCTCCAACTAGGTTGTATTTTCCTAGTTTGTTTATGAGAAGGTCATGGGAGACAGTATCTAAAGCCTTACTAAAGTCAAGATTATACCACATCTACTGCATTCCTCCCTTCCACAAGGCTTGTTACCCTGTCAAGGAAAGCTATCAGGTTGTTTTGACATGATTTATTATTGACAAATCCATGCTGGCTGTTACTTAGCACCTTGTTATCTTCTAGGTGTTTGAAAATTGATTGCTTGATTATTTGTTCCGTTATCTTTCCGGGTACAGAAGTTAATCTGACTGGTCTGTATTTCCCCGGGCTGTCCTTATTTCACTTTTTATAGATGGGCACTAGATTTGCCCTTTTCCAGTCTTCTGGAATCTCTCCTGTCTTCCATGACTTTTCAAAGATAATTGCTAATGGCTCAGATATCTCCTCAGTCAGCTCCCAGAGTATTCTCGGATGTATTTCATCAGGCCCTGCTGACTTGAAGACATTTAACTTGTGTACGTATTTTTTAACCTGTTCTTTCTCTATTTTAGCCTCTGATCCTACCTCATTTTCACTGGTGTTCACTACATAAGACGTCTGATTGCTACTAATCTTTTGGTGAAAACTGAAACAATAAAGTCATTTAGCACCTCTGCCATTTTCATTGTCCGTTATTGTCTTTCCCCCCTTCACTGAGTAATGCGCCTACCCTGTCCTTGGTTTTCATCTTCCTTCTAATGTATTTGTAGAAGGTTTTCTTCTTACCCTTTCTGTCTCTAGCTAGTTTAATCTCGTTTTGTGCCTTGGCCTTTCTAACTTGTCCTGACATGCTTGTGTTGTGTGTTTACATTAATCCTTCATAATCTGACCTAGGTTCCACATTTTGTAGGACTCTTTTTTGAGTTTCAGCTCATTGAAGATCTCCTGGTTTAGCCAGAGTGGTCTCTTGCCATCCTTCCTACGCAGTGGGATAGTTTGCTCCTGTGCCTTTAATAACGTCTCCTTGAAAAGATGCCGACTGTCTTTAATACATGGATATAAATAATCCCCAGCTTTTCCATTACACTTTTCATCAGTCGATCTCCAACCACCCTCTCTCTTTAGATTCCTGGAGATCCCAACACCTGGATTCCGTCTGGAAGCCCCCTATATCCACCTTGACAACCTCAGGGATTAAAACTATCCTGAAATACAAGCGAGGCCGAAATGCTCTTCTCCGCTCTGTTATTCTATAAATAAATTCCTTTAGCCGGGTGCGACGTCATGTGCGTGAGACCCATTTTGCAGCAACGCCCTTGTCATGGGGTGAGGAAGAAAATGTGTCACCAATTAATATTTACACAATTTAATGATAAGGAAGTTAGCAACTTGTTCTGGGAATGGGAGGGGAGCTGTCATAATGGAACCAACTCCATGGTCATCCTTGGTTTCCTTGGGATGGTTTCACTGGACCCCCCATTTGGTGTCAATTGGCCATTGCTCCATTAGAGTCAATGGAACCAGATCCCCGGCTGCTGTCAATTGGCCAATGTGTGATTTCCAGCACCCGATGAACTGGCTAAACACCTCTAATGTGCAAACAGTCGCACCTCTACCCTTGTGACTAAGCTGAGTATCACCTCTTATCTCTGTTGCACGAACGAGCTGATTGTATGGAACAAGTTCTATAAAACACAAGCTGATGGGCTGAGAAAGGGTCAGTCTGAATTGTATTTAAAGACGGAGTGGCCAGGCATGAGGGTCGTGTAATATATTACATTTCAGTAAATCATTCACTGTTACTCCCTATGTATATATGAATCCGATTCTGTCTTTGGACTATATAGAGAGGAAAGGGGCCGTGCTAGACAGGTTAGTGCATCTCTTCAATTACAGAGAACTTGGAGGTGAACGGAACCATTGTGCGGCTGAAGGTAAGAGTTTTTAAGCTGTGTAAAATTGTTGTTTGTAATCTTTCATGATCTGCTGCAAAGCTTGTAAAGGCTGGAGATATATTTCAAATGCAAGCTCCCATTGTAAAACCCCATGATGATGATAGAGCAGGGATAAAGAGGCTCAGTTTGTGCAAAGGAAAAGAAGCCTCACTCATGGAATGGTGTGTGAGCAAAATAGGAAGATTTTCAAAGGCAAAACCAGCAGCGCGGGGGCCAGCGTCTGCTGAAACTCACTGGGAGTCAGGCCTCGAACTCCCTTCGGCTGCTTTGAACGTCTGAGGTTTAGGGAACAGAGAAGAACCAGTCGACATAATTGATTTGGACTGTCAAAAAGTCTTCGGCAAGCTCCCTCACTTTAGTGCAGTAACAGGGCAGGCCCACAATATTTTGGCACCTGAGGCGGGGAGCTCAAATGACGCCCCCATGAAAGGTCTCAATTCTGCCTTCTTCTTGTTCTACTCCTCTCATGGTTCGGCTCTGCTACCTACCCCTATAAAGGAGAACTAACAACTTAAAATGCATTGTTCAAAAATTTTAAGTAACACTTAACTTTCCAACGCCTGAACAGCAAATGTAACTTTTCTTGTCTGCATAGTAAACACTGGCATTTTTATCTGTTTGAATAATCAAAGTGGTGCTTTCCGTGCCTTCTTGGTTGCAAAGATTTGAGCTGCTCCCTGCTGAAGGTCCACAGTCTGGGCCAGCTTGTGCTCTATTGTGATGGTTGCAAGTTCAACCAGCCTCTCCTGTGTCATTGTGGAGCATAGATGTGTTTTTATTAACTTCAGCTTGGAGAAGCTGTGTTCTCCACTGGCAACTGTTACAGGAAGTGTTAGAAGTATGCGCAGAGCAACAAAAGCATTTGGAAAGAGGTGGTCATTTTATTTTTGCACATATATTCCAGAACAGCCTTTGGAGTTGATCCTGTTGAAATGTATCTTGAAAGGGCTTTCAGTTCACCACCTAAATCACTCGCATCAATATCGCGCATGTCATCATGTGTCAACACTGTCTCTAGTGCCCTGCATTGCTGGTGTAGGTCTTCTTCAGGTATAGTGAGGAGTTTTGGAATATCATACAACATCCCAAATATACTGTTGTGTTCCTTGAGCTGCATGAAACGTTCTTCAACTGACTGTATTGCACAATCCAGCACCTGGTTAAAGACTTCAACTTTGAATTGTTGTTTGGGGTCTCTTATTGGATAATCCTGTGCCTTGTAATCAAAATGTCTTCTTCTTCAGGGACTCTTGTATTCTTGAATGGGTGGGAAAATAGCTTCAGTGTGACGTTCCTCTGCCAATTTCTGTGCACTCTTCAGAACATTTTGAAATCCCTCATCTGACCGGTAAGACTGTAGGTATGAATTTGCTTTTTCCAGTTGTTCCATTGCTCCAGATATATCAAGGTCAATACTTCGGAGTCTCTTGCTTACAACATCTATTTCAAACCGTATGTCATGCCACAACACTAAGCCTCACAGAAGTTTGAAGTTATGTATGTTTCTGGTGATTCCATTTCCCTCTGCCACTGTTCTCCCATGAACAGTTCCTATCATAGCATTATCCTCCATAATGGCAACTAGGGCATCATCTATCTTCCCAATTTGGTGTTTGATAGGCTTTATCACCTCCTCTCGACTTTCCCATCGTGTGGCACTCAGTGGTTTCAGTGTCAGAGAGGATGTTCCCAGATGTTGCTTCAAAATTTGCCATCGATGAGTTGATGCCGAGAAAAATACAGAGATGCTTTGAATTACATTAAAAAATCCAGCAGCCTCACTAGAAGCTGATGCTGCATCACTGACCACCAAGTTCAATGAATGAGAACTGCATGGGACACAAAAAGCTCGAGGCTTTAACTCTCGGATCCGTGGCTGCACTCCTCTGTGCTTTCCTCTCATGTTGGCACCATTATCGGAGCCCTGACCTCTCATGTCTGCTATCACAATTCCCGTATCTTTCAGCTTTTTAAGAAGCACATTTGTCATACCAGCAGGGCCGGCTCTAACTTTTTTGCCGCCCCAAACAGGAAAAAAAAGCGCCGCCCCGCCGTAACACCACCCCCAGCGCCACCCCGCCCCGCCGAAACACCCCCCCACCAAGTGCCGCGCCGCCGAAACCCCCCCACCGAGCGCCGCGCCACCGAACAGCCCCCGCCCCCCACCGTGCTGCCGAACACCCCCCACCTCCCGCCGAGCGCTGCGCTGCTGAAACCCCCGCGCGGAGCGCTGTCGAACCCCCCCCCGAGCGCCGCGCTGCCGAACACCCCCGCCCCCCGTGGAGCGCCACACTGCTGAAGCCCACCCCCGCGCAGAGCGCCGCCGAAACCCCTGCGGAGCACCGCACTGCCAAACATCCCCGAGTGCCGCGCTGCCGAACACTCCCCTGCCCCCCATGGAGCGCCGCTCTGACGAAACCACCCCCGCGCGGAGCACCACCAAACACCCCCCGCCGCGCTGCCGAAACCCCCGCCGAGTGCCGCGCCGCTGAACATCCCCGAGCGCCGCGCTGCCGAACACCCCCCACCAAGCGCTGCGCTGCCAGAACCCCCCCCCCCGCCGAGCGCTGCGCTGCGCTGCCCCCTGCCACCCCAAGATTGGCTGCCCCTTACCAGGAGCCGCCCCAAGCACGTGCTTGGTTGGCTGGCGCCTGGATACAGCCCTGCATACCAGCTCCTGTAGTATCATCAATGTCAATAAATTCCAGAAAATGCTCTCTGACAGTCACCATTGCAGGGACGTTTTTACTAGGTTCTGTTGTTGTTACAAAACATACCATTAAAGTCATTTGTTCTGTATGGCTGATGTTAGGTGTGCAGTCCAGAATAACATCTTGCTGACTTCAGATGTGCCACAATCTTCTGTTTGACTTTTGTTGCCAGTAACTGTATGATCTCATTTTGAATTGTTTTTCCAAGGTAGTGGTGTGTGTACATTTCATGGGTGGTGGCTCTGTGACGTTATTGATATAATCTGGGACCATATAGATCATTGTTGCAAGCAAGGTCCTGTAGTGGCACCCAAATCTTGTATAAAGGGGGTCAAATGGGGTGTCTAAGACAAGGTTATGGTTTACTGGTTATAATTATGCTGTCTATACGTGTGTATCCGTTTTATAGTTGAAGTTATAAATATTGGCTATATACTGTCTGTATTGCAAACTTATGCTATGCTTCTGGGTGACATCCCGGACAAGCTGGTGTTAGCTCTGCCTAGCCTGCTTGATGGCCCATTAAGAACCATCAGCTATACAATGGACTCATTGAGAAAAGGCAAATATGCCTTAAGACGCAGCAAAGTATGCAGGGACTAGCCCTTGTGACTCCAGACTCCATTTTGCTGTAATTTTCCACAGTAAGAACAAAGAGGTGTTCTTACACCTGGAATAGACTATATAAGGCTGATGCCCCATCTCCATTTGGTCTTCAATCCTGCTTCATACCTCTGGAGGAACTTTGCTACAAGCTGAAGCTTTGAACAAAGGACTGAGGACCCATCCCAGCGGGGGATGTATTCCAGAGACTTGATTTGAACCTGCAGTTTATTCTATCGCTGCTGCAAGCCTGAACCAAGAACTTTGCCATTACTGTATGTAATTGATTCCATTTAACCAATTCTAACTCTCATCTCTATCTTTTTCCTTTTATGAATAAACCTTTAGATTTTAAAGGATTGGCAACAGCGTGATTTGTGGGTAAGATCTGATTTTTATATTGACCTGGGTCTGGGGCTTGGTCCTTTGGGATCAGGAGAACCTTTTTCTTTTACTGGGGTCTTGGTTTTCATAACCATTTGTCCCCATAACGAGTGGCACTGGTGGTAATACTGGGAAACTGGAGTGTCTAAGGAGATTGCTCGTGAGACTTGTGGCTAGCCAGTGGGGTGAGACCGAAGTCCTCCTAGTCTGGCTGGTTTGGTTTGCCTTAGAGGTGGAGAAACCCCCAGCCTTGGGCTGTAACTGCCCTATTTGAGCAATTTGTCCTGAGTTGGCACTCTCAGTTGGGTTCCGCCAGAACTGCATTGTCACAGGCTCTTCTTAGATGCTCCTGGAGTACAGCATCAAACTCAGCCATCAGCTCCACAATTTTAAGGAAGTTTCCATTGTTTGGCACATACAGCTGATCTGAAGTGCCACGCAGTGCTAGGTTTTGGGTAGCCAGCATTCTCACATTGGCAATGAGCCTTTTCAGAACATTTTGCCAGTAAAGAGACTCTGATACAATCTTCTCTAGATGCTGATCATCTATGGTGGCCTTTATCCTTAGTCTCATCTCAAGCTCTTTCCCCCTATGGAATGCTCTCTGGTGATTTGCTGCCTTCTCATGGCCTGCCAGATTTCTAGCCAGATTTTTCCAGTCCTTTGTTCCTGTAGAACCCAATGTGGCTGGAACATTAGACTGGAAGAATTTGCAACAAAAACAGTATGTAGCATTCTGGGTTTTTGAGTACTTTAAGCCATGGCCTCTCCACTTTGTCACCATTGGGGATTTCATACCAGTAATGTGCTGGATGGAAACTTCTATTTTCATTGTCTTTGAGGAACATGAAGTTTTTCACTTGCTGTGGCCCATGCAGTACAAGGAAGTCCCTCAGGCTACTGCTCATGTGGATCAACAGTCCTGGATCATCTAGACTTAAGGAACTAAACTCAGCAGCAGCTGTTTCTTGCGCCTCCACCAAACTCTTCTCTGATCTACACTTTTCTTCAGGAATGGGCATGGTTACATCCATTTGAGATGGACATATGGATGCTGCAGTAGCTGCCAGGTCACCTGCACTCTGACTAACTGGAAGATCAGGCATCTCCTCACCACTCACATCCTCACTGGGGCCGGAAGGCTCACCGTGAACATTTGTGTCTATGTATCTCAGGAGATATAGTCCCATGCAGGGCTCTACCCTGGAGTTCTACTCTGTTATTTCTAGGCATGAAAGAGCTGAGAGAAATGCATGGTGTCAAGTATCAGGGGGTAGCCGTGTTAGTCTGTATCCACAAAAACAACGAGGAGTCCGGTGGCACCTTAAAGACTAACAGATTTATTTGGCCATCAGCTTTCGTGGGTAAAACAAAAGCTGATGCCCAAATAAATCTGTTAGTCTTTAAGGTGCCACCGGACTCCTCGTTGTTTCTGAGAGAAATGTTTTCACCAAAACTTTTCTCCACCTAAAAATGCAGGTTTGCGGCAACTGAAACATTTCACGAATTTCTGTCAATTTCACCACATTGCTGTAGCAGCAAAAACAAATCCTAGAAAAAAAAAAGTCCTGAAAAACGGAAATGTTTTGTCTTCACAATTCCAGAATTAAATGTTTTGATTTTTTCAATTCAAAATGTCATTTCAAAATTCACGGCAACAGTTATATTTAAACCATTTTAAGAATGTTTTTAAATGCCAGAAAACAAACCCAAACCATTTTTTGTTCGGCTTTTCAGTCAGATGAGAATTTTTGTTCAACCGAAAACGATTTTTATTTCCTGATCGTTTGGAACTGCCATTGAACCAAAAAAATCGGTTATTTGTGCAGCTCTGATCCCTGGTGCTTTCCCCCCCAGATCTCGTCTGGAATTCCCTTTCCCTCCTCATTTCGGTCTTGACTCTCTCCTCCTCCCCCCCGGCAGAGCTCGCTGTGTCAGCCGTGAGAGGCTCCGTTCAGCTCCGAGCCCAGCCCCGTGCACCTCCCAGCACCAGCATGGTTTCCTTCATCCTCTGCCTTCTCCCTGCTCTCCTAGCTACAACGAGTGCACAAGGTGAGTCATCCGCTGCTGTGGCCATGTAATCCCCCCTGGACTTGGACCCTTTATACCCCACAGATCCACAGTCAGGGGAACATCCAGCATGTGCAGGGAGGGGGGACGAGCTCTGTGTTGGGTACCGGGCCCTGTCCACACTACGGCTACTGTATCTGCTTAGCCACAGCGCTGTAGCTGGGCCGGCAGAGCCCCGGAGTGAAGACGCCGCCTTTCCCAATGGAAACATCCCTCTAGGAACTCATCTCCCTGAGCGATGGTAGCCAACCCCAGGGAAGCATTCGCCTGTCGACCTGCATCTACTCCAGGGGTTAGATTGGCCGAGCTGTGGTGCTCATGGTGTGGACTTTTCAACCCCCCTGAGCACTGTATCTATATCACCCTGGTTAGTGTAGACCAGGCCTGAGGGGCACCATTACCGGACACTGCCCTGAATTCTTATTTCCACGAAGGCCCCGCGGCACTGCTTTGACAGCATAAAGGGGACTCAATATAGGACTAAATTACACTGCTAAGGGCTTGAGTGTAACCTGGAATCAGGGCTCTCTAACCGAGCAAACAGAGGCAGAATGGAAATGAGCCTTTCAGAAGATTTTGCCAGTAAAGAGACTCTGATGCAATCTTCTCTTGATCATCTATGGTGGCCTTTAACCTTAGTCTCATCTCAAGCTCTTTCCACCTACGGAATGCTCTCTGGTGATTTGCTGCCTTCTCATGAGCAGAGAGAATACATAGGCACCAGCAGCAGACACAATTTTCTACACTCTGTGTCCTAGTGATGTGTCTGCCTCAGTTTGCCTCATTGTAAGGCCAGCCCTGGCCGGCTGGCAGCCCAGAGAGCCTGGCTGCACTCACATCAGTGGCTTTTCCCTATTTCTATGCAACCCAATAACTTTGGAACCCTACATTCCATTGACTCCAAAATGTCAGGGGATGTTCTAGACATCACTGGGCAGAACCACATTGACTTTGGGGGAAATCAGAAAACTGGAAGAGGGAAATTGGGGACACATTGAGCCCCTTGGCTTCTGGCCAGCCCAGCCACACTTTCAGCCACCTCTGTAACTGTGTGTACCTCAAAGAACCGGTTGATGGCACCATTGACATCTTCCCGCCCATCAACCCCACCCAGTCCAGCGCTGCCCAGCATCCCTATGGAGCTTAACATGTTACACCCTGGGCAGCTGATCTCCCAGACAGAAAGAGGATGATGGGGGGGGGGCTGAATTGGGGGCATACAGCAGCCCTGGCATGGGGAAGAATGGGGGACCCTGATATGGGGGATGGGGAAATGGGGGGCACACAGAGCCCCTGGCATGAGGTAGGGGGTGGAGGGAGTTGCATGGTATCCCTGAAATAGAAGGGGATGGGAGGGTGTCAAGGTTGTATCCCCACTTTGAACTTTAGGGTACAAGTGTGGGGGCCTGCATGAGGACTTCTAAGCTTAACTACCAGCTTAGTTCTGGACCGCTGCCACCATTCCCTACCCTGGGAAGCTTTTAGAAACCTCTCACCAATTCCCTGGTGAATACAGATCCAAACTCCTTGGATCTTAAAACAAGGAGAAATTGACCCTTCCCCCCTCCTTCCTTTCACCAACTCCTGGTGAATACAGATCCAAACCCCCTTGGATCTTAAAACAAGGAGAAATCAATCAGGTTCTTAAAAAGAAGGCTTTTAATTAAAGAAAAAGGTAAAAATCATCTCTGCAAAATCAGTATGGAAAATAACTTTACAGGGTAATCAAACTTAAAGAGCTCAGAGGACCCCCCTCTGTCTTAGGTTCAAAGTACAGCAAACAAAGATAAACACTCTAGTAAAAGGTACATTTACAAGTTGAGAAAACAAAGTAAAACTAAGACGCCTTGCCTGGCTTTTTTACTTACAAGTTTAAAATATGAGAGACTTGTTTAGAAAGATGGGGAGAACCTGGATTGATGTCTGGTCCCTCTCAGTCCCAAGAGCGAACAACCCCTTAAAACAAAGAGCACACACAAAAGCCTCCCCCCCCCCAAGATTTGAAAGTATCTTGTCCCCTTATTGGTCCTTTGGGTCAGGTGTCAGCCAGGTTACCCGAGCTTCTTAACCCTTTACAGGTAAAAGGATTTTGGAGTCTCTGGCCAGGAGGGATTTTAGTACTGTACACAGGAGAGCTGTTACCCTTCCCTTTATAGTTATGACAGAGGGGCACACAAGGAGTTTGGGAGGGCCACGGGGGGCTGCCAGGAGCCCCGGGCCGTGCAATGGACTCAGCCTATACACACTGCGAAGTGAGCAACTCTCCAGTACTGTGAAAACCTGCACAATGGGAGCCACATCTGGGGTGGGCGGAGCTTATTTTGTGGGTGGGGCTTGGGAAGAGCACCATCCCCTTGACCTGTCCCCAGTCTGACCCCCGGGTACCGCTGGCCCAGGGGCTGAAAGTGTTCAATTACTGAGTGTCCAGGAGGAAATCGGGTCCGTTAGCCCCTCGGCTCGTTTGGAGCAGAGAGGGAAGACTGGGGCTAAGGGACGTGTCAGAGTGACACTGTCACGCCACAGTAAGAAGGAAATACTTGTTCTTCTTTCTCCAGGTGAGACCCTGACATGTAACACGTGCTTTGGCCAAACGGAGACCTGCAGTTTCGCTCCAGGAACCTGCCAAGTCAACAAGGCTACTGGTGGCTGCCTCTCCGTGGCAGAAGATATTACATTGGGTAGGTGACATTGCTGTCACACCAGGCACATCCTATCCTGCAGTCTGTCACCATCCTCACCGCTAAGGCCAACCCCAAACAGTCCATCAACAAAGCACATTCACCCGGCACAGAACACTCAGTCTGTGCTCGACGCTTCATTTATTCAGGCAACGTTACGGTGTCTTATGTAGCGACTGGAAGACACGGCGGTTCGAAATCCTGGCCCCATTGGAGTCAGTTGTAAATCTCCCATTGACTTCAGTGGGGTCAGGATCTCGCCCCTTGAGCTTTATCCCCACAATGGACGGCTGCGCTGCAACAAGCGAAGCTGCTTTGGGTGGAAATGCCCGTTCTGAATTGTGTTAAAAAAAAGAAATTGGCGCTGAGATCCCTTGTACACTGCCGCCTTGCTCCCAATGTGCTGTCTGAAGCTGTTAGTCACCTGCTCAGGGCTGGAGCCCTGCCTTACACGGTTCTTCCCCTTGCTTGGGATGCAAATTCAAGATACTTTTTGCCGTTTGACTTAAAGAGATTCCAAACCGTCTCCATGTTCAACTCCCTGAGGTCCTCACGCCAGCGGATTTCACTAGTTCCCTTCATTTCTCAACGTTTGCCCTTTGGAATCGAAAATCTGAGTTACAGACCTGGTTTTGTTCATCCTTCCATTGAATTACAGAGAGTAAATGGCTCCTTCCATTTACCTTGTAAGAAGGATGCATAGCACAGCATCAGCTTTAACGTGGGCTGTCTTTATCTACCTACCTATCTGCTTATCTATCTATCCCCATCCACCCCCTCCATCTATCTATCTATCCCCATCCACCCCCTCCATCTATCTATCTATCTATCCCCATCCACCCCCTCCATTTATCTATCTATCCCCACACCCCCCTCTATCCATCTATCTATCTATCCCCATCCACCCCCTCTATCCATCTATCTATCTATCCCCATCCACCCCCTCTATCCATCTATCTATCTATCTATCCCCATCCACCCCCTCTATCCATCTATCTATCTATCTATCCCCATCCACCCCCTCTATCCATCTATCTATCTATCTATCCCCATCCACCCCCTCTATCCATCTATCTATCTATCTATCCCCATCCACCCCCTCTATCCATCTATCTATCTATCCCCATCCACCCCCTCTATCTATCTATCCATTCCCATATGTGCACACCTGCCTCTCACCACACTCAGGAAATTTTCCCAGCACAGTCACAAAATGTTTTATTAAAACTTCCACCCACTCAGGGTACGGCTTCACTGCAGAGTTCATGTGGGCCGTGACCCAAGGTTTAGCCCTAACCCGCCCCCACGCCGCTCCCTACTCTCCACACACAAAACCCTTTAACTTCAGGCTAGCTGATGCAATTTGGGGTGTAGTTTAGATCCGGGTTCCTCTTTAATTTCTTGAATTGTGGGCCCCCTAACTAGACACAGGATCCCAGCAGCATCACCCCAAGGCCAAATATGGAGGGAAAATAACCTCCCTGCTGTTACTCGAGGTTCCCCTCCTAGCCTCTCATTTTCTTTTTTGGTTTTCTGTCTTTAACAAAGATGGGACAGAGAACACGAACTTCTACAAACAGTGTCTGAGTAGCTATAAGAGTGACATAGAAGTCCCCATCTCCTTCACTGTTGGGAATGGCAAGTATGTGAGGATCAACACCACACGATGCAACACAGATAACTGTAACTCAGCTGTACTTGGAGGTAAGTTATGAGTGTGTTTTTACCGTCCCTCTTTAATGGCTTGTCGACATGAACAGTGAGACGGCGCTGAGCTGGGGTGTGAATCCAGCTCTCCGTGTGCCCCCTGCCGATGCACGTGACTGTTCGGGCGCTTTGGAAGGGCACTAGCTCAAAGCACATTAACGAACAGTTCACGTGATTCAGCAGGGTGCACGTGGACAGCTAGGCCGTGGCAGGCTGGCGCAGGGTCGATTCACACCTGGTAGATCCTTACATCCCAGCCCCCCTTGCCACAGTCGCAGGGTTCATGTGGACAAGCCCCAGCACAATTGTATTTGTTCCCATTTCTCCCCTTTACTGCCCCCAACATCCATTCACTCGAATGTCATTTCTGTCTCCACTGAAATGCCTGTCGCTGGCAGGTCTCCAAACCAGGGGGTGGAACAGTCGGGGCCCATGTGAAATCAGACGGGTGAGGGCTGCACGCGAGAGAGGGGGCAGCAGCCGGGATGGGCTCAAATCTAAACCTCCCTGAACCTGTCAGGCTCCACCTTCAAACTCGCCGGGTCTGGAACTGATCGGATGCGGCGTTCACAGATAGTCGTGTCACAGACAGATGGAGAAATGCCGTGGGGCTGGGGGTGGGGCCTTCACCTGCTCAGGCAATGCAGGCCACATCCCCCAGTTTGAATGAGGTTTAACACACCCTGTCACCATCTCTCTCTCGGTTCTCAGTGCCCACGGGGAGCACCACCGAGAACGGGCTGCAGTGCCCAACCTGCTTCGCTCTGAACTTTGCTGTGTGCAACAACTCAGTCACCCCTTGTACCGGGGACGAGACCTATTGCATGGATTTCACTGGGTTTCTATACCAAGGTAAATGCTGCCAGCTGGCCGCAGTGTGGGAGCTACCCCGGGAATCTCACACCGCAGGAACTCCCCAGAGACTGGTGAAAACTAGTCTGTGCTGGGCCCTTGGGCAGGTGGGGGCCGCTAAGAGGGGTTTTTTACCGGAGGGAAGGAGAGAGGAACTTGGAAGTTTTTCCTTCCTCACCAGTTCCCCCCTCTCAGTGATGCCGCCCTGCTCCTGGAGTTATGACAATGCGTCTCTTGCCATGGGAAGGGTTGTTATGTCGATGATGCAGAGCTGGGGAGAGAACCCAGGAGTCCTGGCTCCCAGCCCTACTGCTCTAACCACTAAACCCCACCCCCTGTATGTTTAAGGTGGAGCTAAGCTATTGCTCAGTGCGGAAGCTCCTGTTCTCAGTGTGTGTCCAGGACTCCCAGTGCTTTGGGGTGTTTATACAATAACTGAACCGAGCGGTTGGGGCTGCCGGGGACGGTGAGAGCCGGGCGTGTTCCCCGGGGGAGCCGGGTGCTGGGGAAGGAGCCGCCCCCGGCGATCAGCTGGTTCCAAACTCCAGCTTCAGTCTCCTGTGGCGCTGCAGAAAGGGGCGCGGAGGAGGCAAGAGGGGATCAGACGCCCGCCCTGCCCTGGCCAGTTACAGCGAGAGCAGGGAGAGCACCAGGCGGGTGGGAACGGGAGGCAGAGGTGGGAACCGCTGGGTGATGGAGACAGAAGTTCTGGGGGCAGAGAAGGAACCAGAGCTGCCTGGTTGATTAACAGGCTGATTTCCTCCATCAGGTTCATCTCATTCACCATTTCAAGCAAAAGGCTGCGCTACTGCGTCTGCTCAGGCCATTAAACCTGGAACCAACCTGGCTACTGCACTCTACACATTTGACTTTTTTTGGGGGTCCTCTGTTCCGGCGGAGAAAATACCCACCAACCCCCCGCCCACAACCGGTGCCTCTCTAGAAACAACGACCACCACCCCTAATACAACCACCATCCCTGCAAGAACCACCCCGCCCAAAACAACTACCACAAAGAAAACAACCACCATCCCCAAAACAACGCCCACCCCTACAACCACCACCACCCGTGTTACAACCACCACCACCACCTCTGCTACAACCACCACCACCACCACCACAACCACCACCACCACCCCCTCAAGAACCCCCCCGCCCAAAACTACCACTAAGAAAACAACCACTATCCCCAAAACAACGCCCACCCCTACAACCACCCTCACCACCACCCCCTCAACAACCACCACCCCCAAAACAACCACCACCACCCCTGCTACAACCCCCACCACCCCCACCACAACCACCACCTCCTCAACAACTACCATGCCCAAAACAACGCCCACCCCTACAACCACCACAACCCGTGCTACAACCACCACCACCACCTCTGCTACAACCACCACCACCCCCTCAAGAACCACCCCGCCCAAAACTACCACAAAGAAAACAACCACCATCCCCAAAACAACGCTCACCTCTACAACCACCCCCCCCACCACGTCCAAAACAACCACCACCCCCAAAACAACCATCACCACTACCCCTGCTACAACCACCACCACCCATGCCCCCAACACAACCACCACCACCCCCTCAAGAACCACCACCCCCAAAACAGCTACCACAAACAAAACAACCACCATCCCCAAAACAACGCACACGCCTACAACCACCACCACCCACAAACCCACTACACCACCTAAAACACCCACCACCACCAAGACACCTACCACCACCGAAACAACCCATGCCACCACCAGTGGGGCCAGCCCGGCTCTGGGGAAATTCTCCTTTGCCCTCTACCTGCCTGGCCTGACTGGGCTGCTGCTGGTGAAGCTGATCTCCTGATCCCGCCCGGCACGGCCCACGCAGCACCTGGTGCCTGTGAATAAAGGCCTGGAGTCCCAGCTGCCCCCCCTCCAAGGCCTCTCCGTGCTGCTGGGGCGATGCAAAGGGGCCGCTGCATAGCCAAGAGTCTGCACAGCGTATGGGTGTGCGTCTGTCCCGGTACCTCACGGCTGGTTGGAATCTCTCTGTGCATTAGCAAATTCACTGAATAAATCAGGATCCGAAATAAAAGCCCCCGTTGCTGAGCCCGTCCGCAGGATGAAGTTTAATAAAGACAAAGTGCTCCACTTAGGAAGGAACAATCAGTTTCACACATACAGAATGGGAAGAGACTGTCTAGGAAGGAGTACGGCAGAAAGGGATCCAGGGGTTATAGTGGACAACAAGCTAAATATGAGTCAACAGTGTGATGCTGTTGCAAAAAAAGCAAACATGATTCTGGGATGTATTAACAGGTGTGTTGTGAGCAAGACACGAGAAGTCATTCTTCCGCTCTACTCTGCGCTGGTTAGGCCTCAGCTGGAGTATTGTGTCCAGTTCTGGGCACCACATTTCAAGAAAGATGTGGAGAAATTGGAAAGGGTCCAGAGAAGAGCAACAAGAATGATTAAAGGTCTTGAGAACATGACCTATGAAGGAAGGCTGAAAGAATTGGGTTTGTTTAGTTTGGAAAAGAGAAGACTGAGAGGGGACATGATAGCAGTTTTCAGGTATCTAAAAGGGTGTCATAAGAAGGAGGGAGAAAACTTGTTCACCTTAACCTCTAAGAATAGAACAAGAAGCAATGGGCTTAAACTGCAGCAAGGGAGGTCTAGGTTGGACATTAGGAAAAAGTTCCTAACTGTCAGGGTGGTTAAACACTGGAATAAACTGCCTAGGGAGATTGTGGAATCTCCATCTCTGGAGATATTTAAGAGTAGGTTAGATAAAAGTCTATCAGGGATTGTCTAAACAGTATTTGGTCCTGGATTGTCTAAACAGTATTTGGTCCTGCCATGAGGGCTGGGGACTGGACTCAATGACCTCTCGAGGTCCCTTCCAGCCCTAGAATCTCTGAATCTATGAGACTGGGGCGCTGTCAGATGCATTAGCTACATAAGAATTTGCTTGGCTTTGTGTGTGTGTGCGTGTGTGTGTGTGTATATAAATATAAAATCTGCAATAAAAATCTACATTCCAAGCACACCATGGAGGTTGCCCACTCAAGCACAGAAGTTAGGAAATTTCAGAACAAACGTTGCCAGTACAAGCTTAATACAATCCCCCGGTGTGTTTGCATTGTGCTACAGACTTTGATTCCACGATCACCCACTGTGTGTTCTCCACCGCAGCCCTGCCACGGTCAATACGTCTTTTCCTTCTCGTTGGGGCATTACCCCAGGCCATATTTCCCACCTGCCGTTCCTAGCCCGTGCTTCCCTGAATGATTAATGACACTTCCTGGGCCTCTCTGTGGAGTTCTCGCCACGGGATCTGAGGACATCACAGACATTCATCACTTGGTCTGTGCAACAGACCAGTGGGACCCGGGAAACTGAAGCACAGTGGGGCTCCACACAGGGAGTCCTGACACACATCTCCCCGTGCACGTGGCCACACTGCTATCCACACTCGAGCATAAGAACATAGGAATGACCATACTGGGTCAGACCAAAGGTCCATCTAGCCCAGTATCTTGTCTTCTGACAGCGGCCAATGCCAGGTGCCCCAGAGGGAATGAACAGAACAGGTGATCATCAAGTGATCCATCCCCCATTGCCAATTCCCAGCTTCTGGCAAACAGAGCTAGGGACACCATCCCTGCCCATCGTGGCTAATAGCTATTGATGGACCTATCTTCCATTAATTTATCTAGTTCTTGTTTGAACCCTGTTATGGTCTTGGCCCTCACAACATCCCCCGGCAAAGAGTTCCACTCCTCTTAGTCATCTCTTTTCCAAGATGAAAAGTCCCAGTCTTATTAATCTCTCCTCATACGGAAGCTATTCCACCCCCCTCATCATTTATGTTGCCCTTTTCTGAATCTTTTCCAATTCTAATATATTTTTTGAGATGCGGCTAACACATCTGCGCACAGTATTCAAGATGTGGGCGTACCATGGATTTATATAGAGGCAACATGATATTTTCTGTCTTATCTATCCTTTTCTTAATTATTCCTAACATTCTGTTCACTTTGACTGCCACTGCACATTGAGTGGGTGTTTTCAGAGAACTGTCCCACAATGACTTCAAGATCTTTCTTGAATGGTAACAGCTAATTTAGACCCCATCATTTTATATGTAGAGTTGGGATTATGCTTTCCAATGTGCATTACTTTGCATTTATCAACACTGAATTTAATGTGCCATTTTGTTACCCAGTCACCCAGTTTTGTGAGATCCCTTTGTAACACTTCACAGTCAGCTTTGGACTTAACTCTCTTGAGTAGTTTTGTATCATCTGCAAATTTTGCCACTTCACTGTTTACCCCTTTACAGATCATTTATAAATATGTTGAATAGGACTGGGCCCAGTTCAGACCCCTGGGGGACACCACTATTTACCTCTCTCCATTCTCAAAACTGACCATTTATTCCTACCCTTTGCTTCCTATCTTGTAACCAGTTACCGACCCATGAGAGAACCTCTCCTCTTATCCCACGACAGCTTACTTTGCTTAAGACCCTTTGGTGAGGAACCTTGTCAAAGGCTTTCTGAAAATCTAAGTACACTATATCCACTGGATCTCCTTTGTCCGCATGCTTGTTGACCCCCTCAAAGAATTCTAGTAGATTGGTGAGGCGTGATTTCCCTTTACAAAAACTATGTTGACTCTTCCCCAACAAATTATGTTCATACATGTGTCTGACAATTCTGTCACACATAGCCGTTGGTGTCTGGCCAGCCCAGCCACACTTTCAACCACCTCTGACTGTGTTCAGATCAAAGAACCAGTTGGTGGTGCCATTGACATAGTCCAGCCCATCAAAACCCCCCAGCCCAGCTCTGCCCAGCGTCCCCATGGAGCTTAACATGTTACACCCTGAGTGGCTGATCTCCCAGACAGAAAGAAGGATGATGGGGGGAGGAGAAATGCGGGGCACACAGCACCCCTGGCATGGGGGGAAAAGTGGGGAACCCTGTGTGGTGGGTGTGGGACTCACCCCTGTGGCGCCTCCTGCTGGTCGTCTCTGGGAATTAGCTCTCCAGCCATCGGAGCGCCCTCTGCAGGACGGTGTCCCACTTGCTGCTGGCCCCCCATGTCCCTCCCGGACCCCGGTGCCTTTTTACCTGGGGTGCTGCCCCTCCAGGCAATAGCCCACAGATCTGGGTCTCCCCTCCCCAGGTAACCCCCACCCTCTATCCCCACCTTGCCTCAGCCTATGGGCTACTGCCTGCCAGTCACCATCTAGCCCCCTTTCACTGGGGCCAACTGCAGTCTGTATAAGCCACTCATCATAGGCAAGGGAGGTTTTGACCTGCTGCCTTTCCCTGCAACCCAGTACCTCCCGGGGCCTTGTGCAAGGCCCTGCAGCCTCGGGAGTTGCTGGCCCGGCGCTCCCCAGCTCCTCTGGCCTTTCCCCAGCCCTGCTCCACTCCAGTACCCTTTAGCAGTCAGGCAGCCATGTCCATCTCCCTCCTCAGCTAGAGGGGGACTGCCTGCTCCTGGCCCACTGCCCTCTTATAAGAGCCAGCTGGGCCCTTATTAAGCCAGCCTCGGCCTGATTGGGACATGGCCCCCAGCTGAGGCTGCTTTCCCCAATCAGCCCTTCTTTTCCTTCCCTGCCACAGCCCTCTCCCCGGACTGTTTTAACCCTTTTAAGGCAGGAGCGGGTAACCACCCCGCTACACCCTGGTACAGGGGAGGGGAAATGGGGGGAACACAGAGCCCCTAGTATGAGGCGGGGGGGCTTACATGACGTCTCTGCAATAGAAGGGGGTGGGACTGGCACCCGAGGAGTCTGTGAGGGCCACGGGGGGCTGCCAGGAGCCCCGGGCGGCTGTAATGGACTCAGCCAATACAGGCTGCGAAGTGAGCGAGTCTCCAGTACTGTGAATACCTGCACAACAGGAGCCACATCTGGGGTGGGCAGGGCTCATTTTGTGGGCGGAGCTTGGGGAAAACACCATCCCCTTGACCTGTCCCCAATTTGCCCCCTCCCCCCACCTGGTACCGCTGGCCCAGGGGCTGAAATTGTGCAATTGCTGAGTGTCCGGGAGGGAAATGGGTCTATTAACCTCTCGGCTCGCTTGGAGCAGATGGTGCTGGGGGGGGAGGGGCACTATATGTGAGAGACAGCGTAGAGTCAAATGAAGTAAAAATCTTAAATGAACCAAACTGTCCCGCAGAATCTCCATGGACTGTAATTCCATGCTTGAATATTAAGAATATAGCAGGAGGGATATATAACCGACCACCTGGCCAGGATGATGATAGTGACTGTGAAATGCTCAGGGAGATTAGAGAGGCTATAAAAATAAAAAACTGAATTATAATTGGGGATTTCAATTATTCCCATATTGACTGGGTACATGTCACCTCAGGACGGGATGCAGAGATAACGTTTCTGACACCATAAATGACTGCTTCTTGGAGCAGCTGGTCCTGGAACCCACCAGAGGAGAGGCAATTCTGGATTTAGTCCTAAGTGGAGCAGAGGATCATGTCAAAGAGGTGAATATAGCTGGACCGCTTGGTAATAGTGACCATAATGTAATTAAATTTAATATCCCTGTGGGGGGGAACACACCACAGCAGCCCAACACTGTAGCATTTAATTTTAGAACGGGGAACTACACAGAAATGAGGAGGTTAGTGAAACAGAAATTAAAAGGTACAGCGCAAAAAGTGAAATCCCTTCAAGTTGCATGGGAACTTTTTATGGACACCATAACACAGGCTCAACTTAAATGTATACCCCAATTTAAAAAAACATAGTAAGAGAACCAAAAAGAGCTACCGTGGTTAAACAGCAATGTAAAAGAAACAGTGAGAGGCAAAAAGGCATCCTTTAAAAAGTGGAAGATAAATCCTAGTGAGGAAAATAGAAAAGAGCATCAACTCTGGCAAATGAAGTGTAAAAATCGAATTAGAAAGACCAAAAAAGAATCTGAAGAACAGCTAGCCAAAGACTCCAAAAGTAATAGTAAATGTTTTTTAAATACATCAGAAGGAGGAAGCTGCTAAACAACCAGTGGGGCCACTGGACGATCGAGAGGCTAAAGGGGCACTCAAAGCCGATAAGGCCATTGTGGAGAAACTAAATGAATTCTTTGCATCGGTCTTCACAGCTCAGGATGTGAGGGAGATTCCCAAACCTGAGCCATTCTTTTTGGATGACAGATCCGAGGAACTGTCCCAAATTGAGGTGTCATTAGAGGAGGTTTTGGAACAAATTGATAAACTAAACAGTAATAAATCACCAGGACTTGGTTTTATTCACCCAAGAGGTCTGAAGGAACTCAAATGTCAAATTGCGGATATGCTACTAACTGTCATCTGTAACCTATCATTTAAATCAGGTTCTGTACCAGATGACAGGAGGATCGCTAATGTGACGCCAATTTTTAAAAAAGACTCGAGAGGTGATCCTGGTAATTACAGGCCAGTACGCCTGACTTCAGTACCGGGCAAACTGATTGAAGCTAGAATAATGAACAGAATGGTCAGACACATGGATGAACATGATTTGTTGGGGAGAAAGTAAATAAGGAAGTGCTATTTACTTCTCATAACACCAGAACTAGTATCCACCAAATGAAATTAACAGGCAGCAGGTTTAAAACAAACAAAAGGAAGAATTTTGTCCAATCCAAATTGCCATTGCTTCTTGTCCTGTCCTCAGAGGTTAACGAGAACAATTTTTCATTCTTCTCCTTGTAATATAGAATCATAGAAGCATAGAATATCAGGGTTGGAAGGGACCACAGGAGGTCATCTAGTCCACCCCCCTGCTCAAAGCAGGACCTAATCCAAACTAAATCATCCCAGCCAGGGCTTTGTCAAGCCTGACCTTAAAAACCTCTAAGGAAGGAGATTCCACCACCTCCCTAAGTAACCCATTCCAGTGCTTCACCACCCTCCTAGTGAAAAAGATTTTCCTAATATCCAACCTAAACCTCCCTCACTGCAATTTGAGACCATTACTCCTTGTTCTGTCATCTGGTACCACTGAGAACAGTCTAGATCCAACGATGTTTTATGTACTTGAAAACTATTATCATGTCCCCCCTTGGTCTTCTCTTCTCCACACTAAACAAACCCATTGTGACGGGTTTGGTCACAGAGATCCCCTTGGGACTGTCATCTGATATGCTGAAATTACCTCTGCTTTCCCTGCCAGCTTGGGACTCCAGAACCCTGCCTTGTTGAGCCAGACACACTAGCCTGCTGCAACACAGACCCAGGGTCTGAATCACACCCCCAGAGCTGCAGACTTAACTGAAAACAGCTCAGCAGGTTACCTGTGTCCAGCACCCAAACACCCAGTTCCCAATGGGATCCAAACCCCAAATAAATCAAATTTACTCTGTATAAAGTTTATACAGGATGTGGCAAAGCTTATACAGGGTAAATTCATGAATTGTCCGCCCTCTATAACACTGATAGAGAGATATGCACAGCTGTTTGCTCCCCCAGGTATTAATCTCTTACTCTTGGTTTATTAATAAACAAAAGTGATTTTATTAAGTATAAAAAGTAGGATTTAAGTGGTTTCAAGTAATAACAGACAGAACAAAGTAAGTCACCAAGGAAAATAAAGCAAAAACACGCAAGTCTAAGCCTAATACATTAAGAAACTGATTACAGGTAATATCTCACCCTCAGGGATGTTCTAATAAGCTTCTTTCACAGACTAGACTCCTTCCTCGTCTGGACCTAATCCTTTCCCCTGGTACAGTCCTTGTTTGTTCCAGCAGACATCTCTGGTAGTAAGAAGGGGTTTTCTCATGACTGGAAGCCCCCTTTGTCCTGCTCCACTCCCTTTTAGAGCTTTGGCACAAGGTGGGAATCTTTTGTCTCTCTGGTCCCCACCCCTCCTTCTAAATGGAAAAGTACCAGGTTTAAGATGGATTTCAGAATCAGGTGACATGGTCACATCTCACTGTAAGACCCCTAGTCTCCATTCCCCATGGGCTGGCCCACACATACACAGGAAGGCTTTTAAGTGGCTCAGGCCATTTACAACTGGGGCATCCTTAATGGCCTCCACTTAATATGTTTCCATCAGTGATACAAGTTTATATCTTATTCTCCCAACTCCAGATATAGAAATAATACATGAAAACAAATAGGATGAACACACTTAGTAGATTACAAACTGTCTAATGACACCATACAAGGGGTATTTAGCATAAAGCAGTTATATCATATTCATAAGCATACTTCCATAAAGCTTATGGAGTGCAACATCACACCCATGTTTTTTAATCTTCCCTCATAGGTCATGTTTTCTAGACCTTTAATCATTTTTGTTGCTCTCCTCTGGACTTCCTCCAATTTGTCCACATCTTTCCTGAAATGTGGCGCCCAGAACTGGACACAACACTCCAGTTGTGGCTTAATCGGCGAATACAGCCCAAAATGATGTTTGCTTTTTTTGCAACAGCATTACACTGTTGACTCATACTTAGCTTGTGATCCACTATGACCCCCTGATCCCTTTCCGCAGTTCTCCTTCCTAGGCAGTCATTTCCCATTTTGTATGTGTGCAACTGATTGTTCCTTCCTAAGTGGAGCACTTTGCATTTGTCCTTATTGAATTTCATCCTACTTCCTTCAGACCATTTCTTCAGTCTGTCCAGCTCATTTTGGATTTTAATCCTATCCTCCAAAGCACTTGTGACCCCTCCCAGCTTGGTATCATCCACAAACTCTATCAGTGAACTCTCTATGCCATGATCTAAATCATTTATGAAGACATTGAACAGAACCAGACAAGAACTGATCCCTTCAGGACACCACTCGTTATGCCCTTCCAGCCTGACTGTGAACCACTGAGGACTACTTTCTGGGAACAATTTTCCATCCGGTTTTGACCCACTTTATAATAGTTCCATCTAGGTTGTATTTTCCTAGTTTGTTTATGAGAAGGTCATGGGAGACAGTATCTAAAGCTTTATTAAAGTCAAGATTATACCACATCTACTGCATTCCACAAGGCTTGTTACCGTGTCAAGGAAAGCTATCAGGTTGCTTTGACATGATTTATTATTGACAAATCCATGCTGGCTGTTACTTAGCACCTTGTTATCTTCTAGGTGTTTGCAAACTGATTGCTTGATTATTTGTTCCATTATATTTCCAAGTACAGAAGTTAAGTTGACTGGTCTGTAATTCCCCGGGCTGTCCTTATTTCACTTTTTATAGATTGGCACTAGATTTGCCCTTTTCCAGTCTTCTGGAATCTCTCCTGTCTTCCATGACTTTTCAAAGATAATTGCTCAGATATCTCCTCAGTCAGCTCCCTGAGTATTCTAGGATGTATTTTATCAGGCCCTGCTGACTTGAAGATATTTAACTTGTCTATGCATTTTTTTAA
Organism: Emys orbicularis; assembly: GCF_028017835.1. Lineage (NCBI taxonomy): Eukaryota > Metazoa > Chordata > Testudines > Emydidae > Emys > Emys orbicularis. The sequence continues at coordinate 22,708,343 of NC_088702.1, read as the reverse complement.
CCTGTTCTTTCTCTATTTTAGCCTCTGAACCTACCTCATTTTTACTGGTGTTCACTACGTAAGACGTCTGATTGCTACTAATCTTTTGGTGAAAACTGAAACAATAAAATCATTTAGTTCCCCTGCCATTTCCATTGTCCGTTATTGTCTTTCCCCCCTTCACTGAGTAATGCGCCTACCCTGTCCTTGGTTTTCATCTTCCTTCTAATGTATTTGTACAAGGTTTTCTTCTTACCCTTTCTGCCTCTAGCTAGTTTAATCTTGTTTTGTGCCTTGGCCTTTCTAACTTTGTCCTGACATGCTTGTGTTGTGTTTTTATATTAACCCTTCATACTCTGACCTTGTTTCCACTTTTTGTGGGACTCTTTTTTGAGTTTCAGCTCATTGAAGATCTCCTGGTTTAGCCAGAGTGGTCTCTTGCCATCCTTCCTACGCAGTGGGATAGTTTGCTCCTGTGCCCTTAATAACGTCTCCTTGAAAAGCTGCCAACTGTCTTTAATACATGGATATAAATAATCCCCAGCTTTTCCATCACACTTTTCATCCGTGGATCTCCAACCACCCTCTCTCTTTAGATTCCTGAAGATCCCAACACCTGGATTCCGTCTGGAAGCCCCCTACCCACCTCGACAACCTCAGGGAGCAAAACTGGCCTGAAATACATCCAAGGCCGAAATGCTCTTCACCGCTCAGTTATTCTATAAATAAATTCCCCCAACTGGGTGCGATGTCATGTGCTTGAGACCCATTTTGCTGCAATGCCCTTGACATGGGGCAAGGAAGAAAATGTGTCAGCATGAATGTTTTCACAATTTAATGATAAGGATATCATTAAATTGTGTAAACATTCATGCTGACACATTTTCTATTTAGTAACCTGTTCTGGGAATGGGAGGGGAGCTGTCGTAATGGAGCCAACTCCATGGCCATCCTTAGTTTCCTTGGGATAGTTTCAGTGGACCCCCCATTTGGTGTCAATCGGCCATTGCTCCATTATTGTCAATGGAACCAGGTCCCCGGCTGCTGTCAATTGGCCATTGTGTGATTTCCAGCACCCGATGAACTGGCTAAACACCTCTAATGTGCAAACAGTCGCACATCTACCCTTGTGACTAAGCTGAATATCACCTCTTATCTCTGTTGCACGAACCAGCTGATTGTATGGAACAAGTTCTATAAAACACAAGCTGATGGGTTGATAAAGGGTCAGTCTGAATTGTATTTAAAGACATGAGGGTCGTGTAATATATTACATTTCAGTAAATCATTCACTGTTACTCCCTATGTATATATGAATCCGATTCTGTCTTTGGACTATATAGAGAGGAAAGGAGCTGTGCTAGACAGGTTAGTGCATCTCTTCAATTTATAGAGAACTTGGAGGTGAACGGAAGGTAAGAGTTTTTAAGCTGTGTAAAATTATGGTTTGTAATCTTTCATGATATGCTGCAAAGCTTGTAAAGGCTGGAGATATATTTCAAGTGCAAGCTCCCATTGTAAAAGCCCATGATGATGATAAATCAGGGATAAAGAGGCTCAGTTTGTGCAAAGGAAAAGAAACCTCACTCATGTGTGTGAGCGAAATAGGGAGATTTTCAAAGGCAAAACTGGCAGTGAGGGTGCCAGCGTCTGCTGAAACTCATTGGGAGTCGGGCCTCGAACTCCCTTCGGCTTCTTTGAACGTCCCAGGTTTAGAGAAGAGAAGAACCAGTTGACATAATTGATTTGGACTGTCAAAAAGACTTTGACAAGCTCCCTCACTGTAGGGCAGTAACAGGGCCAGCCCACAACTTTTTGGCACCTTAGGCGGGGAGCTCAAATGACGCCACCATGTCCTGGATCATCTAGACTTAAGGAACTAAACTCAGCAGCAGCTGTCTCTTGTGCCTCCACCACACTCTTCTCTGATCTACACTTTTCTTCAGGAATGTGCATGGTTACATCCATTTCAGATGGAGATATGGATGCTGCAGTAGCTGCTAGGTCACCTGCCCTCTGAGGCTACATCTACACTACGGGGGGGGGGGTCGATTTAAGATACGCAAATTCAGCTACGCGAATAGCGTAGCTGAATTCGATGTATCGCAGCCGACTTACCCCGCTGTGAGGACGGCGGCAAAATCGACCTCCGCGGCTTCCCATCGACGGCTCTTACTCCCACCTTCGCTGGTGGAGTAAGAGCGTCGATTCGGGGATCGATTGTCGCGTCCTGACGGGACGCGATAAATCGATCCCCGAGAGGTCGATTTCTACCCGCCGATTCAGACGGGTAGTGTAGACCAGGCCTTACTAACTGGAAGATCAGGCATCTTCTCACCATTCACATCCTCACTGGGGCCGGAAGGCTCACCGTGAACATTTGTGTCTACGTATCTCAGGAGATATGGTCCCACGCAGAGCTCTACCCTGGAGTTCCACTCTGTTATTTCTAGGCATGAAAGAGCTGAGAGAAATGCATGGTGTCAAGTATCGGGGGTAGCCGTGTATCCAGGAAAACAACAAGGAGTCCGGTGGCAGCGTAAAGACTAATAGATTCCATGGGTAAAACGAAAGCTGATGCCCAAATCAATCTATTAGTCTTTGAGGTGCCACCGGACTCCTTGTAGTTTCTGAGAAAAATATTTTCTCTTCACAATTCCAGAATTAAATGTTTTGATTTTTTCAACTCAATGTCATTTCAAAATTGACGGCAACATTTATCTTTAAACCATTTTAAGAATGTTTTTAAATGCCTGAAAATGAACCAAAACCATTTTTTGTTCGGCTTTTCAGTCGGATGAGAATTTTTGTTCAACCGAAAACGATTTTTATTTCCTGATCGTTTGGAACTGCCAGTGAACCAAAAAATCGGTTATTTGTGCAGCTCTGATCCCTGGTGCTTTCCCCACCAAATCTCTGCTAGAATTCCCTTTCCATCCTCATTTTGGTCTTTACTGTCTCCTCCTCCCCCCTGGCAGAGCTCGCTGTGTCAGCCGTGAGAAGCTCCGTTCAGCTCCGAGCCCAGCCCCGTGAGCCTACCAGCACCAGGATGGTTTCCTTCATCCTCTGCCTTCTCCCTGCTCTCCTAGCTACAATGAGTGCACAAGGTGAGTCATCCGCTGCTGTGGCCATGTAACCCACCCTGGACAGATCATCAGAGAACCTTCCCAATGGGGAGCAATCCCCACGAGCCTAGGGGCCAAGACAGCTGGCTTCTGCACCCCAAACCCTTCTGTCAGACCCCTCTGCTGGCCGGCTGCAGGGCCGGCCCACAACATTTTTGTACCTGAGGTGGGGAGCTCAAATGACGCCCCCATGCCCCGTCGCTTGGGCCAAAACCTTGAAAGGTCTCAATTCTGCCTTCTTCCTGTTCTACTCCTTTCATGGTACGGCTCTTCTACCTACGCCAATAAAGGAGAACTAACAACTTAAAATGCCTTCTTCAAAAATTTTAAGTAACACTTAACTTTCAAACGCCTGAACAGCAAATGTAACTTCTCTTGTCTGCATAGTAAACACTGGCATTTTTATCTGTTTGAATAATCAAAGTGGTGCTTTCCATGCCTTCTTGGTTGCAAAGATTTGAACTGCTCCCTGCTGAAGGTCCACAGTCTGGGCCAGCTCATGCTCTATTGAGATGGTTGCAAGGTCGACCAGCCTCTCCTGTATCATTGTGGAGCGCAGATGTGTTTTTATTAACTTCAGCTTGGAGAAGCTGCGTTCTCCACTGGCAACTGTTACAGGAAGTGTTAGAAGCATGCGCAGAGCAACAAAAGCATTTGGAAAGAGGGTGGTCATATTATTTGTGCACATATATTCCAGAACAGCCTTTGGAGTTGATCCTGCTGAAATGTATCTTGAAAGGGCTTTCAGTTCATCACCTAAATCACTCGCATCAATATTGTCTCTAGTGCCCTGCATTGCTGGTGTAGGTCTTCTTCAGGTATAGTGAGGAGTTTTGGAATATCATACAACATCCCAAATATACTGCTGGGTTCCTTGAGCTGCATGAAACGTTCTTCAACTGACTGTATTGCACAATCCAGCACCTGGTTAAAGAATTCAACTTTGAATTGTTGTTTGGGGTCTCTTATGGGATTATCCCGTGCCTTGTAATCAAAATGTAGTCTTCTTCTTCGGTTACTCTTGTATAATTGAATGCGTGGGAAAATAGTTTCAGTGTGAAGTTCCTCTGCCAATATCTCTGCACTCTTCAGAATGTTTTGAAATCCCTCATCTGACCAGTAAGACTGTAGGTATGACTTTGCATTGTCCAGTTGTTCCATTGCTCCAGTTATATCAAGGTCAACACCTTGGAGTCTCTTGCTTACAACATTTATTTCAAACCGTATGTCATGCCACAACACTACGCCACACAGAAATTTGAAGTTATGTGTGTTTCTGGTGATTCCATTTCCCTCTGCCACTGTTCTCCCACGAACAGTTCTTGTCATACCATTATCCTCCATAATGGCAACTAGGGCATCATCTATCTTCCCAATTTGGTGTTTGATAGGCTTTATCGCCTCCACTCGACTTTCCCATCATGTGGCACTCAGTGGTTTCAGTGTCAGAGAGGATGTTCCCAGATGTTGCTTCAAAATTTGCCATGGATGAGTTGATGCCAAGAAAAATACATAGATGCTTTGAATTACATTAAAAAATTCAGCAGCCTCACTAGAAGCTGATGCTGCATCACTGACCACCAAGTTCAATGAATGAGAACTGCATGGGACAAAAAAACCTACAGGATTTAACTCTTGGATCCGTGTCTGCACTCCTCTGTTCTTTCCTCTCATGTTGGCACCATTATCATAGCCCTGACCTCTCATGTCAGCTATCGCAATTCCTGTATCTTCCAGCTTTTTAAGTCATACTAGCTCCTGTAGTATCATCAATGTCAATAAATTCTAGAAAATGCTCTCTGACAGTCACCATTGAAGGGACATTTTTACTAGGTTCTGTTGTTGTTACAAAACGCACCATTAAAGTCATTTGTTCCGTATGGCTGATGTCAGGTGTGCAGTCCAGAATAGTATCTTGCTGACTTCAGATCTGCCACAATTTTCTGTTTGACTTTGTTGCCAGTAACTATATGATCTCATTTTGAATTGTTTTTCCAAGGTAGTGGTGTGTGTACATTTCTTGAATGATGACTCTCCTTAGATGCTCCTGGAGTACAGCATCAAACTCAGTCATCAGCTCCACAATTTTGAGGAAGTAAAGAGACTCTGATCCAATCTTCTCTTGATGCTGATCATCTATGGTGGCCTTTAACCTTAGTCTCATCTCAAGCTCTTTCCACCTATGGAATGCTCTCTGGTGATTTGCTGCCTTCTCATGAGCAGAGAGAATACATAGGCACCAGCAGCAGACACAATTTTCTACACTCTGTGTCCTAGTGATGCGTCTGCCTCAATTTGCCTCATTGTAAGGCCAGCCCTGGCCGGCTGGCAGCCCAGAGAGCCTGGCTGCACTCACATCAGTGGCTTTTCCCTATTTCTATGCAACCAAATAACTTTTGAACGCTGCGTTCCATTGACTCCAAAATGTCAGGGGATGTTCTAGGCATCACTGAGCCGAACCACATTGACTTTGGGGGAAATCAGAAAACAGGAAGAGGGAAATCGGGGACACACCGAACCCCTTGGCTTCTGGCCAACCACCTCTGTAACTGTGTGTACGTCAAAGAACCTGTTGATGGGACCATTGACATTTTCCCGCCCATCAACTCCCCCCAGCCCAGCACTGCCCAGCGTCCCCATGGAGCTTAATATGTTACACCCTGGGCAGCTGATCTCCCAGACAGAAAGAAGGATGATAGTGGGGGGGAAGGTGAGCTGAATTGGGGGCATACAGCAGCCCTGGCATGGGGAAGAATGGGGGACCCTGATATGGGGGTTGGGGAAATGGGGGGCACACAGAGCCCCTGGCATGAGGTGGGGGGTGGAGGGGGTTGCATGGTATCCATGAAATAGAAGGGGGTGGGAGGGGCACACAAGGAGTTTGTGAGGACCACGGGGGGCTGTCAGGAGCCCCGGGCCGTGCAATGAACTCAGCCAACACATGCTGCGAAGTGAGCAACTCTCCAGTACTGTGAATACCTGCACAACGGGAGCCGCATCTGGGGTGGGCGGAGCTTATTTTGTGGGCGGAGCTTGGGAAGAACACCATCCCCTTCACCCGTCCCCAATGGGAACCCCGGATACCGCTGGCCCAGGGGCTGAAAGTGTGTAATTGCTGAGTGTCCGGGAGGAAATCGGGTCTGTTAACCCCTCGGCTTGTTTGGAGCAGAGGGGGAAGACTGGGGCTAAGGGACGTGTCAGAGTGACACTGTCACACCCCAGTAAGAAGGAAACACTTGTTCTTCTTTCTCCAGGTGAGACCCTGACATGTGACACGTGCTTTGGCCAAACGGAGACCTGCAGTTTCAATCCAGGAACCTGCCAAGTCAACAAGGCTACTGGTGGCTGCCTCTCCGTGGCAGAAGATAATACACTGGGTAGGTGACATTGCTGTCAACCCAGGCACATCCTTTCCTGCAGTCTGTCACCATCCTCATCGCTAAGGCCAACCCCAAACAGTCCATCAACAAAGCACATTCACCCGGCACAGAACACTCAGTCTGTGCTCGACGCTTCATTTATTCAGGCAACGTTACGGTGTCTTATGTAGCGATTGGAAGACACGGCGGTTCGAAATCCTGGCCCCATTGGAGTCAGTTGTAAATCTCCCATTGACTTCAGTGGCGTCAGGATTTCACCCCTTGAGCTTTATCCCCACAATGGACGGCTGCGCTGCAACAAGCGAAGCTGCTTTGGGTGGAAATGCACATTCTGAATCGTGTTAAAAAAAAGAAATTGGCGCTGAGATCCCTTGTACACTGCCACCTTGCTCCCAATGTGCTGTCTGAAGCTGTTAGTCACCTGCTCAGGGCTGGAGCCCTGCCTTACGCGGTTCTTCCCCTTGCTTGGGATGCAAATTCAAGATACTTTTTGCCATTTGCCATTTGACTTAAAGAGATTCCAAACCGTCTCCATGTTCAACTACCTGAGGTCCTCACGCCAGCGGATTTCATTAGTTCCCTTCATTTCTCAACGTTTGCCCTTTGGAATCGAAAATCTGAGTTACACACCTGGTTTTGTTCATCCTTCCATTGAATTACAGAGAATAAATGGCTCCTTCCATTTACCCTTTAAGAAGGATGCAAAGCACAGCATCAGCTTTAACGTGGTCTGTCTTTATCTATCTATCTATCTATCCCCATATGTGCACACCTGCCTCTCACGACAGTCAGGAAATTTTCCCAGCACAGTCACAAATGGGTTTATTAAAACTTCCACCCACTCAGGGTACGGCTTCACAGCAGAGTTCATGTGGGCCGTGACCCGAGGTTTAGCCCTAACCCGCCCCCCCACCGCTCCCTACTATCCACACACAAAATCCTTTAACCTCAGGCTGGCTGATGCAATTTGGGGTGTAGTTTAGATCCAGGTTCCTCTTTAATTTCTTGAATTGTGGGCCCCCTAACTAGACACAGAATCCCAGCAGAATCGCCCCAGGGAAAAATATGGAGGTAAAATAACATCCCTGCTGTTACTCAAGGTTCCCCTCCCAGCCTCTCATTTTCTTTTTCTGTCTTTAACAAAGATGGGACACAGAACACGTACTTCTACAAACAGTGTCTGAGTAGCTATAAGAGTGACATCGAAGTCCCCATCTCCTTCACTGTTGGGAATGGCCAGTATGTGAGGATCAACACCACACGATGCAACACAGATAACTGTAACTCGGCTGTACCTGGAGGTAAGTTATGGGTCTGTTTTTCCGTCCCTCTTTAACGGGTTGTTGACATGAACAGTTCAGAAGGCGCTGAGCTGGGGTGTGAATCCAGCTCTCCGTGTGCCCCCTGCCGATGCACGTGACCGTTCGGGTGCTTTGGAAGGGCACTAGCTCAAAGCATATTAACGAATGGTTCACGTGCATCAGCAGGGTGCACGTGGCCAGCTAGGCCGTGGCAGGCTGGTGCAGGGTCGATTCACACCCTGGCCCCCCTTGCCACAGTCGAATGGTTCATGTGGACAAGCCCCGGCACAGGTATATTATTTCCCATTTCTCCCCTTTACTGCCCCCAACGTCCATTCACTCGAATGTCATTTCTGTCGCCACTGAAATGCCTGTCGCTGGCAGGTCTCCAAACCAGGGGGTGGAACAGTCGGGGCCCATGTGAAATCAGACGGGCGAGGGCTGCATGCGAGAGAGGGGCAGCAGCCGGGATGGGCTCAAATCTAAACCTCCCTGAACCTGTCAGGCTCCACCTTCAAACTCGCCGGGGTCTGGAACTGATCGGATACGGCGTTCAAGGACAGTCGTGTCACAGACAGACGGAGAAATGCCATGGGGCTGGGGGTGGGGCCTTCACCTGCTCAGGCAATGCAGGGCACATCCCCCAGATTGAACGAGGTTTAACGCACCCTGTGACCGTCTCTCTCTCTCTCTCGGTTCTCAGTGCCCAAAGGGAGCACCACCAAGAACGGGCTGCAGTGCCCAACCTGCTTTGCTCTGAACTTCACTATCTGCAACAGCGCAATCACCCCTTGTACCGGGGACGAGACCTATTGCATGGATTTCACTGGGTTTCTATACCAAGGTAAATGCTGCCAGCTGGCCGCAGTGTGGGAGCTACCCCGGGAATCTCACACCCCAGGAACTCCCCAGAGAGCTGGTGAAAACTAGTCTGTGCTGGGCCCTTGGGCAGGTGGGGGCCGCCAAGAGGGGTTTTTGGCCGGAGGGGAAAGAGGAACTTGGAAGTTTTCCCTTCCTCACCTCCTCCTTTCCTTTCCTTTCCCCCCTCCTTCAGTGATGCCGCCCTGCTCCTGGAGTTATGACAACACAGTCTCTTACCATGGGAAGGGATGTTATGTTGATGATGCAGAGCTGGGAGAGAACCCAGGAGTCCTGGGTCCCAGCCCTACTGCTCTAACCACTAAACCCCACCCCCTGTATGTTTAAGGTGGAGCTAAGCTATTGCTCAGTGCGGAAGCTCCTGTTCTCAGTGTGTGTCCAGGACTCCCAGCACTTTGGGGTGTTTATAAAATAACTGAACCGAGTGGTCGGGGCTGCCGGGCACGGTGAAAGCCAGGCGTGTTCCCCGGGGGGGCCGGGTGCTGGGGAAGGAGCTGCCCCCATCGATCTGCTGGGTCCCAAACTCCAGCTTCAATTTCTTGTGGAGCTGCAGAAAGGGGCGCGGGGGAGGCAAGAGGGGAACAGACACCCGCCCTGCCCTGGCCAGTTACAGCGAGAGCAGGGAGAGCACTGGGCGGGTGGGAATGGGAGGCAGAGGTGGGAACCACTGGATGGTAGAGACAGAAGTTATGGGGGCAGAGAAGGAACCAGAGCTGCCTGGTTGATTAACAGGCTGATTTCATCCATCAGATTCATCTCGATCAGCATTTCAAGCAAAAGGCTGCGCTACTGCGTCTGCTCAGGCCATTAAACCTGGAGCCATCCTGACTATGGCACTCTACACATTTGACTTTTTTTGGGGGAAATCTGTTCCAGCGGAGAAAATACCCACCAACCCCCCTCCCACAACCCCTGCCTCTCTAGAAACAACCACCACCACCTCCAACACAACCACCACCACCACCCCCACTCCCGCTACAACCGACACCACCCCCAAAACAACCACCGCCACCGCCCCCAACACAACCGCCACCACCATCCCCAAGACAACCACCACCCCCAAAAGAACTACCACAAACAAAACAACCACCATCCACAAAACAATGCCCACCTCTACAACCACCACCACCAAACCCACTACCTCACCCAAAACAACCACCTCATCCAAACCCACCCTCCCCGCCCAAAAAACCCACAGTGGAGCCAGCCCGGCTCTGGGGAAATTCTCCTTTGCCCTCTACCTGCCTGGCCTGACTGGGCTACTGCTGGTGAAGCTGCTCTCCTGACCCCCGCCCGGCACCGCCCACGCAGCACCTGGTGCCTGTGAATAAAGGCCTGAAGTCCCAGCTACCCCCCATCTGAGGCCTCTCCGTGCTGCTGGGGTGATGCAAAGCGGCTGCTGCATAGCCAAGAGTCTGCACAGCGTATGGGTGTGCGTCTGTCCCGGTACTTCACGGCTGGCTGGAATCTCTGTGTGCATTAGCAAATTCACCGAATAAATCAGGATCCAAAATAAAAGCCCCCAGTGTGTTGTGTTTGGGTTACCTGTTGCTGAGCCCGTCTGCATGAGACTGGGGCGCTGTCAGATGCATTAGGCATATACGAATTTGCTTGTGTGTGTGTGTGTGTGTGTGTGTGTGTGTGTGTGTGTGTGTGTGTGTGTGTGTGTGTGTGTGTGTATAAATATAAAATCTGGAATAAAAATCTACATTCCAAGCACACCATGGAGGTTGCCCTCTCAAGCACTGAGAAGTTAGGAAATGCCAGAACACACGGTGCCAGTACGAGCTTAATTCAATCCCCCGGTGCGTTTGCATTGTGCTACAGCCTTTGATTTCATGATCACACACTGTGCGTTTCCACTGCAGCCCTGCCACGGTCAATACGTCTTTTCCTTCTCGTTGGGGCATTACCCCAGGCCGTATTTCCCACCCGCCGTTCCTAGCCCACGCTTCTCTGAATGACTAATGACACCTCCTGGGCCTCTCTGTGGAGTTCTCACCACGGGCTCTGAGGGCCTCACAGACATTCATCACTTGGTCTGTGCAACAGCCCGGTGGGACCCGGGAAACTGAGGCACGGCGGGGCTCCACACAGGGAGTCCGGACACACATCTCCCCGTGCACATGGCCACACTGCTATCCACACTCGAGCATAAGAACATAGGAATGGCCATACTGGGTCAGACCAAAGGTCCATCTAGCCCAGTATCCTGTCTTCTGACAGCGGCCAATGCCAGGTGTCCCAGAGGGAATGAACAGAACAGGTGATCATCAAGTGATCCATCCCCCATTGCCAATTCCCAGCTTCTGGCAAACAGAGGCTAGGGACACCATCCCTGCCCGTCCTGGCTAATAGCCATTGATGGACCTATTCTCCATGAACTTATCTAGTTCTTGTTTGAACCCTGTTATGGTCTTGGCCTTCACAACATCCTCTGGCAAAGAGTTCCACAGGTTGACTGTGTGTTGTGTGAAGAAATACTTCCTTTTGTTTGTTTTAAACTGGCTGCTTATTAATTTCATTTGGTGACCCCCAGTTCTTGTGTTATGGGAAGGAGTAAACAACACTTCCTTATTCACTTTCTCCACACCCTTCAACATTTTATAGACCTCTATCCTATCCCCTCTTAGTCGTCTCTTTTCCAAGCTGAAAAGTCCCAGTCTTATTAATCTCTCCTCATACGGAAGCTGTTCCATCCCCCTCATCATTTTTGTTGCTCTTCTCTGTACCTTTTCCAATTCCAATACATCTTTTTTGAGATGGGGCGACCACATCTGCACACAGTATTCAAGATGTGGGCGTATCATAGATTTATATGGGGTAACATGATATTTTCTGTCTTATTATCTATCCCTTTCCTAATGATTCCCAACATTCTGTTCACTTTTTTGACTGCCGCTGCACGTTGAGTGGATGTTTTCAGAGAACTATCCACAATGACTCCAAAATCTCATTTTTGAGTGGTAACAGGTAATTTAGGCCCCATCATTTTGTATGTATAGTTGGGATTATGTTTTCTAATGTGCATTACTTTGTATTTATCAACATTGAATTTCATCTGCCATTTTGTTACAAAGGGATCTCACAAAACTGGGTAACACTTCGCAGTTAGCTTTGGACTTAACTCTCTTGAGTAGTTTTGTATCATCTGCAAATTTTGCCACCTCACTGTTTACCCCTTGTCAAGGCTGTATCCCCACTTTGAACTTTAGGGTACAAGAGTGGGGGCCTGCATGAGGACTTCTAAGCTTAACTACCAGCTTAGTTCTGGTCCGCTGCCACCATTCCCTACCCTGGGAAGCTTTTAGAAACCTCTCACCAATTCCCTGGTGAATACAGATCCAAACTCCTTGGATCTTAAACAAGGAGAAATTGACCCTTCCCCCCTCCTTCCTTTCACCAACTCCTGGTGAATACAGATCCAAACCCCCTTGGATCTTAAAACAAGGAGAAATTAATTAGGTTCTTAAAAAGAAGGCTTTTAATTAAAGAAAAAGGTAAAAATCATCTCTGTAAAATCAGTATGGAAAATAACCTTACAGGGTAATCAAACTTAAAGAGCTCAGAGGACCCCCCTCTAGCCCAGGTTCAAAGTATAGCAAACAAAGATAAACACTCTAGTAAAAGGTACATTTACAAGTTGAGAAAACAAAGTAAATCTAAGACGCCTTGCCTGGCTTTTACTTACAATTTTGAAATAAGAGAGACTTGTTTAGAAAGATGGGGAGAACCTGGATTGATGTCTGGTCCCTCTCAGTCCCAAGAGCGAACAACCCCTTAAAACAAAGAGCACACACAAAAGCCTTCCCCCCCCCCCAAGATTTGAAAGTATCTTGTCCCCTTATTGGTCTTTTGGGTCAGGTGTCAGCCAGGTTACCCGAGCTTCTTAACCCTTTACAGGTAAAAGGATTTTGGAGTCTCTGGCCAGGAGGGATTTTAGTACTGTACACAGGAGAGCTGTTACCCTTCCCTTTATAGTTATGACACGCCCCCCAAATCACAGATAGTGTTGGACGTTTGGTTCCACACTGGCTGTGATTTCTTCCTGGAGTTCTAGGAGAAAACAGAGTTAATAAGACACATGTACATTTAGACATACTACTGATTATATAAAAAACTAACAATATGTTTTATTCCAAGAACAATTGTTAACCAGTTTACTCTGGGAAACTTTCCTGGGAGAGTGCATCAGCCACTTGTTAGAAGCTCCCGAAATGTGTTGTATTTTAAAATCAAAATCTTGGAGAGCTAAACTCCACCGAAGAAGTTTTTTGTTATTTCCCTTGGCGGTATGAAGCCACTGTAGCGCAGCATGGTCTGTTTGTAGTTGGAAACGCCGTCCCCAAACACATGGGCGTAGCTTTTCCAGCGCGTACACAATGGCGTAGCATTCCTTTTCGCTGATTGACCAGTGGCTTTCCCTCTCAGCCAGTTTCTTGCTGAGAAACACGACAGGATGGAATTCTTGATCCGGTCCTTCCTGCATTAAAACTGCTCCCACGCCTCGCTTGGAAGCATCTGTGGTTACTAGGAACGGTTTGTCAAAGTCTGGGGCCCTTAGCACAGGGTCAGACATGAGTGTTGCCTTAAGCTGGTTAAAGGCCTTTTGACACTTATTAGTCCACTGAACTGCATTTGGCTGTTTCTTTCTGGTTAGGTCTGTCAGCGGGGCGGCGATTTGGCTGTAGTGTGGTACAAATCGCCTAGAATATCCGGCCAAGCCTAAGAAGGATTGGACCTGTTTCTTTGACTTTGGAACTGGCCACTTTTGGATAGCATCCACTTTGGCCTGTAGGGGATTTATAGTTCCTTGACCCACCTGGTGCCCCAGGTACGTCACTCTGTTTTGGCCTATTTGACACTTTTTAGCCTTAACAGTTAGTCCTGCCTGCCCGGATGCGCTCAAAGACTTTTTCCAGGTGCTCCAGGTGTTCTGCCCATGAATCAGAAAAAATGGCCACATTATCGAGGTAGGCAACTGCAGATTCTCCCAATAACGCTAAGAGACCATCTACAAGTCTTTGGAAGGTGGAGGGTGCATTTTGCAACCCGAAAGGGAGTACATTGAATTCATACACCCCTGCCTGGGTGACGAAGGCGGACCTTTCCTTAGCGGGTTCATCTAGTGGTACTTGCCAGTACCCTTTGGTTAAGTCTAAAGTAGAGATGAATTGGGCATGTCCCAATTTTTCCAATAGCTCATCTGTGCGTGGCATTGGATAGTTGTTAGGACGAGTTACAGCATTTAGTTTACGGTAGTCCACGCAAAAGCGTATTTCCCCATCTGGTTTGGGAACTAGAACCACTGGAGATGCCCATGCACTGCTAGAGGGGCGGATTATACCCATCTGTAGCATGTCCTGGATCTCCCTTTGTATAGCAGCTTGGGCATGAGGTGACTCCCGGTAGGGTGGGGTTCTAATTGGGTGAGCATTCCCTGTGTCAATGGAGTGGTATGCCCGTTCGGTCCGTCCTGGAGTGGCTGAGAAAATCGGTGCAAAGCTTGTGCACAGCTCCTTGATCTGCTGTCGCTGCAGACATCCAAGGGTCGTGGAGAGGTTCACCTCTTCCACGCCACCATTCCTTTTTCCTTCATAGTAGACACCTGCAGGCCACTCCGCGTCATCTGTTTCCTGGGCTGTAAACTGGCAAACGTTTAATTCTCTGGAATAAAAGGGCTTAAGAGAATTAACATGGTATACCTTAGGCTTTATGTTGGAGGTGGGGGAGGCTATGAGATAGTTAACAGCTCCTAGGCGCTCCTGGACCGTGAATGGTCCTTCCCACGACGCTTCCATTTTATGGGCCTGGAGCACCTTTAAGACCATGACTTGGTCTCCTACTTTGAAGGACTGTTCTCTGGAATGTTTATCATACCAGGCCTTTTGCTCTTCCTGAGCATCCTTTAGGTTTTCTTTAGCAAGGGCTAAAGAGTGTCGGAGGGTGCTTTGTAGGTTGCTTACAAAGTCTAGAATGTTAGTTCCTGGAGAAGGCGTAAACCCCTCCCATTGCTGCTTCACCAACTGTAATGGCCCCTTAACCTCGCGGCCATACACAAGTTCAAATGGTGAAAACCCTAAACTGGGATGTGGTACAGCCCTGTAGGCAAAAAGCAACTGCTGCAACACTAGGTCACAATCATTGGAGTGTTCATTTACGAATTTACGTATCATGGCCCCCAAAGTTCCATTAAACCTCTCCACCAGACCATTGGTTTGATGGTGATGAGGGGTGGCAACCAAGTGATTCACCCCATGAGCTTCCCACAGGTTTTTCATGGTCCCTGCCAGGAAATTAGTTCCCGAATCTGTAAGGATGTCGGAGGGCCACCCTACCCTGGCAAAAATGTCTGCTAATGCCTGGCACACACTTTTAGCCCTGGTGTTGCTTAAGGGTACAGCTTCCGGCCATCGGGTAGCAAAATCCATGAAAGTCAGTACGTACTGCTTTCCTCTGTGTGTCTTCTTTGGGAAAGGACCCAGAATATCCACAGCTACTCGCTGAAATGGGACCTCAATTATGGGTAGTGGCTGGAGAGGGGCTTCGGTTCCACCACCTTTGTTTGGGTCTCTGGTAACACAGACGGGGCCCTGGTGGACGGCTCAGGAACAGGGATGGGGGTGGAAGCTTGCTTAGCCTGGCTGCGGGTGACTATTCCCACCCTCTTGGCTAGCTTCACATGGTTGGCCAAGTCTTCCCCCAGCAGCATGGGGATGGGATAATTGTCATAGACTGCAAAAGTCCACATTCCTGACCAGCCCTTGTACTGGACATGCAACTTGGCTGTAGGCAAGGTTACAGACTGTGACACGAAGGGTTGAATTGTCACTGTAGCCTCCGGGTTGATGAGTTTGGGGTCCACTAGGGATTGGTGGATAGTTGACACTTGTGCCCCAGTGTCCCTCCAAGCGATAACCTTCTTTCCGCCCACTCTCAAGGTTTCCCTTCGCTCCGAGGGTATGAGAGAGGCGTCTGGGTCTGGGGATCTTTGGTGTGATTGGGGTGTAATGAACTGTAATCGGTTGGGGTTCTTGGGGCAGTGAGCCTTTATATGCCCCAGTTCATTACATTTAAAACATCGCCCTGCTAAGGTATTACCGGGGCGATGTTGGTTGATGGAGACTGGTGTGGTGGGGTGAGAAGGCGTCTGGGCTTTCCCTTGGGATGTGGGTGGGGCCTTGGGTTGTCCCCGGTGATAAGGTTTTGTTTCGGCTTGCCCCTTCTGATATTCGCTCCAACTGCTACTAGCTTTTTTCTTTTCTGTCACCTCCACCCATTTGGCTCCAATCTCCCCCGCCTCGGTTACAGTTTTGGGCTTCCCATCTAGGATGTACCTTTCTATTTCCTCAGGAACACCCTTTAAAAACTGCTCCATTTTTACTAGGGAAAGCAGATCTTCCAGAGATGTAACATTTGCTCCTGATACCCAGGCATCACAATTTTTCCCAATGTGGTAGGCATGTTGGGTAAATGACACATCAGGTTTCCACCTTAGGGCTCTGAACCGCCGACGGGCATGCTCAGGTGTTAGCCCCATTCTGATTCTGGCCTTGTTTTTAAAAAGTTCATAACTGTTCATGTGTTCCTTCGGCATTTCAGCCGCCACCTCTGCTAAGGGTCCACTAAGCTGCGGCCTCAGCTCTACCATGTACTGGGTTGGAGTGATGCTGTATCCAAGGCAGGCCCTTTCAAAATTTTCTAAGAAGGCCTCAGTATCTTCGCCTGCCTTGTAGGTGGGGAATTTCCTGGGATGGGAAGTGGTACCTGGAGAGGAGTTGCTAGGATGGTCTGATGCATCCTGCCTAGCCCTTGCTGCTTCCAGTTCATGCTTCCTTTCTTTTTCTCTCGCCTCCTCTTTGGCTTTTTCCAGCTCCATCTCTCTCTTGTGGGCCTCCTCTTTGGCTTTCTCTTCTCTGTCTTTCAGCTCCATCTCTCTCTTGTGGGCCCCCCTCTTTGGCTCTCTCTTCTCTGTCTTTCAGCTCTATCTCTTTTTCTTTCAGCTCCATAGCTCTCTTGTGGGCCTCCTCTTTAGCTTTTTTTTCTTTGGTAGTCATTTTCCTGTTTTTTTGTGCTGGGTCACCCCCTCTGCAGTTGACTGAAACTGGGATGTACTTAGCTCTGGCTGCTGCTGAGTAAACAGAGACTTTCTAACAAGCTACTCCCGAGGATGTAAAAAGAAAAAAAAACAATTCAGCTTGTAAATTGCCTTTACCAGTCAAAGTTTGCTCGCTTTGAACCCTTCTCTTAACAAAGGCCCTCGTTAAAAAAAACTTAACACCTCTGCCTTCAGGCAAGGAGAGATAAGATATGCATCTACCTTCAGCTCTGCTTTCCAAGCAGCTAGAAGGAAAAAAAAAATCTCTTACTGGCTTTTGGGTTTAAAACGATCCCACCTCTGCCACCATGTCAAGGCTGTATCCCCACTTTGAACTTTAGGGTACAAGAGTGGGGGCCTGCATGAGGACTTCTAAGCTTAACTACCAGCTTAGTTCTGGTCCGCTGCCACCATTCCCTACCCTGGGAAGCTTTTAGAAACCTCTCACCAATTCCCTGGTGAATACAGATCCAAACTCCTTGGATTTTAAACAAGGAGAAATTGACCCTTCCCCCCTCCTTCCTTTCACCAACTCCTGGTGAATACAGATCCAAACCCCCTTGGATCTCAAAACAAGGAGAAATTAATTAGGTTCTTAAAAAGAAGGCTTTTAATTAAAGAAAAAGGTAAAAATCTCTGTAAAATTAGTATGGAAAATAACTTTACAGGGTAATCAAACTTAAAGAGCTCAGAGGACCCCCCTCTGTCTTAGGTTCAAAGTACAGCAAAGAAAGATAAACACTTTAGTAAAAGGTACATTTACAAGTTGAGAAAACAAAGTAAATCTAAGACGCCTTGCCTGGCTTTTACTTACAATTTTGAAATAAGAGAGACTTGTTTAGAAAGATGGGGAGAACCTGGATTGATGTCTGGTCCCTCTCAGTCCCAAGAGCGAACAACCCCTTAAAACAAAGAGCACACACAAAAGCCTTTCCCTCCCCCCCCAAGATTTGAAAGTATCTTGTCCCCTTATTGGTCCTTTGGGTCAGGTGTCAGCCAGGTTACCCGAGCTTCTTAACCCTTTACAGCTAAAAGGATTTTGGAGTCTCTGGCCAGGAGGGATTTTAGTACTGTACACAGGAGAGCTGTTACCCTTCCCTTTATAGTTATGACACCCCTTTTTCCAGATCATTTATGAATATGTTGAACAGGACTGGGCCCAGTACAGACCCCTGGGGGACACCACTGTTTACCTCTCTCCATTCTGAAAATTGACCATTTATTCCTACCCTTTGCTTCCTATTTTGTAACCAGTTACTGACCCATGAGAGGACCTTTTCTTTTATCCCATGACAGCTCACTTTGCTTAAGAGCCTTTGGTGAGGGACCTTGTCAAAGGCTTTCTGAAAATCGAAGTACACTAGATCCACTGGATCCCCCTTGTCCACATGCTTGTTGACCCCCTCAAAGTATTCTAGGAGATTGGTGAGGCGTGATTTCTCTTTACAAAAACTATGTTGACTCTTTCCCAACAAATGATGTTCATCTATGTGTCTGACAATTCTGTTCATTATTATAGCTTCAAAGAGTTTGCCCAGTACTGAAGTCAGGCTAGCCTGGGTCCCTTTCCCTGAGCTGGGCTGGACCCCTCCCAGCTGCAGCGTGGCCACATCCTAAATGGTTAACAGTGGCAGACTAGTGGCCCTCCCACAGCTGGGGAGAGAAAAGGCTGCAGGGCCAGAGCAGGGGAGCAGCCGCTGGGAAGGTGGAGGGAACCCTTGGGGAAAAGTCCTTGGGCAGCAGTCTATCTGGGCTGCCACAGGCAGAGGATGAATGGGAGTCGCAGTGCAGTTGTTGATTTCAACCCTTGTCTCTGTTCAAGCAACTGGGCTCCTCTCTGTGGATATTTAATCTCCCAAGGCACATTTCCTAAACGCTGCTGTCATTAGACATTCCCCAGGCTGGGGTTCACCCCCATCCCAGAGGTGGCTGCATTTCAGTGCTATCCTAGCCTGGAGGGATCTGAGGTTCCTTGGCATGTAAGAGAGAAATAAATGTACTAGGGTAATACCTAGAGATCAGGGACGTGTTGTGCCAAGCACTTCCCAGACTCTAACAAGATCGGGGCCCCCGTTGTGCCAGGCGCTGCACAGACATGTTGACACAGTCCTGCTCTGAAAATCTTTCGAGATAGACAGTGGAGGTGTATGGGGATAGATAAGTAGTACAAGGGTGACAACATCAATCAAATATTGAACCCACCTCTTTCACCCTCAGGCTCCACCCACTTGTCACCGTAAGACTCACCCCCTGGGGTACTACTTCTGGGGTGAAGATGGACACATGACCAGAAGGAAGGGGTGGCATGTGACCCTTCTAAGAACTCCTCCCACCACCCTGTACCAATTGGGGAGGGTTTCAACCTCATAGGACCTCCCTGAGAGCAGATTCGACCAATCAGGGCAGATTCTGGGGTGGGGTGACCATCCCAAAAAGAGGTCTGTGTGACCCCTCTAAGAACTCCTCCCACCACCCTGTACCAAGGGGATTTCAGCCCCCCTTAGAGCATCCCAGAAGGGAAACATGTACTAATCAGGAGAGGTGTAATGCGAGAGTCTAGGCTGGAACCCCCCCCACACACCCCGATCTCTGGAGTTTGACAGTGATTGCAAGTATATCTTAACAGCAATAGACAGTCTCTCTAAATAAGCCTGGGCCTTAGGCCTCAAAGATAAAATGGGCAGTGAAGTACCATGGCCTTTAAAGCTGTTTTCAGTGAAGGTTGCCTGCCTCATAAATTACAGACAGATCAGAGAAAAGAATTTCTAAATAAAACTTTAAGCAGATTGATAAAGTGGTATGATGTGGGGGTTGCGGAGCGATTTAACAGAACTTTACAAACTTGGAGGTGGAGAAATTTTGCAAACCACAACCCCATTGGCTACCTCGACGTGTTGTAAAGAGTGACAACCGGAGCTTTCACAGAACTCTACGTACCAGACCCGCTGATGTCAACCCCTCACATTCTCTGAAGATATGGAAAATGGTTTACGGAGACAGTTTTAAAATAAAACCAGATGTTGACACTTTTAGAAAAGACGACCACGTGAGACCATCTAAAACCGAAAGAGCTTTTGAAAAAGGTTTGCGGGGGACTTTTCCATTCCCCTTATTCTTGTGTTTTCAATGACAGACGAGATTCTAGAGAACAAGGCTGCAAAGTCGGTGAGGCACTGATACAAAACCACCACCTACCAGTTGAATCTGAGCCTTGCATTAATATAACTAATCCCCAGGTTTTCCATCGCACTGTTCATCAGCCGATCTCCGACCACTCTCTCTCTTTAGACTCCTGGCGATCCTAACACCTGGCTTCTCTCTGGGAGCCCCCTACCCATCTCGACAACCTCCAGGAGCAAAACTGGCCTGAAATAAAACCAAGGCCGAAATGCTCTTCTCCACTCAGTTATCCTATAACTAAATTCCCCCAGCCGGGTGCAACGTCATGTGCGTGAGACCCAGTTTGCCGCAATGCCCTTGACATGGGGCAGGGAAGAAAATGTGTCACCAATGAATATTTACACAATTTAATGAGAAGTACTTTAGCAACCTATACTGGGAGTGGGAGGGGAGCTGTTGTAATGGGGCCAACTCCATAGCCAACCTTAGTTACCTTGGAAGTTTCACTGGACCCCCCATCTGGTATCAATTGGCCGTCGCTCCATTAGAGTTAATGGAACCAGATCCTGGACTGGTGTCAATTGGCCCTAGCCCCATTGGAGTCAGTGGGGCCTGATCCTCATTTGCTGTGAATTTGCCGTCGCTCTATGATCTACCCCATCCTATGATCTGGTTAAACACCTCTAATGTGCAAACAGCCGCACCTCTACCCTTGCGACTGAGCTGAATATCACCTCTTATCTCTGTTGCACGAACCAGCAGACTTTATGAAACAAATTTTATAAAACACAAGCTGATGGGTTGAGAAAGAGTCGGTCTGAATTGTACTTAAAGAGGGAGTGGCCAGGCGTGAGGATCGTATAACATGTTACATTTCAGTCAATCATTACGCCCAATGTATATATGATTCCAATTCTATCTTTGGCCTATATACAGAGGAAAGGGGCTGTGCTAGACAGGTTAGTGCATCTCTTCAATTTACAGAGAACTTGGAGGTGAACGGAACCATTGTGTGGCTGAAGGTAAGAGTTTTTAATGCCATGTTATATTATCCTTTGCAATCTTCCATGATCTGCTGCAAAATGTGTAAAGGCTGGAGCTATATTGTGAATGGTGAAACCCCATGACGATGATAGAGCAGGGATAAAGCAGCTCAGTTTGTGCAAAGGAAAAGAAGCCCCACTCATGGAATGGCATGTGAACGAAATGGGGAGATTTTCAAAGGCAAAACCAGTAGCGAGGGGTCAGCATCTGCTGAAACTCCATGGGAGTCGGGCCTCGGACTCCCTTCAGCTGCTTCGAACATCCCAGGTTTGGGGAGCAGAGAGGAACCGTCGACATATTTGATTTGGACTTTCCAAAAGCCTTCAGCAAACTCCCTCGCCGTAGGGCAGTAAGGAATCGAAGCAGCCCTGGGGCGGGAGGCAATGGAGTGTCATGGAGCAGAAACAGGACAACAGCCAGAGAACAGAGGAGTTTGCAGCATTGTTGTAGCCGTGTGGGTCCCAAGGTATTAGAGAGACAAGGTGGGTGAGGGAATAGCTTTTATTGGACCAGCTTCTGCTGGGGAGAGACACAAGCTCTCGAGCTCCGCTGACCCGCAGAAGAGCTCTGTGTTGCTCGGAAGCTCGTCTCTTCCCCCACCTTGTGTCTCTAGAAAACAGAGCGGGAATTCATGGGAATTTTGTGTGATGGCAAAAGCTTAAAAGTGGAGGCCTCCAAGCTCTATCCTAGACCCAGCGTTCAAGGTACTCAAATGATCTGCAAGGGGGGTGAGCGAGGAGGTGGTGAAATCTGCAGAGGAGGCAACTTACTGAGGTTAATCGGGAATTTCAGCGAGATCCAACGGAGCTGGGTCGATGGGCAACACGATGGCAGATGAAGTTGTTTTGATCAATGCAAAGTAACACACATGGGGAGGTCGGGGGTTTGTAGCACGCCTAGACCTGACAGGTTCTAACTGAACCGGGTTGGTTCAGGGAAGGGACCAGAGCATCCCCGTAGGAAGATCAATGGACACCTCAGCTCACTGTGCAGCTGCAGAAGAGAAAAGCGAAGAAGCCGTTGGGCTGCCCAAGGGGGTGGAGATAATGTGGAAAACACTGTAGTGCCCCTCTGCAGATCAGCAGGATGCTCTGACCCTGGCATCCCTCAGGCAGCGCCGGTCGCCCCATGTCAGAAGGGACAGTGCAGACCTGGAGACAATACGGACGAGAGAGTGGAAACCTGGGCCAGCCTAGACCCCTGCAGCGGGACTGGGATCCCATGGGACCCGCAGGACCTGCTACCATAATAAAAGTACGGGTAAAAGAGCGGGTAAAAGTACTTTGTTGTGGGCAGGATTGGGTGGGCAAAGAAAGCAGAGTGTGGTAATATGCGGGAAAACACAGGGCAGCAGCTTGTCATCAATAGAGTTTCAGCAATATAAAGCAAGTTGGTTTTTACCCTTAAATTTAACCAGAGGATAGAAAGAGATTCGGTGTCCGTTATAACAGCAGTTAAACTACTTTTTACATGGTTTAAGTAAGATTTGTTTCATGCTTTTAATGGTAAAAATTATGTCTGTCTTCCGTTTATATGTATAATATATTAACCAGACTGTTTTGTTTAAAAGTAGCCCGAGGGACTCTGTTTCTCTTGTGGGATTTGCGGGATCTAAGGTCTTTGCGGATGGGAGCGAAATAAAAATGCAAGGAACAGTTCAGGAGCGGGTGGGAGTGGGATTTAAAAAATAGCCCCATGCAGGGGTCTGCCCCAGAACTCCCACTCTGTTATCTCTGGGCATGTCTGTGGCGTGAGAGCATTGGGAGAAATTTTTCGACCAAAATGTTTCTCCAGTGAAAAATGTAGGTTCAGGGAGACTGAAACATTTTGCAAATTTGTGTCAATTTCACCGCCCTGTTTCAGCTGAAAAAAATATCCTAGAAAAAAAAATCTTGACAAAATGGAAACGTTTGGTCTGGGTATTTCCAGAATTAGACGTGCTGATTTTTTTTCAACTCAAAATGTCTTTTCATTTAAAAAATGTTGGCAACATTTCTATTTAAGCCAATGTTAAAATCTTCCTAAATGCTTGAAAATGAACCCAAACCATTTTTGTTTGGCTTTTCAGTTGGACAAGAAATTGGGCCAACTCAAAACAATTCCCCCCCGCCCCCCCAATCTTTTAGAACTGCCAGTGAACCAAAGATCTGTTATTTGTGCAGCTCTGTTGCCTGGTGCTCCACCCTGCCCCAGATCTCGTCTGGAATTCCCTTTCCTTCCTCATTTCGGTCTTGACTCTCTCCTCCTCCCCCCCGGCAGAGCTCGCTGTGTCAGCCGTGAGAAGTTCCGTTCAGCTCCGAGCCCAGCCCCGTGCACCTCCCAGCACCAGGATGGTTTCCTTCATCCTCTGCCTTCTCCCTGCTCTCCTAGCTACAACGAGTGCACAAACTACCCCACGTGAGTCATCCGCCGCTGTGGCCATTTAAACCGTCCTGGACTTGGACACTTTATACCCCACGGATCCCCAGTCAGGGGAACATCCAGCATGTGCAGGGAGGGGGGATTAGTTCTGTGTATTGTATAAGGCACAGTCTACACTACAACTACTGTAGCCGCTTAGCCACAGCGCCGTAGCTGGGCCGGCAGAGCCCCGGAGTGAAGGCGTCGCCTATCCCAATGGATGGGGCTTTTCCATCATTCTAGGAACTCACCTCCCTGAGCCAGTAGCCAGGCTGAGGGAAGCATTCACCCGTCAGCCCAGCTGCGTCTACTCCAGGGGTTGGGTTGGCCTAGATGCGGCACTCATGGTGTGGTTCCCCTTCCTCCCAAGCGCCGCAGTTATATCAACTTAACTGTATAGTGTAGACCAGGCCTGAGGGACACCATTACTAGATACTGCCCTGAATTCTTATGTCTATTAAAGCCCCTCGGCACTGCTTTTGCAAAATAAAAGGGACTAAATATAGGAGTAAATTACACTATAGGGCATTGAGGATAACCTGGAATAAGGCCTAAAATTTCTGATCGCACCAGGCTCTCCAACCTAGCAAACAGAGGCAGAATGAGATCTCATGGCTGGGAGTTGAATTTAGACCAATCCAAGGTGGAATTAATTCTGTCAGCAGCTTCTCAAGAGGCAGGGCAGCTTCTCCATCCCTTGGACACTGTCTATGGAGATTGGACGCCCTTCTAAAATATTGGCTGTAGCTCAACCATCAGATATGGGCTGGATGGCAGAATGGCTGGGCCAGGTTCTCTGGCTTGGACGATGCAGGACCTCAGACTAGATCAGCATCAGAGCCTGAAAATCTTAGATTCTCTAAAAGAAAAGTTGTGAAGCTGCTGCACTTACCCAGCTTCTGTGCAGGGCGCTGTACATAAGGACTGAAGGGCAGAGATTGTTCACTTACATGTCCCCAAGAGGTCCCCAGCATGTCCATGTGCTGTGGTTATTGCCACTTGTATCAATGGTAATTTGGGGAACACGGGACAATGTTCCTTTTTGTTCTGTTTTTGCCTGGCAATTTCCATCCTTCCCATTCCCCACAGATTGGGAACGGCTGGGCTGATCCAGAGGGATGTGTGCAAAGTTGGCTTTACCTTAAGCCACCTTTACATCCCAAAGACTAAGGGCCGTGGAACCGGGTTGTAAACCTTGGGGACCAGTCATCACAGAGCCTCCCCAACGGGGAGCAATCCCCATGAGCCTAGGGGCCAATATAGCTGGCTTCTGCACCCCAAACCTTTTTGACAGACCCCTCTGCTGGCCGTCTGGCAGCCCAGAGAGCCTGGCTACATTCACATCAGTGGCCTTTCCCTATTTCTATGCAACCAAATAACTTTTGAATGCTGCATTCCATTAACTCCAGAATTTTTGGGGATGTTCTAGACATCACTGGGCAGAACCCTATTGATTTGGGGGAAAATCAGAAAACTGGAAGAGGGAAATCGGGGACACACTGAGCCATTGGTGTTTGGCCAGTGCAGCCACACTTTCAACCATCTCTGTGACTGTGTATGTCGAAGAACCAGTTGGTGGTGCTATTGACACCTTCCAGCCCATCAACCCCGCCCCCCAGCCCAGCTCTGCCCAGCGTCCCCATGGAGCGTAACATGTTACGCCCTGAGTGGCTGATCTCCCAGATAGAAAAAAGGATGATGGTGGAGGGGGGGAGGAATGGGCAACACACAGCGCCCCTGGCATGGGGGGAGAAGGGGGGACCCTGGTATGCGGGAGGGGAAATGGGGGGAAGACAGAGCCCCTGGCACTGGAGTGAATCAGGGACCCTGGTATGGGGCGGGGGGGCTACATGGCATCCCTGAAATTCAGCGGGGTGGGAGGGACACACAAGGAGTTTGTGAGGATAATGGGGGGCTGCCAGGAGCCCCGGGCCGTGCAATGGACTCAGCCAATGCAGGCTGCAAAGCGAGCGACTCTCCAGTACTGTGAATACCTGCACAACGGGAGCCACATCTGGGGTGGGCGGAGCTTATTTTATGGGTGAAGCTTGGGGAAAGCACTGTCCCTTTGACCCGTCCCCAATTTGTCCCCCCTGGGTACCGCTGGCCCAGGGGCTGAAATTGTGCAATTGCTGAGTGTCTGGGAGGGAAATGGGTCTGTTAACCCCTCGGCTCGTTTGGAGCAGATGGTGCTGGGGGGGGAGGGGCATTATATGTGAGAGACAGCGTAGAGTCAAATGAAGTAAAAATCTTAAATGAACCAAACTGTCCTGCAGAATCTCCATGGATTGTAATTCCATTCTTGGATAATAAGAATATAGCAGTAGGGATATATAACTGACCACCTGGCCAGGATGGTGATAGTGACTGTGAAATGCTCAGGGAGATTAGAGAGGCTATAAAAATAAAAAAACTGAATTATAATGGGGAATTTCAACTATCCCCATACTGACTGGGTACATATCACCTCAGGACGGGAGGCAGAGATAAAGTTTCTAGACACCATAAATGACTGGACTTGGAGCAGCTAGTCCTGGAACCCACCAGAGGAGAGGCAATTCTTGATTTAGTCCTACGTGGAGCACAGGATCAGGTCCAAGAGGTGAATATATCTGAACTGCTTGGTAATAGTGACCATAATATAGTTAAATTTAATATCCCTGTGGTGGGGAACACACCACAGCAGCCCAACACTGTAGCATTTAATTTCAGAAAGGGGAACTACTCAAAAATGAGGAAGTTAGTTAAACAGAAATTAAAAGGTACAGCGCCAAACGTGAAATTTCTGCAAGCTGCGTGGTAACTTTTTAGGGACACCATAACAGAGGCTCAACTTAAATTTATAATTCAAATTAAAAAACATAGTAAGAGAACCAAAAAAGAGCCACCGTGGCTAAACAAAGTAAAAGAAGCAGCGAGAGGCAAAAAGGCATCTTTTATAAAGTGGAAGTTAAATCCTACTGAGGAAAATAGAAAGGAGTATAAACTCTGGCAAGTGAAATGTAAAAATATAATTAGTAAGGCCAAAAAAGAATTTGAAGAACAGCTAGCCACAGACTCAAAAAGTAACAGCAGAAGCAGGAAGCTGCTAAACAACCAGTGGGGCCACTGGACGATCGAGATGCTAAAGGAGCACTCGGGACAATAAGGCCATTGCAGAGAAACTAAATGAATTCTTTGCATCGGTCTTCACAGCTCAGGATGTGAGGGAGATTCCTAAACCTGAGCCATTCTTTTCAGGTAACAAATCTCAGGAACTGTCCCAGATTGAGTTGTCATTAGAGGAGGTTTTGGAACAAATTGATAAACTAAACAGTAATAAATCACCAGAACCTGGTTTTATTCACCCAAGAGGTCTGAAGGAACTCAAATGTCAAATTGCGGATATGCTACTAACTGTCATCTGTAACCTATCATTTAAATCAGGTTCTGTACCAGATGACAGGAGGATCGCTAATGTGACGCCAATTTTTAAAAAAGACTCAAGAGATCATCCCAGTAATTACAGGCCAGTAAGCCTGACTTCAGTACCTGGCAAACTGGTTGAAACTATAATAATGAACAGAATGTCAGACACATGGATGAACATAATTTGTTGGGGAAGAGTCAACATGTTTTTTTGTAAAGGGAAATCACACCTCACCAATCTACTAGAATTCTTTGAGGGGGTCAACAAGCATGTGGACAAGGGGGATCCAGTGGATCTAGTGTATTTAGATTTTCAGAAAGCCTTTGACAAGGTCCCTCACCAAAGGCCCTTAAGCAAAGTAAGCTGTCATGGGATAAGAGGGAAGGTTCTCTCATGGATCGGTAACTGGTTAAAAGATAGGAAACAAAGGGTAGGTATAAATGGTCAGTTTTCAGAATGGAGAGAGGTAAATTGTGGTGTCCCCCAAGGGTCTGTACTGGGCCCAGTCCTGTTCAACATATTCATAAATGATCTGGAAAAAGGGGTAAACAGTGAGGTGGCAAAATTTGCAGATCATACAAAATTACTCATGATACTTAAGTCTAAATCAGACTGCGAAGAGCTACAAAAGGATCTCTCAAAACTGGGTGACTGGGTAACAAAATGGCAGATGAAATTCAGTGTTGATAAATGCAAAGTAATGCACATTGGAAAACATAATCCCAACTCTACATATAAAACGATGGGGACTAAATTAGCTGTTACCACTCAAGAAAGATCTTGGAGTCACTGTGGATAGTTCTCTGAAAACATCCACTCGATGTGCAGCGGCAATCAGAAAAGCGAACAAAATGTTGGGAATCATCAGGAAAGGGATAGATAATGAGACAGAAAATATCATATTGCCTCAGTATAAATCCATGCTATGCCCACATCTTGAATACTGCATCGCCCCATCTCAAAAAAGGTATATTGGAATTGGAAAAGGTACAGAAAAGGGCTACAAAAATGATTGGGGTATAGGACAGGTTCCGTATGAGGAGAGAATAATAAGACAATTTTCAGCTTGGGAAAAAAGATGACTAAGTGGGGATAACGGCATATTGGGCTGTATTAGTAGGAGAATTGCTAGCAGATCGAGGGAAGTGATTATTCCCGTTGATTCGGCACTGGTGAGTCCATATCTGGAGTATTACATCCAGTTTTGGACCCCACACTACAGAACGGATGTGGACAAATTGGAGAGAGTCCAGAGGAGGGCAACGAAAATGATCAGGTGGCTGGGACACATGATTTACGAGGAGAGGCTGAGGGAACTGGGATTATTTAGTCTGCAGAAGAGAAGAATGAGGGGGGATTTGATAGCTGCTTTCAACTATCTGAAGGGGGGTTCCATAGAGGATGGATCTAGACTGTTCTCAGTGGTACCAGATGACAGAACAAGGAGCAATGGTCTCAAGTTGCAGTGGGGGAGGTTTAGGTTGGATATTAGGAAACACTATTTCACTAGGAGGGTGGTGAAGCACTGGAATGGGTTACTTAGGGAGGTGGTGGAATCTCCATCCTTAGAGGTTTTTAAGGCCCGGCTTGACAAAGTTTAGTTGGTGTTGGTTCTGCTTTGAGCAGGGGGTTGGACTAGATGACCTCCTGAGGTCTCTTCCAACACTAATCTTCTATGATATGATAGAGGTCTATAAAATCATGACTGGTGTGGAGAAAGTAAATAAGGAAGTGTTATTTACTCCTCATAACACAAGAACTAGGTGTCACTGAATTAAATTAATAGGTTGCAGGTTTAAAACAAACAAAAGGAAGTATTTCTTCACACAACGCGTAGTCAACCCGTGGAACTCTTTGCCAGAGGACGTTGTACAGGACAAGACTATAATAGGGTTCAAACAAGAACTAGATAAGTTCATGGAGGATAGGTCCATCAATGGGTAATAACCAGGACAGGCAGGGATGGTGTCTCAGCTCTGTTTGCCAGGAGTTGGGAATGGATGACAGGAGATGGATCACTTGATTACCTGTTCTGTTCATTCCTTCTGGGACACCTGGCATTGGCCACTGTCGGTAGACAGGATACTGGGCTAGGTGGACCTTTGGTCTGACTCAGTTTGGCCGTTCTTATGAAGACATGTCATAGGTGACACTGTTACACAACAGTAAGAAGGAAACCCTTGTTCTTCTTTCTCCAGGTGAGATCCTGACATGTAACACGTGCTTTGGCCAAACGGAGACCTGCAGTTTCACTGCAGGAACCTGCCAAGACAACAAGGCTACTGGTGGCTGCCTCTCCGTGGCAGAAGATATTACACTGGGTAGGTGACATTGCCTTCAACCCAGGCACATCCTATCCTGTAGTCTGTCACCATCCTCATCGCTAAGGCCAACCCCAAACAGTCCATCAACAAAGCACATTCACCCGGCACAGAACACTCAGGGTATGTCTACACCCAGCCGCTAGTTCGGCGGCTGGCAATCGAAGTTCTGGGTTCGACTTATCGCGTCTTGTCTGGACGCAATAAGTCGAACCAGGAAGTGCTCGCCGTCGACTGCGGTACTCCAGCTAGACGAGAGGAGTACCGCAGAGTCGACGGGGGAGCCTGCCTGCCGCGTGTGGACCGAGGTAAGTTCGAACTAAGGTACTTCGAACTTCAGCTAAGTTATTCACGTAGCTGAAGTTGCGTACATTAGTTCGATTTGGGGGTTTAGTGTAGACCAAGCCTCAGTCTGTGCTCGAGGCTCAGGCAACGTTACGGTGTCTTACGTAGCGACTGGAAGACACGGCAGTTCAAAATCCTCACCCCAAATTGCAAATATCCCATTCACTTTAGTGGGGCCAGGATTCCACTAAGTTTTCATCTCCACAATGGATGGCTGCGCTTCAACAAGCGAAGCTGCTTTGGTAGAAATGCACATTCTGAAATGTGTTAAAAACAGGAGATTGGCGCTGAGATCCCTTGTAGACTGTCGGCTTGCTCCCAGGGTCCTGTCCAAAGCCATTATTCACCTGCTCAGGGCTGAAGCCCTGCCTTACAAGTTTTTCCCCTTGCTTGGGATGCAAATTCAAGGTAGTTTTTGCCCACTTGACTTAAAGAGATTCCAAACCCTCTCTGTGTTCAACTCCCTGAGGTCTTCAGGGCAGTGGATTTCACTGGTTCCCTTAACTTCTCAACGTTTGCCCTTTTAAAATGAAACCCTGAGTTACAGACTGTGACGGTCCACGCCCCTAAGGTTGCAGGCGGCGTGGACTATCCGCCACCGTCTGTCAACTAGCCCTTTAATCCAGGGCTGTATAGCCTAGTGGCCAAAGTCTATGACGTCCCCTTTCCCTCAAGGGGACGCAGCCTAACGGCAAGAGTCTGGAACCCAGCCCGTGGCTACCGGGCGGTAGGGCCTAGCGGCCAGAGTCCCCAGAGCGACCCTCGGGAGGAGGGTAGCGTGGCCTAGCGGCCAGAGTCCCCAGAGCAACCCTCGGGAGGAGGGTAGCGTGGCCTAGCGGCCAGAGTCCCCAGAGCAACCCTCGGGAGGAGGGTAGCGTGGCCTAGCGGCCAGAGTCCCCAGAGCGACCCTCGGGAGGAGGGTAGCATGAGGCTTTTTTACCAACTCAGCGGGGGGTTCCGACCGAAACACGCTGAGATTCCCCGGGGGGGGGGGGGGAGGTACCACTCTGTCACCCTCCCGGGGTCCCTTCCTACCAGAGTCTCCGCTGGGGTCTCCCAGGAGTCGACGGGTACTTGGTGCTCGGCGAGTTCGGTCGTCCCCTGGGTCTCCTCTAAGCACCGGGGCGCCGGCGGGCCGTGGACAGCGTCTCTTCCCGGCGTAGCCACCGGCTGTGGCTGGTCCGCCGCAGGAGCTTCCCCGGCAGGTCCTGCGCCTACGGGCTCCACCCCAGACTGAGCTGGTCTCCCTCCCTTTATACTCCTATAGCACTTGGAGCATGCCCAGTCCGCCTAGGGAGGCGGGACTTCCGCTGTCAGTCCCTGGGGCTTAACTCCTTCCGGGTTAAGGCGGGGTTGCCTGGCCCCTCCCTCTAGTCCCTGGGGCTCAACTCCTTCTGGGCTAAGGCGGGGTTGCCTGGTCCCGCCACACAGACCCATTTTTGTTCATCCTTCTATTGAATTAAAGAGATTTAATGGCTCCTTCCATTTACCCTATAAGAAGGATGCATAGCACACCATCAGCTTTAACGTGGTCTGTCTTCATCTCTCTCTCTCTTTCTCTCTCTCTCTCTCTCTCTCTGACAACACTCAGGAAATTTTCCCAGCACAGTCACACATGGGTTTATTCAAACTTCCACCCACTCAGGGTACGGCTTCACTGCAGAGTTAACATGGGCTGTGACCCAAGGTTTAGCCCTAACCCCCACACCACCCCCTACTATCCACCCACAAAACCCTTTAACCTCAGGCTAGCTGATGCAATTTGGGGTGGAGTTTAGACCCGGGTTCTTCTTTAACTTCTTGAATTGTGGACCCCAAACTGGACACCGGATCCCAGCAACTGTTGCCCCAGGGCCAATCATGGAGGTAAAATAATCTCACTGCTGTTACTTGAGATTTCCCTCTGAGTCTCTCATTTTCTATTTTGGTTTTCTTAACAAAGATGGGACAAGGACCCCGTTCTTCTACAAAGAATGTCTAAGTAACTATAAAAGTGACATCAAAGTCCCCATCTCTTTCACTGTTGGGAATGGCAAGTATTTCAGGATCAACACCACACAATGCAACGACACAGATAACTGTAACTCGGCTATACTTGGAGGTAAGTTATGGGTCTGTTTTTACCGTCCCTGTTTCATGGCTTGTCCACAGGAACAGTTAGATGGTGCTGAGCTGGGGTGTGAATCTAGTTCTCCGCGTGCCCCTTGCTGATGCACGTGAACAGCTCGTTAGAGCACCCTGAAATTGGACTAGCTTAAATCACATTCATGAACGGTTCACGTGCATCAGCAGGGGGCACGTGGACAGCTAGGCCATGGCAGGCTGGCTCAGGGTCGATTCACACCCCAGCGGATCCTTAGACTCCCCTGCCCCTTACTACAGTCGAATGGTTCATGTGGACAAGCCCCGGCACAACTGTATTTGTTCCCATTTCTCCCCTTTACTGCCCCCAACATCCATTTACTCGAGTCGGAGCCCATGTGAAACCAGACGGGCGAGGGCTGCACGCGAGAGAGGGGGTAGCAGCCGGGATAGGCTCAAATCTAAACCACCCTGAACCTGTCGGGCTCCAACTTCAAACTCGCTGGGGTCTGGAACTGATCGGATGCAGCGTTCACAGATAGTTGTGTCACAGACAGATGGAGAAATGCCGTCGGGCGGGGGGTGGGGCCTTCACGTGCTCGGGCAATGCACGGCAGTGGGCACATCCCACAGGTTGAACGAGGTTTAACCCACCCTGTGACTGTCTCTCTCTCTCTCCGTCGGTTCTCAGTGCCCACAGGGAGCACCACCGAGAACGGGCTGCAGTGCCCAACCTGCTTCGCTCTGAACTTCACTGTCTGCAACAGCTCAGTCACCCCTTGTACTGGGGACGAGACCTATTGCATGGATTTCACTGGGTACCTAATGAGCGGTAAATGTTGCCAGCTGGCCGCAGTGCGGGAGCTACCCCGGGAATCTCACACCCCAGGAACTCCCCAGAGACTGGTGAAGGTGGATGGGGGCAGCCAAGGGGGGGTTTTGGCCGGAGGGAAGGAGAGAGGAATTTGGAAGTTTTCCCTTCCTCACCAGTTTCCCCCTCTCAGTGATGCTGCCCTGCTCCTGGAGTTATGACAATGCGTCTCTTGCCATGAGAAGGGTTGTTATGTCGATGATGCAGAGCTGGGGAGAGAACCCAGGAGTCCTGGCTCCCAGCCCCACTGCTCTAACCACTAGACCCCACTCCCTTTATGTTTAAGGTGGAGCTAAGCTATTGCTCAGTGCGGAAGCTCCTGTTCTCAGTGTGTGTCCAGGACTCCCAGCGCTTTGGGGTGTTTATAAAATAACTGAACCGAGTGGTTGGGGCTGCCGGGGACGGTGAGAGCCGGGCATGTTCCCCGGGGGTGCCGGGCGCTGGGGAAGGAGCCGCCCCTGGGCGATCAGCTGGGTCCCAAACTCCAGCTTCAGTGTCTTGTGGAGCTGCAGAAAGGGACGTGGGGGAGATGAGAGGGGACCAGACGCCCGTCCTGCCGTGGCCGGTTACAGCGAGAGCAGGGAGAGCACTGGGCAGGTGGGAACGGGAGGCAGAGGTGGGAACCGCTGGGTGATGGAGACAGAGGTTATGGGGGCAGAGAAGGAACCAGAGCTGCCCACACCTAATAACAGGCTGATAGTGAAATAGCTGAAGCTGAGGGAGACAATTTGTTGGAAAAGGCTGCGCTACTGCATCCACAAAAGAGATTAAACCTGAAACCACCCTGATTTCCGCAGCCTACAGATACGTCTTTTTATGGGGGGCCTCTGTTCCGGCGGAGAAAATACCCATCAACCCCCCTTCCACAACCGCCACCCCCGCTAATACTACCACCACCACCACCCCTTCTCCTATAAATATCACCCTCCCCAAAACAACCCCCAGTGGGGCCAGCCCGGCTGTGGGGACATTCTCCTTTGCCCTCTACCTGCCTGGCCTGACTGGGCTGCTGCTGGTGAAGCTGCTCTCCTGACCCCCACCCGGCACGGCCCACGCAGCTCCTGGTGCCTGTGAATAAAGGCCTGAAGTCCCAGCTACCCCCCCATCTGAGGCCCCTCCGCGCTGCCGGGGCGATGCAAAGGGGCCGCTGCATAGCCAAGGGTCTGCCCAGCGTATGGGTGTGTGTCTGTCCCGGTACCGCACGGCTGGCTGGAATCTCTCTGCATTACCAAATTCACGGAATAAATCAGGATCCGAAATAAAAGCCCCTGGTGTGGTGTTGTGTTCGGGTTGCCTGTTGCTGAGCCCGTCCGCATGAGACTGGAGCGCTGGCAGATGTATTAGCCACAGAAGAATTTGCTCGGCTGTGTGTGTGTGTGTGTGTGTGTGTGTGTGTGTGTGTGTGTGTGTGTGTGTTGCACACGGAAGCAGTGGGAAGTTAGGAAATGCCAGAACACATGGTGCTGGTGTAACTCACACACCTCCTGGGTGTGGGGTTCTGTCCCATCTAGTCGCACTGAGACCACTTAGGCCTTGGCTACACTGGCGCTGTACAGGGCTGCAACTTGCTGTGCTCAGGGGTGTGAAAACGCCCCCCCCAAGCGCAGCGAGTGCAGCGCTGTAAAAGCGCCAGTGTAATCAGCGCCTGCAGCGCTGCACGCTCGCTCGCAGCACTGCAAGCTACTCCCCTCGGAGAGGTGGAGTACATACAGCGCTGTGAGAGCTCTCTCGCAGCGCTGGCGGCGCGACTACACGCGCTGTGAAGTCCCGAGTGTAGCCAAGGCCGGAGAGCAAATGAATCTGCTCTACAGCCTTAGCTACCAGCCAGTTGGCTTTTGGCTCATGCTGTAGACAGAGGCTCATGCACTAAGCTGGGTCTGTCGGCCTTACCCCAGTACAAGCTTAATCCAATCCCCGGCGCGTTTGCATTGTGCTGCAGCCTTTGATTCCACGATCACACACTGTGCGTTCCCCACCACAGCCCTGCCACGGTCACTACGTCTTTTTCCTCTCATTGGGGCATTACCCCAGGCCGTATTTCCCACCCGCCGTTCCTAGCCCTTGCTGCCCTGAATGATTAATGACACCTCCTGGGCCTCTCTGTGGAGTTCTCGCCCCGGGATCTGAGGGCATCACAAATATTCATGACTTGGTCTGTGCAACAGCCTGGTGGGACCCGGGAAACTGAGGCACAGCGGGGCTCCACACAGGGAGCATCTCCCCATGCACGTGGCCACACTGCTGTCACGGAGTGTGGGGGGACACA
Organism: Emys orbicularis; assembly: GCF_028017835.1. Taxonomy (NCBI): domain Eukaryota; kingdom Metazoa; phylum Chordata; order Testudines; family Emydidae; genus Emys; species Emys orbicularis. The sequence goes on along the minus strand of NC_088702.1, from coordinate 22,673,723 downwards.
AGGCCCTGCACCCCCGGCTTCCTGCGATTCACCATGACTCTCAGCCAGCCAGTAAAGCAGAAGGTTTATTTAGACGACAGGAATACATTCCAAGACAGGCACAGACAACAGGACCCCCCTCAGTTAGGTCCATCTTGGGGTCCCAGGGCGCCCCAGCCCCCTTGGGAGGTCAGAGCCCTGTCTGCCTCCCAGCCAGCTCCCCAGCCAGCTCCTGAAACTCTCCCTTCAGTGACCCCTCCCACAGCCTTTGTTCAGTTTCCCGGGCAAAGGTGTCGCCTGGCCTCTAACCCCTTCCTGGGTTCTCATGTTACATGCTCAGGTATTCTCCGTCGGTCAGTCTCCCATCCCCCAATGCAGACTATCCTAGCCACACTCCCCTGTCAGCATTCAAAGCCCACAGTAAGAACAGTCCCAGTTCGTCACATCTCTCCCCCCTTCGAGACCGAACTGAGCGGGGTCACTTTAGCCAGTGACCCGGGGAAGTTCGAATCTACCCCCGTTCCCATGGATGCCCCAGCATCCCTCCCATTCCTTGCTGAGAATTACCCCAGGCCCCTCCAGTTTCACGCCCCCCCTTAGGTCGGGGGTGCTCGACGGCACTCGTAGTTCGCATGTGGGAAGGTTTATGCGGCCTGTGCCCTTTTCCCACCCCAATACCCCTGGGGTTCCAACTGGGCTGGGGTCTTCTCCCTGCGTTCCAGTCTGGAGATCTGTGATTCGGGCTCTCTTGGTTCAGAGCCCCCCTTTTAACCTTAGCCACCCTCCGGAAAGGCTCCTCTATGCTGGGCAAGGGTCCTAAAGCCGTTTTCCCCTTGTCCCAGGCCTTCCTCCCCCTCTGACAGGGGTCACAGGATCGGCAGTACTGTCGGACAGTAACAAAGACCCCAGGCCAGTAAAAGCTCCGTAGCAGCCTCTGCTGGGTACGCCAGGGTCCCTGGTGCCCTGAGAGGGGAATGTCATGGGCCCGGTACAGCAGCTGGCGGCGATACTTCTGGGGTACCACCAGCTGCCTTCTGATCCCCCCGACTCCATTTTCCCTGGGGGAGCCCATTCTCGGTACAGGAACCCTTTCTCCCACAGGAACCTTTTCCGGCCACCTCTCCCCATGGTCTGTACCGCCCTGAGGTCCGCCAGGTCCCTTATCTTCCGCAAAGAGGAATCTTTCTGCAACTCGGCCTGGAACTCAGCAGCTGGGACAGGGATGGCCACCTGCTCTTTCTCGCCGGCTGGGTCTGAAGTCGCAGCCTCCCTGAGCCGTGTCCGTGGGCGTTCCCTCCCCACCAGGTTAGGGTCCTGCGCCTCAGGCAAGGCACCCTCCCCAAGGCCAGGGCGCTGTGCCCCTCGCCGGCTCTGACTGTGGGTCACGACCAGGGCACCCTGGGGGTTGCTTAGCCAGTCCTTCAGGTCTCCCCCCATCAACACCTCAGTGGGCAAATACGGGTGTACCCCCACGTCCTTGGGGCCCTCCTTGGCCTCCCACTTCAGGTGCACCCTCGCCACAGGTACCTTGAATGGGGTCCCACCCACCCCCATCAGGGTCAGGTAGGTGTCAGGCACCACCCGATCTGGGGCCACCACCTCGGGCCGGGCCAGCGTCACCTCTGCGCCCGTATGCCAGTATCCATTGACCTTCCTCCCATCCACCTCCAGGGGAACAAGATACTCTCTCCGGAGGGACAGCCCCGCGCCCACCGTATAAACCAAAAACCCTGATTCTGGAGCATCCAGCCCCCCAGAGGAGCTGGCTTGGAGCTCTCCTCCCTCCTTAGCAGGTGGTACTCTACCAGCCCCCCCTTCCCTGGGAATGCTGCCTCTCGCCCGGCTGGGTCTCTACCCAGTCAACCCTCTGTGGGTTCAGTCTGCTCAGTCTGTCCCTGAGCCTGGGGCACTGGGCCCGTATGTGACCTCTCTGGTCACAGTGATAGCAGCCCATGTCCCATGGGTCCGCTCAAGCGGGTTGGCTGGACCTGACGCTGGATCTTCCCCTTTGGTGGGGGTTCTCCATATTTCCCCGCTGGGAGGTCCCATGGTGACTCTCGCTCTGCATTGTGGTGGGCCTGTTCCTTTGGGACTCCTCCCGGTTATCCCCTGCCCGACTGTTCACAAACTCGTCGGCCAGCTGGCCTGCATGCTGCGGGTTTTCTGGCTTTTGGTCCATCAACCATCGCCTCAGGTCGGATGGGCACTGCTCATACTCATGCTCCAGTACGAATAGGTCAAGCAGGTCCTCTATAGTTTGGGCTGCAGCTGTCCACTTGCGGGCATACCCCTGCGCCCGGTTGGCTAGTTGTAGGTATGTGACCTCACGGGTTTTACGCTGACTCCGGAACCTTGTCCGGTACATCTCAGGGGTCAGCCCAAACTCGCGGAGCAGGGCCTTTTTGAACAGTTCGTAGTCCCCTGTCTCCGCCCCTTTCAGTTGGCTGTACACCTCCCTGGCTGTGGGGTCCAGTGAGGGGATGAGAAACTGGAGCCTGTCTGCAGGGTCAATCTGGAGCAGGTCACAGGTATTCTCAAAGGCTGTCAGGAAGGTATCCATGTCCTCCCCCTCCTTACGCTGGGCCAGGAAGCACTTATCAAAGCTCTTTGCAGTCTTGGGTCCCCCCTCGCTCACCACAGCCGGGGGCTCGCTGCTCCTCAGCCTGGCCAGTTCCCGCTCATGCTGACGCTGGTTCTCCTCATGCTGACGCTGCTTTTCCCGTTCTTCCCGCTCATGCTGATGTTGTTTCTCCTTCTCTTCCTGCTCCTGCTTCAGTTCTTGCTGCCTTAACTCGAGCTCTTTCAGTCTCAGCTCCCTGTCACATTCCAGTCGCAACCGCTCCCGGGACGGGGAGCTCCGCCGGGACGATCCCCTGCTGGCTGCCGGGGTCAGGGTGCCCTCGGTATTCGCTGGGCTTCCCCCAACCCCTCCCCTAGGTATAGGTAGGCCGGGTCTCGGGATGTCCTCGGCAGCAGTCTGCCCCCTCCCAGCCAGGTCAGGCCCCGGGGCCCACGCTGCATCCGCCGGGCGGCTTCTCTCAGGGACAGGGCTCGGTTCATCCAAGCGATCCCTCTCCTCCAGCTGGGCAATGAGCTGTTCTTTGGTGGACCTCCCAATGCGCAGCCCCCTCTGCCTGCACAGCTCCACCAGGTCGCTCTTAAGGCGTTTAGCATACATCCTCCTGCTGGCCACTCGCCGGCCTGTGCTCTCCGCTTTCCACCATTCCAGGGGGACCCCTAGTGTGCCAGCCCCTCTTCAGGTCACCACCTCTCTGCCAGGGTCGAGCTGCAGACTCCTCCGCCCCGGGACCGCTCGCTGCGACTCCCCGGGGGACCCTATTACCGCAACAGTCCTTCTCTCTGGTCACACACTCCCAGGGGTTAATCGCCCCCTGAACCGTCTCTCCCTGACTCTTCAGCCCACCTGGTCCCCGTCGATCCCCCTTCGTTTTACTGCTCCCCAGTCACTTACTGCAGGAAGTGCCGTCCACAGGGTGCCGTAGATCCCACCGCTGCCACCAGTTGTCATGGAGTGTGGGGGGACACAAGGCCCTGCACCCCCGGCTTCCTGTGATTCACCATGACTCTCAGCCAGCCAGTAAAGCAGAAGGTTTATTTAGACGACAGGAATATAGTCCAAGACAGGTCTTGCAGGCACAGACAACAGGACCCCCCTCAGTTAGGTCCATCTTGGGGTCCCAGGGCGCCCCAGCCCCCTTGGGAGGTCAGAGCCCTGTCTGCCTCCCAGCCAGCTCCCCAGCCAGCTCCTGAAACTCTGCCTTCAGCGACCCCTCCCACAGCCTTTGTTCAGTTTCCCGGGCAAAGGTGTCACCTGGCCTCTAACCCCTTCCTGGGTTCTCATGTTACATGCTCAGGTATTCTCCGTCGGTCAGTCTCCCATCCCCCAATGCAGACTATCCTAGCCACACTCCCCTGTCAGCATTCAAATACCACAGTAAGAACAGTCCCAGTTCGTCACAACTGCTATCCACAGCTCAAGCATAGCTAACGCGTGTCCCTTTCCCCGAGCTGGGCCGGACCCTTCCCAGGTGCAATGTGGATATACTCCAAAGGGCTAACACGTCCTCCCTGTTTCCTCGTTGGGGCGAGAAAAGGCTGCAGGGCCAGAGGAGGGGGGCAGCTGTTGGGAATGGGGGAGGGACCTCTGGGGACAGAGTCCTTGGGCAGCAGCCTAGCTGGGGTGCCAGAGGCAGAGAGTGAGTGGGAGTCGCAGTGCAGTTGCCAATTTCCAACCTTGTCTCTGTTAAAGCAACTGGGCCCCCTCGGAGGATATTTAATCTCCCAGGGTCAGAGGCGGCAGGTTTGTATAATTTTTGGTGGTGCCCAAAATGGTGGTGCCCCCCCCCCCCCGCTCCCGCCCTGTAAGCCGATATATATATTTTATTAAATAGTGTAAACATGGACTGGAAGCCGTAAGCATTTAAGTGCAATGTTTCTCTTTATTGCACAATATCACTATCAGAAAAATCCATTGTTGATTATTAGTGGTCCTACAAATCAAGAATTTGTTGCTGGGATAAAATGAAGCTACAACGCATCAGCGCCACAAGATTACAAGGGTCAATTAAAAGTGGAAAGTCAGAAGCAGCACTTGCCTGCTTCAATACACAGTATTCTATTTTGTTGCACCTGTTGTGATGAAGTGGGAATGTTCTTAATGTTTTCTCTGAATACTGTGTGGGTGCCTCAGTTTCCCCTGCAAGGTGCCAACTGAAGGTGTTGGGGACAAAGAGATCAGGTGGCCTCCTTGTCCGGAAGAGACACAAAGGCCAGAGGAGGGAGTGTCAGTTTGGAGCTGGCTCAGGAAATGGGGAGAGGCCCAGAACTTGGGTCTGGGCTCCCCACCCCCCAAGATGGACCTGACTGAGGGGTCCCGTTCTCTAGACCTACAAGCTCTGTTTTAGACTGTGTTCCTGTCGTCTAATAAACCTTCTGTTTTCCCGGCTGGCTGAGAGTCATGTCTGACTGCGGAGTTGGGGTGCAGGGACCTCTGGCTGCCCCAGGACCCTGCCTGGGCGGACTCACTGCGGAAAGCGCACGGTGTGGAAGGGCGCGCTGAATGCTCCGAGATCAGACCCAGGAAGGTGTAAGCTTCTTGCCCTGGAGACAGTCTGCTCAGAGAGAGGAGGCTCCCCCAGAGTCTGACTCCTGACTGGCTTTGTATGGAGTGGTTCCAGAGCATCCCAGCATCCCCTTCCACACCGTGCGCTTCCCGGAAGTCCGCCCAGGCACTAACATTCCCTCCTCTGGCCTTTGTCTCTTTTCCAGGCATTAGGAGGCCACCTGATCTCTTTGTTCTCCAACACCTTCAGTTGGCACCTTGCAGGAGAGCGGCCCAGGCCATTAGTTGTCCGGAGACAGGGTTTTGGCCATTCTCTGTGCAGACACCATCACACTGGCCCTCTCGGGCTCTACAACAATCACATCCCCTTATCCCACCATCTAGATCCTTAAGAACTGCATAGGGGAAACTGAGGCACCCACACAGTATTCAGAGAAAACATTAAGAACATTCCCACTTCGAAACACCTGTATACGACTAGTTATATACTTTAAAGGGTGTAAAATAATCAAGTATTGTGCTAAACATAATGATACTCCAAACTGACCACCAACTTTAAGTTGTGTGTTTTTCCCCTCAGGTGAGGGCTCTGGGGTGGGGCTGGGGATGAGGGGTTCACAGTGCAGGAGGGAGCTCAGGGCTGGGGTGTTGGGGGCGCAGGCTCTGGGGTGGGGCAGGGCTGGGGATGAGGAACTTGGGGTGCAGACAGGCTGCCCCAGGGCTAGGGCCAGAGAGGACTCACCCCCCACTGGCAGCAGCAAGCTCCAGGGGAGGGACCCCTCCTCTTCCCCTGCAGCACACTCACTCTGCACCACGGTCACTGCACATGCTCCTAGGGCCTCTCAGGTCCAGAAAACCCACTCGCCTCCCCTATGGTGGGTACCGGGGGGGGGGTTGCTATCACGTGTGGCCTGCTGCTGCCCCTCACCATAGGCTCACTGGGGATGGGTCTGCCCCTTGCCCAGCGTGGGGCAGGAGTAGGGACTGCAGGGTGGTGGCTGTGGGGGGGGGCAGGGTGTCACAAAATTCACCCAAGCCCCAGCTGCTCAGGTCTAGGAAGCCCCCCTCCCCAGTGGCGTAGGCAGGTTCTAACATCAGGGGGAGCGAACACAGAAAAAAGGTGCCCCTGACGTATCAAATTACTAATCAGGTAGTAGGGTTTACAATGTTCTAACAAGAGATTCTGCTATTACCATTCTCCAGTCAACTTGCACACTACTCTTTTGAATTAGTGATAATTCACAGAGAGAGAAAGAAGAAAGCTGAATTTAGAGAACAATTATTAACCAGATTCCTGGTTATTCACCAGCCACTTTGCTCCAGTCCATAGCACAAAGCACCATAAACCCAGTAGAATCTGGGCAAGACACTATTCACCTCAAATTGGCATCTGCTACCCCCGCCCCCATTCCCAGTCACCACTATTCAGGAGATAGCGAAGTGAAAAGGTGGCATGGCTGAAGCATTTAGCAGGCAATTGAAAACTAGTCTAGAGTCTGTACAGGCAATAAGCCTCCTGGTCCTGCCGCTCCCTCAGCCCCCTCCGCTGAAGAGAGACCACGAGGAAAAAACATCCCCCACCCCTTTTCCTTCCTTCTCCACCGGCACCAGCTGGGCTTCAGAGTCCCCTTCCCTGCCGCGCGGCTGCTTTGCTCTGCATGGAGCTGCCGGGGACTGGGGGCTGCTGCTCCTCAGCCCCCCGCTGCGCTGCCACCCCTTCCCCTCCCGGCAGAGTCCACCCGGCCAGGGCCGGCTCCAGGGTTTTGGCCGCCCCAAGCAGCCAAAAAAAAAAAAAAAAAAAAAGCCGCGATCGCGATCTGCGGCGGCAATTCAGCGGGAGGTCCTTCGCTCCGAGCAGGAGTGAGGGACCGTCCGCCGAATTGCCGCCGAACAGCTGAACGTGCCGCCCCTCTCCGAAGTGGCCGCCCCAAGCACCTGCTTGGTAAACTGGTGCCTGGAGCCGGCCCTGACCCCGGCTTAGGGAGCCTCCTCCTCCTCATCCCCAGGGAGCCTGGCAACTAGCCGACGCTGCCTGCAGCCCGGGAGCTAGCGAGCAGGGCTGGGGATGCGGGGGGGGGGGGGGAGGGGACAGTGCGGAGCCCAGAGCCAGCCGGCGGCCACACGCAAAACCCAGCTCCAGACTCCGAGTCCGGAGCCCAGTGCTGGCTGCCTGGAAAGTGGCAAGGCGCCGCTTTTGGAAAATGTGCACAGAGGGGAGTGGCCGCTCCCCCCCAGCTATGCTATTGGACGGGGGGGGGACGCTCCGGGGCGGGGGGGGGTGGCGGCAGGGGCCGGTGCCCGCTCCAGGCACGTCCAGGGGAGAAACCCAGCTCCGGATATTGGTGGAGCACAGCCCCCAGCCTTGAATGTTCCTGGTGCTCGGGCACCACAAGCCCATATAACCTGCCGCCCCTGCTCAGGGCCTGTTTCCTAAACACTGCTGTCATCGGACATTCCCCAGGCTGAGGTTCACCCCCACCCCAGAGGTGGCTGCGTTTCAGTGCTATCCTAGCCTGGAGGGATCTGAGGTCCCTTGGCACGTAAGAGAGAAAGAAACGTACCAGGGTAGTACCTAGAGACAGGGCCGGCTCCAGGCACCAGTTTAACAAGCAGGTGCTTGGGGCGGCCAAGGGAGAGGGGCGGCACCTGCGGCAATTCGGGGGCGGCAGGTCCCTCACTCCCTCTAGGAGCGAAGGACCTGCCGCTGAACTGCCGCCGCCAATCGCGGGTGGGGTTTTTTGTTTTTTTTTTGCTTGGGGTGGCAGAAATGCTGGAGCCGGCCCTGCCTAGAGACCCATTGTGCCAGGCGCTGCACAGACATGTTTACACAGTCCTGCCCTGAAGATGATAGATAGATATAGATAGTGTGACAAAGTTCCTCCTCTATCTTGGTGGGTCCTCTGCTTATTGGCAGATTTTCTTGCCTCAGAGATTCACCATGTGGGTTGGGGAACAGCCCAGAGACCTTCCCCTCTGGAAGAACCCACAGTCCAGGTCAATTGGGAGGTTTGAGGGGAACCTGGGCCCGCCCTCTACTCCGGGTTCCAGGCCAGGGCCCTGTGGACTGCAGCTGTCTGTAGTGCCTCCTGGAACAGCTGTATGACGGCTACAACTCCCTGGGCTACTTCCCCATGGCCTCCTCCAAACACCTTCCTTAGTCTCACCACAGGACCTTCCTCCTGGTGTCTGATAACGCTTGTGCTCCTCAGTCCTCCAGCAGCACACCCTCTCACTCTCCGCTCCTTGCGCCTCTTGCTCCCAGCTCCTCACACTCGCACCACAAACTGAAGTGAGCTCCTTTTAAAACCCAGGTGCCCTGATTAGCCTGCCTTAATTGATTCTAGCAGCTTCTTCTTAATTGGCTCCAGGTGTCCTAATTAGCCTGCCTGCCTTAACTGGTTCTAGCAGGTTCCTGATTACTCTAGTGCAGCCCCTGCTCTGGTCACTCAGGGAACAGAAAACTACTCACCCAGTGACCAGTATATTTGCCCTCTACCAGACTCCTGTACCCCACTGGTCTGGGTCTGTCACATATCCCTCCCCCTGCTCAACGCCAAGGGGTTGGGCAGCTTGGGACGCCAGACAGTGCACACGTGACAAGGCATCGGCGTTGCCATGACGGCTCCCTGCTCTGTGTTGCACACGGAACTGGAAAGGTTGGAGGGATAAGAACCATCTGGTCACCCTTGTGTTCTTCTCCTTGTTCCGCTGCATCCATTGAAGAGGGGCATGGTCGGTCACAAGGACAAATCTGCACCCGAGCAGGTAGTAGTGCAATGTTTCCATGGCCCATTTTACAGCGAGGCATTCTCTCTCCACCACTGCATATTTTTGTTCCCTTGGAAGGAGTTTCCGACTGAGGTATAGAATTGGGTGTTCCTCCTCCCCGACCATCTGTGATAGAACGGCCCCCAACCCTACTTCCGATGCATCCATCTGCAGGATAAACTCCTTGGTGAAATCAGGGGCTATCAGTACGGGGTTACTGCAGAGGGCAGTCCATAGGTCTGTGAATGCTTCCTCTGCTGCGTCAGACCATCTCACCAGATCAGGTCCACGGGCTTTCACTAGGTCTGTCGGGGGGCTTGCCTTTGTGGCAAAGTGGGGGATAAATCGTCGGTAATACCCCACCACACCTAGGAACGCCCGGACTTGTTTCTTGCGACTTGGTCGGGGCCAATTTTGGATGGCCTCTAACTTGTTCACTTGGGGTTTTACCAAACCTTTCCCCACAATGTAGCCAAGATATTTGGCCTCTGTAAACCCTACAGCGCACTTGGCAGGGTTTGCTGTAAGGCCAGCTCGCCTGAAGGTATCGAGGACTGCCTCCACCTTCTCCAGGTGGGTTTCCCAGTCTGGGGTATGAATGACCACATCGTCCAAGTAGGCAGCAGCATAACTGTTATGCGGGCGTACTAGCTTGTCCATGAGGCGCTGGAAGGTAGCTGGGGCCCCATGTAGTCCAAAAGGGAGGACAGTATATTGAAAAAGACCCTCTGGTGTAGAGAACGCAGTCTTTTCCTTTGCATCTTCTACAAGGGGAATCTGCCAGTACCCCTTTGTCAAGTCTAGGGTAGTCAAGTACCGGGCATTACCCAGACGGTCCACTAGCTCATCTATGCAAGGTATTGGGTACGCATCGAACTGGGATAATTTGTTTAGTCGCCGGAAGTCGTTGCAAAATCTTGTGGTGCCATCAGGTTTGAGCACCAGCACGATTGGGCTGGACCACTGACTGTGGGATTCTTCGATGATCCCCAACTCCAGCATTTTTTTTACTTCTGCTTTTATTTCCTCCCTTTTTGCCGCTGGCATCCGATAGGGCCTCTGTCATAACTATAAAGGGAAGGGTAACAGCTCTCCTGTGTACAGTACTATAAAATCCCTCCTGGCCAGAGACTCCAAAATCCTTTTACCTGTAAAGGGTTAAGAAGCTCAGGTAACCTGGCTGACACCTGACCCAAAGGACCAATAAGGGGACAAGATACTTTCAAATCTTGGGGGGGGGGGAGGCTTTTGTTTGTGCTCTTTGTTTTGGGGGTTGTTCGCTCTTGGGACTAAGAGGGACCAGACATCAATCCAGGCTCTCCACATCTTTCTGAACAAGTCTCTCATATTTCAAACTTGTAAGTAAACAGCCAGGCAAGGCGTGTTAGTTTACCTTTGTTTTCTCAACTTGTAAATGTACCTTTTACTAGAGTGTTTATCTCTGTTTGCTGTATTTTGAACCTAAGGCTAGAGGGGGGTCCTCTGAGCTCTTTAAGTTTGATTACCCTGTAAAGTTATTTTCCATCCTGATTTTACAGAGATGATTTTTATCTTTTTCTTTAATTAAAAGCCTTCTTTTTAAGAACCTGATTGATTTTTCCTTGTTTTTAGATCCAAGGGGGTTGGATCTTGATCCACCAGGAGTTGGTGGAGGAAGGAGGGGGGATGGTTAATTTCTCCTTGTTTTAAGATCCAAGGGGTTTGGATCTGTATTCACCAGGGAATTGGTGAAAAGTTTCTCAAGGCTTCCCAGGGAAGGGAATTAGCTTTGGGAATGGTGGCAGCGGACCAGATCTAAGCTGGTAGTTAAGCTTAGAAGTTTTCATGCAGGCCCCCACATTTGTACCCTAAAGTTCAGAGTGGGGAAGCAGCCTTGACAGCCTCATTGTTATTCTGGCCCCAGGGTTTGTGACGATGTGGTGATATGTCTCGGTTGTTCGACCCGGTTTTGTCGAGAACACATCTTGGTTCCGGAAGATCATCTCAGACACCTCATTCTTCTGGTCTGGTGTTAAATCGGGAGACACTCTCACCTGTTTGGAAGGCTTGTTTTCCTGGGTTAGGTCTTTTTGGACCGTTGTGCATGCCTCTTGTGCATGCCAGGGTTTCAGAAGGTTAATGTGATAAATCTGTTCTTGCTTTCTGCGTCCTGGCTGCTGCACCTTGTAGGTTACTTCCCCCACGGGTTCAACCACCTCATAGGGCCCCTGCCATTGGGCCAGAAGCTTGCTTTCTGCCGTGGGTACCAACACCATAACCCGATCCCCTGGTTGGAACTGTCGCACTTTTGCCTGGCGATTGTAATGGGTTCGCTGGGCCTCCTGTGCCGTCTCCAAATGTTCCCGTACAATAGGGGTAACCCGGACTATCCGGTCTCGCATCTGCATTACATGCTCTATTATATTTCTCCCCTCATTGGGTTCCTCTTCCCAGATCTCTTTGGCGATATCTTGTATGCCACGGGGGTGACGCCCGTATAATAACTTGAAGGGGGAAAACCCAGTTGAGGCCTGTGGTACCTCCCGGATAGCAAATATAAGGTAGGGTAGTAGGGTATCCCAATCCTTCCCGTCCCGACTTACCACCTTCCTTATCATAGCCTTGAGGGTTCGGTTAAACCTTTCTACCAACCCATCAGTCTGTGGATGATAGACCGAAGTTCTCAGGGTATGTATATGGAGCAGCGTACAGAGGTCTTTCATTAGCTTCGACATAAATGGGGTTCCTTGGTCGGTTAATATCTCCTTCGGTAGCCCCATTCGGGCAAAGATCCCCACCAGCTCTTTGGCTATAGTTTTAGAGGCCGTGTTCCGCAGGGGGACGGCTTCTGAGTAGCTAGTAGCATAGTCCAAAACAACAAGTATATATTGGTGGCCCCAAGCCATCTTCTCCAGTGGTCCCACTAGCTCCATGGCTGTTCGCTCGAAGGGGACCTCTATGATGGGAAGGGGTACTAAAGGTGCCCTCAAGTGGGGACGGGGACTGTGCAGCTGACACTCCGGGCAGGAGGCACAGTACCTCCGCACTTCTTCATGTACTCCGGGACAGAAGAACCGTCATAGGACTCGTACCAGGGTCTTCTCTACCCCCAAATGCCCCCCCAAAAGATGACTATGAGCCAGACTTAATACAGCGTTCTGGTGTTTTTGAGGTACTAGGATCTGCTGTACCTTCTGCCCCTGTACTGGTGCGACCCGGTATAAGAGATCCTTCTTCATTATGAAGTAGGGTCCTGGTCCCTGGGTTTTTCCTTCCACGGGGACCCCATCTATTTCAGTCACCTCCTTCCTAATGTTGTCATACCTTGGGTCTTCTGCCTGGTCCCGTCCAAAATTTCCTCTCCCGGGGCTAATCTGCCCAAGATCTAGGGGCCCAGTCTCTGTTGCCTCTACTGGTTCAGAAGCATTAGGGTGGAGGTCAGCCTCAGGTGCTTCTCCCTCCTGCGTGGCCTCCTTTTCAGCTGCGCGGGTCCGCCTACCTACAAGAGCGACCCTCTGGCTTTGGGTCAGTATTCGGGTTCCCAAGGCCTTAGCTGCCCTCCTTTCCCTTTTTGTCTTTCTACCCTGTTTGGGAGTGGAGAACAAATCTGGGGATATTTCAGAGAAGATTGGGGGTTGACAGTCTGCTGTGGATGCCTCACCAATTTTAGGGTCCCCATCTTTCTCCAATCCCCCTACTGGGAGTAATTTTCCAAACCCTGGGAAGTCCCTCCCTATGAGCACCGGGTATGGGAGTTTAGGGACTACACCTGCTGCTAACTCAGTAGTGTTCCCTTGGATCTCGATTTTTACTGGGATGGTGGGGTAGTAACTAACTGTCCCATGGATACATGTTATCCCCGTACGTTTAGCCTGCAGCAGCTGACTACGCTCCACGAGCTTCCCTGAGATAAGCGTGATAGCACTCCCCGAATCAACCAGTGCCATGGTCCCTACCCCATTTAGTTTCACTGGTCTGGTATACATATGTGGGGTTAGTGAGACCCCCACAAGGTGGATTAGAGAGCATGGATCTGCCCAGTTCCCCAGGTTACACTGCATAGGCTCCTCAGCATTGGGACACTGTGCAGCTATGTGTCCCCACTCCCCGCAGGCATAACATCTGTATGGAGCCCTAGGCGTTCCCCCGGTCTCTTGGTTTGGGCAGTCTAACATCACGATCCTCTTCTCCCTCAGTGCTCCGACTCTTTGTGGCCTCTGATGGGCCTTCAGCCTCTCTCTTTTTCCACCTGGGCGCTCCTGACCCACCCACTCCTGGAATAATTCTCTCCCTTGACTCAGCTTTTGAAGTCCCCAAATCATGATTTAAAGACTTCAAGTCGCAGAGAATCCTCCAGCAAGCGACCCCTGCCCCATGCTGTGGAGGAAGGCGAAAAACCTCCAGGGCTTCTGCCAATCTACCCTGGAGGAAAATTCCTTCCCGACCCCAAATATGGCAATCAGCAGAACCCCGAGCATGCGGGCAAGATTCTCCAGCCAGACCCGCATTGACCATTAATACTAATTACCAGCGATGGCACGTTATTGACTAAAATCCCATTATCCCATCAAGCCATCCCCTCCATAAACGTATCAAGCTTAATCTTAAAGCCAGAGAGGTCTTTCGCCCCCACTGTTTCCCTCGGAAGTCTGTTCCAGAACTTCACCCCTCTGACGGTTAGAAACCGTCGTCTAATTTCAAGCCTAAACTTCCCGACGGCCAGTTTATATCCATTTGTTCTCGTGTCCACATTAGTACTGAGCTGGTGTCTGATAACGCTTGTGCTCCTCAGTCCTCCAGCAGTACACCCTCTCACACTCAGCTCCTTGCACCTCTTGCTCCCAGCTCCTCACACACCCACCACAAACTGAAGTGAGCTCCTTTTTAAAACACAGGTGCCCTGATTAGCCTGCCTTAATTGATTCTAGCAGCTTCTTCTTAATTGGCTCCAGGTGTCCTAATTAGCCTGCCTGCCTTAACTGGTTCTAGCAGGTTCCTGATTACTCTAGTACAGCCCCTGCTCTGGTCACTCAGGGAACAAAAAACTACTCATCCAGTGACCAGTATATTTGCCCTCTACCAGACTCCTGTACCCCACTGGTCTGGGTCTGTCACAATAGATAGAGGCCGTTGGGCTAGCTAGCTGTAGCTAGGAAGAGAACCTAAGACATAAGCCCTTGAAGAATCAGAGGCCTGGTATGAGGCAGGACCTGCTCACAGAATTGGGCAAGAACAGGGCTGATATTGCAGAAATACACATTCCTAAGAAGTGCTAGGCACAGAGTGCTCATGCAAACACTTCCCGATATCAAATAGTACCAGAATATCCTGATATCAAGGATGGTACAAAACCATTCCCCATGGATAACAGGAACACACTGACCCCTCCTAAAAGATAAGGTCAGGATGACAGTACGGAATAGAGATGTTTTAATCAAACCAACATGTACAAGGTAATCAGTAATAACTAGCCACGTCAGGAGACAGTAACTATGTCAGAGGGGCAGTATGTAACTTCTTTGTATCGGGGTATGGGGATGTATCTCAGAGGGAGTATCTTTGTCTAGCCTAGGGAGGAATGGAAAGTCCCACCGTTCACTGAGCTGGTCCATTGTTACGGGCATACCTGTATTCGTGGTCTGGTAGAGTCTGCGGGATACTAATACCGTGCTTCGTCAACAATAAACCTGGCTGGGTGCCTTCGTACCTGAACGGATCTTGTGGCCATTGGGCTGTTCGCTCAAGGTCTGCTGTGCCAGCTGTCTACGCAGGGCTGGGGCGGCACACAGAGGGAATACACACACACAACCAAACTCTATGAGCATCCAACCACACTAGCTAGAGGGGTGTATGGGGACAGATCTCATAGAGCTGGAAGGGACCCTGAAAGGTCATTGAGTCCAGCCTTCACTAGCAGGACCAAGTTTTGATTTTTGCCCCAGATCCCTAAGTGGCCCCCTCAAGGATTGAACTAATAACCCTGGATTTAACAGGCCAATGCTCAAACCACTGAGCTATCCCTCCCCCCATAAGTAGTACAAACATTGAACCCGCCCTTTTCTTACTCTGGCCCCACCCACTTGTCACCATAAGACTCACCCCCTGGGGTATTACTTCAGGGGTGAATATGGACACATGAACAAAGCAAGGGGTGGCATGTGACCCCTCTAAGAACTCCTCTACCAAGTGGGGTCGGTTTCAGCTGATAAGAAGATCCCTGAGAGAAGATCTGACCAATCAGGGCAGGTTCTGGGGTGGGGTGACCATCCCAAAAGGGGTCTGTGTGACCCCTCTAAGAACTCCCCCCATTGTCCTCTACCAAGGGTGTTTCAGCCCCCCTTAGGGCATCCCAGCAGGGAAATGTACAATTAGAATAGGCGTAGTGTGTGGGTCTAGGCTGGAACCCCCCCAATCACTGGAGTTTGAGAGTGATTTTAAGTATATCTTAACAGCAACAGACATTCTGTCTAATTAAGCCTGGGCTTTAGGCCTAAAAGACAAGATGGGCAGTGAAGTTTCCATGACCTTTAAGGCTATTTTCAGAAAAGCTCACGTGCCTCAAAAATGACAAACCATTCGGGGGAAAGAATTTTTAAACAAACCTTCAAGCAGATTGTTAAAGCGGCGTTAATGACGCTCCCCATTTTGTTACTAATAATGAAGTCAAAGCGGGGGTTGTGGAGCCATTTAACAGAACTTTAAAATCTCAGCTGTGAAGATATTTTGCATCCCACCAAACCGCTCGCTACCTCGACGTGTTCCCTGAGTTTATAAAGAGTGACAGCAGGAGCGTTCACAGAACTCTACGTACCAGACCCGCTGATGTCAAGCCCTCAAATTCTCTGAAGGTATGTGTAATGGGTCAGCCTCTCGCGAGCACCCTCTTTTCTCTGGCCAATATACCTGCAATCACAGTCTTTTTCATGGGGCGGCACCCACCTCTCGTGGCTGGCCCCCTTTCTCTCGGTTAGGTGTGACCTGATTTTCTTGTTCAGTCTTACATTAGGGTGGCAGCTGCCTCTTGCAAGCACCCCCCGGCTGCTGGTTCTCTCGGCTGGTCTTCGGCAGCTCAGTCTCCGGCAGAGCCGCACACACTGTCCCCACTTCCGGGGTATACAATCCCGAGTTCTTAGCACGGCCCTGGTATGGGGCTGTAGCTCAAAGGCTTCTCCCCCGCGGCACTGCCTTCTTCAACCACCCAGCGGGGGCCCATCTCGGTACTCGCAGCTGGTGACCTTTTCAGTAGCCCTCCCTGGGCTCAGTCTGCAACCAGACCAGCAGGGCCCATCTCAGTTCCCTCCTCAGGTCTGGCCAGGTCCTGGGCTCAGTCCCCTGGGCTCAGCCTGCCCGCACTGACCTTTTCATGGTCCTGCTGCTGCGCTATCCAGCCAGCCAGACACCCAGTCTTTGGCAGCCTTCCCTGGGCTTGGTTCTGCCTGATGATCTGTCCGCAGTGAACTGCCCATGGCCTGCTGCTCGTCTAGCCAGCCAGCCAGGCACCCAGTCCTCCCTCATCAGGTCTCACTCAGCCACTGAAGGCTCTGCTCTGTGGCTTGCCTTTTATCTGGCTCTTCTGGTGCCTTATTGGTCGCTTCATCAGCCCCTCTGATTGGCCGCTCCTCTGCAGCCACTCTAGGCTGCATGGAGGACTTCTCGCTGCTCTATTCTGGGGCAGGGTGATACAGGACAGTGAGGCCTCCAGCGGGGGCCTCCAGATCTAGTGCATCCTGCCACAGTATGGAAAACGGTTTACAGAGACAGTTTTAAACCCGGTTGTTGCCCCTTTTAGAAAAGGCGACCGGAAGAGCTTTTGAAAAAGGTTTGTGGGGGACTTTTCCATTCCCCTGTTACACTGTGTCCCCGTCCAAGAAAGGAACAACCAGTTTGTCACCATCCCCTATGATAAACCGCATTACCTGCCTGTCAGGAAACACCACATCCACGCAATCCCCCCAAAAGAAAGACAGACCAGAACAGACTTTGCTATGGTGACCCTAATAAATTATGGGGACCCCACCGTCTACAGCAACTATGATAAAGCCCAGGCTGGATACATCCTTCCTGGATATCATGGGGTCCCGGTGATGTACGGGGCGGGTGTGGGTGGAATATTCTGTAGCCTCTTTCGAAACGCTGTACTGCTTTTGAGGAGGGGGCTAGAGATTATTAACCCCCCTGTAAAAACCGCTGCTCAAAACATAGCTAGAGACATGGTAGGCTACGTCTCCTGCGATGTTCTGGAGAAGGTGGGGAATGCAGATGTGTAGGAGGGATCGGGGCTGATGTACATTAAAGGAGGAAGAGAGAGAGAAATGTGTCATACCCGTGACACACGGGTCCCCCGAAACCCTTTAAAAGAAGGGCTTTGACGCGCAGGGCCAGCCGTAAGCGAAAGTCCAAGAGGAAGCCTGGGCGAAAGAGGAGACGCTCTCCACCTGGTAAAAGAGAGAGATTGTAATCAACATGGCTTCTGTTCACTGCGGGTCTGAAGAGTGCCCCAAATCCGGACTAGACTTGTTCCAAATAGCCCCTACGCAGACCAGCATCGAGAAAAGCATCTACGTTGCGGTGTCGCCTCTATCAGCCGTTACGGAGTCTGCCCCCGTGGACATTTTTATAGCAGGGAATGGCATTGATTATATTAAACAGCCCGCTGCTGTAGCTTTGTTGCGAGATTGTGAAAGGAGATGGAACCAAACTCATCAGGGGGGCTGAGGTGGGCCTGGTGAATTACCCCATGGAGTCTATTTTCAGGCAGTTGGATGTCACTCTGAGAGGCCGCCAGAGGGTGTTGTGAAGGCCAATACTATAACGGGGTTCAAAAGGGAGCTAGATAGATTCATGGAGGATAGGTCCATCAACGGCTATTCACCAGGATGGACAGGGATGGTGTCCCTAACCTCTGTTTGCCAGAAGCTGGGATTGGGTGACAGGGGATGGATCACTTGATGATTACCTGTCTGCTCATTCCCTCTGGGGCACCTGCCATTGGCCACTGTCGGCAGACAGGATATTGGCCTTGATGGCTGTAGAAGTTCCGGGGTGGGGCTCGTCTCTTCCAGGGGCGGCTGGGAGCCAGGCCGCCCCGCTACAAAGCTAATAACAGTTTAAGGCTCAGGCCCTTGGGCAGGGATTGAGCACACAAATAACAGTTCAGGGCTCAGGCCCTTAGCAGGGGTTGAGCACACAAACAACAGTTCAGGGCTCAGGCCCTTAGGCAGGGGTTGAGCACAAAAATAACAGTTCAAACAGCGGCCCAGGCCTTGTAGCAGGGGCTGGGTCGCTTTGGGGCAGCCCTGGCCCCTAGGCAGGGAGGAGGAGAGACTGCCACCCGGGGTGGGGTGGCAGGGGGGAACACAGGCCCACCCACTCCACTGTGTTCCAGCCCGGGGCCCTATCCGCAGCAGTCCGTCTGCCGCGGGGTCAGTGGGGATCCTGACTGCAACACACTGACATAGGTTCGGGGTCTGCTATCCCCGGGCCACTTCCCATCTCCTCCTCCATGGGTACCTGCTCATCCTGAGTCTCGTCTGTCGTGTCCCAGACCATGGGCTCCTCCGGACTCCGAGTGCTGGGTAGGGGGATCGGGTCCTCCGGACCCTCGGCGGGGGTTAGCTCAGGCCGCTCCTCCGGATACCGGGTTCGGGGTCGGCTCGGCCAGTCCTCCTCAGGGTACCGGGCTTTGGGCAGGCTCGACCAGTCCTCCGCAGGAAACCGGGCTCTGGGCAGGCTCGGCCAGTCCTCCTCCGGATACCGGGCTCTGGGAAGGCTCGGCCAGTCCTCCTCCGGATACCGGGCTCTGGGCAGGCTCAGGCCAGCCGGAGCTCGGGCACCAACGTCTGTCCTCTCCCGCTGCCGGGCGGCTACTGAGCGCTCTGGCTTGGCCTTTATACTTCCTGTCCTGCCCCTTGACTTCCGGGGGGCGGGGACAGGCGGCGGTGGCTCCGCCCAGTCTGGCGGCTGGTCTGGCTCGTCCCTTCCAGGGGCGGCTGGGAGCCAGGCCGCCCCGCTACAATGGCCCTTCGTCTGACCCAGTAGGGCCGTTCTTATAAGCAAAAGCAACAACTGTTACCGTCACAGGGTCTTTATAGAATCGGTCCTCAATTACAGCCACCACACCCTTGCCACACAATTTTCCGCCGGCCTGTTTTCTAAAGACAATCCCGGACAACATGGAGCAGCAGGGCTGGGTGGCAAGCACTGAGGGTTTGTGAAGTGGGTAAAGACCCCTGCTCTGTCGGCTGCAGCTATCACTGTGTGTTTTCCTTACATCGCCATAGCAAGGGCTTATCTTTGACCAGATTTTAAAATGGTGTTCAGTGACTTAGTGCAAAGTGACCAGATGGTGCCTGTAGAGGTGCTGGCCGGGGCTCGACCCTCTCTGGGGCGGTGGGGAGCCACACCGGCTCACTGCACACTGCTGAGGTGTGGGGAATTAGTCCGGCTGTGGGAGTCTTTCCGGGCGGCCCTTGCGGTAACTGGAATAAGCACCGTAAGCCCAGGCCCTGGGTCAGGACAGGGCAGCAATGAGTCAGGGGCTCAGGCCCTCAAGCAGGGCTGAGCAACAACAGTACAAATAGTATCAAGCCCTGGCCCTAGGTGAGGGCGGGGCAATACGGAGTCGGGGGGGGCAGGACCCCATGGAGTGTCCTCTTTTTTAAAACCTTAAATATGGTAACCCTACCATATTGCCCCGCCCTGACCCGGGAGGGGAAGCGCCCGGCCAGGGGTGCAGGGTCTGGAGGTCTGGAGGCTGCCCGGAAAACCGTGAAGCCGGTAGCACTCGGGCAGCTCAGCTCTTCAGCTACACAGAGCTGAGGTGTCTGGGGGGAGCAGCAGGCCCGGCAACTCCTCTGGGTAGCGAGCGCTGGGCAGATCTGGCCAGTCCTGGCCTGCACCTTGGGCCGCGGTGGTTTCCCAGTTGCGGGCTAGGCTGGAGAATGTCCGGCCTCTCCGGCGGCTGGGGCCCTACTGAGCTCTGAGGGCGAGCCTTTATATTTTCAGGTCACCGCCTGACCCTCTGAGGGGCGGGCTTAGAGCTCCCTAGCTCCGCCCACTCTGGCCTCCAGATGGGCTCGTCCCGCTCCGGGGCGGCGGGGAGCCACACCGCCTCACTACAGTGATGAATTTCATAAAATCTCAAGTGAATCTAGGCTCGCTCAAAAGGCGTTTCAACAAGCCCAGACGCTGTCTCTTGAAATGACTTTCAGAGCCATGTTTCTGAGTAAAGCACCCCAGGTGAGGGAGCGGGGAAGGGCGAGTTTTTTTTTTTACAACGACCAATTCAGAGAAAGTATACACAGATATATATATATATTTTTGGAAAAGCATAGAAGTGTGTTTTAAAGCAAAACATTACCATTTCTAAAACTACTTTCTTAAAGCATGAAAAACATTAGACATTGAGCCATTCGGGTCTTTTAGCCAATTTTTGCCATTTAAGAGGCCAAAAAAAAAAAAAAGGGAGGGGATAGTGGTGTTTTTTGATCACACTGGTGTCGGTGGTCGAGGCCTGCAGGCATTCCAAAAGATCTCCGCATTGTCTGTGATGGAAGATGGGACATTCAGCTCTGCCATGGCGTTCATAAACACATCATCAATAATAATAAATCATTAAACCGACAGATACATGTTTAATGCGAAATGTTGAACGTCTTCTTCGTTCAGCAAATGACAAAATCTTGCTAAGAAAGAACACTAAAAGTTAGAGCGTGTTTGGGGAACAAAACAGGCCGTGTTGTAAAATAAAATGCCAGCTGAAAATAACTGTGTGAAGTGTGGTTTTTATGAAGTTCAAGGAGTGTGCGGTTTGTCAAAAGGGAAGTAGGTTGCCCCCGTAGTATGCCTGCAGTTCGGTTACCGTTTGTCAAAAACAACAAGAGGTATATGAGCGGCCTGTTCCTCTAACAAAGGCCCACTCACTCCACCCAGCCCTAGTGCTTGTGCATGAGGGATATAGGCTGTTGGGGCATCTGGACCATTGCAAAGCAGCCCCAGAACCCCTCTTAAATCAAACCGTCTCCCGCTTCGGCTGGACCTTTTCATTCCCCCCCCCCAAGGCCCTCTGCATTAGGACTTAATCATGACCCCTCTGATTTCAACAATGTCTCAGGTTTCTTGTCTACCGGTTCATGTTATTTAATGCTGTACAGCATCTAGGGTTACTGTTTGCATAAAAGTGTTTTATAAAAACAAAACAAAATAAAATATTCCCTAGGGGCTTAGACAAGATAACGACCAACACAATTGTAATTGTTGCTTTGCAGGCCCTGCTACAAAGTATCTTTAAGTTTGTTTTTGTTAATATTTCCGATAGGTCGTAGGATGGGGGAGATAATACCTCGGAAAGTGGGAAGTGCTTCTGAATGACAAACGCTTGCCCGTGTTAACACACAACAAACACGGAATGGCTGCCTACAAAACTGTTTCACTAAAAGAGTTATCAACATTCCCCCTAAAACTCAGGACAGCTTTCTTACCCCCAGGGCCTGAGCTCTGTGGCTTTTTTAAAAATGTGTTTGTCCTCGGTTTAGATTTTAAAAAACATTAAAAAAAGAAGAAAGTGTGTGTGTGCGCGGGGGGGGAGGGGAGGCAGACGTCTCATCTCTGGTAATAAACAGCTAACTTTTTTTTACATAAGCTAATTTTTTCTTGTGTTTTTTGTATAAATCCAAACTTTAAAAAACAAGCTTGTTTTTTTTTTGTTAATTTTGTTTTTTTATTAAAACACATCTGTAAACTCCCCTCAATTGCCAGTTTTCATATTCTTACCCAGTTGCTGTTTTGGTACTTTAAGAACACTATTTTTTAAAGGACAGGCTAGTATCTTAAGCCTTTTTAGTTCACTAAACTTCTACAAAACATCCCTAAGAGTGGCTTTGTTTCGTTACAGCTCAGTCAATACTGATTTTTCATGTTCAACTTTTAGAAAAACAAACATAATGCTTCAAATAGGCCTCACTGCATACAGAATATCCTTAAAAACGGTCATGTTATGTTAAAACTGGGTCAATGCTGTATTTTCATGTTAAATGTTAAAAACCCGTTATATAATGAAACACCGCATGTTTGGAAAGCGTTAAAAGTGTGGGGGAAAAGTTGAGGGGTGTTCTTCAGACAGGCAATCTCTGAGCTGCATACAGTCACAAAGTTTTTGTCTTTTACAATCAGTAAATGGAATAAAATACTTGTTATAACTTTCACAAAGTGTCTTTCAATGCAATCTCACCATTGGTTAAAACTTTAACAGAGTTTAAAAAGTTAGGAAAGAAGTCTGTAAAAAAACAAGCAAACTGAAGGGGTGACCCTAGAGCCTTGTGAAGGCAGACTATAGTGCATGGAGCACTGGCTAGCCTAATTGGTCGTATCTGTTTTTAACATGTAGAAAAAGCCACAGTGGTTTTCACTCTGGGGTGTTTCTGCATGCTCATTTCTTTTTAATTGAAACACACCTGTAAAACGTTAAATAAAGGGCTCTGTCTTCATATAGGTTTGTCTTCTAACTGTTTATTCCTTTACAAAACTTAATATAACTTTCACTTGTATTTGTTAAACAGTGGGGGAAGAAGCAGCCTTCTTATCTCTGATCCACTGACTCACACAGGCTGTTTTTGCTAACAGTGGCTTTGCTGCAAAAGCATGCTGCTTCAAATTGTCCTCACTAAAAGATGACCGATGTTAGTCTAAAACATAGGGGGAAACTTTTAAAAACTGTTTGTTACTACAGGCTTATGGATTTAACCTTTATTAAAGCACCTATGTAAAAGGGCTACATGGCAGGAAAGATGCTTGGGGGGGGGTCTGTTTTTTTTAGATAAGAATAAGGCAGTTAAAGGGGAGGGGGGTAGTGAGGGGAGGGAGATGGCTCTTGTATACAAATCTTGGGACTATAGGATTGGTTCAGGAAAATGTATTCTATGATGCAGCTGTAGAACAGCATCTGATTGGTCCAATCCAAAGGCAGAGATAACTAACCTGAGGGGTTGTGAGCCTTGGGAGTCAGGGCCGCCTGGGGGGGGCCAAGTGGGGCAATTTGCCTCAGGCACCACAGGGGCGCCACAAGCCCTGGCCCGGCAGCGCTCCGGGTCTTCGGCGGCGGGGGGGGGCCCTTCAGTGCTGCTGAAGACCCGGACCGCCGCCGGGTGAGTACAAGCGCCGCAGCTCCCCCACTTTGCCCCAGGCCCCCTGAATCCTCTGGGCGGCCCTCCTGGGAGTTCCCTCCTTCCCCAGGAGCTGCCGCAAGGGTAAGATCTCTCTCTCTCTGACTCAGCTACGGGCTGTCTATTTTTGCCCTTTGCAAAGGGGTTTTGTTTCCCTTTTCTTGCCCTGTTCTCTCTTTTAACCTCTCTTTATATGTTTCTCTTTTATTTCACTCTTTTTTAAATGCTCTTTTCTTAACCTACCCTTATATTTAATATTTTAAATGTTTTTTTATTAACCAACCTTTATATTTTTACCATGTGCTCACTAAACAGTCTCTGCTTTATAAAATTCCCTTTTTTGCCATGTGTGTTCTTTTTTGTGTCAATTTCCTAGAATCATAGAATCATAGACTATCAGGGTTGGAAGGGACCTCAGGAGGTCATCTAGTCCAACCTCCTGCTCAAAGCAGGACCAATTCCCAACTAAATCATCCCAGCCAGGGCTTTGTCAAGCCGGGCCTTAAAAACCTCTAATGATGGAGATTCCACCACCTCCCCAGGGAACCCATTCCAGTGCTTCACCACCCTCCTAGTGAAATAGTGTTTCCTAATATCCAACCTAGACCTCCCCCACTGCAACTTGAGACCATTGCTCCTTGTTCTGTCATCTGGTACCACTGAGAACAGCCGAGCTCCATCCTCTTTGGAACCCCCCTTCAGGTAGTTGAAAGCAGCTATCAAATCCCCCCTCATTCTTCTCTTCTGCAGACTAAACAATCCCAGTTCCCTCAGCCTCTCCTTGTAAGTCATGTGCTCCAGCCCCCTGATCATTTTTGTTGCCCTCCGCTGGACTCTCTCCAATTTGTCCACATCCTTTCTGTAGTGCGGGGCCCAAAACTGGACGCCAGTGCCATAACGAGGGCGAGGTGAGTGAGGCATTTGCCTCGGGCACGCAGAGCCGAGGGATGGAAGTGTCCCTGACGGACCGAAAGCTGCGGCTCTCCCGGCTGCTGCTGCCTCTATGGCAACCAGAGATGCTGGCCGGCAGAGGGCTGAGGGTGAGCAGCTGACTGCTGCAAGTCAGGAGGGGGAGGAGGGAGGCACACACGTGCTTCTCAGACGCAGCCCTTCCCTCCCCCGGCACCCACCTGGAGGAGACGCTGAGGGGGCTTCTGGTGGGAAACAGGATCATCGGCAGTGGATCTCACTCACCAGAGCAGCTGCTGGGGCTTTGGTGAGTGTTTGACACTGTGATCCGCCCCCCTCCCCATGCACCACTCCTGCAAACTGGGCAAGGGGCAGCCCCATCCCCCCCCCCAGTGAGGCTATGGCGAGGGGCAGCAGAGGAGGAAGGAAGCCACATGTGATGGCAGTCCCCTCCCCCCCAGCACCCACCACCCCCTCTCCGGCCCCCAAACTCTGTCCCAGAGCCTGCACCCCCGACTCCATCCCAGAGCCCAACCTCTCAACCGTCCTACACCCCAATCCCCTGCCCCAACCCAGGGCCTGCACCCCAGACCTCCTCTCCCCACCAAAACTCCCTCGCAGAGCCTTACGCAGGTGGGGGGCAGAGTTCGGGGGGGCGGGCTCGGAGTTTTCTGGGCACCACCAAAATTTCTACAAACTTGCTGCCCTTGATACTTGGAGGGGGGGGGTGAGGAGGCGAGTCGGTGGATGGAGAGGGGAATCCATTTTCAGTATTTTAATTTTTGGTACTGCATTGATTGACTGCTGTGTGCATTAATAGACCCTCTGGGTCTTTGAATGAGGCTTTATACTTGGGGGGGGGAGCGGCGAGTCGGGGGCAAGCGGGTGGGTGAGCGGTGGGTGGGCAAAGAGGCGAGCAGTGAGCCAGCAGGGGTTCTAAGGGTGGGCATGGGGGTTTCTGGCAGGGGAGGGAGAAGGTGAAAGGAGGCGAGTGGTGGGTGGGGGACTGACTAGGAGGGATGCAGCAAGCCAGCGGGGGGCTAGGGGGTGAAAAGGGGTGTGATGGTGGGGCCGAGCGGGGAGGGGATGGGTCCTATTTTACTGCTGTGATCTGGTCACCCTATGCGTGCTGTTTCTCGCCCCCCCCAACCTTCCTTTTCGGCTGTGATGTTATTGACATAATCTGGGACCGTATAGAACATGGGTGCAACCAAAGTCCTGTAGTGGCACCAAATCTTGTATAAAGGGGGTCAAATGAGGTGTCTAAGACAAGGTTATGGTTTGCTGGTTATGATTATGCTCTCTTTATGTGTGTATCATTTTTGTAGTTGAAGTTATGACGGTTGTCTGTACTTCAAACTTATGCTATGCTTGTAACTCAGCAAAGTATGCAGGGACTTGCCCATGTGACTCCAGACTCCATTTTGCTGTAATTTTCCACAGTAAGGACAAAGAGGTGTTCTTACACCTGGAAAAGACTATAAAAGGCTGATGCCTCATCTCCATTTGGTCTTCAGTCCTGCTTCTTACCTCTGGAGGGACTTTGCTACAAACTGAAGCTCTGGACAAAGGACTGAATGACCCGTCCCAGCTGGGGATGTTCCAGAGACTTGATTTAAACCTGCAGTTTATTCTATCACTGCTACATGCCTGAACCAAGAACTTTGCCATTACTGTATGTAATTGATTCCATTTAACCAATTCTAGCTCTCATCTCTATCTGTTTCCTTTTATGAATAAACCTTTAGATTTTAGATTCTAAAGGATTGGCAACAGCGTGATTTGTGGGTAAGATCTGACTTGTATATTGACCTGGGTCTGGGGCTTGGTCCTTTGGGTTTGGGAGAACCCTTTTTCTTTTACAGGAGTATTGGTTTTCATAACCATTCATCCCCATAATGAGTGGCACTGGTGGTGATACTGGGAAACTGGAGTGTCTGAGGGAATTGCTTGTGTGACTTGTGGTTAGCCAGTGGGGTGAGACCGAAGTCCTCTCTGGCTGGCTGGTTTGGTGCCGTAGAGGTGGAGAAACCCCAGCCTGGGGCTGTGAGTGCCCTGCTCTGAGCACTGTGTCCTGAATTGATACTCTCAGTTGTGTCCCACCAAAGGCAGCATCCTTCCAGTGGCGTAGTCGGCAGGATTCACAGAACCAGGTCAATTAAGCTTTGGGTCAGAACCCCACGCGATCCAAATTTGAATTTTGGGATTGAGAGTTTGGTTGGTTAAAGAGCAATTGCAATGGGTGAGCAAAGAGCATATGAGGCCTTGACAAAAAAGCCCTGGAAGATTTGTGTTCAGAAAAGGGGATACGCTTTAGAAAGAAAGCTACAAATGAAGAACTGAGAGATCTGTTAATGGTCAGTAATCAGAAGGCAGGAGCACAGCCCTTACCTGAGGCTACAGAAGCTGCATAAGCAATTGGAATGCAAAAGGCAGCAACTAACCTGCAACCGGAGCATGAACAGAGACTAGCAGACATTCGATGGCAGGAACTAGAAGCTGAGGCAAAAGTGCAAAGACTTCAGCTCCAAGTCAAAAAAGCAAGGGAAGAAAAGCAGAAATTGTATCCTCCTGAAAGTCCAGTTTCTAACAATGTTGGTGTCAAGTATCAGAGGGGTAGCCATGTTAGTCTGAATCTGTAAAAAGCAACAGAGGGTCCTGTGGCACCTTTAAGACTAACAGAAGTACTGGAGCATAAGCTTTCGTGGGTGAATGCCCACTTCATCAGACGCAATGTTGGTGTGTTGTATAACTCTGAGCAGTTGTCTGGGTGTAACCAAATGTACCCCAGCGCTGCCACCTTTTATGTAAATGCTGTTACTGTGTGTTCAGTAGAGGGTGGCTCCATAACTTGTACCAATGCTCTGTATGGGAGTGGTAATGAAAAATTTATAGAGTGTAAAAGTCAAGGGCAAATGATGGCTTCTAACATCACTCTTGTTAAAGCAGAACTTGTCAAAGGGGAAGATTACTGACCAAATCAGAGTGTGAATGTTGTAGTCCTCTATGAGTTTACTGTCAGTGTGCCTTTAGTCAGAATCCACCTTGAATGGAATGGTGCTAAGCATGAAGTTATAGCTGGTGTAAGGAAGCTATTGCCTAAGGATCTTTTGACTGGGGAAGATATTAAAGCTTTGTTCAGTCCAGGTAGCCAGTCACAGGACAGGAATGATCTTAAACCTGTGTCTATTATGGGCAATGATTTGCTGGGGAGGGTTTCTCCAAAGGTTTGTCTGAGGAGAAGAGCTGTCTGTCTGTAAATGAAGTGTCTGAATGTCTGTCTAATGTCTCAGAAGTAAATCTGAAGTTAGATGAAGAGCAGAAAGATCTCATTGGGCAGGACAATGTTTCTCAGAAGCAGATTAAAGTGGCTGGTCAGGTGGAAGCCATAGCTGAGGAAGGAAAGGGTAGATTTTTGGATGGGTGATGGATTGTTGGCTAGTACAGCTTGTAAAAGGGAACCTGAAAAGGGTAACTGTGATTTGCTGGCAGTAGCTCAGTGTGGTGAGAAGAGCAGCAGTGTATCTGTTGGGAGTGGCCATGTGCCTGGTAAGGAAAGTCTAGATGAGCCCAGGCAGCCTGGTGAGCTGATGGCTTTATCTAGTCAGCAGTTTGGGAAGGCCAGGAGAGTGGAAGATGGGTTTGTTTCCAAGGGGCGGGCGGTGCTGGGGGGGGGATTGTTTCCACGGGGCCGGGCGGCGCTGGGTGTGTGTGTGTTTTGGGGGGGCGAGGGGGCGCAATTTTATATTCTTGCCTCGGGCGTAACAATAGCTAGTTACGGCTCTGCTGGATGCAATACTCCAGATGTGGCCTCACCAGTGCCGAATAGCGGGGAATAATCATTTCCCTCGATCTGCTGGCAATGCCCCTACTAATGCAGCCCAAGATGCTGTTGGCCTTCTTGGAAACAAGGGCACACTGCTGACTCATATCCATACTTTGCTGAATTGTTTCAGTATGTAACTCCTTTGGGGTTTAGAGAGCATGGACCCTACCACCTCCTTTTTTCTTACTCTCCCCCTCCCCCTTAGGAAAAAGATTTAAAGGGGCCATGCTCTCTAAACCCCAAAGGGGTTACAAGTACAAAATAAATCCTAGACAAAACATCCTGAAAAAAAGGAAACATTCTGTCTGGACATTTCCAGAATTAAATGTTTTGGTTTTTTTCAACTCAAAGTGTCCTTTTGTTTCAAAATCGACAGCAATTTTTATTTTAAACCAATTTTAAAATTATATTAAATGCTTGAAAATGAAACACAACCATTTTTTTGTTTGGCTTTTCAGTTGGACAAGAAATTGGGCCAACTCAAAACAATTCCCTCCCCCCCCCCGATCTTTTAGAACTGCCAGTGAACCAAAAATCTGTTATTTGTGCAGCTCTGTTGCCTGGTGCTCCACCCTTTCCTTCCTCATTTCGGTCTTGACTCTCTCCTCCTCCCCCCTGGCAGAGCTCGCCGTGTCAGTCGTGAGAAGCTCTGTTCAGCTCCGAGCCCAGCCCCGTGGGTCTCCCAGCACCAGGATGGTTTCCTTCATCCTCTGCCTTCTCCCTGCTCTCCTAGCTACGAGTGCACAAGGTGAGTCATCCGCTGCTGTGGCCATGTAACCCCCCCTGGACTTGGACACTTTATACCCCACAGATCCCCAATCAGGGGAACATCCAGCATGTGCAGGGAGGGGGGATTAGCTCTGTGTGGGGTACAGAGCCTTGTCTACACTATGGTTACTGTAGCCGCTTAGCCACAGCGCTGTAGCTGGGCTGGCAGAGCCCCGTAGTGAAGGCGTTGCCTGTCCCAATGGACGGGGTTTTCCATCCTTCTAGGAACTCACCTCCCCGAGTGATGGTAGTCGAGCCCAGGGAAGCATTCACTCGTCGACCTGCACCTACTCCAGGGGTTAGACTGGTCTAGCTGTGGTGCTCAGGGTGTGGATTTTCATACCCCCCCCACCCTGAGCGCCACAGCCATATCACCCTAGCTGTTTAGTGTAGACCAGGCCTGAGGGACACCGTTACTGGATACTGCCCTGAATTCTTATTTCCACAAAGGCCCCTCTGCACTGCTTTGGCAGCAGAAAGGGGACTTAATATAGGAGTAAATGACACTGCTTGGGGATTGAGTGTAACCTGGAATCGCACCTACAATTTCCGGTAGCAGAGGGCTCTCCAACCTAGGAAACAAAGACAGAATGAGATCCAATGGCTGAGAGTTGAATTTAAACTAATCCAAAGTGGAATAAACCCTGGCAAAAGCTTCTCAAGATGGGGGTGGGGGTGGGCGGATTTGGGGAACAAGGGACAATGAATGTCCTTTTGTTCTATTTTTTTCCTGGCAATTTCCATCCTTCCCATTCCCCACAGATTGCGAACGGCTGGGATGATCCAGAGGGATGTGTGCTAAGTTGGCTTTACCTTAAGCCACCTTTATGTCCCAGAGGCTCGGGGCCATGTAAACAGGCTATAAAACGGAGGGACCTGTCCATCAGAGAGCCTTCCCAATAGGGATCAATCCCCACGTGGCTATGGGCAAGACAGCTGGCTTCTGCACCCCAAACCTTTCTGTCAGACCCCTCCACTGGCCGGCTGCCAGCCCAGAGAGCCTGGCTGCTTTCACCTCAATGGCACTTCTCTGCTTCTGTGCAACATGCTAACGTCTGAATCCTGCATCCGACCAATTCCAATAATCAGGCATCACTGGGCAGAACCCTATTGATTTGGGGCAAGATGAGAGAACCGGAAGAGGGAAATCAGGGACACACGGAGCCATTGGGTCTGGCCAACCCAGCCACACTTTCAGCCCCCTCTGTAATTGTGTGTAGATCAGAGTCGGTTGGTGGTGACAATGACACCTTCCAGCACATCAACCCAGCCAGCCCAGCGTCCCCATGGAGCTTAACATGTTACTCCCTGAGCAGCTGATCTCCCAGACAGAAAGACGGGTGATGATGGCGGGGGGGAGAATGGAGGGTACACAACAGCTGTGGCAGGGTGGGGGGAGAATGGGGGACCCTGGTATGGGGGATGGGGATTGGGGGGCACACAGAGCCCCTGGCATGGGAGTAGGAGGTGGGGGACTAGCCAGGCATCCCTGCAATGGAAGGGGATGGGAGGGGCATGTGAGGAGTCTGTGAGGGCCATGGGGGGCTGCCTGGAGCCCCGGGCCGTGCAATGGACTCAGCAAACACAGGCTGCGAAGCGAGCGACTCTCCAGTACTTTGAATACCTGCACAATGGGAGCCACATCTGGGGTGGGCGGAGTTTATTTTGTGGGCGGAGCTTGGGAAGAGCACCATCCCCTTCACCTGTTCCCAGTCCGACCCCCTGGGTACCACTGGCCCAGGGGCTGAAAGTGTGTAATTGCTGAGTGTCGCTGAGGAAATTGGGTCCATTAACCCCACGGCTAGTTTGGAGCAGAGGGGGAAGATTGGGGCTAAGGGAGGGGACACTATTACGCCACAGTAAGAAGGAAACACTTGTTCTTGTTCTTTCTCCAGCATCAACCTTGACATGCAAAACCTGCGCTGGTTCAGCAGACGCCTGCCGTACTGCTCAAGGGACCTGCAGAGTAGACAAGGCTACAGGTGGCTGCCTCTCCGTGGCAGAAGAAATTACATTGGGTAGGTGACATTGCTGTCAACCCAGGCACATCCTACTCTGCAGTCTGTCATCATCCTCATCGCTAAGGCCAACCCCAAACAGTCCATCAACAAAGCACATTCACCCGGCACAGAACACTCAGTCTGTGCTCGACGCTTCATTTATTCAGGCAACGTCATGGTGTTTCTTGCCTTCTGGAGTCAGTTGCAAATCTCCCTTTGACTTCAAGGCAGCAAGGATTTCAACCCTTGTGCTTTATTTATTTATTTTTATTCATGGAGTTTCCTTCTCCACAACGGAGGTCAAAAAGCGAAATGAAAATGGCCGTTCTGAATCATGTTAAACACAGGAAATTGGCGCTGAGATCCCTTGTACACTGCTGGCTTGCACCCAATGTCCTGTCTGAGCTGTTAGTCACCTGTTTTTCCCCTTGCTTGGGATGCAAATTCAAGATGGTTTTTGCCCTTTTGACTTAAAGAGATTCCAAACCCTCTCCATGTTCAACTCCCTGAGCTCTTCAGGCCAGCGGATTTCACTAGTTCCCTTCATTTCTCAACGTTTGCCCTTTTGAAATCGAAAACCTCAGTTACAGACCTGGTTTTGTTCATCCTCCCATTGAATTAAAGAGATTTAAGATTCCTCCATTTACCCTGTAAGAAGGATGCATAGCGCAGTTTTAACATAGTCTATCTATCTATCTATCTATCTATCTGTCCCCATCCACCCCCTCTATCTATCTATCTATCTATCTATCTATCTATCTATCTATCTATCTATCTATCTATCTATCTATCTATCTATCTATCTATCTATCCCCATATACCCTATCTATCTATCTATCTATCTATCTATCTATCTATCTATCTATCTATCTATCTATCTATCTATCTATCTATCTATCCCCATATACCCTATCTATCTATCTATCTATCTATCTATCTATCTATCTATCTATCTATCTATCTATCTATCTATCTATCCCCATATACCCCATCTATCTATCTATCTATCTATCTATCTATCTATCTATCTATCTATCTATCTATCCCCATATACCCTATCTATCTATCTATCTATCTATCTATCTATCTATCTATCTATCTATCTATCTATCTATCTATCTATCCCCATATACCCTATCTATCTATCTATCTATCTATCTATCTATCTATCTATCTATCTATCTATCTATCTATCTATCTATCCCCATATACCCTATCTATCTATCTATCTATCTATCTATCTATCTATCTATCTATCTATCTATCTATCCCCATATACCCTATCTATCTATCTATCTATCTATCTATCTATCTATCTATCTATCTATCTATCTATCTATCTCTCCCCATCCACCCCCACTATCTCTCCCCATCCACCCCCTCTATCTATCTATCTATCTATCTATCTATCTATCTATCTATCTATCTATCTCTCCCCATCCACCCCCACTATCTATCCCCATCCACCCCCTCTATCTATCTATCTATCTATCTATCTATCTATCTATCTATCTATCTATCTATCTATCTATCTACATACACCCATCTCTCTCTCTCTCTCTCTCTCTCTCTCTCACCACACTCAGGAAATGTTCCCAGCATAGTGACAAATGGGTTTATTAAAACTTCCACCCACTCAGGGTACGGCTTCACGGCAGATGATCCGAGGTTTAGCTCTAATCCCCCACCACCGTCCCCTATTATCACCCACAAACGCTTTAACCTCAGAGGATACGAGCTGTGAGCTCAGGCCGGCTGTGCAGTTCAAGGTGTAGCTTAGACCTGGGTTCCACTTTAACTTTGCAGTGGGGATGCAGCTGTAAACTAGGTTATTTCACACAGTTGCCCATAGTCCTCCAATGTCTTCCCATAATTCCTTCAGGGCCATGTTTTCCTGCTCTCCTGCCTACTCCATTCTGCTGCATTGAAATCACCTGCCGGTTTATATACCCCTTGGTGATGTTTTAAACCCCACAGTCCCTGCAGCCGGCTCCGGCTCTACCCGGCTCTCAGCAGAGACCCCGTCACAGAGACTCACGGCAGAGAACGGCCCAGCTCAGGGCAGCGCTAGGAGCCCTGGGACATGTCCCCAAAGGCCTAGCGCTGCCCCAGGGTTAGTGCAGCACCGGCCTGGCGGTGTCCGGGTGGTTCTAACCCCTGGGAGGCGTCGCAGTGCGGACGCTCACCCCAGGGCGTGGCTAACCCGGGTTCACTCGGCAGTGCAGACACTGCCACCAGGCCACAGGGACCGTTGTGATCCTCTCGTCTGACCCCCAGCTCAGCACAGGCCAGAGACCTGCCCCAGATCACCCCTAGGGCAGAGCTGGGAGAGACACCTCCCGTCTGGCTTTACACATTGTCCCTGATGGAGAATCCACCACGGCCCGTGGGAGATTGTCCCAGTGGTTAATGACCCTCCCTGTGAAAAACGTTCCCCTTATTCCCAGTCTGAGTCTGTCCGGCTCCAGCTCCCAGCCGCTGGATGGCATCCGACTGTCCGCCGGCCGACTGAGGAGCCCGTCAGTAAATGTTTGTTCCCCGGGTAGGTTCTGGCAGACGGGGATCACGTCACCCCCAAACCGTCTCTGTGTTCAGCTCCATGGATCGAGCTCCTGGCGTCTCTCGCGCTAAGGCAGGTTTTCTAACCCTTCAATCGTCCTCACGGCTCTTCTCTGACCCCTGACTACGGTGACCGGATGTCCTGATTTTATAGAGACAGTCCCGATTTTGGGTTTTTTTTCTTATATAGGCTCCTATTATCCCCCAACCCCTGTCCTGATTTTTCACATTTGCTGTCTGGTCACCCTACCACTGACCAACCTCCTTCCTGAATGGTGGGGCCCAGAACTGGGCACAGGCTCCCAGCAGCGTCACCCCAGGGCCAGACATGGAGG
This sequence comes from Emys orbicularis, assembly GCF_028017835.1. Lineage (NCBI taxonomy): Eukaryota > Metazoa > Chordata > Testudines > Emydidae > Emys > Emys orbicularis. The sequence continues at coordinate 22,640,358 of NC_088702.1, read as the reverse complement.
TAAAATAGCCTCCCTGCTCCTCCTCGAGGTTCCCCTCCCAGCCTCTCAGTTCCGTTCTTTGTTTTCTTTCTTTACAACAGTTGGGGAAAAGACCACGGGCTTCGCCAGTCACTGTATAGTTGACTATAATTTGGGCGTAAAAGACCCCGTCACTATCACTCTTGGGAATGGCACGTATCTGCGGATCAACACCACATGGTGCAACACAGACAATAACTGTAACTCGGCTGTACCGGAAGGTAGGGTATGGATCTGTTTTACTGGCCCCCTTTAAGGGCTTGTTCATCCAAACAATTAGACAGCGGTGAGCTGGGGTGTTTGTCACCATGCCTCAGTGGGTCACAACAGAGAATACCAAATTCAGGACAGGCTGCTGGGGAAAAGGGCAGACACCCCCCAAAACTGGTGGTTATTCTTCCATGAGAGATACCAAACCAGCAACCAACGTAAACTTCTGTCTCACCACACCAGCTAACAAGAAGTCAGCAATGCAGCCTCCTTAGGCCCTCCAGTCCTTGTATCACCACCAAAAACAATAGACTTAAAGATGAGTGTTTATTTAAAACCAATTTTATCAAACAAAAAGGTTCTTCTGATCCCAAAGGGCCAGCCACATACCCAGGTCACTATATAACTCAGATCTTACACAATAGTCATGCTGGTGCCAATCCTTTAGTATCTAAAATCTAAAGCAGGGCTGTCAAGTGATTAAAAAATTAATTGCAATTAATCACACTGTTAAACAATAATAGAATATCATTTATTTAAAATTTTTGGGTGTTTTCTACATTTTCAAATATATTTATTTCAATAATAACACAGAATACAAAGTGTATAGTGCTCAGTTTATATTTATTTTTGATTACAAGTATTTGCACTGTAAAAATACCAAAAGAAATATTACACTGCTCTACAGCCAAAATGCTTCTGAAATAAATGTAGTCAAACTTTACTAATTCTGGGTCACTGAGAACGAAAATGATGCTTAAAATTGTTGATTGGCTCTAGTTTTCAAGATATGCTATTGGGTCAGTATATACGACCCTTGACTTGGGAATGGCGGAGGATAAGTGAGTTATAAAGGGAAGGGATCTCAATTTAAACCAGAAATGACTAAACTACATCTTTGACTGGATCTATGAATAAATCTATGACTGGGTTTGGACAGTACTTGCTTTTTAGGCAAAACAATGAATGATGCAATCTGAAGCTGGTATTGCGTCATACATGATATGAATTGCATCATGTTATTCCTAGAAGTCATGGATGATGCAATCATAACGAAGCTTACATCACTCTGCTGAACAAATTGCCCTATATCAGCTCTAGAAATCATACAGTGTCGTGCTCTCTTATTTGTCAGTGTTTGATTTTGCAAAGGGACACATTTCTGTTTAGCCAAAGTGAGCAGAGATGCCTCGTACTTGTGTGAACAGTGCAGATAACTTCTGCTATGTTTGTGGTGAAGTGACTTTTGCATCACAAAAGCGCAGTATAACCACTATGGTTAAGAAAGCCTATCACCTTTATTTTGGCTGCAAAATTGGAGATCAGGACAAGAGGTGGGCCCCACACATATGCTGCAACACTTGTGCAACAAATCTTCACCAGTGGTTGAACAGGAAAAGGAAATCTATGCCTTTTGCAGTGCCAATGATTTGGAGAGAGCCAACAGATCATACCAGCAATTGTTACTTCTGCATGGTGCCTCCAGTTGGGAAAGGTGTGTCAAAGAAGAAAAAGTGGACTGTGCATTATCCAAACATTCCATCAGCTATACGCCCAGTACCCCACGGAGAAGGACTGCCGGTTCCTGATGCACCAGAATCATTCTCACTTGAGTCAGACGAGGAAGAGGAAGAGGATGAAACTTCTGGTCCTGAACCATCAATGTCACAGGACCCACATTTTCTCCCATCCTCCTCCTCTGAACCGCACCTCATAACACAAGGTGAACTGAATGACCTTGTCAGGGAATTGGAACTACCCAAGAGTAAGGCAGAGCTGTTGGGCTCCAGACTACAGCAGTGGAATCTCCTGGCAGGTGATGTTAGGGTTTCCATGTTCCGTGACCGTCAAAAGGATCTTGTCCCATTCTTCTTCATGGAAGGTGATCTTGTAGCCTGCAACACCATCAATGGTGTGATGGCAGCCCTCAACATCGTTCACGATCCAGATGAGTGGAGACTGTTCATTGATTCATCGAAGACGAGTCTTAAAGCTGTTTTACTGCATAATGGCAATGTTTTGCCATCAATTCCAGTTGGTCATGCAGTCCATATGAAGGAAACCTATGACAACATGAAACAACTTTTGAGGTGCATAGACTATGACCAACATCAGTGGCAGCTTTGTGGCGATTTGAAGGTTGTTGCTCTCTTGCTTGATCTGCAGACTGGATACACAAAGTACTGCTGTTTTCTCTGCGAATGGGATAGTCGTGCAAGAGATTCCCACTACATCAAGAAAGATTGGCCACTCCGACAGTCATTGGAGCCTGGGAGGAAAAGTGTTCGGCATCCACCAGTTGTTGAATCAAGGAAGATTTTCTTACCACCCTTACACATCAAGCTGGGTCTGATGAAGAACTTTGTCAAGGCCATTGACAAAACACAAGCAGCTTTCAAGTACCTCCGTGGAAAATTTCCAAGGTTAAGTGAAACTAAGATAAAGGAAGGTGTCTTTGTTGGTCCTCAGATTTGTGAACTTCTTCGAGATGATGCATTTGACCATGCACTGCATGGCAAGGAAAAGACGGCATGGAAAGCCTTCCAGTTAGTGGCAATAAATTTTCTCGGAAACAACAAGGCAAACAACTACAGGTTGTTGGTGGAAAACCTCCTCAAGGCATACAAAAGCCTTGGTTGCAACATGTCACTAAAGATACTTTTTTTGCACTCTCATCTAGATTTTTTTCCACCGAACTGCGGAGGAGTGAGCGACGAGCACGGCGAGCGATTTCACCAGGACATTGCAACAATGGAGAAACGCTATCAGGGCAAATGGAGCCCATCAATGCTTGCAGACTATTGCTGGACAGTGACAAGAGATGCTCCATTTAATGAATACAAGAGACAAGCCAAGAAGCGCTGAGTAGACACTGAATAGGACTAAACTATGTACAGAATAGTTTTTTGCCTTTTGTTTCATAATAAATTTTATTTATATAACCCTTTTGCTGATTTTTAAAGTGTTACATAAACAGGACAGGTGAAATATTATCATGTAAAGCAACCATAAACACATGAAAAGACCAAGGTTTACAATTTATGATTAAAACTCTACTATCTACACAATATACATAGACATAAAATGTAAAAACTTAAATATCTTAGAAACAGTAGCCAATCAGTTGTTTTAATTGTCATATTTGAATTCAGCACATCAAAATACATAATAAATAGCACATTTTATCTCTGAAGCAGACGACTTCTCAAAAATTGTAGACCAGTGTTATTTTTCAGTTCACCTAATACAAGTACTCTCGTGCAATCTCTTTATCATGAAAGCTGAACTTACAAATGTAGAATTATGTACAAAAAACCCTGCATTAAAAAACAAAACAATATAAAACTTTAGAGCCTACAAGTCCACTCAGTCCTATTTCTTGTTCAGCCAATCACTCAGACACACAAATTTGTTTAAATTTGCAGGAGATAATGCTGCCCACTTCTTGTTCACAACGTCCATGCTTATGATGGGTTCCGCTTGATAACAATCCAAGCAGTGCAGAGTGACACATATTTTCAGTATCTGAGTCAGATGCCACCAGCAGAAGGTTGATTTTCTTTTTTGGCGGTTCGATCTCTGTTGTTTCCACATTGGAGTGTTGCTCTTTTAAGACATCTGAAAGCATGGTCCACACCTCGTCCCTCTCAGATTTTGGACGGCACTTTAGATTCTTAAACCTTGGGTCGAGTGCTGTAGCTATCCTTAGAAATCTCACACTGGTACCTTCCTTGCGTTTTGTAAAATCTGCAGTGAAAGTGTTCTTGAAATGAACAACATGTGCTGAGTCATCATCCGAGACTGCTCCGACATGAAATATATGGCAGAATGTAAGTAAAACAGAACAGGGGACATACAATTCTCTCCCAAGGAGTTCAGTGACAAATTTAATTAACACGTTATTTTAACAAGTGTCATCAGCATGGAAGCATGTCCTCTGGAATGGTGGCTGAAGCATGAAGGGCCATACAAATATTTAGCATATCTGGCAAGTAAATACCTTGCAATGCCGGCTACAAAAGTGCGATGCGAACACCTCTTCTCACTTTCTGATGACATTGTAAACAACAAGCAGGCAGCATTATCTCCCGTAAACATAAAGAAACTTGTTTGTTTTAGCAACTGGCTGAACAAGAAGTAGGACTGAGTGCACTTGTAGGCTCTGAAGTTTTACATTGTTTTGTTTTGAGTGCAGTTATGTAACAAAAAAATTTCAACATTTGTGAGTTGCACTTTCACGATAAAGAGATTGCACCACAGCACTTGTATGAGGTGAATTGAAAAATATGATTTCTTTTGTTTATCATTTTTACAGTGCAAATATTTGTAATTAAAAATAATATACACTTTGATTTCAGTTATAACACAGAATACAATACACCGGACCCCCGCTAGAACGCAGGAATCGGGATCCATGCGCAGTATCGCATTGACATGGGGACCGCATTATAGCGGGGACCGCGTTACCATGACTACCAGTGTAAATATTTACATTTGGGAGCCATGGCCGCGACCGCATTCTAAAAGAATTCGCTCTATATAGGTGCGCGTTCTAGTGAGGGTCTGCTGTATATATGAAAATGTAGAAAAACATCCAAAATATTTAATAAAGTTCAATTGGTATTCTATTGTTTAACAGGGCTGTTAAAACTGCGATGAATCACGATTATTTTTTAAAATTGTGATTAATTTTTTTGAGTTAATCACATGAGTTCACTGCAATTAATTGACAGCCCTAATCTAAAGGTTAATTTATAACAAGGAAGGAAGAAAGATGAGAGATAAAATGGTGAAAGGAATCAATTACATACAATAATTTCAAAGTTCTTGGATAGCAGTGATGGAATAAACTACTGGCTTAATAAGTCTCTGGTTCCTTCAAAATCATTGGAAGGTCCTTTGTCTCTTGGTTAGATGCTCCCATTAGTGTAAGTTCATAGTCCAGAGGTTTGAGCAGGAAAGAAGCAAAATGGAGAATGTTTCCAGGGCCTTTTATAGCTTCTGCCAAGTGAAGGGAAACCCATTGTTTTAGTTTGTGGAAAAATACAGGTAACAAGATGGTGTTTGGAGTCACATGGGCAAGTCACATGTCCATGCATGGCTCACTTAGTCACAGTAGAGGCCATGCCCATACTTTTTCACAGGAAAGTCCATTAAGTGTTGTGATAAATGGGGTGGGGGGGTGGGGGGGGGGAGGAAGCTCCCTTTTATGAACACCCAGCCAGTCAGTTAGCTATAAAATCCCTCTTAGTAGCTGTTCTCTACTTGTTTTACCTGTAAAGGGTTAAATAGTCTCACTGCTCACTGCTTGCATAGATAAAAGGAAGTGAGTGGACACCTGGCCAAAAGAGACAATGGGAAGGCTGGAACTTTTTAAAATTGAGAAAAAACTCCCCCTTTATCTGTCTGTTGTTGTTCTTTCAGCTGAGAGATAGAGCAGCAAGGTATGCTGTAAGCTCGGGCCAGGTATAAAAATCATCAGCATCATACCTAGAAACTACTCCTTTGAAACCCCAGATATGTAAATAGATCAGGAATGTCTAGTTAGACGCGATCAGATTTAATTCTTCAGTTTGGGCTTGTGGATTCCTCTGTGTTAACCCCAGGTGCTGTTGGTTTGGTTTGTTTGCTTGTAACCTTTAAGCTGGACCCCAAGAAAGTCATTTTTGGTGTTTAATCTCTAACAGCCTGAGTTTTCAGATGTTTTCGTTCTTTTTTCAATAAAATTTACCCTATTTAAGAACATGATTAGATTTCTGTGACTTAGGAGGTAAAGAGGCTGTGCATATATTAATCAGCTGGTACAACAGCTTCCCTTCCCTTTTCTTTTGTTTTCTTTCTCGGCTGCCCCGAGGGAGGGGTGGAAAAGCCGAGGGGCCTTAGAAAAAATTGGATTGGCAAAAGGCAGTTTTCATTTGGGTAGTGACAGCCTTACCAGCCTGGAACGGCCAGTATTAATTTTTGGAGTCCTTGTGGGCCCCACCTTCTGCACTCGACATGTCAGAGTGGGGAATCAGCCTTGACAAGTGTAGATAGTGTCTTCCATTGTGAGCTCAGTGTTCTTTGATGGGCCATTCATCTTGAATAGTTCCTTCACAATGTGCTGGCTAAACACACTAAAAAGTGTTTCCACAGGAGCAAACATTTGAAATACAGGTACATAGTTAAAACAACGAGGAGTCCTTGTGGCAGCTTAGAGACTAACACATTTATTTGGGAATACGCTTTTGTGGGCTAGAACTCACTTCATCAGACGTATGGAGTGAAAAATACAGTAGGCAGGTATAAATATACAGCACATGAAAAGATGGAAGTTGCCTTACCAAGTGGGGGGGGGGGGTCAATGTTAATGAGGCCAATTCAATCAGGGTGGATGTGGCCCATTCCCAACAGTTGACAAGAAGGTGTGAACAACGAGGAGTCCTTGTGGCATCTTAGAAGGTGTGAGTATCAACAGAGGGAAAATTAGTTTTTGTAGTGACCCATACACTCCCAGTCTTTATTCAGGCCTAATTTGATGGTGTCAAGTTTGCAAATTAATTCCAGTTCTGCAGTTTCTCATTGGAGTCTGTTTTTGAAGTTTTTTTGAAGACTTTTAAGTCTGTTATTGAGTGTCCAGGGAGACTGAAGTGTTCTCCTACTGGTTTTTGAATGTTACAATTCTTGATGTCTGATTTGTGTCCATTAATTCTTTTGCATAGAGACTGTCCGGTTTGGCCAATGTACATGGCAGAGGGGCATTGCTGGCACACGATGGCATATATCACATTGGTAGATGTGCAGGTGAACGAGCCCCTGATAATGTGGCTGATGTGGTTAGGTGCTATGATGGTGTCCCTTGAATAGATATGCAGACAGAGTTGGCACCAGGGTTTGTTGCAGGGTTTGGTTCCTGGGTTAGTGTTTCTGTGGTGTGGTGTGTAGTTGCTGTTGAGTATTTGCTTCAGGTTGGGGGACTGTCTGTAAGCGAGGACTGGCCTGTCTCCCAAGGTCTGGGAGAGTGAGGGATCGTCCTCCAGGATAGATGGTAGATCCTAGATGATGTGCTGGAGAGGTTTTAGTTGGGAGACAGGCTAGTCCTCGCTGTATTTTAAAGAAGCCTTATTGAGGGCGCAGGAACAAACCATCCCGATGTGCAGAAAGAATAGCAAATATGGCAGGTGACCAGCTTGGCTTAACAGTGAAATCTTTGGTGAGCTTAAACACAAAAAGGAAGCTTACAAGAAGTGGAAACTTGCACAGATGACTAGGGAGGAATATAAAATATTGCTTGAGCAAGCAGGGGTGTAATCAGGAAGGCCAAATCACAATTGGAGTTGCAGCTAGCAAGGGATGTGAAGGGTAACAAGAAGGGTTTCTATAGGTAGGTTAGCAACAAGAAGGGGCTCAGGGAAAGTGTGGGCCCCTTACTGAATGGGGGAGGCAACCAGTGACAGAAGATGTGGAAAAAGCTGAAGTACTCAATGCTTTTTCTGCCTTGGTCTTCACAGACAAAGGCAGCTCCCAGACTGCTGCACTGGGCAGCACAGTATGGGGAGGAGGTGAGCAGCCCTCAGTGGTGAAAGAACAAGTTAAGGACTATTTAGAAAAGCAGGACATGCACAAGTCCATGAGTCCAGATGTAATGCATCCGAGGGAGCTGAGGGAATTGGCTGATGTGATTGCAGAGCCATTGGCCATTATCTTTGAAAACTCGTGGCAATCGGAGGAGATCCCAGATGATTGGAAAAAGGCAAATATAGTGCCCATCTTTAAAAAAGGGAAGAAGGAGAGCCCAGGGAACTACAGACCGGTCAGCCTCACCTCAGTCCCTGGAAAAATCATGGAGCAGGGCCTCAAGGAATCCATTTTGAAGCACTTGGAGGAGAGGAAGGTGATTAGGAACAGTCAACATGGGTTCACCAAGGGCAAGTCATGCCTGACCAACCTGATTGCCTTCTATGATGAGATAACTGGCTCTGTGAATATGGGAAAAGCAGTGGACGTGATATATCTTGACTTTAGCAAAGATTTTGATACGGTCTCCCACAGTATTCTTGCCAGCAAGTTAAAGAAGTATGGGCTTGATTAATGGACTATAAGGTGGATAGAAAGCTGGCTAGATCGTCGGGCTCAACGGGTAGTAATAAACGGCTCCATGTTTAGCTGGCAGCTAGTATCAAGTGGAGTGCCCCAGGGGTCGGTCCTGGGGCCGGTTTTGTTTAACATCTTCATTAATGATCTGGATGATGGGATGGTTTGCACCCTCAGCAAGTTCTCAGATGACAAGCCTGGGGGAGAGGTGGACAGGGTCCAGAGTGACCTAGACAAATTGGAGGATTGGGCCAAAAGAAATCTGATGAGGTTCAACAAGGACAAGTGCAGAGTCCTGCACTTAGGATGGAAGAATCCCATGCACTGATACAGGCTGGGGACCAACTGGCTAAGTGGCAGTTCTGCAGAAAAGGACATGGGGATTACAGTGGACGAGAAGCCGGATATGAGTCAGCAGTGTGCCCTTGTTGCCAAGAAGGCCAACGGCATATTGGGCTGTATTAGTAGGAGCATTGCCAGCAGATCGAGGGAAGTGATTATTCCCCTCTATTCGACACTGGTGAGTCCACATCTGGAGTACTGTGTCCGGTTTTGTGCCCCCCACTACAGAAAGGATGTGGACAAATTGGAGAGAGTCCAGCGGAGGGCAACAAAAATGATCAGGGGGCTGGAGCACATGACTTACAAGGAGAGGCTGAGGGAACTGGGATTGTTTAGTCTGCAGAAGAGAAGAGTGAGGGGGGATTTGATAGCAGCCTTCAACTACCTGAAGGGGGGTTCCAAAGAGGATGGAGCTAGGATGTTCTCAGTGATGGCAGATGACAGAACAAGGAGCAATGGTCTCAAGTTGCAGTGCGGGAGGTTTAGGTTGGATATTAGGAAACACTATTTCACTAGGAGGGTGGTGAAGCACTGGAATGGGTTCCCTGGGGAGGTGGTGGAATCTCCTTCCTTAGAGGTTTTTAAGGCCCCGCTTGACAAAGCCCTGGCTGGGATGATTTAGTTGGGGATTGGTCCTGCTTTGAGCAGGGGGTTGGACTAGATACCTCCTGAGGTCTCTTCCAACCCATATCTTCTATGATTCTACGATGGCTGGAAACCGGGTTCGGAGCCCTAGGGCTGTTCATCGCTGGCCAGTTTATTCCCATGGGCCCTTGTGCGAAAAATTCAAACCCGCCTGTTTGGCCATTTCCCAAAACAATTTGATTTCCTGTCGCTTTCAGCTTTTGAATTAGTGCACAATCACAACTTAGTGATTGCCGGCGTCACAGAGCCGTGGGAGGAGAACACATACGGCTGGGATATCGGCTCTGAGGGGCAAAGCTTGCTCCGGGCGGGCAGGGACAAAGGGAGGAGGGGTTGCCTTGGATAGCAAAGGTGTCTGCACCTGCTCTGAGGCTGAGATGCGAATAGGAGACAGACTCATTGAAAATCTCCGGGTAGGGATAAAAGGGGAAAAACCCAGGGGGACCCATGGTCTGGTTGGCTACAGACCAGCAAACTAGGAAGAAGAGGTCAGTGAGGCTTTTTTAAACATCTAACAAAATCATGCAAAGCCCAGGACGTGGTGGTGACGGGGGACTTCAGCCACCCAGAGATTGGCTGGGAAAATAACACAGCCAGGCAGATTGTCTAACAGGTTCATAGAATTCATTGGGGGAAAACATTTTTTATTGCAATCTTCCCTTCCTTGCCATGGATTCAGGGCACCCACCATGCCCCCCTTCCCTCATCCCCCCCCTCGTATCAGGTCTGTGTATATGCCTCATTCCCCCCTATTTCCCCCCCCCCCCGCCACTATCCTCCTTTCTGTCTGGGAGATCGGTCTTTGCGGATGTCACCGTGTTACGCCCCCGGGGACGCTGGGCAGAGCAGAGATGGGGTGTCAGTGGGGCCATCGACCAGGGGTTTGATCTGAGACAATTGCAGAGGTGGCTGGGATGATCAGATGTCAGGGTGTGTGTGTGCGTGGGTGGGCAGGGGAGGGGATCCAATTTCTCTCAAAGATGGCAGGCTTCTGGCCCTGGGTGCCTAGAAAATGCCCAGAAATTCTGGAACCAATCGGCTGCCAGGTTCAGAGTTTGCCGTGTGACAGACGGATGCCGTCGGGTGGGGGTAGGGACCTTTAAACGCTCGGGCAATGCAGGGCAGCAGGCGCACCGTATGGTTAGACCAAGGTTTAACCCACCCGGTAATCATGTCTCTCTCTTTCGGTTCTCAGTGCCCAAGGGGAGCACCACCTTGAACGGGCTGCAGTGCCCCACCTGCTTTGCTCTGAGCGCCGATCCCTGTGACAGCCACATCGCCCCTTGTACAGGGGACGAGACCTATTGCATCGATTTCGCTGGGACAGCACGGAGAGGTAAATTCCGCCAGCTGGCCGCAGTGCGGGAGCTGCCCTGGGGAATCTCATGGCTGGTGAAACCTAGGGCCAGTCTACACTAGAAGCGCTACAGCAGCGCCATTGTACCGCATCTGGTGAAGACGCTCTGTGCTGACAGGCGAGAGCTCTGCTGTCGGCACAATAAAACCACCTCCGTGAGCGGCAGTGGGGATGTCAGCGGGAAGTGCGCACCAGCACTTAGAATGGCGTAACTTACATCGCTGAAGGAAGTGGCTTCTTCACACCCCTGAGCGACATACTGACCCAAGCTGTAGTGTAGACAGACCCCTAGAGGCTCCCAGACCCACGGGCTGTGCTGAGCCCTTGGGCGGTTGGGAGCCGCCAAGAGGGATTTTGGCCGGAGGGAAGGAGAGAGGAATTTGGAAGTTTTTCCTTCCAGACCAGCTCCTCCCTCCCAGTGATGCCGCCCTGCTCCTGGAGTTATGACAACACATCTCTTGCCATGGGAAGGGTTGTTATGTCAATGATGCAGAGCTTAGGAGAGAACCCAGGAGTCCTGGATCCCAGTCCCGCTGCTCTAACCACTAGACCCCACTCCCTGTATGTTTAAGGTGGAGCTAAGCTATTGCTCAGTGCGGAAGCTCCTGTTCTCAGTGTGTGTCCAGGACTCCCAGCGCTTTGTGGTGCTTATAAAATAAACTGAACTGAACCCGGGGATGGTGAAAGCTGCGCCTGGGCCATTCACTTTTCACCATGGGCCTGGCCCCCTTCCCTTCCTCTTCTCCCTGAGCTCCTGCCCCCCCAGCCAGGCTGGAAACTGGAGCCCGGTCCGAGGAGCCTGAGCAGCTGTGGGGTGCTCTGGACCCTTTATCTGCCCTGGGCAGGGGACCCAGAGGGCAGGGACTCGGGCCGGGGGCTGTTCTCAGTCCCCCCACCCTGGGCAGGTGGAGAGGCCCAGGGTCCCCAGCCCTACAAGGGCTTCCAGCTTGGTTGGGGGGCAGGGCCTCGAGGGGAAGAGGAGGGGTAGGGGCGGGACCATGGAGGGGGCAGGGCCTCATGGCCCCCCCACTTTTAGGAAGACTCTGTCAACCTTGGCCTGGGAGTGTTCCCCGGGGGAGCCGGGCGCTGGGGAAGGAGCCGCCCCCGGGGATCAGCTGGTTCCAAACTCCAGCTTCAGTCTCTTGTGGAGCTGCAGAAAGGGGCGTGGGGGAGACGAGAGGGGACCAGACGCCCGCCCTGCCCTGGCCGGTTACAGCGAGAGCAGGGAGAGCACCGGGCGGGTGGGAACGGGAGGCAGAGGTGGGAACCGCTGGATGGTGGAGACAGAGGTTCTGGGGGCAGAGAAGGAACCAGAGCTGCCCCCGCCTAATAACAGACTGATTTTTTCCATCAGGTTCAGAGATATCACCATTTGCTGTAAAAGGCTGCGCTACTGCATCCACAAAAGAGATTAAAGTTGGAATCACACTGTTTGCTGCCCTCTCCATGTTCACATTCACAAAGGTGATCTCCAAACCTGCGGAGAAAACACCCACCAGTGGGGCCAGCCCGGCTCTGGGGAAATTCTCCTTTGCCCTCTACCTGCCTGGCCTGACTGGGCTGCTGCTGGTGAAACTGCTCTCCTGAGCCCCCGCCCTGCACGGCCCACGCAGCACCTGATTCCTGCCCATTGCAGCCCGAGCTATGAATCATACATTAAATTCTATTGATTGCTTATGAATTCCCAGTGATCACTGGGAGGTCTGACAGGTTCTGGGCCCTAGATCCGTCCCAGTGTTATTAAAATTGCTGTTCAGTTGGGAACCCCGATGGGGCCTGTCGCAGCCCTCACATTGGAGGAAACTTCTGTGTTTGTAATCGTTGATCAGCACATTTAGCAGAGTCCCAAACGCTCCAGCCCAGCACAATGGACAGCGGTAATACAGAATGTCCATCTGAACCGCCCCATACTCGCACTGCCCCTTGCAGAACAACCGGAAATGTTAGTCATTATCTTCCTCATCACCATCACCTTCCTCATCATTACCAATGGCCATGATCCGGGCACCCCCCAAACGCTACATCTCACTCGCCTCCTGCCCACAGGCTGCGGTGCAACTTTTATAATATGTTACGCTGATGCCACTGTGCCTAATGCCTATTCAGTAGGGGCTTCTCCCCTCCTCCTTATCTATATCTCCTCACCCTACCGATGTCAGGGTCCCTTCTCCGGTAGGTTAGGATATTACTGTTGGTGTCACTAGGCATCACCCTAGGTAACTCGGGAGGGTGGAAGGCCACAAAGTGTCAATGAAGCCTTCCTGCACTGGGCCTATATGAACCAAACTTCTTCCATGTTTAAACTCTAATCAACCTCAAAAGCCAGGTGCAATTGGAATATGTAAGCAACCAGTTATCTGTGTGCAACCCCCTGCTCACACCGGTATCAAGAGGTAATAATGAGGCCTGCATGTTTCTGGCTGAAGGGAAAAAGGACAAGATAACGGTTTAAAGAAGTTACTAACAAGCTAGGCTTATAGCTGCCAAGAATGACTTAACTGCTTAAATGTAATTGTTATTTGCTTAGTAACTGTTACCAGGGAAGGGAGGGGTAGAGGGGGAGGAAGGGAAGGGAAGGGGGGGGGTGAGGCTTAACTGCAAAATGTATAAAAGAAGAAAAACTGTTTCTGTTGGTGTGCTTGATCTGAGACGTGCCTGTCTCCTAGCACCGCTTTGGGATCCCAAATAAACTTTGTTTGCTTCTCCACCCCTGGTGTGTTTATTGATGCAAAGCACACCGGGCAACAAACCCCGCTGTTGCTGTCCTCGGGCCTCTGTGCCGGCAACATTACTGATCTCAACTTATTATCAGACACGTCAATTCCTTGCCGTGGCCGGCTTGTGGTCAGACATCTGCAGAAGTTCCCATCCTACAATATCCCAAAGCCGGTGTTAGCTCACGTCCCGGTGGCTGACTGGTGTCGTTATGGACAAACCGCCCCTTTCAACACTCTGTTCCCAGTCCCCCAAAACTTAGGAGCGAGCTGTGATAAATAAAGTCGGGGGGGGGGGGGGAGGTGTAGCTTCCTTTGATGGACACCCAGCCAGGCAGTTAGCTGTAAAATCCCTCTTGGTAGCTGGTCTTTACTTGCTTTACCTATAAAGGGTTAAAAAGTCCCCCAAGTAAAGAAAAGAAAGTGGGCACCTGACCAGAAGAGCCAATGGGAAGGTAGAACTTTTTAAAATGGGGAAAGAAACTTTCCCTTTGTCTGTTGTTATCTCTGGGCTGCAGGGACAGGAGCAGCCATGCTATAAGCAGCAATACTGTGTAAGGGTTGAACCAGGTATTTTCCATTCCTAGCAGGACTCATTGGGACAGGGAATGTCCAGGTTGGCATGATCAGGTTTATTTAGTTATTTTGGCTTGTGGACTCCTCTGTGCTAACCCCAGATGCTTTTGTTTGCTTGTCACCTTTAAGCGGAACCCCCAAGAAGCTATTTTGGGTGCTTGATTTTTGGAATTGCTCTTTTAAAAACTAGCAAAAGCCAAAGTTCCAGATGTATTTTTTTCCTTTTTGTTTTGAATAAAATTTACCTTTTTTTAAGAACAGGATTGGATTTTTGGTGTCCTAAGAGGTTTGCAAATGTTGTTTAATTAGCTCGTGGCAATCGCTAATTTCCTGTTTTCTGTCTTAGTTCTTCTCCAGAGTTCTCGCCATGGTATCTGAGGGCATCACAAACATCCATGATTGGGTCTCAGCAACAGCCCTGTGGTACTGGGAAACTGAGGCACGGATACCAGGCGTCCTCACACTTAACCCCCCAGCTCACGTCCAAGTCCTGGTGTGATTCTCACACTAGGTGGCCCCCACCTCCCTCCCCCCGATACAGCAGAGGCACTCTGAGGCCAGGTCTATGTAAGCAGGGGATGGTCCTGTTCTTGTGGGGAACGTTCCTGGTTTCTGCACTGCCCCGGTGGTATCGGATGGTGACAGGATCTGAGTCCTCATTTCCATTCCCTTCACCCAGAGGCCGGCCGCCCCCGAGGGCTCCCCTTCCTCCCTCCTGCACGGCAGAGTCCTCATAACCCCCACAAGGCTGGGCCCAGGATCCGTGGGGGGGGGCTGCACCCCCAGTCTCATCATGGCCACTTGAGCTAGCGGCTCGAGCGTCCCCACTCCATGCTCTCTCTGCAGCCGGAGGTTAAAGGAACAAGGGCCCCACCCTGTGGGCCAGGACAGCACACACAGCTGTCTCTGGGATGTGAGACAAGGTCAATATCTGTCTCTCAGCTGTCCCAGGCCCCGGCTGTGCTGCGGTGACACCATGGGTCAGATCCTGCTCTGGTGGTGCCCTCAGGCGCTAGAGGGGAGGACCCTTCTCCCCAGTGTCAGCCCCTCCATTGGAGTTACGTCCCCCTGTGAGCCCGGCCTACCAGGCCTCATGACAGGTGACGTCTCTGCCCAGGCCCCCAGGCTCTCCCCAGCCGCTTGCCGTGCTCGGCCCCGGTGTCACCCAGACGCACGCAGTTCCTAGCAGATGCGCACCTAAAGAATGGGATGTGTTTATGAACGACATGGCAGAGCTGAATGTCCCATCTTCTGTCATGGGCAATGTGGCCAGCAGAGATCTTTTGGAATGCTTGAAGGCCTCGACCATCGACACCAGGGTTGGTCAAAAAACACCACTACCACCCTCCCCCCCCTTTTTTTGCCTCCTAAAAAATTGGCTAAAAGACCCAAATGGCTCAGTGTGTAATGTTTTTCATGCTTTAAAAAAGCAATTTTAAAATGGTAATGTTTTGCTTTAAATAAGCAACAGAGAGTCCTGTGGCACCTTTAAGACTAACAGATGTATTGGAGCATAAGCTTTCGTGGGTGAATACCCACTCATGCGTCTGACGAAGTGGGCATTCACCCACGAAAGCTTATGCTCCAATACATCTGTTAGTCTTAAAGGTGCCACAGGACTCTCTGTTGCTTTTTACAGATCCAGACTAACACAGCTACCCCTCTGATACTTGCTTTAAATAAAACACTTCTATATATTTTTTAAAAAATTAAATATCTATGTGTACTTTCTCTGAATTGGTTGTTGTAAAAAAACAAAGAAATCCCCCACCAGACATCGGTTGTCTTGAAACCCTCACTTAGGGTGCTTTCTTGAGAAACATGGTTCTGAAAGTCATAGCAAGAGACCCACATCTGGGCTTGTTGAAATGCATTTTAAGTGAGCTTAGACACACTCGTGTTTTAACATCTTTTATATTTTACAAAATTCATCACCATCTGGTCATTTTTCACTAAGTTGTTACAATACAATTTTTAAATCTGGTCAAAAGATAAGCCCTTGCTATGGTGATGTAAGGAAAACACGCAGTGATAGCTGCAGGCGACAGAGCAGGGGTCTTGTAATCGGATTTGCCCACCTCACAAACCCTCAATTCTCGCCACCCAGCTCTGTTGCTCTGTGTTGCACTGACAATGTCTTTGTAAAACAGGCCAGCGGAAAATTGTGTGGCGAGGGTGTCGTCGCTTTAATTGAGCACTGATTCTATAAAGACCCTGTAAAGATAACAGTTGTTGCTTTGGCTTAGAAGGTGGTCTCCCAGCATGACATCCAACTGCCTGAAAAGAGAGGCCATTGGGTAATTCACCAGGCCCACCTTGGCTCCCCTGGTGAGTTCAGTTCCGTCCCCTTTTACAATCTTGCAACAAAGCTACAGCAGCGTGTTGTTTAATATAATCTGCAAACAGGGTTTGAGTGAGCTCTCCCCTGACATCTAGTGACAAGTTGGGGAAGAGGACTTGGGGAGTTCATCTCGTTTGCATGGGCACACCCACCCTGCCTAGGTGCTCGGCATGATGGGATTGCTTGCCCAAATGGTCACTCTTGGCTGGTGTGGGATCCCCAGTCTCCTTGTTATTGGGGCATGGGCACTAAAGAGTTGTTATCCTTGTTATGTGAATCGAGGGCATCAGAACTGTGCTTGGCATATCCCGATTGAGGGACTCATCCTCAACTAAATGGCACTTGCTAGGCAGGGGACATGGGTGCCAAAGCCCAGTGAGTTACGTGAAGGTGGTGGAAGGTATGTGTACTAGGTGGGCCTGGTCCAAGGCATGCTTTGACCCCCTTTCTTTTCTCCTATAAGATAACAGAGCTGATTAGTACTTAATTGGGAGTCTTGTTACATACCCCAGGACCAGTGCTTCTATATTCTGGGAAGTTTTCCAAAATTGGAGAATTTTTGAGTAAAATGTTTGAATGAAAATTCCCAAGTTGAAACATTTTACTCACAAATTCCCAGGTTTTGGGAAATTTCCCAGGGTATAGAAACACTGTAAAAAAATTTATCTGGGAATTTTTCACCACATTTGGGAAATTTTTAGTGCTAGGTTGGGAAAAGTTAGCATCATGATACAGAAGCACTGCCCAGAACTGAGGTAACTGATAATCAAGTCTAATCATTAGACCTGGTTTGGGACAGTGTCGGTAATGCAGGAGATTGTGCAGTGTGCATTAGCTCCCCCACTAACAGCTGAAATGAGTGAGAGCTCTGTTCACCTCGTCACCGGCGACTCCCATGAGCTGCAGTCACTTTTCTCCATAGGGCAGATAACAGGAGGCCATCATGCTCATCGGTCTGCCTCATGAGCACTTGGGTCATGGGGTTGGGTTCTGCCAAATCCATCAATGGCTGGGCCACAGGGCTCCCCTCGCCTGCTCCCTCCACCTCACAACTGTTGCTGATGTAGGGCTTTCTCTGCAGGCAGGCGAACTCCCTGGGAACTACAACAAATTCCTAAATTCTCACTGGAGTGGTGAAGGAGTCCATGTTTCCTCTCAGCGTTTCCACAATTTCTGAAAAAACCCTCATGTTCTTGAAATGAGAAGGCCTCTTCCATGCAGTGTTGGGACTTCTGGGTTGGTGCTGCCAGCTGGCCAACCATTGTGCTCCAGAGATTGGGGGGTTCCAGCCCAGACCCTTGTGCTATACCTATACAGATTGGTAGACATTTTCATTCAGGGAAGGCCTAAGGGGGTGAAACCCTCGCTGATTGGTAGAGGGCGGTGGGAGGAGTTCTTGGATTGGTCCCATGGAGCTGAAACCCACCGCGATTGGTAGTGGGCAGCAGAACATAAGAACATAAGAACATAAGAAAGGCCGTACTGGGTCAGACCAAAGGTCCATCTAGCCCAGTATCTGTCTACCGACAGTGGCCAATGCCAGGTGCCCCAGAGGGAGTGAACCTAACAGGCAATGATCAAGTGATCTCTCTCCTGCCATCCATCTCCATCCTCTGACGAACAGAGGCTAGGGACACCATTCTTACCCATCCTGGCTAATAGCCATTTATGGACTTAGCCACCATGAATTTATCCAGTCCCCTTTTAAACATTGTTATAGTCCTAGCCTTCACAACCTCCTCAGGTAAGGAGTTCCACAAGTTGACTGTGCGCTGCGTGAAGAAGAACTTCCTTTTATTTGTTTTAAACCTGCTGCCTATTAATTTCATTTGGTGACCCCTAGTTCTTGTATTATGGGAATAAGTAAATAACTTTTCCTTATCCACTTTCTCAACATCACTCATGATTTTATATACCTCTATCATGTCCCCCCTTAGTCTTCTCTTTTCCAAACTGAAGAGTCCTAGCCTCTTTAATCTTTCCTCATATGGGACCCTCTCTAAACCCTTAATCATTTTAGTTGCTCTTTTCTGAACCTTTTCTAGTGCTAGAATATCTTTTTTGAGGTGAGGAGACCACATCTGTACACAGTATTCGAGATGTGGGCGAATCATGGATTTATATAAGGGCAATAATATATTCTCAGTCTTATTCTCTATCCCCTTTTTAATGATTCCTAACATCCTGTTTGCTTTTTTGACCGCCTCTGCACACTGCGTGGACATCTTTAGAGAACTATCCACGATGACGCCAAGATCTTTTTCCTGACTCGTTGTAGCTAAATTAGCCCCCATCATGTTGTATGTATAGTTGGGGTTATTTTTTCCAATGTGCATTACTTTACATTTATCCACATTAAATTTCATTTGCCATTTTGCTGCCCAATCACTTAGTTTTGTGAGATCTTTTTGAATTTCTTCACAATCTGCTTTGGTCTTAACTATCTTGAGTAGTTTAGTATCATCTGCAAACTTTGCCACCTCACTGTTTACCCCTTTCTCCAGATCATTTATGAATAAATTGAATAGGATAGGTCCTAGGACTGACCCTTGGGGAACACCACTAGTTACCCCTCTCCATTCTGAGAATTTACCATTAATTCCTACCCTTTGTTCCCTGTCCTTTAACCAGTTCTCAATCCATGAAAGGACCTTCCCTTTTATCCCATGACAGCTTAATTTATGTAAGAGCCTTTGGTGAGGGACCTTGTCAAAGGCTTTCTGGAAATCTAAGTACACTATGTCCACCGGATCCCCCTTGTCCACATGTTTGTTGACCCCTTCAAAGAACTCTAATAGATTAGTAAGACACGATTTCCCTTTACAGAAACCATTTTGACTATTGCTCAAGAGTTTATGTTTTTCTATGTGTCTGACAATTTTGTTCTTTACTATTGTTTCAACTAATTTGCCCGGTACCGACGTTAGACTTACCGGTCTGTAATTGCCGGGATCACCCCTAGAGCCCTTTTTAAATATTGGCGTTACATTAGCTAACTTCCAGTCATTGGGTACCGAAGCCGATTTAAAGGACAGGTTACAAACCTTAGTTAATAGTTCCGCAACTTCACATTTGAGTTCTTTCAGAACTCTTGGGTGAATGCCATCTGGTCCCGGTGACTTGTTAATGTTGAGTTTATCAATTAATTCCAAAACCTCCTCTAGTGATACTTCAATCTGTGACAGTTCCTCAGATTTGTCACCTACAAAAGCCAGCTCAGGTTTGGGAATCTCCCTAACATCCTCAGCCGTGAAGACTGAAGCAAAGAATCCATTTAGTTTCTCCGCAATGACTTTATCATCTTTAGGCGCTCCTTTTGTATTTTCATCGTCAAGGGGCCCCACTGGTTGTTTAGCAGGCTTCCTGCTTCTGATGTACTTAAAAAACATTTTGTTATTACCTTTGGAGTTTTTAGCTAGCCGTTCTTCAAACTCCTCTTTGGCTTTTCTTATTACACTCTTGCACTTAAGTTGTTAGAGGTTCTTAGAGTTCTTAGAGGGGTCACATGCCACCCCTTGCTTCTGGTCATATGTCAATCTTGACCCCGGAAGTATTATCCCACAGGGTGGGCCTTATGGTGAGAGGTGGGAGGGGCCTTAGTGGCCATAGGGTGGAGTCAAAGTTTGATTGACAGTAGATCCTTTTACTACTCATGGCTCTTCTCTGCAATTGATCAACATCCCTTGCGAATTGTTGTCCCCAGAACTGGACAAAGGATCCCAGCAGCAGTTCCACCAAGGCCAACTCCAGAGGGAAATAACCTCCCTGCTCTTACGTGAAATTCCCCCTATTTATTGAGCCAGAGAGAACAAGAGCACAAGAGAGAGAAGGACTGGACCTGGGAGGTGGGAGACTAAAGCTCTTGTTCCAATGAATATTTCAGTTAGACACCGTGGGACAGCATCAGTAGGAGACAGAAATAAGCTCTACGGGCAAAAGGGGTTTTCGGTCGGCATAACTGCCCCTATGTTAGGGCTTTAGCCAGCATAGTGATGTCACAGGATATCACGCGCCCTCCAGCTTAGCTATGCTGGCAAAAGTTTCTGATGTAGATCCGGCCTTACTCTTGTGTGTTCAATGACAGTGAGATTCTAGAGAACAAGGCTGCAACTTCAGAGATGCACCTACCAGTTGAATCTGAGCCTTGCATTAATACATTGATATAAATAATCCCCAGCTTTTCCATCACACTGTTCATCCGTCAATGTCCAACCACCCTCTCTCTCTGTGCTTCCTGGAGACCCTAACTCCTGGATTCCGTCTGGAAGCCCCCTACCCATCTCGACAACCTCAGGGAGCAAAACTGGCCTGAAGTGCGACGAAGGCCGAGACGCTTTTCTCCGCTCAGTTATTCTATAACTAACTTCCCCCAGCTGGGTGTGACATCATGTTCGTGAGACCCAGCTTGGCACAACACCCTTAATATGTGGCGGGTAAGAAAATCTGTCACCCAATGAATATTTACACAAGTTAACGACAAGGAAGTTAGCAACCTGTTCTGGGAATGGGAGGGGAGCTGTCGTAATGGAGCAACTGCATAGCCATCCTTAGTTTTGTTATGACAGTCTCACCAGACCCCCATTTGGTGTCAATTGGCCATTGCTCCATTGAAGTCAATGGAACCAGATCCCCCACTGTGTCAATTGGCCCTAGCCCCACTGGAGTTAATAGGGCCTGACCCCCATTTGCTGTGAATTTGGCATCGCTTTATGATCTACAGCACCTCAGGATCTGGCTAAACACCTCTAACGTGCAAAAAGTCGCACCTCTTATCTCTATTGCATGAACCAGCAGACTGTATGGGACAACTTCTATAAAACACAATGGGTTGAGAAAGAGTCAATCTGAATTGTGTTTAAAGAGGGAGTGCCCAGGCACGAGTTTCGTATAATATGTTACATTTCAGTAAATCATTCACTTTTACTCCCAATTTCTGGAATAATCCAATTCTGTCTTTGGACTATATATAGAGGAAAGGGGTCGTGCTAGACAGGCTAGTGAATCTCTGACTTTAGAGAGAACTTGGAGGTGAACGGAACCGTTGTGCAGCTGAAGGTAAGAGTTTTTAATGCTGTGTTAAATTATGGTTTGTAATCTTTCACGATCTGCTGCAAAGCGAGTAAAGGATGGAGATATATTTCAAGTGCAAGCTCCCATTGTAAAACCCCATGATGATGATAGAGCAGGGGTAAAGCAGCTCGGTTTGTGCAAAGGAAAAGAAGCCCCACTCATGGAATGGTGTGTGAGCGAAATAGGGAGATTTTCAAAGGCAAAACTGGCAGCGAGGGGGCCAGCGTCAGCTGAAACTCACTGGGAGTCGGGCCTCGGACTCTCCTCAGCTGCTTTGAACATCCCAGGTTTAGGGAGCAGAGAAGAACCAGTCGACATAATTGATTTGGACTGTCAAAAAGCCTTCAGCAAACTCCCTTGCTGTAGGGCAGTAAGGAATCGAAGCAGCCCTGGGGTGGGAGGCAATGGACTGTCATGGAGCAGAAACAGGACAACAGCCAGAACAGAGGAGTTTGCAGCGTTGTTGTAGCCATGTGGGTCCCAGGATATTAGAGAGACAAGGTGGGTGAGGGAAAAGCTTTTATTGGACAAGATTCTGCTGGGGAGAGACAAGCTCTCGAGCTCCGCTGACGCAGAAGAGCTCTGTGTCGCTCGGAAGCTCGTCTCTTCCCCCACCTTGTGTCTCTAGAAAACAGAGCGGGAATTCATGGGAATTTTGTGTGATGGCAAAAGCTTAAAAGCGGAGGCCTCAAAGCTCTATACTAGAAGAGAAAAGTGAAGAAGCCGTTGGGCTGCCCAAGGGGGTGGAGATAATGTGGAAAACACTGTAGTGCCCCTCTGCAGATGAGCAGGATGCTCTGACCATGGCGCCCCACAGGCAGCGCCGGTCGCCCCATGTCAGAAGGGATGGTGCAGACCTGGAGCAAATATGGACGAGGGAGTGAAACCTGGGCCCGATTCCCAGCTGGTGTCAATCAGCTGTAGCTCCATTGGAGTCAATGGGGCCGGATCCCAAGCCAGTGTACACCAGGGTAACTGTTGAAGTCAATGGACCCATAGGCTGGCTAGGGCCCTGGCCGTCTGGCAATACGTACACAGGCTATAGGCTGACTTGCTTTTTAACTGTTTCCTTCTACATTCAATCTATTTCGTGTAAGAAGACGTGAGGCAGGGGCAGGTCGTGTCCCCGTGACTTTCACTGGCTGCATTTGACGTCTCTGCTTTGCTTGTCACCATGATTCCGTCCGGAGCAATGACTATTACAGGGATTGCCCTACGGAGCGCCCATCTCCGGATGTCCCGGAGCCCCCGCACTGCTACTGCTCGGCATGTCTGGGGCATGGGGGAGCTGGGAGAAATTCTCTAAGCAAAACTTTTCTCTGCTAAAAAATGCAGCTTCAGGGTGATGGAAACATTTTATAAATTTGTGTTGATTTTGCTGCATTGCTTCAGCAGGAAAAAATTCTAGAAAAAAAAATCCTGAAAAATGGAAATATTCTGTCTCGACACTTCCAGAATGAAACATTTCAATTTTTTTCAATTAATTTCAAAGTTGACGTCAATTTTTATTTTAAAACCAATTTACAAATGTTTTAAAACACTGGAAAATGAACCAAAATTTTTTTTCATTCGGCTTTTCAGTTTAACGAGAATTTTGAGCCAACCCAAAACGATTTCCCCCCCAGTCTTTTGGAACTGCCAGTGAAGCACAGAATTGGTTATTTGTGCAGCTCTGTTGCCTGGTGCCCCCCCCCCCCGAATCTCAGCTCTAATTCCCTTTCCATCCTCATTTCAGTCTTGACTCTCTCCTCCTCCCCCCCGGCAGAGCTCGCTGTGTCCGCCGTGAGAAGCTCCGTTCAGCCCCGAGCCCAGCCCCGTGCGCCTCCCAGCACCAGGATGGTTTCCTTCATCCTCTGCCTTCTCCCTGCTCTCCTAGCTACAACGAGTGCACAAGGTGAGTCATCCGCTGCTGTGGCCATGTAACCCCCCTGGACTTGGATACTTTATACCCCACGGATCCCCAGTCAGGGGAACATCCAGCATGTGCAGGGAGGGGGATGAGCTCTGTGTGGGGTACAGGGCCCTGTCTACACTACGGCTATTGAAGCAGTTTACCCACAGCGCTGTAGCTGGGCCGGCAGAGCCCCGGAGTGAAGACGCCGCCTTTCCCAATGGATGGGGTTTTTCCATCCCTGTGGGAACTCCCCTCCCTGAGCCAGTAGCCAGGCCGAGGGAAGCATTCACTCGTCGACCTGCGTCTACTCCAGGAGTTAGGTCGGCCTCGCTGCAGTGCTCAGGGTGTGGATCTCCCTCCCCCGCTCCCTGCCACCCCGAGCGCCGTAGCTATAACAACCTGTTTAGTGTAGACCAGGCCTGAGGGACACCATTACTGGATACAGGCCTGAATTCTTATTTCCACGAAGGCCCCTCGGCACTGCTTTGGCAGCATAAAGGGGACTCAATATAGCAGTAAATGACACTGCTTGGGGACTGAGTGAACCGGGAATCAGGTCTACCATTTCCGGTAGCAGAGGGCTCTCCAACCGAGCAAACAGAGGCAGAATGAGATCCAATGGCTGGGAGTTGAATTTAGGCCAATCCAAGGTGGAATTAACCCTGGCAGCAGCTTCTCAAGAGGAGGGGGTGGATTCTCCATCCCTTGCAGGTCCTTCTGAAAGACTGGCTCTAGCTCAGCCATCAGATATGGGCTGCCTGGAGGAAGGGCTGGGCGAGGTTCTCTTGCTTGGGCGATGCAGGAGCTCAGACTAGATCAGCATCAGAGCCTGAAAATCTTAGACACTCCAAAAGAAGCTGCTGCACTTACGCAGCTTGTGTGCAGGGCGCTGTACATAAGGACTGAAGGGCCGAGATTCACTTCCAGGTCCCCAAGAGGTCTGTGCGTGTCCATGTGCTGTGGTTAATGTCACTTGTTTCAATGGTAATTTGGGGAACATGGGACAATGAACATCCTTTTGTTCTGCTTAACACCGTTTTTTGCCTGGCAATTTCCATCCTTCCCATTCCCCACAGATTGCGAATGGCTGGGCTGATCCAGAGGGATGTGTGTAAAGTTGGCTTTAACTTAAGTTCAGGCCCATGTAATTGGGCTGTAAAGCTGGGGGACCAGTCCAGTGGAGAGACTTCCCAATGGGGATCAATCCCCACACGGCTATGGGCCAAGACAGCTGGCTTCTGCGCCCCAAACCTTTCTGTCAGACCCCTCCACTGGCCGGCTGGCAGCCCAGAGAACCTGGCTGCACTCACCTCAATGGCATTTCTCTGCTTCTGAGCAACACAATAACGTCTGAATGCTGCATCCGATCAGGGGTGAAAGTAACATTCAACGCTTACCGGTACAGGGGCCAGCTCCAGTCCCCAGAAGGGACGGGGCCTCGGGCAGAAGGGGCGGGGCTGGAGGTGTCAGCATCCCCCAGCCATTTCCATCCATGCTGCCTGGCCTGCGCTGCCCGGGGCTCCAGCGGCGATTTAAAGGACCCCTGCGTCCGATCAATTCCCAAAGTTTCAGGCATCACAGGCAGAACCCTATTGATTTGGGGTGAAACCAGAAAACCAAAAGGGGAAATCGGGGACACACAGAGCAGTTGGCGTCTGGCCAGCCCAGCCACACTTTCAACCACCTCTGTGACTGTGTGTAGATAAAAGAACCAGTTGATGGGGCCACTGACATCTTCCAACCCATCAACCCTGCCCAGTCCAGCGCTGCCCAGCGTTCCCACGGAGCTTAACATGTTACACCCTGAGCAGCTGATCTCCCAGACAGAAAGAAGGATGATGGGGGGGAGGGAAATGGGAGGCACACAGTGGCCCTGGCATGGGGAAGTATATGGGGGGACCCTGGTATGGGGAATGGGGGCATACAGAGCCCCTGGCTTGAGTAGGGGGCTAGCCTGGCATCCCTGCAATAGGGCAGGTGAGAGGGCACCCAAGGAGTCTGTGAGGGCCATGGGGGGCTGCCAGGAGCCCCGGGCCGTGCAATGGACTCAGCCAATGCACACTGCGAAGCGAGCGACTCTCCTGTACTGTGAATACCTGCACAACGGGAGCCACATCTGGGGTGGGCGGAGCTTATTTTGTGGGCGGAGCTTGGGAAGAGCATCATCCCCTTCACCCATCCCCAGTCTGACCCCCGGGTACCGCTGGCCCAGGGGCTGAAAGTGTTCAATTACTGAGTGTCCGGGAGGAAATCAGGTCCGTTAACCCCTTGGCTTGTTTGGAGCAGAGGGTGAGGACTGGGGCTAAGGTCAGAGTCACACTGTCATGCCACAGTAACAAGGAAACACTCCTTCTTCTTTCTCCAGCGGTGAACGTGGCATGCAAGGTGTGCTCCGGCACAGCAGAGTCCTGCCAGGCTGCTACACAGACGTGCTCAGTAGACAAGACTACAGGTGGCTGCATTACGGTGGCAGAAGAAAATACACTGGGTAGGTGATATTGCTGTCACCCCAAGCACACCCTAACCCTCAGTCTGTCACCATCCTCATCGCTAAGGCCAACCCCAAACAGTCCATCAACAAAGCACATTCACCCGGCACAGAACACTCAGTCTGGGCTCGATGCTTGATTTATTCAGGCAACGTTACGGTGTCTTACGTAGTGACTGGAAGACACGGCGGTTTGAAATCCTGCCCTGATTCAGTTGCAAATCTCCCATTGACTTCAGTGGGGTCAGGATTTCACCCCTTGAGCTTTATTTATTGAATTTCATTCACTACATTTTCATCCCCACAATGGACGGCTGTGCTGCAACAAGTGAAGCTGCTTTGGTAGAAATGCCCGTTCTGAATCGTGTTCAAAACAGGAAATTGGCTTTGAGATCCCTTGTACACTGTCACCTTGCTCCCAATACCCTGTCTGAAGCAATCATGGTTAAAACTGGTTAATCATGGAATCATGGTTAAAATTGCCCCTCACCACCAAAATCTGATATGGTGTCCCTGGCTATGACCTGCATTACTTCACACAGATGCCAATAGTCCTCCAATGCCTTCCCATAATTCCTTTGGGGCCGTGTTTTCCTGCCCTTCTGCCTATCCCCTTCTTCTGCACCAGAAATCACCTGCTGGTTTATACCCCTTGGTGATGTTTTAAACCCCACAGTCCCTGCAGCCGGTTCCGGCTCTACCCGGCTCTCAGCAGAGACCCCGTCACAGAGACTCACGGCAGAGAACGGCCCAGCTCAGGGCAGCGCTAGGAGCCCTGGGACATGTCCCCAAAGGCCTAGTGCTGCCCCGGGGTTAGTGCAGCACCGGCCTGGCGGTGTCCGGGTGGGTCTAACCCCCAGGAGGCGTCGCAGTGCGGACGCTCACCCCAGGGCGTGGCTAACCCGGGTTCACTCGGCAGTGCAGACACTGCCACCGGGCCACAGGGACTGTTGTGATCCTCTTGGCACAGACCAGAGACCTGCCCCAGATCACCCCTAGGGCAAAGCTGGGAGAGACACCTCCCGTCTGGCTTTACACATTGTCCCTGATGGAGAATCCACCACGGCCCCTGGGAGATTGTCCCAGTGGTTAATGACCCTCCCTGTGAAAAACGTTCCCCTTATTCCCAGTCTGAGTCTGTCCGGCTCCAGCTCCCAGCCGCTGGATGGGATATCTTCGGGGGGGAGGGATAGCTCAGTGGTTTGAGCATTGGCCTGCTAAACCCAGGGTTGTGAGTTCAATCCTTGAGGGGGCCACTTGGGGATCTGGGGCAAAATCAGTACTTGGTCCTGCTAGTGAAGGCAGGGGGCTGGACTCAATGACCTTTCAAGGTCCCTTCCAGTTCTAGGAGATGGGATATCTCCATTAATTATTATTTATTATTATTTGGATGGCGTCCGACTGTCCGCCGGCCGACTGAGGAGCCCGTCAGTAAATGTTTGTTCCCCGGGTAGGATCACGTCACCCCTGAGCTGTGTTCAGCTCCATGGATCGAGCTCCTGGCATCTCTCGCGCGAAGGCAGGTTTTCTAGCCCTTTAATCGTCCTCGCGGCTCTTCTCTGACCCCTCCCCAACTGACCAACGTCCTTCCTTAACAGTGGGGCTCAGAACAGGTCACAGGCTCCCAGCAGGGTTGCCCCAGAGCCAAACTCGGAGGTCAAATAACTTCCCTGCTCCTCCTCGAGGTTCCCCTCCCGGCCTCTCAGTTCTGTTCATTGTTTTCTTTCTTTAAGGTAGATGGGACAAAGACCACTCTCTTCTCCAAAGACTGTCTAAGTGATTATACTAGTGGCATAAAAGTCCCCATCACTTTTACTGGTGGGAAAGGCAAGTATCTGAGGATCAACACCACACGATGCAACGACGCAGATAACTGTAACTCGGCTCTACTGGAAGGTACGTAGGGGTCTGTTTTTACCGTCCCTGTTTCATGGCTTGTCCACAGGAACAGTTAGATGGCGCTGAGCTGGGGTGTGAATCTAGCTCTCTGCATGCTCCCTGCTGATGCACGTGACCGTTCGGGTGCTTTGGAAGGGGATTAGCTCAAAGCACATTAACGAATGGTTCACGCGTGTCAGCAGGGTGCACAGGGACAGCTAGGCTGTGGCAGGCTGGCGCAGGGTAGATTCAGAGCCCAGCGGACTCTTACACCCCCCAACCCATTGCCAGAGTCAAATGGTTCACGTGGACAAGCCCCTGGCACAACTGTATTTGTTCCTATTTCTCCCCTTTACTGCCCCCAACGTCCATTCACTCGAATGTCATTTCTGTCGCCATTGAAATGCCTGTCACTGGCGGGTCTCCAAATCAGGGGGTTGAACAGTCGGGGCCCATGTGAAATCAGACGGGCGAGGGCTGCATGCGAGAGAGGGGGCAGCAGCCGGGATGGTTTCAAATCTAAACCTCCCTGAACCTGTCAGGCTCCACCTTTAAACTCACTGGGGGCTCTTGGGGGGAGAACACGTGTGGCTGGGATATCGGCCCCGAGGGGCACAGCTTGCTCCGGGCGGGCAGGGACAAAGGGAGGAGGGGTTGCCTTGGATAGCAAAGGTGTCTGCACCTGCTCTGAGGCTGAGATGGGAATAGGAGACAAACTCATTGAAAATCTCCAGGTAGGGATAAAAGGGGTAAAACCCAGCGGGGGAGGCGCCATGGTGGGGTCGGCTACAGACCAGCTAAACAGGAAGAAGAGGTGAATGAGGCTTTTTTTAAACAACTCACAAAATCATGCAAAGCCCAGGACGTGGTGGTGACGGGGGATTTCAACCACCCAGATATCGGTTAGGAAAATAACACAGCCGGGCACAGATTATCTAATAAAGTCTGGGAATTCATTGCAGACCACGTTTTATTGCAATTTCCCCCACCTTGCCAAGGTTTCAGTGCATTCCCTATGCCCCTCGTCCCCCATTCTACCCCCCCACACACATTCCAGGGTCTGTGTATATGCCGTCTTCATCTCCCCTCCCCCCCCCACCCTCCTCCTTCTCTCTGTCTGGGAGATCAGTCATTGCAGGTGTCACCATGTTACACCCCCGGGGACGCTGGGCAGAGCGGAGATGGGGTGTCAGTGGGGCCATCGACCAGGGGTTTGATCTGAGACAATCGAAGAGGTGGCTGGGCTGATCAGCTGTCGGTGGCGGGGGTGGGGTATTGGTGTTTCCAATTTCTCCAAAAGACAGCAGGGTTCTGGCCCTGGGTGCCTAGAAAATGACCGAAAATTCTGGAACCGATCGGCTGCGGGGGTCAGAGGTTGCCGTGTGACAGACGGACGGAGCGATGCTGTCGGGCTGGGGGTGGGGCCTTCGTATGCATGGGCAATGCAGGGCAATGGGCGCACAACATGATATAAAAGAATTTTAACCCACTTTGTAACCGTGTGTCTCTCTCGGTTCTCAGTGCCCAAGGAGAACATCACCACGAACGGGCGGCAGTGCCCAACCTGCTTGTCTCTGAATGCCAATACCTGCGACAGCCAAATCACCCCTTGCACCGGGAATGAGATCTATTGCATCGATTTTGTTGGGGAGATACAGAAAGGTAAATTCCGCCTGCTGGCCGCAGCTCGGGAGCTACCCTGGGAATCTCATGGCTCAGGAACTCCCCAAAGGGCTGGTGAAACCTAGGGCCAGTCTACTCTAGAAGCGCTACAGCAGCGCCATTGTACTGCATCTGGTGAAGACGCTCTGTGCTGACGGGCGAGAGCTCTGCTGTCCGCACAATAAAACCACCCCCGCAAGCTCCCCCACTGACACAGCGCCGGGCACACGGGTGCTCAGGTTGGTGAAACTTATGTTGCTCAGGGGGGTGGCTTATTCACACCGCTGAGTGACATAACTTATACCACCGTCAAATGTAGTGTAGAAAAGCCCCTAGAGTCACCCAGAGCCTTGGGCTGTGCTGCTGCTCTAACCACTAGACTCCACTCCCTTTATGTTTAAGGTGGAGCTGAGCTATTGCTCAGTGCGGAAACTCCTGTTCTCAGTGTGTGTCCAGGACTCCCAGCGCTTTGGGGTGTTTGTACAATAACTGAACCGAGCGGTTGGGGCTGCCGGGGACGGTGAGAGCCGGGCGTGTTCCCCGGGGGTGCCGGGCGCTGGGGAAGGAGCCGCCCCCAGCGATCAGCTGGGTCCCAAACTCCAGCTTCAGTGCCTTGTGGAGCTGCAGAAAGGGGCACGGGGGAGATAAGAGGGGACCAGACACCCGTCCTGCCGTGGCTGGTTACAGCGAGAGCAGGGAGAGCACCGGGCGGGTGGGAACGGGAGGCAGAGGTGGGAACCGCTGGATGGTGGAGACAGAGGTTCTGGGGGCAGAGAAGGAACCAGAGCTGCCCCCACCTAATAACAGGCTGATTTCCTCCATCAGGTACACCTCCAGCTAAATCACCATTTGCTGCAAAAGGCTG
Source organism: Emys orbicularis (assembly GCF_028017835.1). Classification (NCBI taxonomy): domain Eukaryota; kingdom Metazoa; phylum Chordata; order Testudines; family Emydidae; genus Emys; species Emys orbicularis. The sequence continues at coordinate 22,610,225 of NC_088702.1, read as the reverse complement.
CGCTACTGAGTCTGTACAGGGCATTAAAACTGGAGACACCCTGGTTTCTGCAGGCTACACGTTCACGTTCACAAAGGTGACTGCCAGTCCTGCGGAGAAAACACCCACTTCCACCAAACCAACGCCTGCCGCCACCAGTGGAGCCAGCCCGGCTCTGGGGAAATTCTCCTTTGCCCTCGGCCTGACTGGGCTGCTGCTGGTGAAGCTGCTCTCCTGAGCCCCGCCCTGCACGGGCCACGCAGCACCTGATTCCTGCGCGTTGCAGCCCGAGCTATGAATCCTACGTTAATTCTATTGATTACTCACAAATTCCCAGTGATCACTGGGAGGTCTGACAGGTTCTGGTCCCTAGATTTGTCCCAGTGTTATTAAAATTGCTGTTCAGTTGGGGACCCCGATGGGGCCGGTCGCAGCCCTCGTACTGTAGGAACCTTCTGTGTTTCTAATAGTTGATCAGCACGTTTAGCAGAGTCCCAAACGCTCCAGCCCAGCCCGGGGGACAGCGATGCCACTGAATGTCCGTCTGCCCATCCCCCCACACCGCCCCTAGTGGAACAACTGGAAACGTTAGCCATTTTCTTCCTCCTCACCATCACCTTCCTCATTATCACCCAGGGCCATTATCTGGCCACCCCCCAAACGCTACATCTCGCTCGCCTCCTGCCCACAGGCTGGGGTACAACTTTTATAATATGTTACGCTGATGCCACTGTGCCTAATGCATATTCAGTAGGGGCTTCTCCCCTCTTCCTTATCTGTCTCTCCTCACCCTACCGATGTCCGGGTCCCTTCTCCTGTAGGTTACGATGTTACTGATCTCAACTTACTATCAGACATGTCAATTCCTTGTCGTGGCCGGCTTGTGGTCAGACATCTGCAGACGTTCCCATCCTACAGTATCCCAAAGCCGGTGTTAGCTCACGTCCCTGTGGCTGGCTGATGTCGGTACGGACAAACTGCCCCTTTAACCACTCTGTTCCCAGTCCCCTCAAATTTAGGGGTGACTGTTGGGCCATTTAACTGTGCCAAAGTTCATAGGCCCCAAGCCTTAGGTTATGTTCAGGTTTCCCATTGCTGAACCCATCCGCATAAGACTGGGACGCTGTCAGATTGTTTAGCCACGTAAGAATTTGCTTGTCGCTCTGTGAATGTGTGTGTGTGTATATAAATAAATTAAATAAATTATAAAATAAATAAATTAATGGAGATATCCTATCTCCTAGAACTGGAAGGGACCTTGAAAGGTCATCGAGTCCAGCCCCCTGCCTTCACTAGCAGGACCAAATACTGATTTTGCCCCAGATCCCTAAGTGGCCCCCTCAAGGATTGAACTCACAACCCTGGGTTTATCAGGCCAATGCTCAAACCACTGAGCTATCCCTCCCCCCCAATATAATATAATCTGTATTATATTAATACAGATTTAATATAATCTGTATTAAAAATCTACATTCCAAGAACCCCGTGGAGGTTGCCCACTCAAGCAGTCGGAAGTTAGGAAATGCAGGTTGCCAGTACACGCTTAATCCAATCCCCTGGCGCGTTTGCATTGTGCTACAGCCATAGGCGCCGACTTCTACTGGCGCCGGTGGGTGCTCGACCTCGCTCTGGCCCTGGCCCTGCCCTGACTCCACCCCTGCCCCACCCCCTCCCATCCCCATTCCAACCCCTTCCCCAAAATCCCCGCCCCAGCTCTGCCCCAGAGCACCCACAGAGTCGGTGCCTATGGCTACAGCCTTTGATTCCACGATCACATACTGTATTTTTCCACCGCAGCCCTGCCTCAGCCAATTCATTTTCCCCTTCTCGTTGGGGGAGGGGGAGTGGTATCCCAGGCCGTATTTCCCACCCAGAGTTCCAACCCAGCACTGCGCTTAATGATGAACTCACTGCCTGCGCCTGTCTCTGGAGTTCTCACCGCGGCATCTGAAAGCATCATAAACATGATTGACTTGGTGGGACTCTGGAAACTGAGGGTCAGCTCTACACACATGATGCTGGGTGTGATTCTCACACTAGGCAGTTCCCCGCCTCCCTCCCCTCCCGATACAGCAGAGGCGCTCTGAGGCTGAGTCTATGCAAGTGGGGGATGGTCGCGCTACTGTGGGGAACTTTCCTGGAATCTGCACTGCCCCAGTGGTATCGGATGGTGACCGGTTCTGAGTCCTCCCTCCAACTCCCTTCACCCAGAGGCCATCCGTCCATCCCCAAGGGCTCCACTTCCTCCCTCCTGCATGGCAGAGTCTTCGTAACCCCGAGAAGGCTGGGCCCATGATCCCTGGGGGGCTGCACCCCCAGTCTTCTCGTGATCACTTAGGCCAGGGGCTCGTGTGTCCCCACCCTGGGTAGGGTTGCCAGGAGTCTGGTTTTTCGACTGGAACGCTCAAAGTACTCAGTTGAGCATCACCGTTCTGTCGACATAAGTTCTCAGCATGGACCAAGCCGGATCATAAACGACTCGGCCAGTCACATCTGGGCGTCTCTTTCCGTGCCAGATGTCATGGGCTGCAGGGGGAACTCACTGGGGGACATTCGCCAGCCTGGGCTGTGCAGAAAACCAGACCGGATCACCGCAGGGGGAAGGGATAGCTCAGTGGTTTGAGCATTGGCCTGCTAAACCCAGGGTTGTGAGTTCAATCCTTGAGGCGGGTCATTTAGGGTTGTGGGGATTGGTCCTGCTTTGAGCAGGGGGTTGGACTAGATGACCTCCTGAGGTCCCTTCCAACCCTGATACTCTATGACGGTTCCTTGGCCTTCAGTTCTATGCCAGGGAATCTCTTACCTTCAGCCCCCTGTGTGTCAGTGAACAGAACAGAGATGGGGCTTCTTCCTTTCTTCTCCCAGCCTGAGCTCCTCTTCCCTATATATATATATACACGCAGCAGGCCCCTGTATCATATAGAAAGTGGAATCACTTTCTGATGACGATTTCCGATAACACAGCAGTTAGCGATATATCATAAAGGGGGCTGGAAGCACGGGAAACCAGGTGATTATTCTTTCCCAAGAGATCTGCCCAGATTTAACCCTTCACTAACCCACCCTTTCTGTGTTTCTGGGGCCTCACTAAGGCAAGCCAGTTGATGCAGGTGAACGTCAGTCAGATGTCACAGAGTGAAGCCAAGCAGCTGGACTGGGTTCTTAACGCTGATTTCATTTCATAGAGTCTAAGGCCAGAAGGGAGTGGTAAGATAGTCCAGTCTGACTTCCTGTATATCCCACGCCAAATAACCTCCCCTTGTGAGGTCTGCATGCAGCCCATATCGGTGTGTGTGTGTGTGTGTAAATGAGCCACATCCTTTAGAAAGAGGTGTCTTGATTAAAGAATGGAGAATCCACCCTGTCCCTATCTCCTGGGAGCCAGGACTCCTGGGTTCCATCCCCAGCTCGGGAGGGGAGGGGGGGTCTAGTGGTCAGAGCGCAGGGTGGGGAGGGGCTGGGAGTCAGGACTCCTGGGTTCACTGACCAAGGTGGGGAGTGATTCCGCACAGTGCTGGGGTGAGGGGCACCCCACACAACTTTGGGGTGGGCATGACAGACGGCTGGGGCTGTTCTGGGCCAAAGTGGGCACAATCCAAATGTTTATCAGAGAGGGGAATTATCCATCCAACAGTTCCCTAGGGCAGGGGTGGGAGCTCTGACCCTGGCACTCGTTAGCTCGAGATTTCATGGCAAGAATTTGCAGCGTGTCTCCAGGCCCCTGGGGCTATGTGCCTAATGTCAAGGGACATTGGTAGGGTGACCAGAGAGCAAGAGAGAAAAATCAGACATTTTTTTGCGGGGGGGAAGGGGATAGTTGTGTATATAAGACAAAGCCCCTAATATCGGGACGTCTGGTAACCCTCATTGTTGGCCCCTTGTTGACCTGAATTTGATGGGTTAGTTGTTATGGCTCACCACTGATCACATCCGACCAGAAGATTGATAGGTTCTTATCCAATTCAGACTACACGGTTCAAGAACTCAGAGAGTTCTAGATCGGGAGAGGATTCTCGGGGTGCTCGGCAAGAACACGTACACTGAGGACAATATCAAATTGATAAAACCTTTATTGACATTAACATAAAAATAAGGAATGCAATGAAACTTACAACTGCAAAACAGTAAAAGAATTCCAAAACTCCTGGTGGTAACATTCCTATTATAAGTACCTTAACCTAACATACTCACACCCTTCCTCGAGAGCCCGGTAATAGGAGGTGAAGGCCCAGCCTCACTCCTGGCAGGCCCGATTACGAGATGGTGCTGGCTTCCCCGATGGTTAGCAATGTTGAGTAGTTATACTACACTGCACAAGCTGAGCTGATAGCGTGATAGAAGATAGAATAGATAGATAGATTAAAAGCACTCCGAGAAACCGAAGCTTCCGGAGTTAGAAAAGCAAGAATTTAAAAGAGATTAAGAGTTTAAGAGCTCAGAATATAGAACATAGCAGACCCTAAGAGCTAAAGAAAGCAGCTGCCGAGTGCTCTCTTACAAGGTATTTTATAGGATCCTGACCTATGTAATTCAGGCCCAACCTCCTGTACCCAAATCTTAGTTCCGGACCCTACGGAATTTATGGGGACCCTTCTCCTATAGGTTAGTGGATTATGACACTTACTTTCTATATATTAATAAGGATTATCTCACTCCAAAAACTGCCAGCCTAGGCTCTCTTGGTGACCTCCAAGTGGTGGTGTACCCTGCAGTTACCAACCGGTTGTAGATGCCGGATAAACCTGTGATGTGATGTGGGTAGTTCCTCCCCTTGGTTCCCCAACATTCAAGGACCATTCTTATCTGTGCCAAAGGTTGCCAGCTTTTATGCTGACATATTTATAACAAATTCTACTTTTTGCTATATAGCAGATTTTACAGGCCAGTCGGCTTCTTGCATTTCAGCAAAACTTATTATTAGGAAACACATGCCTCAACACATCCTAAATTCCAAGGAATTAATACTCATAAAATATAAGAATAACATGGATTAATTTCAGAAAAAGAAACATATCAATCGATACGGCTGGCTGGATTAGTAGGATATAATAACTAGCAAAATAATCCTATGGGCTACGCCCTCACTGAAATGTGAGGGGGGGAGGGGTTGGTCGGCCCTCTCCCAGTACCCAAAGAAAGGGGAAGGGCTGAAGAGGAGTCATTATCCTGAGACTGACAGGCCCCAGGGCCAATGGGGAGAGGCCAGTGCTCCAGGTCGGCCTGATTGACAGGGCAACAGGCCAATGTGGGAGTCAGGAGCCCAGGGCCTGTCCTCCACGTGAGCTGGGGCTGGCTGAGGCAGGGCAGAGCTAAGGGGAGAGCAGCAGCCCGAGCGGTCCAGTCCAGCAGCTGTCTCAGAGCATGCCGACCGCCCCCACAATATGGCCGGAGGAGGAAGCCTCATGTTGTCCAGCAGCCTAGTGGTTAGAGCGCTCGTCCTGGCTGTGGGAGATGCTGGTGTGGTGCTTTCCTCTGCCTGGGGCACGGCCTGACCCCCAGGCTGTAGGTCCTTGCAGGGGTGGGTCTCGCTCAATCTCTACTTTTCCAGCTCTTCCACTTGGGATAAACTATTTAAATAGTCACAGATTCCCAGGCCAGACGGGACCCACCGGGGCCATCGCATCCGACCTCCTGTGTCACAGGCCAGGGAATGTCCCCCACAGGATTTCCAGAGCAGATCTCTCAGCAAAAGCACCCAGGCCTGCCTTGAAAACGGCCACTGACGGAGAACCCAGCAGGAGCCTTCGGAAACTGTGCCAACAGTTAATTCCCCTCCCTGTTAAACATGTACATCTTATTTCCAGTCTGAGTTTGTCCCGTTTCAGCTTCCAGCCGTGGGATCACGTCAGACCTTCCTCTGCTGGGTCGAAGAGCCCGTTAGTAAGTATTCGTTCACCTTCTCTGTGTTCAGCTCAGTGGATCGAGCTGCTGGAGTCTGTCGCTGTGACGCAGGTTTTCTAATTCTTTCCTCATTCTCGTGGCTCTTCCGCAATCGACCAACCTCCCCCTTGAACCGTGGGCCCCAGCACTGGACACTGGATCCCAGAAGCGTCGTCCCAGGGCCAAAGCCAGAGGGAAAATCCCCTCCCTGCTCCTACGTGAGATTCTCTCACAAGTGAGAGAAGGACTGGACCTGGAGGTTGGGAGACTCTAGCTTTTGCTCCAATTAATGTTTGAGTTAGACAGTGTGGGACAGCGTCAGTAGGAGGCAGAAATAGCGTCTAGGGGTAAAAGGGGTTTTTGGCTGGTATAACTGCCCCTATGGGCTTTAGCCAGCACAGTGATGTCCCAGGAGATCACGCGCCCCAACCCGCAGAGCTGTGCCAGCAAAAGTTTCTGGTGTAGACCCGGCCTTACTCTTGTGCGTTCAATGACAGACGAGATTCTAGAGAACAAGGCTGCAGATTCAGCCAGGTGCCACTACCAGACCACCACATCCTGGCAGAATCTGAGCCGGGAGTTCATATGTGTTTATAAATAATCCCCAGCTTTTCCATCACACTGTTTCCATCGCAGCTGATCTCCAACCACTCTCTCTCTCTTTAGACACCTGGATTCCATCTGAAAGCCCCCTACCCATCTCTACAAACTCTGGGAGCAAAACTGGCCTGGAATGCAACCAAGGTCAAAACGCTCTTCTCCGCTCAGTTATTGTGTAATTAAATTCCCCCAGCCGGGTGCGACTCTGTGCTCTTGAGACCCAATTTGACGCAACCCCCTGATATGGGGCAGATAAAAACTGTTCCCAGTGAATATTTACACAATTTAATGAAAAGGAATTTTAACAACCTGTTCTGGGAATGGGAGGGGAGCTGTCATAATGGAGCCAACTCCATGGCCAACCTTAGTTTCGTTCTGACAATCTCACCCGACTCCCATTTGGTGTCAATTGGCCCTTGCTCCAATGGAATCAATGGAGCCAGATCCCCAGCTGCTGTGAATTTACCGGTTCCTCTATCATTTACAGCACCTCAGGATCTGGATAAACGCCTCTGATATGCAAACGTTGCACCTCTACCCTTGGGACTAAGCTGAGTATCACCTCTTATCTCTGTTGCACAAACAGTATGGGACAAGTTCAATAAAACAATAGCTGATGGATTGAGAAAGGGTCGATCTGAACTGTACTGAAAGAGGGAGTGCCCAGGTATGAGGGTCGTGCAATTTATTACATTTCAGTAAATCATTCACTGTTACTCCCAGTTTCTAGATTAATCAGATTGTGTTCTTCGACTATATAGAGAGGAAGGGGCTGTGCTAGACAGGTTAGTGCATCTCTTCGATACTACAGAGAACTTGGAGGTGAACGGAACCGTTGTGCGGCTGAAGGTAAGAGTTTTTAATGCTGTGTTAAATTATTGCTTGTAATCACTGATGATCTGCTGAAAGCGCGTAAAGGCTGGAGATATATTTCAAATGCAAGCTCCAGGGATAAAGCGGCTCAGTTTGTGCAAAGGAAAAGAAGCCCCACTCATGGAATGGTATGTGAACCAAATAGGGAGATTTTCAAAGGCAAAACCAGCAGCGAGGGGGCCAGCGTCTGCTGAAACTCCATGGGAGTCGGGCCTCAGACTCCCTCCGGCTGCTTTGAACATCCCAGGTTTAGGGAGCAGAGAGGAACCAGTCGAAATACTTGATTTGGACTTTCAAAAAGCCTTCAGCAAACTCCCTCACCATAGGGCAGGAAGGAATCGAAGCAGTCCTGGGGCGGGAGGCAATGGACTGTCATGGAGCAGAACCTGGACAATTTTGCAGCGTTGTTGTAGCCGTGTGGGTCCCAGGATATTAGAGAGACAAGGTGGGTGAGGGAAAAGCTTTTATTGGACCAGCTTCTGCTGGGGAGAGACACAAGCTCTCGAGCTCCGCTGACCCGCAGAAGAGCTCTGTGTCGCTCGGAAGCTCGTCTCTTCCCCCACCTTGTGTCTCTAGAAAACAGAGCTGGAATTCATGGGAATTTTGTGTGATGGCAAAAGCTTAAAAGTGGAGGCCTCCAAGCTCTATCCTAGACCCAGCGTTCAAGTTACTCAAATGATCTGCAAGGGGGGTGAGCGAGGAGGTGGTGAAATCTGCAGAGGAGGCCACTTACTGAGGTTAGTCGGGAACTTCAGCGAGATCGAACGGAGCTGGGTCGATGGGCAACACGATGGCAGATGAAGTTGAGTTTTGATCAATGCAAAGTAACCACATGGGGGTGGGGGGGTTTGAAGCCTCCTAGACCTGACAGGTTCTAACTGAACTGGGCTGATCCAGGAAAGGGACCTGAGCGTCCCCGTAGGAAGATCAATGGACACCTCAGCTCACTGTGCAGCTGTAGAAGAGAGAAGTGAAGAAGCCGTTGGGCTGCCCAAGGGGGTGGAGATAATGTAGAAAACTCTGACCCTGGTGCCCCACAGGCAGCGCCAGTCACCCCATGTCAGAAGGGACGGTGCAGACTTGGATCAATTACAGATGAGGGAGTGAAAACTGGGCCCGATCCCCAGCTGGTGTTAATCGGTCGTAGCTCCATTGGAGTCAATGGGGCTAGATCCCAGCTGGGGTTAATTGGCCATAGCTCCATTGGAGTCAGTGGGACCAGACCCCAGCCGGCGTATAACAGTGTAACTGTTGAAATCAATAGTCCCATTCGCTTGCTGGGGCCTTTTGAAGAACAGCTAGCCAAAAACTCAAAAGGTAATAACAAAATGTTTTTTAAGTACATCAGAAGCAGGAAGCCTGCTAAACAACCAGTGGGGCCAAAACCTGAGCTGGCTTTTGTAGGTGACAAATCTGAGGAACTGTCACAGATTGAAGTGTCAGTAGAGGAGGTTTTGGAATTAATTGATAAACTCAACATTAACAAGTCACCGGGACCAGATGGCATTCACCCAAGAGTTCTGAAAGAACTCAAATGTGAAATTGCAGAACTATTAACTATGGTTTGTAACCTGTTCTTTAAATTGGCTTCTGTACCCAATGACTGTGTTGCCTGCCTAGAAAGGCCTCGAGATGGCAAACAGGGGTCCGTCGCCCGGTGTGCTTGGCACCAATGAAGACACCGAGGGGAGAAAGCAAGCCAAGTTTATTTCAGAGCTCTGAAATGGCACTAGGAGACCAGCATGTCTCAAATCCAGTGCAACAAATACAAACAACTTTTACCTTTTATACCCCAAACTGTTTACATACATCTCTTTGTCTGGCTGTTCCCCCTCACCCCTCCCTTCCAGACAACTGTTACAATAAGCTCTACATAAGCTTGTGAGAAAACTTTCCCAGTCTCTGCGACCTTGGGTTAGACGCCTGCAAACTAACTACCCCTCCTTTCCCTCCTCCTTATCTCTATTATTTCTGCTACTGTGAGTGAAACTGCAGCCATCTGCTAGAAACGCTGACCAATACATTTCTGCTTCAGCCTGCTTCAGAGCATGTAAGCAGTTAGCACAGAAGTAGGTGAGAGTGCACAAGATGGGTTTTGGGGGTTCAGATAGGCCCAGAGCAAAAGAGTTTCATCGGCACTTTTGGCCTTCCGCTCTCCCGAGTTATGGTAGCTATGCCTAGTGGACCCCAACAACTGAAAGTTAGCTAATGTAATGCCAATATTTAAAAAGGGCTCTAGAGGTGATCCCGGCAATTACAGACCGGTAAGTCTAACGTCGGTACTGGGCAAATTAGTCGAAACAATAGTAAAGAATAAAATTGTCAGACACATAGAAGAACATAAATTGCTGGGCAAAAGTCAACATGGTTTCTGTAAAGGGAAATCATGTCTTACTAATCTATTAGAGTTCTTTGAAGGGGTCAACAAACATGTGGACAAGGGGGATCCAGTGGACATAGTGTACTTAGATTTCCAGAAAGCCTTTGACAAGGTCCCTCACCAAAGGCTCTTACGTAAATTAAGCTGTCATGGGATAAAAGGGAAGGTCCTTTCATGAATTGAGAACTGGTTACAAGACAGGGAACAAAGGGTAGGAATTAATGGTAAATTCTCAGAATGGAGGGGGTAACTAGTGCTGTTCCCCAAGGGTCAGTCCTAGGACCAATCCTATTCAACTTATTCATAAATGATCTGGAGAAAGGGGTAAATAGTGAGGTGGCAAAGTTTGCAGACGATACTAAACTGCTCAAGATAGTTAAGACCAAAGCAGATTGCGAAGAACTTCAAAAAGATCTCACAAAACTAAGTGATTGGGCAACAAAATGGCAAATGAAATTTAATGTGGATAAATGTAAAGTAATGCACATTGGAAAAAATAACCCCAACTATACATACAATATGATGGGGGCTAATTTAGCTACAACAAATCAGGAAAAAGATCTTGGAGTCATCATGGATAGTTCTCTGAAAATGTCCACGCAGTGTGCAGAGGCGGTCAAAAAAGCAAACAGGATGTTAGGAATCATTAAAAAGGGGATAGAGAATAAGACAGAGAATATATTACTGGCCTTATATAAATCGATGGTACGCCCATATCTTGAATACTGTGTACAGATGTGGTCTCCTCATCTCAAAAAAGATATACTGGCACTAGAAAAGGTTCAGAGAAGGGCAACTAAAATGATTAGGGGTTTGGAACGGGCCCCATATGAGGAGAGATTAAAGAGGCTAGGACTTTTCAGCTTGGAAAAGAGGAGACTAAGGGGGGATATGATAGAGGTATATAAAATCATGAGTGATGTGGAGAAAGTAGATAAGGAAAAGTTATTTACTTATTCCCATAATACAAGAACAAGGGGCCACCAAATGAAATTAATAGGCAGCAGGTTTAAAACAAATAAAAGGAAGTTCTTCTTCACGCAGCACACAGTCAACTTGTGGAACTCCTTACCTGAGGAGGTTGTGAAGGCTAGGACTATAACAGCGTTTAAAAGAGAACTGGATATATTCATGGTGGTTAAGTCCATTAATGGCTATTAGCCAGGATGGGTAAGGAATGGAGTCCCTAGCCTCTGTTTGTCAGAGGGTGGAGATGGATGGCAGGAGAGAGATCACTTTTTTCATAGATTCTAGGACTGGAAGGGACCTCGAGAGGTCATCGAGTCCAGTCCCCTGCCCACATGGCAGGATCAAATACTGTCTAGACCATCCCTGATAGACATTTATCTAACCTACTCTTAAATATCTCCAGAGATGGAGATTCCACAACCTCCCTAGGCAATTTATTCCAGTGTTTAACCACCCTGACAGTTAGGAACTTTTTCCTAATGTCCAACCTAGACCTCCCTTGCTGCAGTTTAAGCCCATTGCTTCTTGTTCTATCCTCAGAGGCTAAGGTGAACAAGTTTTCTCCCTCCTCCTTATGACACCCTTTTAGATACCTGAAAACTGCTATCATGTCCCCTCTCAGTCTTCTCTTTTCCAAACTAAACAAACCCAATTCTTTCAGCCTTCCTTCATAGGTCATGTTCTCAAGACCTTTAATCATTCTTGTTGCTCTTCTCTGGACCCTTTCCAATTTCTCCACATCTTTCTTGAAATGCGGTGCCCAGAACTGGACACAATACTCCAGCTGAGGCCTAACCAGAGCAGAGTAGAGCGGAAGAATGACTTCTCGTGTCTTGCTCACAACACACCTGTTAATACATCCCAGAATCATGTTTGCTTTTTTTGCAACAGCATCACACTGTTGACTCATATTTAGCTTGTGGTCCACTATAACCCCTAGATCCCTTTCTGCCGTACTCCTTCCTAGACAGTCTCTTCCCATTCTGTATGTGTGAAACTGATTTTTTCTTCCTAAGTGGAGCACTTTGCATTTGTCTTTGTTAAACTTCATCCTGTTTAACTCAGACCATTTCTCCAATTTGTCCAGATCATTTTGAATTATGACCCTGTCCTCCAAAGCAGTTGCAATCCCTCCCAGTTTGGTATCATCCGCAAACTTAATAAATGTACTTTCTATGCCAATATCTAAGTCGTTAATGAAGATATTGAACAGAGCCGGTCCCAAAACAGACCCCTGCGGAACCCCACTCGTTATGCCTTTCCAGCAGGATTGGGAACCATTAATAACAACTCTCTGAGTACGGTTATCCAGCCAGTTATGCACCCACCTTATAGTAGCCCCATCTAAATTGTATTTGCCTAGTTTGTCGATAAGAATATCATGCGAGACCGTATCAAATGCCTTACTAAAGTCTAGGTATACCACATCCACAGCTTCTCCCTTATCCACAAGACTCGTTATCCTATCAAAGAAAACTATCAGATTGGTTTGACATGATTTGTTCTTTACAAATCCATGCTGGCTGTTCCCTATCACCTTACCACCTTCCAAGTGTTTGCAGATGATTTCCTTAATTACTTGCTCCATTATCTTCCCTGGCACAGAAGTTAAACTAACTGGTCTGTAGTTTCCTGGGTTGTTTTTATTTCCCTTTTTATAGATGGGCACTATATTTGCCCTTTTCCAGTCTTCTGGAATCTCTCCCGTCTCCCATGATTTTCCAAAGATTATAGCTAGAGGCTCAGATACCTCCTCTATTAGCTCCTTGAGTATTCTAGGATGCATTTCATCAGGCCCTGGTGACTTGCAGGCATCTAACTTTTCTAAGTGATTTTTAACTTGTTCTTTTTTTATTTTATCTGCTAAACCTACCCCCTTCCCATTAGCATTCCCTATGTTAGGCATTCCTTCAGACTTCTCGGTGAAGACCGAAACAAAGAAGTCATTAAGCATCTCTGCCATTTCCAAGTTTCCTGTTACTGTTTCTCCCTCTTCACTAAGCAGTGGGCCTACCCTGTCTTTGGTCTTCCTCTTGCTTCTAATGTATTGATAAAAAGTCTTCTTGTTCCCCTTTATTCCTGTAGATAGTTTGAGCTCATTTTGTGCCTTTGCCTTTCTAATCTTGCCCCTGCATTCCTGTGTTGTTTGCCTATATTCATCCTTTGTAATCTGTCCTAGTTTCCATTTTTTGTATGACTCCTTTTTATTTTTTAGATCATGCAAGATCTCGTGGTTAAGCCAAGGTGGTCTTTTGCCACATTTTCTATCTTTCCTAACCAGCGGAATAGCTTGCTTTTGGGCCCTTAATAGTGTCCCTTTGAAAAACTGCCAACTCTCCTCAGTTGTTTTTCCCCTCAGTCTTGATTCCCATGGGACCTTACCTATCAGCTCTCTGAGCTTACCAAAATCCGCCTTCCTGAAATCCATTGTCTCTATTTTGCTGTTCTCCCTTCTACCCTTCCTTAGAATTGCAAACTCTATGATTTCATGATCACTTTCACCCAAGCTGCCTTCTACTTTCAAATTCTCAACGAGTTCCTCCCTATTTGTTAAAATCAAGTCTAGAACAGCTTCCCTCCTAGTAGCTTTTTCAACCTTCTGAAATAAAAAGTTGTCTGCAATGCAGTCCAAGAATTTGTTGGATAGTCTGTGCCCCGCTGTCTTATTTTCCCAACATATATCCGGATAGTTGAAGTCCCCCATCACCACCAAATCTTGGGCTTTGGATGATTTTGTTAGTTGTTTAAAAAAAGCCTCATCCACCTCTTCCACCTGGTTAGGTGGCCTGTAGTAGACTCCTAGCATGACATCACCCTTGTATTTTACCCCTTTTAGCCTAACCCAGAGACTCTCAACACTTCCATCTCCTATGTCCATCTCTACCTCAGTCCAAGTGTGTACATTTTTAATATATAAGGCAACACCTCCTCCCTTTTTCCCCTGTCTATCCTTCCTGAGCAAGCTGTATCCATCCACACCAACATTCCAATCATGTGTATTATCCCACCAAGTTTCAGTGATGCCAACAATGTCATAGTTGTATTTATTTATTAGCACTTCCAGTTCTTCCTGCTTATTACCCATACTTCTCGCATTTGTATATAGGCATCTAAGATACTGGTTTGATCTTTCCTCCCAGTTTTGTCCTGACCCTTTCTCTCTGCCAATATAGCCCACACTCCCTCTCGTTTCCGACCCATCTCCCAGGTCTCCATGTTCCCACTTACCTGCGGGCTTTGCTCACCTGTCCCCGTCGAACCTAGTTTAAAGCCCTCCTCACTAGGTTAGCCAGTCTGTGTCCAAATAGGGTCTTTCCCCTCCTCGAAAGGTGAACGCCATCTCTGCCTAGCAGTCCTTCCTCAAATAGCATCCCGTGGTCTAGGAAGCCAAAGCCCTCCTGGCGACACCATCTTCGCAGCCAGGCATTCACCTCCATGATGCATCTGTCTCTGCCCGGGCCCCTACCTTTGACAGGAAGAATCAAAGAGAATACCACCTGCGCTCCAAACTCCTTCACCCGTACTCCCAGAGCCCTGTAGTCACTCTTGATCCGCTCAGTGTCACACCGCGCAGTATCATTTGTGCCCACATGGATGAGTAGCATGGGGTAGTAGTCAGAGGGCTGGATAATCCTCGACAATGCCTCCGTAACGTCTCGGATACGGGCTCCCGGCAGGCAGCATACCTCCCGAGATGAAATGTCAGGGCGACAGATGGGCGCCTCCGTCCCCCTCAGCAGAGAGTCTCCGACCACCACTACCCTACGTTTCCTATTCGCAGTGGTGGCAGCAGACCTCCCAGCCTTAGGGGTACGAGGCTTCTCCTCCTTTACTGTAGGGGGTGATGCTTTCTTTCCTGTATCAAGAAGAGCATAACGGTTACCTATTACCACAGCGGGAGGGTTCGGAGCAGGGGTGGAGCTCTGCCTGCTGCCAGAAGTAACCAGCTGCCAGTGTCCACCCTGAGCCATCTCCTCCTCCACCAGTGGTGTATCAGCAGTCCTGTGTACTGGGACAGCTACCTCAGCTGTCTCCACATGGACACTGTCCAGGAATTGCTCGTGGATTCGGATGCTTCTCAACCTAGCCACCTCCTCCTGTAGCTCTCCCACCTGCTGCCTGAGAGATTCCACCAGCAGGCACCTTTCACATTGGATGGTCCCCCCAGCCTGGATATCAGTAAGTGGAAATTGCAAGTTACAGTCTCTGCAAAACCACACCAGGATCTGGGTAGAAGCATCCATGCTCAGGCTCTCTGTCTGGCTACAGGCGCAGGTGGAGGAGACAGAAGCAGTGCTGGTACAGGTGTTGCGGGTCTTCCTAACCATCGTAAGCCTCCCTCTGTCAAACTCCCGTCTGCAGCCCCCGTCCGCTGAAAGGGTTGTTTAAGCAAGAAGTTTTAGGTTTTAAGGGGAATAAAGGGAAAACAGATAGAACCGGCAAGGGACCCTCGCCCCTTCCCAACTCCCTTGCGAAACTCCCTGTTAGCAGCCCCTGGTCGCAAAAGCTCCCTGGTCGCTTGTGCGCTGCTTTATAAAGCCCTGGCCTGTATGAATGCCCCGCCCACTGATTAAGGCTCAGCCAATTACCAGAGGCTTCTAGGTTTCAAACCTTCCTTTGAAGCTCACAGCTTCCAACTGCCAGCCACAGCACACGGTCCTTCAAACAACCAACCAAACAAACAGACTGACAAACACAAGCTCAGCACACAGCAAGTAACCCCCAAACACAAACAAACACACACTACAGACAGTCACTTACCCCAAAAGGGTGCTGTATTACTCCTCCTTCACCTGGAGAACTCCCTTGCGAAACTCCCTGTTAGCAGCCCCTGGTCACAAAAAGCGAACTTGATCATTACCTGTAAGGTTCAGTCCCTCTGGGGCACCTGGCATTGGCCAGTGTTGGCAGACAGGACGCTGGGCTAGATGGACCTTTGGCCTGACCCAGTATGGCCGTTTTTATGTTCTTATGGCCATCTGTCAATACGTACACAGGCTATACACTGACTTGCGGTATAATTGTTTCCTTCTACACTGAAGCTATTTGGTGTAACAAGATGTGATGCAGAGGCAGGTCATGTCCCTGTGACTGTCACTGGCTCCATTTTCCATGATTTTCCATGATTCCGTTCGGAACAATGACTATTACAAGGATTGCCCTACGGAGCGCCTGTCTACAGATGTCCCGGAGCCCCCACTCTGCTACTGCTGGGCATGTCTGGGGCATGGGGGAGCTGGGAGAAATTCTCTAACCAAAACTTTTCTCCACTGAAAAATGCAGGTTTGGGGCGACTGAAACATTTTAGGTTTCAGAGTAGCAGCCGTGTTAGTCTGTATCCGCAAAAAGAACAGGAGAACTTGTGGCACCTTAGAGACTAACAAATTTATTAGAGCATAAGCATCCGAAGAAGTGGGTGTAGCCCACGAAAGCTTATGCTCTAATAAATTTGTTAGTCTCTAAGGTGCCACAAGTACTCCTGTTCTTTTTGTGAAACATTTTAGAAATTTGTGTCAATTTCGCTGCATTGCTTCAGCCGGAAAAAATTCTAGAAAAACAAATCCTAAAAAAAGGAAACGTTGTGTCTGGACATTTCCAGAATTAAATGATTTGATTTTTTTCAACTCAAAGTGTCTTTTAATTTCAAAATTGATGGCAATTTTTATTTTAAAACTAATTTAAAAATATTTTGAGATACTTGAAAAAGAAACAAAACCATTTTTTGTTCAGCTTTTTAGTTACATGAGAATTTTGGGCCAACCAAAAAAGATCACCCCCCCCCCCATCTTTGACAACTGCCAGTGAACCAAAAAATTGATTATTTGTGCAGCTCTGATCCCTGGTGCTTTACTCCCTGATTCTTGGCTGGAATTCCCATTCCCTTCTCATTTCGGTCTTGACTCTCTCCTCCTCCCCCCCGGCAGAGCTCGCTGTGTCAGCCGTGAGAAGCTCCGTTCAGCTCCGAGCCCAGCCCCGTGCGCCTCCCAGCACCAGCATGGTTTCCTTCATCCTCTGCCTGCTCCCTGCTCTCCTAGCTACAAGTGCACAAGGTGAGTCACTCGCTGCTGTGGCCATTGAAACCCGCCTGGACTTGGACCCTTTATACCCCACGGATCCCCAGTCAGGGGAACATCCAGCATGTGCAGGGAGGGGGATGAGCTCTGTGTGGGGTACAAGGCCAGGTCTACACTACTGCTGCTGTAGTGACTTACCCACAGCGCTGTAGCTGGGCCAGCAGAACCCTGTATTGAAAACGCCGCCTGTCCCAATGGATGGGGGTTTCCATCCCTCTAGGAACTCCCCTCCCCGAGCGACGGTAGCCGAGTTGAGGGAAGGATTCACCCATCGACCTCCATCTCCTCCAGGGGTTAGACTGGCCTCACTGCAGTGCTCAAAGTGTGAATTCCCCAAGTGCCATAGCTATAACAACCTAACTGTTGAGTGTGGAACAGGCCTGAGGGACACCATTACTGGACACTGCCCTGAATTCTCATTCCCATGCAGGCCCCTCTGCACTGCTTTGGCAACATAAAGGGGACTCAATATACAAATAAATGACACTGCTTGGGGACTGAGTGTAACCTGGAATCAGGCCTACCATTTCCGGTAGCAGAGGGCTCTCCAACCGAGCAAACAAAGGCAGAATGAGATCCAATGGCTGGGAGTTGAATTGAGACCAGTCAAAGGTGGCATTAACCCTGGCAGCAGCTTCTCAAAGAGGGGTGGGGGGGTGGATTCTCCATCACTTGGAGTCTTTACACTGAGATTGGACGTCCTTCTGAAGGATTGGCTCTAGCTCAACCATCAGATATGGGCTGCCTGGAGGAAGTGCTGGGCGAGGTTCTCTGGCTTGGGCTATGCAGGAGCCCAGATTAGATCAGCATCAAAGCCTGAAAATCTACACCTCTCTAAAAGAAAAGTTGTGAAGCTGCTGCACTTATACAGCTTGTGTGCAGGGCGCTGTACATAAGGACTGAAGTGCAGAGATTCTCCACTTAGAGGTCCCCAAGAGGTCTGTGCGTGTCCTTGCGCTGTGGTTAACGTGACTGTATCAATGGTAATTTGGGGAACAACAGTTTTTTGCCTGGCAATTTCCATCCTTCCCATCCCCCACAGATTGCAAACAACTGGGCTGCTCCAGAGGGATGTGGGCAAAGTTGGCTTTAACTTAAGCTGAGGGCCACGTAACCGGCTGTAAACCTGGGGGCCAGTCCATCAGAGAGCCTTCCCAATGGGGAGCAATCCCCACAAAGCTAAGGGACAAGACACTGGCTTCTACACCCCAAACCTTTCTGTCAGACTCCTCTGCTGGCCGGCTGGCAGCCCAGAGAGCCTGGCTGCACTCACCTCAGTGGTATTTCCCTATTTCTGTTCAATGAAGTAACTTTTCAATGCTGCGTTCCATCAACTCCATAATTTCAGGGGCTGTTCTAGACATCCCTGGGCAGAACCCTATTGACTTTGGGAGAGGGGAGTGGGGTTGGAATCAGAAAACCAGAAGGGGGAAATCGGGGGGACACAGAGCTGTTGGCGTCTGGCCAGCCCAGCCACACTTTCAACTACCTCTGTGACTGTGTGTAGATCAAAGAACCAGTTGATGGCACCATTGACATCTTCCAGCCCATCAAACCCACCCAGCCCAGCGCTGCCCAGCGTCCCCATGGAGCTTAACATGTTACACCCTGAGCAGCTGATCTCCCAGACAGAAAGACGGATGATGGGGGGGGGGCGGGAACACACAGTGGCCTGGGCATGGGAAGAGAATGGGAGACCTTGGTACGGGGAGGGGGAACGGGGGGCACACAGAGCCCCTGGCATTAGGTAGGGGGTGGGGCAGTTAGCCTGGCGTCCCTGCAATAGAAGGGGATGGGAGGGAAACTCGAATTTGTGAGGGCAATGGGAGGCTGCCAGGAGACCCGGGTCGTGCAACGGACTCAGGCAATGCATGCTGAGAAGTGAGCGACTCTCTGGTACTGAGTACCTTTAAAACAGGAATGAGATCTTGGGTGGGTGGAGCTTAATTTGTGGGCGGAGCTTGGGAAGAGCACCATCCCCTTCACCCGTCCCCATACTGACCCCCTGGGTACTGCTGGCCCAGGGCTGAAATTGTGCAATTGCCGAGCGTACGAGAGGAAATTGGGTCCGTTAACCCCTCAGCTTGTTTGGAGCAGAGGGGGAAGACTGGGGCTGAAGGATGTGCCAGAGGTGACACTGTTACACCACAGTAAAAAGGAAATACTTGTTCTTCTTTCTCCAGCACAAACCGTGACATGCCACCAGTGCTCCGGCTCCGCAGAATCCTGCCTGCCTGCAGATGGGACCTGCTCAGTAGGCACAGCTAAAGGCGGCTGCTTTACGATGGCAGAAGAAAATACATTGCGTAGGTGACATTGCCGTCAACCCAGGCACATTGTACCTCACAGTCTGTCACCATCCTCACCTCATTGCTAAGGCAACACAATCCATCAACAAAGCACATTCACCCGGCACAGAACACTCAGTCTGGGCTCGACGCTTGATTTATTCAGGCAACGTTAAGTGTTGCGACCGGAAGACTCGGCGGTTTGAAATCCTGGCCCCATGGAGCCAGTTGTAAATCTCCCATTGACTTCAGTGGGGTCAGGATCTCACCCCTTGGGCTTTAGTTATTGATTTTTATTCACGAAGTTTTCATCCCCACAATGGACGGCTGCGCTGCAACAAGCGAAGCTGCTTTGGGTGGAAATGCCCGTTCTGAATCGTGTTAAAAGAAAGGAGATTGGCGCTGAGATCCCTTTACACTGTCCACTTGCTCCCAATGTCCTGTCTGAAGCTTTTAGTCACCTGCCCCGCCTTACAAAATTTTTCACCTTGCTTGGGATGCAAATTCAAGATAGTTTCTGCCCGTTTGACTTAAAGAGATTCCAAACCATCTCCATGTTCAACTCCCTGAGGTCCTCATGCCACCGGATTTCGCTAGTTCCCTTCTCAACGTTTGCCCTTTTGAAATTGAAAACCTGAGTTACACACCTGGTTTTGTTCATCCTTTCTTTGAAATAAAGAGATTTAATGTTTCCTTTCATTTACCCTGTAAGAAGGATGCATAGTACAGCATCAGCTCTAACGTGATCTATCTATCTATCTATCTATCTATCTATCTATCTATCTATCTATCTATCTATCTATCTATCTATCTATCTATCCCCATTACTCTCTCCCTCCCTCCCTCCCTCCCTCCCTCCCTCTATCTATCTATCTATCTATCCCCATCCACCCCCTCTATCTAATCTATCTATCTATCTATCTATCTATCTATCTATCTATCTATCTATCTATCTATCTATCCCCATTACTCTCTCCCTCCCTCCCTCCCTCTCTCTCTCTCTCTCTCTCTCTCTATCCCCATCCACCCTATCTATCTATCTATCTATCTATCTATCCCCAGACACCTATCTCTCTCTCTCTCTCTCTCTGACCACACTCAGGAAATTTTCCCAGCACAGTCACAAATGGGTTTATTAAAACTTCCCCCCACTCAGGGTTTGGCTTCATTGCAGTTAATGTGGACCGTGACCCGGGGTTTAGCTCTAACCCCCACACCTCCCCCTACTATCCACCCACAATACCCTTTAACCCTAGTGGATACGAGCTGTGAGCTCAGGCCGGCTGTGCAGTTCAAGGTGTAGCTTAGACCTGGGTTCCACTTTAACTTTGCAGTGGGGACGCAGCTATAAACTAGGTTATTTCATACAGTTGCCGATAGTCCTCCAATGCCTTCCCATAATTCCTTCAGGGCTGTGATTTCCTGCCCTCCTGCCCACTCCCTCCTGCTGCACTGAAATCACCTGCCGGTTTATACCCCTTGGTGATGCTTTAAACCCCACAGTCTCTGCAGCCAGCTCCGGCTCTACCCGGCTCTCAGCAGAGATGCCGTCGCAGAGACTCACGGCAGAGAACAGCCCAGCTCAGGGCAGCGCTAGGAGCCCTGGGACATGCCCCCAAAGGCCTAGCGCTGCGCCGGGATTAGTGCAGCACCGGCCTGGCGGTGTCCGGGTGGATCTAACCCCTGGGAGGCGTCACAGTGCGGACGCTCACCCCAGGGCGTGGCTAACCCGGGTTCACTCGGCAGTGCAGACACTGCCACCGGGCCACAGGGACCGTTGTGATCCTCTCGGCACAGACCAGAGACCTGCCCCAGATCACCCCTAGGGCAGAGCTGGGAGAGACACATCCCGTCTGGCTTTACACATTGTCACTGATGGAGAATCCACCACGGCCCCTGGGAGATTGTCCCAGTGGTTAATGACCCTCCCTGTGAAAAACGTTCCCCTTATTCCCAGTCTGAGTCTGTCCGGATCCAGCTCCCAGCCGCTGGATGGCGTCCGACTGTCCGCCGGCCGACTGAGGAGCCCGTCAGTAAATGTTTGTTCCCAGGGTAGGTTCTGGCAGACGGGGATCACGTCACCCCTGAGCCGTCTCTGTGTTCAGCTCCATGGATCGAGCTCCTGGCGTCTCTCGTGCTAAGGCAGGTTTTCTAGCCCTTTAATCGTCCTCGCGGCTCTTCTCTGACCCCTCCCCAACTGACCAACGTCCTTCCTTAAGAGTGGGGCTCAGAACAGGACACAGGCTCCCAGCAGGGTCGCCCCAGAGCCAAACTCGGAGGTCAAATAACCTCCCTGCTCCTCCTCGAGGTTCCCCTCCCGGCCTCTCAGTTCTGTTCTTTGTTTTCTTTCTTTAAGGTAGATGGGACAAAGACCACTCTCTTCTCCAAAGGCTGTCTAAGTGATTATAATAGTGGCATAAAAGTCCCCATCACTTTTACTGGTGGGAATGGCAAGTATCTGAAGATCAACACCACACGATGCAACGACGCAGATAACTGTAACTCGGCTCTACTGGAAGGTACGTAGGGGTCTGTTCTTACCATCCCTGTTTCATGGCTTGTCCACAGGAACAGTGAGATGGCGCTGAGCTGGGGTGTGAATCTAGCTCTCCGTGTGCCCCCTGCTGATGCACGTGAACAGCTTGTTCGGGCGCTTTGGAAGGGGATTAGCTCAAAGCACATTAACGAAGGGTTCACGCGTGTCAGCAGGGTGCACAGGGACAGCTAGGCCGTGGCAGGCTGGCGCAGGGTAGATTCAGAGCCCAGCGGACGCTTACACCCCCCAACCCATTGCCAGAGTCAAATGGTTCACGTGGACAAGCCCCTGGAACAACTGTATTTGTTCCTATTTCTCCCCTTTACTGCCCCCAACGTCCATTCACTCGAATGTCATTTCTGTCGCCATTGAAATGCCTGTCGCTGGCGGGTCTCCAAACCAGGGGGTGGAACAGTCGGGCTCATGTGAAATCAAACGGGCGAGGGTTGCACGCGAGAGGGGGCAGCAGCCGGGATGGGCTCAAATCTAAACCTCCCTGAACCTGTCAGGCTCCACCTTCAAACTCGCTGGGGGCTCTTGGGGGGAGAACACATGTGGCTGGGATATCGGCCCCGAGGGGCACAGCTTGCTCTGGGCGGGCAGGGACAAAGGGAGGAGGGGTTGCCTTGGATAGCAAAGGTGTCTGCACCTGCTCTGAGGCTGAGATGGGAATAGGAGACGGACTCATTGAAAATCTCCGGGTAGAGATAAAAGGGGTAAAACCCAAGGGGGGAGGCGCCATGGTGGGGTCGGCTACAGACCAGCTAAACAGGAAGAAGAGGTGAATGAGGCTTTTTTTAAACAACTCACAAAATCATGCAAAGCCCAGGACATGGTGGTGACGGGGGATTTCAACCACCCAGATATCGGTTAGGAAAATAACACAGCCGGGCACAGATTATCTAATAAAGTCTGGGAATTCATTGCAGACCACGTTTTATTGCAATTTCCCCCACCTTGCCAAGGTTTCAGTGCATTCCCTATGCCCCTCGTCCCCCATTCTACCCCCCCACACACATTCCAGGGTCTGTGTATATGCCGTCTTCATCTCCCCTCCCCCCCCACCCTCCTCCTTCTCTCTGTCTGGGAGATCAGTCATTGCAGGTGTCACCATGTTACACCCCCGGGGACGCTGGGCAGAGCGGAGATGGGGTGTCAGTGGGGCCATCGACCAGGGGTTTGATCTGAGACAATCACAGAGGTGGCTGGGCTGATCAGCTGTCGGTGGCGGGGGAGGGGTATTGGTGTTTCCAATTTCTCCAAAAGACAGCAGGGTTCTGGCCCTGGGTGCCTAGAAAATGACCGAAAATTCTGGAACCGATTGGCTGCGGGGGTCAGAGGTTGCCGTGTGACAGATGGACGGAGCGATGCTGTCGGGCTGGGGGTGGGGCCTTCGTATGCATGGGCAATGCAGGGCAATGGGCGCACAACATGATATAAAAGAATTTTAACCCACTTTGTAACTGTGTGTCTCTCTCGGTTCTCAGTGCCCAAGGAGAACACCACCACGAACGGGCGGCAGTGCCCAACCTGCTTGTCTCTGAATGCCAATACCTGCGACAGCCAAATCACCCCTTGTACCGGGAACGAGATCTATTGCATTGATTTTGTTGGGGAGATACAGAAAGGTAAATTCCGCCTGCTGGCCGCAGCTCGGGAGCTACCCTGGGAATCTCATGGCTCAGGAACTCCCCAAAGGGCTGGTGAAACCTAGGGCCAGTCTACACTAGAAGCGCTACAGCAGCGCCATTGTACCGCATCTGGTGAAGACGCTCTGTGCTGACGGGCGAGAGCTCTGCTGTCCGCACAATAAAACCACCCCCGCAAGCTCCCCCACCGACACAGCGCTGGGCACACGGGTGCTCAGGTTGGTGAAACTTATGTTGCTCAGGGGGGTGGCTTATTCACACCGCTGAGTGACATAACTTATACCACCGTCAAATGTAGTGTAGAAAAGCCCCTAGAGTCACCCAGAGCCTTGGGCTGTGCTGCTGCTCTAACCACTAGACCCCACCTCTTTCTGTTTAACGTGGCTAAGCTATTGCTCAGTGCGGAAGCTCCTGTTCTCAGTGTGTGTCCAGGACTCCCAGCGCTTTGGGGTGTTTATAAAATAACTGAACCGAGTGGTTGGGGCTGCCGGGGACGGTGAGAGCCGGGCGTGTTCCCCGGGGGTGCTGCACGCTGGGGAAGGAGCCGCCCCCGGCGATCAGCTTGGTCCCAAACTCCAGCTTCAGTGTCTTGTGGAGCTGCAGAAAGGAGCGCGGGGGAGACAAGAGGGGACCAGACGCCCGCCCTGCCCTGGCCGGTTACAGCGAGAGCAGGGAGAGCACCGGGCGGGTGGGAACGGGAGGCAGAGGTGGGAACCGCTGGGTGATGGAGACAGAGGTTCTGGGGGCAGAGAAGGAACCAGAGCTGCCCCCACCTAATAACAGGCTGATTTCCTCCCTCAGGTACACCTGCAGTTAAATCACCATTTGCTGCAAAAGGCTGCGCTACTGAGTCTGTACAGGGCATTAAAACTGGAGACACCCTGGTTTCTGCAGGCTACACGTTCACGTTCACAAAGGTGACTGCCAGTCCTGCGGAGAAAACACCCACTTCCACCAAACCACCTACCACCACCAAACCAACCCAGGCCACCACCAGTGGAGCCAGCCCGGCTCTGGGGAAATTCTCCTTTGCCCTCGGCCTGACTGGGCTGCTGCTGGTGAAGCTGCTCTCCTGAGCCCGCCCAGCACGGGCCACGCAGCACCTGATTCCTGCGCGTTGCAGCCCGAGCTATAAATCGTATGTTAATTCTATTGATTACTTACGAAGTCCCAGTGATCACTGGGAGGTCTGACAGGTTCTGGTCCCTAGATCTGTCCCAGTGTTATTAGAATTGCTGTTCAGTTGGGGACCCCGATGGGGCCGGTCGCAGCCTTTGCACTGTAGGAACCTTCTGTGTTTCTAATTCTTTATCAGCACATTTAGCAGAGTCCCAAACGCTCCAGCCCAACCCGGGGGACAGCGGTAATACAGAATGTCCGTCTGAACCGCCCCATACTCGCACTGCCCCTTGCAGAACAACTGGAAATGTTATCCATTGTCTTCCTCCTCACCATCACCTTCTTCATCGTCCCCCGTGGCCGTGATCCGGGCACCCCCCAAACGCTACATCTCGCTCGCCTCCTGCCCACAGGCTGGGGTACGATTTTATATGTTATTCCAATGCCACTGTGCCTAATGCCTATTCAGTAGGGGGTTCGCCCCTCCTCCTTATCTGTATCTCCTAACCCTACCGATGTCCGGGTCCCTTCTCCTGTAGGTTAGGATGTTACTGATCTCAGCTTATTATTAGACACGTCAATTCCTTGCCATGGCCGGCTTGTGGTCAGACATCTGCAGAAGTTCCCATCCTACAATATCCCCAAACCGGTGTTAGCTCACGTCCCTGTGGCTGGCTGGTGTTGTTACGGACAAACCACCCCTTTAAGCACTCTGTTCCCAGTCCCCTCAAATTTAGGGGCGACCGTTGGGCCATTTTACTGTGCCAAAGTTCATAGGCCCCAAGCCTTATCCTAACCGCTGCAGCCAGCGTCTTACGGGAGACAGGCCTGTGGGCTTCTTGCGTTACAGCTGAATGAAATAAATGCTAAAGCTGGCTCAAAGGGTGACAGGCCTGAATTCTCAGCTGCACCCGCTCTGTGGCCCCTCCGCGCTGCCGGGGCGATGCAAAGGGGCCGCTGCATAGCCAAGGGTCTGCCCAGCGTATGGTTGTGTGTGTGTCCCGGTACCTCCCGGCTGGCTGGAATCTCTCTGTGCTTTAGCAAATTCACCGAATAAATCAGGATCTGAAATAAAAGCCACCGGTGTGTTGTTATGCTCCGGTGCCCTGTTGCTGATCCCACAGGCGTCGACTCCATGGGTGCTCCGGGGCTCAGCACCCACCAGCAGCCCCGCAGATCAGCTCCTCCCCTTCCTCCCCCAGCCCTCCCGCCCATCGGTGCTCAGCTGTTCAGTGGAGTGCAGGAGGTGCTGAGGGGAGGGGGAGGAGCGGGTGCAGGAAGGGGCGCGGCAAGAAGGGGTGGAATGGGGTGGGTGGGTCCAGCGGCAGAGTGGGGGTCGAACACTCCCCAGGAACTTGGGAAGTCGGCACCTCTGGATGAGCCCATCCGCATGAGACTGGGGCGCTGTCAGATGCATTAGCCACAGAAGAATTTGCTCGGCTCTGTGTATATACACACCCTGGGCAACCCACATGAGGTTCTGGGAATATAGAACATAGGTTTTATTTTGCACCTGTGCTGAAGCCTGGGCTCTGGGACCCTGCGGGGTCTCCCCTGCAACCTCCACACTGCTGGTCACCCAGCGCTGAGATGCAGCTGTCTCTGGGGTGGGGCACGGGGGCTGTTTATACAGGGATCCTTTACCTGGAGCTGAGATGCAGCCACTTCTAGGGTGGGGCAGCACAGGCCCTGTCTGCCCTGCAGGTTTGATTTGGCACCGTGCCGACCTGCAGTGCAGATGACTCCACTATTGTGAAATGGGGCTGGAATCGAGCAGAACATTTACTTGGGGGTTTAGCCCCAGGGCAGCTGCACTGGTCGGGGGCTGGGGGAGCAGAGTGCAGAGCCAGCTTCAACCAGCGTCACGAGGGGGTGAGGCCCGGGAGCCGATTGTCAGCTGTGGAGCAGCCTTACACAGGAGCTCAGGGCAAGTGTCATATTTACAGGAAACATTCCTGGCTTGAGGCCAAAGCCAAGTAAGAGGAAACTGCCTGGTTACTGGGAGTCAGGGGTAAAGCTTCCACTCCGCCCTTATCTCATTTATGGTCCTTTGTATTGACATGACCCTTGCTCAGCAACTCGGGGGAAAATCCATGTGCCCAGGAAATGGAAAGTGAAAAATACAGCTGCCCTCACAGTCACTAACAACCAGAGCTGTGGAGAATGATGGGAAACTGGCTTTCAAGGTCATAAGTTTTTGTACCACTCAGCAGAGAGGGTGACACTGGTGTCAGAAGTGGGATACTGGTGTGACAGGTGGGATACCAGGCAATCTCTCTCTCTCTCTCTCTCTCTCTCTCTCTCTCTCGGTTTTACACCCTGCCCATCCCTGCAGTAGCTCAGCACCTATCTCTAGATTTTACCAGCCACAACAGCCGTGGGCCTCCCAGCACCCAGACAGCAGCCAGAAACTCCCAAACTCGCTCCAGAACCTGCGTGTGAAACCCACCCCTCCCGTGGAGAGGGGCCGGCACAAAGTCCCCCCCAAGCCCTCGAAATAAAACCCTTTGTAGAGAGATAAATTTCAACCTCGTTGATCGAAATTGGCCCAGCTCCACACAAGGAAGGCTACTTCTGTCAACACTGGAGGCTGTTGCGAACCAGGCTAATGCCTTTGTGGGCTGTATTAACAGGCGTGTCGTCGGTTCGACCCGGAAGGCCGTTGTCCCACTCCGCTCAGCGCTGCTGAGGCCCGGCTGGAGCCCTGGCCCAGTTTGGAGCACCACACTCTGGGAGATATGCGGACAAACTGGAGGGAGCCTAGACAGGCAACAAAAGTGCTCCGAGGTTCAGAAACCCACCCCAGGAGGAAAGATTGAAGGAACTGGGCGTGTTCAGTCAGAGACAAGGGAGTGGGGGGCACCTGACAACAGCCCTCGAATGTGTGAGAGGTTTTTATACCGCGGCCGGGGAGCGATTGTTCTCCAAGCCCCGGCGGAAGGAGCCGGCTCAGGTGCCACAGGGGAGATGGAGGTCGGAGGCAGGAACCTCTCTAACTCCCAGGGCAGCTCAGCTCTGGGATCGGCTCCCCGGGGCTGTGGGATCCCGGCACTCGAGGGTTTTAGCTCCAGGTTGGACAACCCCCCGTCATGCCTGGTCTGGGTTCACTTGGCCCTGCCTCAGTGCCAGGGGCTGGACGTGGGAACCTCGCGAGGTCCCTCCAGCCCCACATGTCTATGATTCTGTGCCCATTTCTTCCCCATCCCTTGCATGGACCCCTGCCCCGCAGCCCGACTGGCTGGACTGAGACCCAAACCTCCGGTCACCGCCAGGCCGGTCCTGGGTTCGATCCCTGGCCCTTGGAGGGGAGTGGGGTCTAGTAGGTTAGAGCAGGGGGGCCGGGAGCCAGGACTCCTGGGTTCTATCCCCAGCTCTGGGAGGGGAGTGGGGGCTAGTGGTTAGAGCAGGGGGGCTGCGAGCCAGGACTCCTGGGTTCTCTCCCTGACTCTGGGTTCCACTAAGCTCCAAATTCCCATTACAGAGCCGTACAGATGGAGGGACCTATGCAGTGCCCAGGCCCACAAATACAGCCCCAGGAGCGCCCCATATGCACGCAGCCCGTGTGGGTGTCCCTAGTGAGGGGACTGGCCTCTGCCAGCTGGGAAAGGCTGAGAACTGCGCTAACCTCTGTTGCCTGCTTTAGGAGGTTAATAGTATTAATTTGGATAATATGGGTTATAGGCTCACCAATTAATCTGATCAGAAGATAATAAGGTTCTTGTCCCAGGCTCAGGCTACACAGAGATTGCAAGGACAAGGAAACTCACACTGAAAACAAAAATGGAGACTCTTCAAGACTTTTATTGCGATTATGGCATAACAATCAGATGGAATTAGTAGGGTTAGAAAGGCAATACTATTGTTCTAAAGATACACGTGGGATTATATACTCTAAAGCTTTTACACTGATATACTCACACCCTTCCTCGAGAACCTGGTGGTAAGAGACAAAGGACCAGCCCCTGACATGCCCAGAGAGTGCTGAGTGGGAGGTGCAGGGCTTGGGAGAAACTAAAGAGCTAAAAAGCTGCAGAAACCTATAGACCACAAAATATCAGGGTACGCTTACTCCTTAGGCTGGCATGTTTGTACGTATTAGTGCCATATACCGACCTACTAATGCCATTAGCTCATTCTCACCTCTGCTATTTCTGGCCTAACCGGTTCTTCCCATGTTCTTTGCCATGTGCCTGTTAAGTTTAAAGAGCATCTGAACGTAGGTCCGCCCCCATACTAACTTGCTTCAACGCATCCTCACTTATCTGTGTTCAAGGTCACCACCATATATGGAGCGAATGCTTTAGTTATCAGCCAGCTAGGTGAAAGGTCCGGAACAGGTGTTCGCTACCTGTGCCTTAGCTCAGCATCCGGGATGTGGCCTGGAGGTCCCTCGCGTTACAGCCAAAAATATTCTAATATAAACCTAGAAACCTAGTACAGTAAAACAAACAATCAACCCCGAGGAAACCCATAAGAAAAGGCAGATAGGCAAGCAAGCAGGCCAGCCAGAGGGGCAGGAGCTGAGCCCTGCTGGGGTCATATTTCCTCGAGGGGCACTGCTGGAGAAGTGGAGAAATAAAGATCGGTTCTATTTCAACAGTGATTTAATGCTGGTAAATCCCCCGGGCTCGGCTGCACGGGTCGGACCAGCTGAGCACGGAGATCTCTCCTGGCCCTAGAACCCAGGAATTCTGGCTGGGGTCAGTGGGGCTGGATCCCCAGGGATGTCCATCGGCCGTGGCTCCATTGGAGTCAATGGGGCCAGACTCCCAGCTGGGGTCAATGGGCCGTCGCTCCATTGGAGTGATGCTGGTTTCCATGAGCTCAGGGTCTGGGCACAGATGGGATTTGTCTGCAGGTTGCTCCGTGCTGGTGGCCTGCACCAGGGGGTAGGAAGCACAGTCTAGTGGTGAGAGCGTCAGCCTTGCAGTCAGGAGAGCGGAGTTGAATTACCTCTGTGGCCTAAGGCAGGTCCCGTAGCCTGCCCGTGCCTCAGTTTCCACATCTCTGGAAGGGGGCGACTAGCCCTGGCCTGCCTCCCGATCAATCCAACCAGAGTCTGCGGCGCTCTGGCGATTCCTAGACCCCCCCGCCCAGAAGGGACCGGTACGGCCGTCATGTCCAACCTCCCAAGGGACACAGAACGTCCCTGGACTAATTCCTGCTGATCCACAGCAGGTTTTGAGGAAACGCAGATTTAACAATTGCCAGCGATGGAGAATCCACCCCGGCCCAGGGCTGCAGAAGGCTTGTCAGGGTTCCCTCCCCACTCTGAACTCTGGGTTACAGATGTGGGGACCTGCATGAAAAACCCCCTAAGCTTATTTCTACCAGTTTAGGCTTAAAACTTCCCCAAGGCACAAATTCCTTCCTTGCCCTTGGTATCGCTGCCACCACCAAATAATTTAAACAAACATTTAGGGAGGGCCACTTGGAGCCTTACCTCCCCCCAAATATCCCCCCAAGCTCCTTGTAGCAGGGTGCTGGTGCAAAGGCACCTAATTAGCCCCTGCTCAGCCAGCCCCAATCAGGGGAAATAGATTGGGGCTGGGGAGAAGCCTGGTGCCTGGCCTTTAGAACTGGCTGCACCTGCGGGCCTGAGGGTTCAAGGGCTATAAAGGCTGGCTGGCAGCCAGAAGAAGGGGAATGGCCAGGGGAAGGTCAGTCTCCAGGCTGAGGGCAGACTCTGTTTAGGAGAGGAGATTATCAGGCCTGCAAGCTCTGTATATAGCATAACACTGGTGGTGGGAGAATGCTGTGTAAATAAAGCCACGGGTGCTGCATAACTAGAAGCCTCTCTGAGCTTTATTGGGGCAGCCAGTGGGCCCCAGGAAGAGGGGCGGGCAGAGGACTTGTCACACTCCTACACCCCCCTTCCTGGGGAGGCTTGAGAATAATATCCTAACCAATTGGTTACAAAGTGAACACAGATCAACCCGCCGGGGTCTTTAGGACACTGAAAAACAATCAGGTTCTTAAAAGAAAATTATTTAAAAAAAAAAAAAGAACCACCTCTGTAAAATCAGGATGGAAGATAACTTACGGGGTAACGAAAAGATTCAAACCACAGAGGATCTCCCCTCTAGGCAAAACTTTAAAGTTACAAAAACAGGGATAAACCTCCCTCTTAGCACAGGGAAAATTCACAAGCTAAAACAAAAGATAAGCTAACGTATTTCCTTGCTATTACTTACTATTTCTGTAATATTAGATGCTTAGTTCAGATATGGCTTTGGGAGATGTATTTTCCCTGCCCTGGCTCCTCGCTGACCCAGAGAGAACAAAGGAACATGAAAACAAAAACGTTCCCCCACAGATTTGAAAGTATCTTCTCCCCTTATTGGTCCTTTTGGTCAGGTGCCAACCAGGTTACTTGAGCTTCTTAACCCTTTACAGGTAAAGGAGGGATTTTATGCTACCCGTAGCTGTATGTTTATGACAAGGTTCATGAAAGCTGGCTGGCTTGGCCCGGGGCTGAGGGTGCCAGCAGACAAATGCTGGGGGAACAGCACCCCCTGCTGTCAGCACGCCCACTGCAACACAGACGTGGGTCTCCCAGGTAGATACCAGCTCTGCAACACCACAGGCACCCACCGATGGGCCCTGGGGGGCAGGGAATTGCCACAGCGCAGGGCCAAAACTATGTGCCTGGATCTAACCACCCCAGCCCTCCTCGCTGGTGTCACTGCGCTGGGTATTTGTAGAGAAGGGAGCGACCCACCCCGCTACCTGCAGCACAGCACCCCCCAGTACACGCTGGGGCATCGAGGCTGGCCTTGTCTGCCAGCGGCGAGACCCCACTCCACCCCCTGCAGCACAGCGCCCCCCCAGCGCCAGCCTGGAGCATCGGGGCCAGCCCGGGTCTGTCTCCCTCTGCTTCGGTTCACAACAGCCGTCGCCGCACACGGCTGCAGCCACCCGCCCGATACTGCCCAATCCAGGACACTGGCACAGCTAACAATGTCCGTTGTATGGGAGCCAAGCACTTCCGTTTGCTGGGGTCGCGAGGCTGGACTCACTGCACATGCTGGGGGAGACCGCAGTGGGGGGGGCTGCCGGGGGATTGAGGAAGCTGCCAGTTAATGAGTGAAATCAGGTGACTGCACAACTGCCAACTGCACTGAGCCCCATGTGGTGTCAGGATGCGGCCTAAGAGCTAAGAATGGAACCCAGGAGTCCTGGCTCCCAGCTCCCCTGCTCTAACCACTAGTCCCCACTCCCTTCCCAGAGCTGGGGATAGAGCCCAGGAATCCTAGCTCCCAGCCCCCTGCTCTCACTCACTAGAGGTATGTCTACACTATGAATTTAGGTCAAATTTATAGAAGTAGGTTGTTTAGAAATCATTTTTATAAGGTCGATTGTATGTGTCCCCACACAAAATGCTCTAAGTGCATTAAGTCAGTGGACTGCGTCCACAGTACCGAGGCTAGCATTGACTTCTGGAGCGTTGCACTGTGGGTAGCTGTAGGTAGTTATCCCACAGTTCCCGCAGTCTCTGCCGCCCATTCTGGGTTGAGATCCCAGTGCCTGATGGGGCAAAAACAGTGTCGCGGGTGATTCTGGGTACGTGTTGTCAGGCCCCTCCTCCCTCCCTCCCTGCCGTGAAAGCAACGACAGACAATCGTTTCGCGCCTTTTTTCAGCCCAGACACCATAGCACTGGGATCATGGAGCCCGCTCAGATCACCATGGCAATTATGAGCACTTTAAACACCACATGCATTATCCTGGAGTATATGCAGAGCCAGAACCTGCCAAAGCAAAACCAGGCGACGAGGCGACAGCAGCGTAGAGACGAGAGTGATGAGGAAATAGACATTGACATAGACCTCTCACAAAGTACGGGCCCCAGCAATGTGCAAATCATGGTGTTAATGGGGCAGGTTCATGCCGTGGAACGCCGATTCTGGGCCAGGGAAACAAGCACAGACTGGTGGGACCGCATCGTGTTGCAGGTGTGGGACGATTCCCAGCGGCTGCGAAACTTCCGCATGCATAAGGGCACTTTCATGGAACGTTGTGACTTGCTTTCCCCTGCCCTGAAGCGCCAGAATACCAGGATGAGAGCAGCCCTCACAGTTGAGAAGCGAGTGGCGATAGCCCTGTGGAAGCTTGCAACGCCAGACAGCTACCGGTCAGTCGGGAATCAATTTGGAGTGGGCAAATCTACTGTGGGGGCTGCTGTGATCCAAGTAGCCAACTCAAAGAGCTGCTGGTATCAGGGGTAGTGACTCTGGGAAACGTGCAGGTCATAGTGGATGGCTTTGCTGCAATGGGATTCCCTAACAGTGGTGGGGCCATAGATGGAACCCATATCCCTATCTTGGCACCGGAGCACCGAGCCAGTGAGTACATAAA
Organism: Emys orbicularis; assembly: GCF_028017835.1. Lineage (NCBI taxonomy): Eukaryota > Metazoa > Chordata > Testudines > Emydidae > Emys > Emys orbicularis. The sequence continues at coordinate 22,577,521 of NC_088702.1, read as the reverse complement.
CTGCAAGGGGTAATTTTCAATGGTGCTGCAAGCACTGGTGGATCACAAGGGACGTTTCACTAACATCAACGTGGGATGGTCGGGAAAGGTACATGATGCACACATCTTCAGGAACTCTGGTCTGTTTCAAAAGCTGCAGGAAGGGACTTTCTTCCCAGACCAGAAAATAACCATTGGGGATGTTGAAATGCCTATAGTTATCCTTGGGGACCCAGCCTACCCCTTAATGCCATGGCTCATGAAGCCATACACAGGCAGCCTGAACAGTAGTCAGGAGCTGTTCAACTATAGGCTGAGCAAGTGCAGAATGGTGGTAGAATGTGCATTTGGTTGTTTAAAAGCGCGCTGGCGCAGTTTACTGACTCGGATAGACCTCAGCGAAACCAATATTCCCATTGTTATTACTGCTTGCTGTGCGCTCCACAATATCTGTGAGAGTAAAGGGGAGACATTTATGGCGGGGTGGGAGGTTGAGGCAAATCGCCTGGCCACTGATTACGTGCAGCCAGACACCAGGGCGGTTAGAAGAACACAGCAGGTCACGGTGCGCATCAGAGAAGCTTTGAAAACCAGTTTCATGACTGGCCAGGCTACGGTGTGAAAGTTCTGTTTGTTTCTCCTTGATGACCCCCCCCCCCAGTTCACTCTACTTCCCTGTAAGCTAGCCACCCTCCCCTCCCCCCTTCGATCACCACTTGCAGAGGCAATGAAGTCATTGTTATTTCACATTCATGCATTCTTTATTAATTCATCACACAACTAGGGGGATAACTGCCAAGGTACCCCAGGAGGGGCGGGGGAGGAGGGAAGCGCCGGGTGGGGTGGGGGAGGAGAGAAGGACAATGACACACTGCAGTTTAAAACTTTAAAACTTTAACTCTTATTGAAGGCCAGCCTTCTGATGCTTGGGCAATCCTCTGGGGTGTAGTGGCTGGGTGGCCGGAGGCCCCTCCCACCACGTTCTTGGGTGTCTGGGTGAGGAGGCTATGGAACTTGGGGAGGAGGGCTGTTGGTTACACAGGGGCTGTAGCGGCAGTCTGTGCTCCTGCTGCCTTTCCTGCAGCTCAACCACACGCTGGAGCATATCAGTTTGATGCTCCAGCAGTCGGAGCATTGACTCTTGCCTTCTGTCAGCAATCTGATGCCACCTATCCTCTTCAGCCCACCACTTGCTCTCTTCAGCCCGCGATTCAGCCTGCCACCTCTCCTCTCGTTCATATTGTGCTTTTCTGCACTCTGACATTGTTTGCCTCCACGCATTCTGCTGTGCTCTGTCAGCGTGGGAGGATGTCTGGAGCTCCGAGAACATCTCATCCCAAGTGCGCCTTTTTCACCTTCTAATCTTCACTAGCCTCTGCGAAGGAGAAACATTTGCAGCTGGTGGAGGAGAAGGGAGAGGTGGTAGTTAAAAAGACACATTTTAGAGAACAATGGGTACACTCTTTCACGTTAAATCTTGCTGTTCACATTACACAGCACATGTGCTTTCGTTACAAGGTCGCATTTTTCCTCTTTTATTGAGGGCCTGCCGGTTTGGTGTGAGAGATCACTCACGCAGTGCCAGGCAACAGAATTCGGCTTGCAGGCAGCCATGGTAAGCCACAGTCTTTTGGCTTCTTTAACCTTCATAACATGTGGGAATGGTTTCAAACAGCAGTGCCCTCATTTCCCATACCAAGCAGCCGTTGGGTTGGCCATTTAAAATGGGTTTGCAATTTAAAAGGAGGGGCTGCGGTTTCCGGGTTAACGTGCAGCACAAACCCAACTAACCCCCCTCCCCCCCCGCACACCCAATTCTCTGGGATGATCACTTCACCTCTCCCCCCCCCGCGTGGCTAACAGTGGGGAACATTTCTGTTCAGCCGAGCAGGAACGGGCACCTCTGAATGTCCCCTTAATAAAATCACCCTTTTTCAACAAGGTGACCGTGAATGATATCACTCTCCTGAGGATAACAAAGAGAGATAAGGAATGGATGTTGTCTGCATGCCAGCAAACACCGAGACCATACGCTGCCATGCTCTGTTATGCAATGATTCCAGACTACGTGCTACTGGCCTGGCGTGGTAAAGTGTCCTACCATGGCGGACGGAATAAGGCAGCCCTCCCCAGAAACCTTTTGCAAAGGCTTTGGGAGTACATCCAGGAGAGCTTTCTGGAGATGTCCCTGGAGGATTTCTGCTCCATCCCCATATACGTTAACAGACTTTTCCAGTAGCTGTACTGGCCGCGAATGCCAGGGCAAATTAATCATTAAACATGCTTGCTTTTAAACCATGTGTAATACTTACAAAGGTACACTCACCAGAGGTGCCTTGTGCGCCCTCAGGGTCTGGGAGCACACCTTGGGTGAGTTCAGGGGTTACTGGTTCCAGGTCCAGGGTGAAAAACGTATCCTGGCTGTTGGGGAAACCGGTTTCTCCGCTTCCTTGCTGTGAGCTATCTTCAATGTCTTCATCATCATCTTCCTCGTCCCCAAAACCCGCTTGCGTGTTGCGTGATTCTCCACTGACGGAGTCAAAGCACAGGGTTGGGGTAGTGGTGGCTGCACCCCCTAGCATGGCATGCAGCTCAGAGTAGAAGCGGCATGTCTGCGGCTCTGCCCCGGACCTTCCGTTTGCCTCTCTGGCTTTGTGGTAGGCTTGCCTTAGCTCCTTAATTTTCATGCGGCACTGCTGTGCGTCCCTGTTATGGCCTCTATCCTTCATGTCCTTTGAGACATTTTCTAATGTCTTGGCTTTTCATTTACTGCAACAGAGTTCAGCTAGCACTGATTCATCTCCCTATAGGGCAAGCAGATCCCATATCTCCCGTTCGGTCCATGTTGGAGCTCTTTTGCGAACCTGGGACTCCTTCATGGTTACCTGTGCTGATGAGCTCTGCATGTTCACCTGTGCTCTCCATGCTGGGCAAACAGGAAATGAAATTTAAAATTTCGCGGGCCTTTTCCTGTCTACCTGGCCAGTGCATCTGAGTTGAGAGTGCTGTCCAGAGCGGTCACAATGGAGCACTCTGGGATAGCTCCCGGAGGCCAATACCGTCGAATTGCGTCCACACTACCCCAAATCCGACCCAGAAAGGCCGATTTCAGCACTAATCCTCTCGTTGGAGGTGGAGTAAAAAAATCGATTTAAAGAGCCCTTTAAGTAAAAAAAAAGGGCTTCATCGTGTGGACGGGTCCATGCTTAAATCGAGGTAACGCTGCTAAATTTGACCTAAAATCGTAGTGTAGACCAGGCCTAGCCCTCACTCCCATCCCCTGCCCTCTGCTGTATCGTGTTAGGAGCTATGGCCAGCCGATCATGGGAGACACTTCATGCACTAAACAGATTCCAAAGGTACCCCAGATTGGCTTTCTTAACCCCAAACTCATTGATAACCTAATGAAGTCCATGTCAAACCTTCTCCAAAGACAGCTGTTCCTTGGGTTCCTCTTTCCATAAGAACATAAGAACGGCCATACTGGGTCAGACCAAAGGTCCATCAAGCCCAGTATCCTGTCCTCTGACAGTGGCCAATGGCAGGTGCCCAAAGGGAATGAACAGACAGGTTATCATCAAGTGATCCATGCCCTGTCACCCAATCCCAGCTTCTGGCAAACAGAGGCTAGGGACAACATTCCTGCCCATCCTGGCTAATAGCTATTGATGGACCTGTCCTCCATGAATTTATCTAGCTCCCTTTTGAACCCCGTTATAGTATTGGCCTTCACAACACCCTCTGGCAAGTTGTTCCAGAGGTTGATAGTGCGTCGTGTGAAAAAAATACTTTCCTGTGTTTGTTTTAAACCTGCTACCTATTAATTTCATTTGGTGGCCCCTTGTTCTTGTATTATGAGAAGGAGTAAATAACACTTCCTTATTTACTTTCTATATACCACACATGATTTTATAGACCTCTATCATATCCCCCGGTAGTCGCCTCTTTTCCAAGCTGAAAAGTCCCCATTTTATTACTCTCTCCTCATACGGAAGCCGTTCCATACTCCTAATCATTTTTGTTGCCCTTTTCTGAACCTTTTCCAATTCCAATATATCTTTTTTGAGATGGGGTGACCACATCTGCACACAGTATTCAAGGTGTGGACATACCATGGATTTATATAGAGGCCACATGATATTTTCTGTCTTCTTATCTATCCCTTTCTTGATGATTCCCAACATTCTGTTTGCTTCTTTGACTTGTAACCCTTCTGCCCATCTAAGTTGGCAGCAACAAGGGCCGGGTTCTGTATCTAGGGGTTCCGTTTCAATAACGCAATGCAAAACCGTCTCGAGCCCCCACCCAGTGACCTGGGACAATTACATACCACCCCCTGGGCGCCTCTAAGAGGCAATACTTCCCCTCTCGCAAGCACAGAGTCTGAGTGTAGCAGAAAATGTTTAATAACATGAGGTAAACGACATCAGCATTAAATTGGAAAAACACCACAAACAGGATTCATAACACAAACCATGAGAAAAAAAAAAACCACCCCAGCAAATTGGGCTGTGTCCTTTCCCTTTGGTTCTTGAATCCAGCAACCCCAACATCACCCAGAGTCCCCAAAGTCCAACACCCCCAAAGTCTCTTGGGTCCAGCAACCACCCAAAGTCCCAAAAGTCCAACAACCCCCAAAGTCTCTGTCCCTGGTCAGTGCAGCCCCAGAGTAAAAGGGGGGCACGCAGGGTGTTAAGGGGCACCTTACGTGATCCAAGGCTGTCCGGCCGTCTCTCCATGGGGGTTCCGCCGCAGCCTTCACCACGAGCCAGTCCACTTTCCTGCCATCCCACGAACTGCTCTGCTCTACGAACAGCTCCGCTCACCGACCTGTGAGCCGCTCCAGCCATCCCCGCAAACAGCTCCGCTCGCCGTTCCTTGGGCCACTCCAACCGGCCCCGCAAGGCTCTATGCCGCTCACTGCTCCTCCAGTCATCCCCGCAAACAGCTCCTCTTGCCGTTCCTTGGGCCACTCCAAGCGGCCCCGCAAGGCTCCGCACCACTCACTGCTCCTCCAGTCGTCCCCACAAATTGCTCCGCCAGCTGCTGAGCAATATAGCTTCAGGCTCCCCCACTAGTTAACACAGCACTCGGTGATCTCAGCTCTTAATAACTTTAGCTCTTCTGTGATTTCAGCTCTTAGCAATTTCAGCTCATAGCAGGGGAGCCCCAGTGCTAGTGCACCATTGGCCCAAAGTGAATTCAGCTCAGCAGCCTGTAACTAGACTCCTAATGGAACCAAAGTTAGCTCTGACATTCAACAGTGGAGAGAGAAGATGGTGCAATTGGTGTTTCAAGCCCTCAGCGAGATAGCCCATACCATCAGGTACAAATACCTATCCCCATCCTTTCTTCATTCACTGGGTTTTGTAACCCATGCCCCTCGTCAAGCAAGTGCTACTTAGGTAATGGTGAAGGACTCACTCAGTCCTTCTGTCATACAACAGTTCCACTGGCCTTGATTCACAGAATCAGGGTAACAAAACTTTATTCTTCCTGCCCCAATAATAGAGAAACTGGGGATCCCACACCAGCCAAAGTAACCACTTTCAGTTGCTGTTGTCTCATGCCAGGTGGGTGGGTGTGCCTATGCAAACAAGATCAGCCCCTGGAGTTCTTTTCCACACTCGCCATAATTTACTACCAGATGTCAGGGTAGAGCTCATCCTGACTCTGTTTACAGACTGCTGCTGCACATTGAGTGGATGTTTTCAGAGAACTCTCCACAGTGAGTCCAAGATCTCTTTCTTGAGTGGTAACAGCTAATTTAGACCCCATCATTTTATAGGTATAGTTAGGATTATGTTTTCCAATGTGCATTACTTTGCATTTATCAACATTAAATTTCATCTGCCATTTTGTTGCCCAGTCACCCAGTTTTGAGAGATCCTTTTGTAGCTCTTCGCAGTCTGCCTGGGACTTAACTATCTTGAGTAGTTTTGTGTCATCTGCAAATTTTGCCACCTCACTGTTTACTCCTTGTCATAACTATAAAGGGAAGGGTAACAGCTCTCCTGTGTACAGTACTATAAAATCCCTCCTGGCCAGAGACTCCAAATCCTTTTACCTGTAAAGGGTTAAGAAGCTCGGGTAACCTGGCTGACACCTGACCCAAAGGACCAATAAGGGGACAAGATACTTTCAAATCTTGGGGGGGGGGGGGGGGAAAGGTTTTTGTTTGTGCTCTTTGTTTAAGGGGTTGTTCGCTCTTGGGACTGAGAGGGACCAGACATCAATCCAGGTTCTCCCCATCTTTCTAAACAAGTCTCTCATATTTCAAACTTGTAAGTAAAAAGCCAGGCAAGGCATCTTAGTTTTACTTTGTTTTCTCAACTTGTAAATGTACCTTTTACTAGAGTGTTTATCTTTGTTTGCTGTACTTCGAACCTAAGACTAGAGGGGAGTCCTCTGAGCTCTTTAAGTTTGATTACCCTGTAAAGTTATTTTCCATACTGATTTTACAGAGATGATTTTTACCTTTTTCTTTAATTAAAAGCCTTATTTTTAAGAACCTGATTGATCTTTCCTTGTTTTAGATCCAAGGGGGTTGGATCTGTATTCACCAGGAGTTGGTGGGAGAAAGGAGGGGGATGGTCAATTTCTCCTTGTTTTAAGATCCAAGGGGTTTGGATCTGTATTCACCAGGAGTTGGTGGGAGAAAGGAGGGGGATGGTTAATTTCTCCTTGTCTTAAAATCCAAGGGGTTTGGATCTGTATTCACCAGGGAATTGGTGAAAGGTTTCTCAAGGCTTCCCAGGGAAGGGAATTAGCTTTGGGAATGGTGGCAGCGGACCAGATCTAAGCTGGTAGTTAAGCTTAGAAGTCTTCATGCAGGCCCCCACAGTTGTACCCTAAAGTTCAAAGTGGGGATACAGCCTTGACACTCCTTTTTCCAGATCATTTATGAATAAGTTAAATAGGACTGGGCCCAGTACAGATCTCTGGGGGACACCACTATTTACCTCTCTCCATTCTGAAAACTGACCATTTATTCCTACCCTTTGTTTCCTATCTTTTAACCAGTTACCAGTCCATGAGAGAACCTTCCCTCTTATCCCATGGCTGTTTATTTTGCCTAAGAGCCTTTGGTGAGGGACCTTGTCAAAGGCTTTCTAAAAATCTAAATACACTATATCCACTGGATCTCCTTTGTCTACATGCTTGTTGACCCCCTCAAAGAATTCTAGTAGATTGATGATGCATGATTTCCCTTTACAAAAAACATGTTGACTATTTCCCAACAAATTATGTTCATCTCTGTGTCTGACAATTTTGTTCTTTATGATAGTTTCAACCAATTTGCCCGGTACTGAAGTGAGGCTTACTGGCCTGTAGTTGCCAGGGTCACCTCTGGAGCCTTTTTAAAAATTGGTGTCACATTAGCGATCCTCCTGTCATCTGGTACAGAAGCTGATTGAAATGATAGGTTACAGATGACAGTAACTAGTCCTGCAATTTCACATTTGAGTTCCTTCAGAACTCTTGGTTGAATCCCATCTGGTCCTGGTGACTTATTACTGTTTAGTTTATCAATTTGTTCCAAAACCTCCTCTAATGACACCTCAATTTGGGACAGTTCCTCAGATCTGTCACCCAAAAAGAATGGCTCAGGTTTGGGAATCTCCCTCACATCCTCAACAGTGAAGACCGATCCAAAGAATTCATTTAGTTTCTCTGCAATGGCCTTATCTTCTTTGAGTGCCCCTTTAGCATCTCGATCGTCCAGTGGCCCCACTGGTTTTTTAGCAGCTTCCTCCTTCTGATGTATTTACAAAATTTTTGCTATTACTTTTGGAGTCTTTGGCTAGCTGTTCTTCAAATTCTTTTTTGGTCTTTCTAATTATATTTTTACACTTCATTTGCCAGAGTTTATGCTCTTTTCTATTTTTCTCATTAGGATTTATCTTCCACTTTTTAAAGGATGCCTTTTTACCTCTCACTGCTTCTTTTACTTTGTTATTTAGCCACAGTGGCTCTTTTTTGTTTCTCTTACTGTGTTTTTTAAATTGGGGGATACATTCAAGTTGAGCCTCTGTTACAGTGCCTTTAAAAAGTGTCCATGCAGCTTGCAAGGATTTCACTGTTGGCGCTTTTGCTCTAATAAATTTGTTAGTCTCTAAGGTGCCACAAGTACTCCGGTTCTTTTTGCGGATACAGACTAACACGGCTGCTACTCTGAATACTTTTGGCACTGTACCTTTTAATTTCTGTTTCACTAACCTCCTCGTTTTTGTGTAGTTCCCCTTTCTGAAATTAAATGCTACAGTGTTGGGCCGCTGTGGAGTTTTCCCTGCCACAGGGATGTTAAATGTAATTATATTATGGTCACTATTACCAAGCGGTTCAGCTGTAGTCACCTCTTGGACCTGATCCTGTGCTCCACTTAGGACTAAATCATGAATTGCCTCTCCTCTTGTGGGTTGCAGGACTAGCTGCTCCAAGAAACTGTCATTTAAGGTGTCAAGAAACTTTATCTCTGCGTCCCGTCCTGAGGTGACATATTCCCAGTCAATATGGGGATAGTTGAAATCCCCCATTATTATTATTGAGTTTTTTATTTTAATAGCCTCTCTAATCTCCCTGAGCATTTCACAGTCACTATCACCATCCTGGTCAGGTGGTCAGTAATATATCCCTACCACTATATTCTTATTATTAGAGCATGGAATTACTATCCATAGAGATTCTATAGGACAATTTAGTTCATTTAAGTGTTTTACTTCATTTGATTCTACGCTTTCTTTCACATATAGCGCCCCTCCCCCACCAGCACCACCTGTTCTGCCATTCTGATATATTTTGCACACTGGTATTACTGTGTCCCATTGATTATCCTCATTCCACCAGGTTTCTGTGATGCCTATTATATCAATATCCTCATTTAATGAGAGGCACTCTAGTTCACCCATCTTCTTATTTAGACTTCTAGCACTGGTATATAAGCATTTTAAAAACTTGTCATTTTCTGGCTGTCCCCTAGTGCACGACGTAATTGAATGGGACTTTTTTTCATTTGACTGTTTCTCAGCCCGCACCCTGGGTCCTCTCTCACCTCCAGTCTGCATATTAACAGTCTTAGTCAAAGGGTATTGTGGGTAAATGCTAGGAAGCTGTTACACATGGGGCACTACCTACTTGAGAAGGGAGAATGGAGCAGGTGAGCCTGGTGAGGGGCTGTTTGGGGTCAGTCGAAATTTTTTCCCCGCAACTAAAAGTGGCTTTTCAAGAGAAACCCAAATTTTAGCCCAAAAATGATGGCAGCAGAGCGGGAAAATAAAGTCTTTGAGGAAGAAGGAATGTGATCTAGTGGGCTAGAGTAGGGCCGGGGTGAAGGCGAGATACCGGGCTAGATGGGCCTATTGGTCTGAGCTGAGTGATGTTAAGAAATTGCAAAATCACACTGTTCCCTCTAATTTTTCCCATGCATGTGTGGAATTAGCTTTGTTATGTGCACCAATATGGAGGTGATGTGGCGGGGGTGGGACCGAGGCATTTGTAGTGTGGGAGAGGGCTCAGGGCTGGGGCAGAAGGTTGGGGGTGTGTGGCTGGGTGAGGGCTCTGGCTGGGAGTGCAGGCTCTGTGGTGGAGCTGGGGATGAGGAGTTTGGGATGCAGGCTGCCCCGGGGAGAAAAAGCTCCCCCCAGCCCTCTTGCCCCACAGCAGCACCTGGGCTGGGGGGACAGGCACCTCTCCCCGGTGGCAGCAGTTCTGAGGCTGCAGGAGAGCGTCTTTCCCCTCCACAGCCCTGAGTACCTGCGCAGCCCTTGATAGGCTGCTGTGGGGCCACACAGCCGCGCAGCTTAGAGGGAACGTAGGTTGTGGAATCCCTCAGTGGACGTGGAATCAGCCTTGCACTGATGAACATTTAGCCAACTGTGTCCAGTATCTCCCAGCCCACAGGTAGAGGAGGGTTGTTAATTCTGATGACTCCCCTTCATGGCCCAGCCTCTTAGCACAAGGGGATGACAACCAGAGTCCAATCACGTTTGATTGCTGCCTCCTAGAGCATCAATTAAGAGCCAGTCAAGGGAGGGAATTTCTCACCACATTGCTACCACTACCCATCTCTTTACAAGTCATCACTAGAGAGAAATCACTGGCATTAAAGACCCTGTCGGTGGTCCTTTCCTCACACCATGACCACCATCTCCTTCACCTCCTCCGGTGTGCCTTGAGTCGACATTGGCCAAGGCTGCAAGGCTGACTTTATGTTTAGGGTGACCCCTTGACCCAGTGCATGATCACCCCAATTCTCTTGGCCTTTGGTCACACAATAAGGACAATGACATTTCAGTGCCTCTACACTCACAACTTCCGTGAATGTTTAACCAGCATGGCCGAAATGGTCACTTGGGGATGCTGAGTAATAAAAATGCAAAGAAGGCCTGACTCATCCTGCCGTGTTTCCCCATTCACCACTAGGTGGGGGTAGAGAGCTCCCAATGCTCTGGAGCCTCAGGCCACAGGGCTTCAAAGTACCTGGGTCTGATGGAGGGCAGGAAAGACACCCCATGGCCCCGTGCCCATTGGGTCGGAGGGACCCAGTCACTCCCTACACTGCCTGGAGGGCAGGGTGGGGGTATAATGGCTCTCCCCCTTCAGGTCCCTCTGCGGATGATTGTGCTGGCTCTGTGGTGGTTGGGCTCTTTCTCTGGCCAGGTGCCTTCTGGGGAAGCTGGCAAATAGGGAAACTGAGGCAAAGAAAAGGCAGGTACAGGTAACAGAGAGGAAGGGCTCCCTCTACAGGGGCATTGGCATCTAGCTCTCTCATTGCCCTGGGAAGGACCATGGGGCCATGGGGCAGCTCTCCCTCCCAGCTCTGTCTCAGTTTCTCTCTTTTGACCTCCCCCTTCAGCCCTGGTGCCTGAGCCCCCCTTAGATTATGAACCCCACGGTGTCCAGCATGGGGGTTCTACACCCCACCACAGGGACCCATTGCCATTCCACAGCTGGCCTGCACCTTCCCATCTGCTTCCTCTGCATCTGCTGAGCCCCCACAGGGCAGGTGGGATGGGACAATGGGCATGACCACTCTCCACTTCCCTCCCCTAGGGGAGTCATGGGCCCATCTCCCCCCTCCCTGTTCAATGGGTCATGACCGCTCCTGGGGGTCATCACCCCATTTCCCCTCTCTCTGTCCCTGGGCTTAGGACCCCTCCCTGGGGTCCTTGGACCTCTAACCTCCTTGCCCTGAGGCCCTTGACCCCCATTATCCCCCACCTCAGGATCTCAACCCCCATCCTCTGTTTCACACACACTTGGGGTTGGGGGATCCCCTCGCTGCAACTGTCTCTTGGCATTCCCCCCTCTCCTCCCCCCCCCGCTTTCATTTTTGCCCTGTGATTCTTTCTGGTTTTTGTGGGTTTGGCCTCTGGCTCAGGCTGGCTGTGGCACCCGCAAGGGAAAATATCACCCAGAAACAACCCCTCCAAAGAGCCACATTCACCATGGGACCCTCCTCTCCCTACCTGGGGGATACGACTCCTCTATTCCCGCTGCCACCTCTTCAGCATTAGCAGGGGAAGCCTCAGGGTGAGGGGGCAGCAGCCTTTGTTCTGAAGTGCTGAGGCTGTTTCTCCTGGCAGGGAAGATGGGGTGCACGGGGGACGTCTTGGAGAAGGAGCTGGACAAGCTGTCGTGGGTGCATGGGAGCATCTCAAGGGGTTCGGGCCTACGGAGGAATGGTTTGCACGGAGCAGGGAGTTAGGAGTGGGAGGTTTCATTGCAAGGAATTCTGCCCTGCCGTGCAAAAAGGAGAAACATCCAGCAGCTGTTGGGTGGAGGATGGTGGCTGGGAACTGCTGTTTGGTCTGGAGACAGAGCCCTGGTCCAGGCCCCGGCTGGGGGGTTTAGATGGTTTCCCGGAGGAAAACTTCAGCCCAATGGGAAGTAAACGGAACAAGGACAGGGTGTGGGGAGAAAAGGGCGAGGGACTGGAACCTGGGGAGGCACAAGAGGGATTGTCGGGCTATTGACTGTGGGGAATGTGCTGGGAAAAAGAAACTGGGACCCACAGCCTTTGGGAAAGTACCAGGAATGTAATCCAGAGGCGGGAGCTGTCGTTAGCGGACACAGCGGGTTTAAATCAACGAGAGTCGTCTTTGGCATCACACTATTTACTGGAAAAACCAAACACACACACACACATGCCAGCTGTAGAACCCACCAGGCAATACAGCTCGAAACACAGATTCTCTTGCTCAAATGCATCTGACGTGTGTGCTACCCCCCCCAGCCTCCCCCCTGCAGTGTGCAACCCCCCTCAGCCCATCTGTGGCATGCCACCTGCCTCCCCACAGACCCACCTGCAGCATGCGTAAGTGATTCCTGCAATGCAACCAAAGCAGCCCCCAGACAAGCAACACAACATGTAGGAAACATACAGCAAAGAAACAGTTTGCTGTGTCACTTCAGGTGTGTGCTGTGCCCTGCACCCCCTGCCCAACGCCTGACTCGGAGCGACTCAGCGTCGCGTCGCCATCGGGGGATGAAATCCGGAGTCGAACAGAGGGGGGAGGGGTGTTAAATCCCAGAGAACTTTGATGAAGTTTCCTCCCGGAACGGGACCAGGTGTTCTGCAGAAGCCAAGCGGAAGCACGTCCCGGAAGGGAGCTCACCCTCTGGAACCAGTGTCGGTAGCAAAGTTTACATTGACTGAAAACCACCAGCGGGGCCCACCAATCAGCTTTTCCCCCTCCTCCCAAGCACCTCCCACCACCATGATCAGCTGTTCAGCAGTATGCAGGAGATGCTGGGGGAGGGGGGCGGAACAAGGGCAGGAAGAGGAGGGGCAGAGCGGGGAAAGGAATAGGCAGGGCAGGGGTGAGGCCTTGGGGGAAGGGGTGGAGTTGAGGTGGGGCCTGGGGTAGAGCAGGGGTCAAGCACTCCCCCGGGAAATGAGAAAGTCAGCACCCCTGGGTGACAGAAAACCATTGCGGTGTTTTTGTCTGCAGTGTAGCTGTAGCCGCATCAGTACTGGTATTGATTGGACAAGCTCTCTCCCCAGCAGAAGTCGGGCCAATAAGAGATGATGTTGAGCAGAATTTCAGGGGGGAATTTTGCAGGAAATGTCTGCTTCCAACACTGGAAAGGACTGTCCCAAGCTTCTAATTTTCATAGATTTTATGGCCAGGGAGACAGCTGCGCTCATCTAACCTGACCTGCCTAACACAAGCCATTTTGTCTTCAATCCTTCTTCTGACCTCTGGAGGGACTTTGCTACAAACTGAAGCTCTGAACAAAGGACTGAATGACCCATCCCAGCTGGGGATGTATTCCAGAGACTTGATTTGAACCTGCAGTTTATTCCATCACTGCTACAAGCCTGAACCAAGAACTTTGCCATTACTGTATGTAATTGATTCCATTTAACCAATTCTAGCTCTCATCTCTATCTTTTTCCTTTTATGAATAAACCTTTAGATTTTAGATTCTAAAGGATTGGCAACAGTGTGATTTATGGGTAAGATCTGACTTGTATATTGACCTGGGTCTGGGGCTTGGTCCTTTGGGATCAGGAGAACCTTTTTCTTTTACAGGAGTATTGGTTTTAATAACCATTCATCCCCATAACAAGTGGCACTGGTGGTGATACTGGGAAACTGGAGTGTCTAAGGGAATTGCTTGCATGACTTCTGGTTAGCCAGTGGGGTGAAACCAAAGTCCTCTCTGTTTGGCTGGTTTGGTTTGCCTTGGTGTGCAATGGAACCCCAGCCTTGGGCTGTAACTGCCCTGCTCTAAGCACTTTGTCCTGAATTGGCACTCGCAGTTGGGTCCCCCCAAAGGCAGCATCATTCCAGTGGCGTAGTCGGCAGGATCCACAGAACCAGGTCAATTAAACTTTGGGTCAGAACCCCCCGCTATCCAAATTTGAAATTTGGTATTGAGAGTTTGGTTGGTTAGAGAGCAGTTGCAATGGGTGAGCAAAGAGCATATGAGAGCCCGACAAAAAAGCCCTGGAAGTTTTGTGTTCAGAAAAGGGGATAAGCTTTAGAAAGAAAGCTACAAATGAAGAACTGAGAGATCTGTTAATGGCCAATGATCAGAAGGCAGGAGCACAGCCCTTACCTGAGGCTACAGAAGCTGCAAAGGCAATTAGAATGCAAAAGGCAGCAAATAAACTGCAACCGGAGCATGAACAGAGACTAGCAGACATTCGATGGCTGGGAAAGCAAAAAAATGCTGAATTAGAAAAAGAAGCTGCTATAAGAGAGGAAAGGGGTGGTAGGGAGCGTATTGAGCTGCTGGCTGTTAGAATATAGATATTCTGGCCTGTCTGCAAAGGCCTATTCTTTTAGAATGTAGGTGTATTCTTATCACTTAGCTAGTTATAGAGGTACAAAAGAAGAATAAAAATCAGTCTGCCTGTTTATAGGCCTTCTCGCACTAGGATAGTCTGAGACCCTGTTCTTAGGCTAAGGCCTCTGGCTAAACAACAGGGGCAGTCGTAAGCTGGGAAGTGAATGGTCATGTCCTCACCAGTCACACTGAAATAAGGCAGTTTTGGGCCATTAAAAAGGTGATCCGATCGATCACCTCCAGAGAAAGGGAAGTGCCTAGAAGACTTAAGAAAAGCTTAGTTTGATAGCATCCTGTCTGGTAAGAACTCACTTATCAATAGCTGGGATGTGAAATCCTCATTTCTTTTTTGTTCTATCACTGTAGTCCCCATTTCCCTATTGTTTGTCTGTACAATCTCTGTCTGGTTCTGTGATTGTTTCTGTCTGCTGTATAATTAATTTTGTTAGGTGTAAACCAATTAAGGTGGTGGGATATAATTGGTTAGATAATCATGTTACTATATGTTAGGATTGGTTAGTTAAATTTCAGTAAAATGATTGGTTAAGGTCTAGCTGAGCAGAACTCAAGTTTTACTATATAGGCTGCAGTCAATCAGGAAGTAAAGTGGGGGGAATTGGAATCATGTTTTGCTAAGGGGGGGAATGGGAACAGGGACACAGGCAAGGCTCTGTGGTGTCAGAGCTGGGAAGGGAGACACTGAGGAAGGAAATTGAAATTGTTGCTTGCTGGAAGTTCACCCCAATAAACATTGAATTGTTTGCACCTTCGGACTTCGGGTATTGCTGCTCTCTGTTCACGCGAGAAGGACCAGGGAATGGGAGGGTGAAGGAATAAGCCTCTTACCCTGGATGCTGAGGAGAGGGTCCGCCAAATGCAACAGGAGACGGCCAGACTTCAGCTCCTAGTCAAAAAAGCAAGGGAAGAACAGCAGAAATTGTATCCTCTTGAAAGTCCAGTTGAGATGTTGTATAACTGAGCAGTTGTCTGGGTGTAACCACATGGGCCCCAACACTGCCACCTTTTATGTAAATGCTGTTATGGTGAGTTCAGTAGAAGGTGACCCCATAAATTGTGCCAATGCTCTGTATGGGAGTGGTAATGAAAAATTCATGGAGAGTGTAAAAGTCAATGGTGAAAGCTGTTTGGGGCAAATGATGGCTTCTAACATCACTCTTGTTAAAGCAGAACTTGTCAAAGGGGAAGATTACTGACCAAATCTGAGTGTGAATGTTGTAATCCTCTGAATTTACTGTACATGTGCCTTTAGCCAGAATCCACCTTGAATGGAATGGTGCTAAGCATGAAGTTATAGCTGGTGTAAGGAAGTTATTGCCTAAGGATCTTTTGACTGGGGAAGATATTAAAGCTTTGTTCAGTCCAGGTAGCCAGTCACAGGACAGGAATGATCTTAAACCTGTGTCTATTGTGGGCAATGATTTGCCTGGGGAGGGTTTCGCCAAAGGTTTGTCTGAGAAGAGCTGTTTGTCTGTAAATGAAGGTTCTGAATGTCTGTCTAATGTCTCAGAAGTAAATCTGAGGTTAGGTCAAGCACAGAAAGATCTCATTGGGCAGGACAATGTTTCTCAGGAGCAGATTAAAGTGGCTGGTCAGGTTGAAGCCCTAGCTGAGGAAGGAAAGGGTAGATTTTGGATGAGTGATGGATTGTTGGCTAGTACAGCTTGTAAAAGGGAACCTGAAAAGGTAACTGTGATTTGCTGGCAGTAGGTCAGTGTGGTGAGAAGAGCGGCAGTGTATCTGTGGGGAGTGGCAATGTGCCTGGTAAGGAAAGTTTGAATGAGCCTAGGCAGCCTGGTGAGCTGATGGCTTTATCTAGTCAGCAGTTTGGGAAGGCAAGGAGAGTGGAAGATGAGTGTCCCTATCCCTTACCTGTTACCTGTGTGGAGAATTGTGACAGTGAAGGAAATGTGCCTATGTCAGGGGTATTGACTTTCCTGTGGAGGAAGCTACCTCAGTCTCCAAGCAGTTGTCTGTGAACAGCCCTGTGTGCTGGGACAAGGGAAATGAGATCCCCCGCTGTGTCTGGTAAAGGAGAAGGTGTCTCCAGTTCTTTGTCTGTGGAGCAGACTGAAGGTGCCTTTCAGCCGGTGATAGTTGAGGGTAGTGCAGTTGTCTCAGAGTTGGTTCTGGATTCAACTAACGCCCAGGAAGGGAATGGTCCTAAGTTTGTGTCTGCTGGGGAGAATGGCACTGTAACTAGGTTGCATCCAGTTAGTGTCTTAGCAAAATCCCAGAGACCAGACAATTCTGG
The DNA here is from genome assembly GCF_028017835.1 of Emys orbicularis. Classification (NCBI taxonomy): domain Eukaryota; kingdom Metazoa; phylum Chordata; order Testudines; family Emydidae; genus Emys; species Emys orbicularis. The sequence continues at coordinate 22,560,972 of NC_088702.1, read as the reverse complement.
TGCTTGTATTTTGCCTGTTGCTAACGTGTGGCTGGAAAAGGATGTAGCAACTCTGTCTGATCAGGGTGATACCCTAGCCAGGGCACAAGGAGAGCAGAAAGGTGATTTGATTGTGTTACTGACGATGTGGAAACTTGCAACAAGGAGGAAATGATTCCTAAGCTTGTGTGTGTTGAGCCTGACAACTTGAGGAAAGTTGCAGAAGAAAAGAGAGCCCCTCTAACCTTTTATCTAGTGAGTCTATGAGTTTGCCTGAAAGGGGATTGTGTAGGAAGCCGCCTGATGGGCCAAAGGTGATCATGGATGTAAGTGAGACCCAGACAGAGTCTGTTGTTGCTCAGGAAAGTGTTCCTTTAGAGCAAGCCCTAGGTGAAGTGGGTAAGGGCAGAATTTCTGTGAGGGGTGAATTGTTGCTTAGAGAAGCTCCTAGGGAAAGGAATCCTCATGGTAATCGGTGCAAGCAGTTTGCTGTAGCTGAAGGGTGTGAAAGTGATTTGATCAAGGAAGTTTCAGTTCCTAACAGCCAGAAATTTTCTGTTGTGAATGGATCCACTGACTTTCCTTTCGAAAGATCCAGGGTGGGTAGCTTTGGGAAGGTCTCAGATGGAGTAAGAGCTGTTAAGAAAGTGGAACAGCCCCATAACCAAGTGGCTGGGTTTGGCCAGTTTGTTGGGAAGACAATGGTGTTGGGACAGGAATGTCTCCATGCTGATTCTGTAAGTGAGCAGTCTGGGCTTCGGGGGCTAAGGAGCGATTTGGTTACTGGTGTTTCAGAGCAGAACAGCTGTGCAGTTAATCTCTTGAGACTGCAGGGGATGGCAGGTATCCATAAAGCTACACCCCATGGGGTGCTGGCTTCTAGTCTGCTGGCATTGCGTTCACTTTCCTTAGCAGCACTGTTGCTTGCCTGGTATTTTCAATAAACCGCATCCTGCTACTTCCTGCTTTCTGTCTGACTCAGTCGGTGTAAAAAACAGATGTGCTGGGAGGAGAGCTGGAGAGTGTGTATATTTCATGGGCAAATGCACTGCTTCACCGAAGCCACTATAGCTCTGTATGAAATGATTCTCTTCTGGTCTGTGTATAATCTCTCACCTGGATCCGGTGTGCAGTCATTCCCACTTAGATTGGTGTCAGTAGTGGGATCCTAGGTCTTCCCCCTGGTTTCTGGTCTCATGTCTTTACCTGTCTCACAGTGGAATCTTGCAATTCTCCTACTCTTAGACCAAGTGTGGGTACAACACCTATCCGTACTGACCACTTATTCCTAGCCGGGTCTAAGAAGACAGCTCTTTGGAGATGGTGGGAAAGTTCTTGTGCTGGAAAGCACCATTTCAGCAACACCGAAATTTCCCATGGCACTTTTTCGACTCTGATGAAATTTCATTTAGGTGGCAAAAGACAGAAAACAAACACAAGCATTCCAATGCAGTCACAGCTTCAACTTTGGGAGGGAACATTTTGATTTTCCATTTCACTGGGAACTGTCTTGATTTATTTTGTTATAAAATTGTTTAAAAATATTTTAAGATGTCAAAATCCAAACAAGATTCTCTGATCGACCCACAACAAATGTTCCCCCCAATGCTCATCTTGCAGGAAATGTTGACATTAATGATTTTTGTTCTGGTTTGGAAAGAAATAAAAATGTCCAAATTCCCCATAAAGAGGCAATTTGGGGCACCTCTGGGTCTTAGTGTCCACCCTTCCGCCTCTTTCTATCCCTGTTCTGACCCTTCCTGCAGGCTCCCACCACAGCTGGCTTCTGCAGCCTGGTGATTCTTCCTCCGGAGGGGATCTAGGAACTTAAAAGGGAAAAGCCTCCAGACTGACAGACCTATTAGCACAACATTGAAACTGCTAAAGAGCCATTCAAGCAGTAATAAGAACAGGAGTACTTGTGGCACCTTAGAGACTAACAAATTTATTTGAGCATCAGCTTTCGTGGGCTACAGCCCATTTCATCGGATGCCCACGAAAGCTTATGCTCAAATAAATTTGTTAGTTTCTAAGGTGCCACAAGTACTCCTGTTCTTTTTGCGGATACAGACTAACACGGCTGCTACTCTGAAACCTGTCAAGCGGTGATGAAGCCATTTCACAGGTATTTGCCAAACCCCTAGTATACACTGTCAGTTTCTGAATTTACTGACAACAGTTGTGCATCACAGTCATATTTACTCAGAACATGTTAGCCTACAAGACCTTCGTTTAAAATTTGCTTTAAAAATATTTCATTAGTGTGCTGCTGAAGATTATAAAATCACATCTCTAAAAAATCCTTGCATAGATTTGTAGATGCACAATCTGAGTATTTGTCTTTAGCCTTAAACGCTTGGATCTTCAGACATATAGTTTTTTAAATAAATCCTTCAAAAGACACCCCTTATCTAAAACACACAGGCGAACCCGGGCTGCCATCGTGCATAGGGGCACCCATTTAATAATACTGCATAGGGCCCCACAAATCCTAAGGATGGCCCTGATAATGAGCCTTCTTAAAACAAGTTGGTTTATTAGCAAATGGAACAAAGCAACAGAGAAACTGATTTCCAAACAACGAACAGCCAACACGGACGCTACCTCTCCTCTGAAAGACACTTCGCTCCGAGCTCAGCACTTGTCTATGTGGACATGAATAGCTACTTTGCAATGGGAGGAGATCAAAGTGCACGAGGAAACATTTAGGGCGCGATATCAGCGTCCATGTGATGGCTGGTGCACTAAGTGATTGCGGAGATCACACCTAAGCTAGACGGGCTTCCCAGCCGAGTCACAGGACAAGAACAGCTCCAGCTTCCTGTCCCGTGACAAACTCAAGAGGTCTTGGCCTCAGTTTCCTTTCTGTGTTCCAATCTGTGCCTCTCTGTCGGGGAAACACTGTTTATTAAAGCCCCACCTGTCTGCGTCTGGGCCCGGTTACCGTCCACTCTTGCTCACTGGCTTTTGTTACAGGCCTGAAGTGTGATGCCTTCCATTTGCCCAGTCTTGGCACAATGAGCGTTTTGAACTTTGTCGGGGTGTCTGTCCTGCCTGGCATAAGGGGGACCCCTTAGTCGGTCGGGGTCTGTGCAGCACCTGGCATGATGGGGGTCCCGGTGCCACCCTCTCCTCTGGGCTCTCTCCAGTTTGTTCCCATCTTTCCTACAGCACGAAATTGGCCCTTGTCTCAATTGCATCACTTCGTGACTCAGGTTCCATTTGGGATCCTCTTCAACCCCCAGATCCTTCCCACCATACAGCGATCCCCCAGTTTGTAGCTGTGCGCTGGGTCCTCCCTTCCTAAGTGACTTATTTTGCTCTGAATTTCCTCTTGTTGATATTGGAGCAAATTCTCCAACTTGTCCAGGCCGTTTTGAACTCTCATCTTGCCCTCCAAAGTGCTTGCAACCCCTCCTGTCGTGGTGTCAGCTGCAGATTTCAGACCTGTGCACCCCACTCTGTTATCTGGGGGGGAGGGATAGCTCAGAGGTTTGACCATTGGCCTGCCAAACCCAGGGTTGGGAGTTCAATCCTTGAGGGGGCCATTTGGGGCAAAAAATCTGTCTGGGGATTGGACTAGATGACCTCCTGAGGTCCCTTCCAACCCTGAGATTCTACGATTAATCCAAATATTGTAGAGTACTTGGCCCAGGACCGACCCCACTAGATGCCCTCCCAGTTTGACCATTAGCTACTTTTTGAGGATGGTCTTTCAACCACCTGTGCACCCCTTAGTAGTGATGTCATTAAGCTCACATCTCCCTAGTTTGCTTATGGGAATGTCATTCAGGGCTCAAAGGCCAAACTAAAATCAAGTTATAGCCCATCTTCAGCTTCTCCCCTAGGCATTAGGCCAGGAACATTGTCAGTCTTCAGACCCACCCAGCTCCCATGGGGCTGCTCAGGGCATCAGCTGCTCCCCCACACAATTCAGTCACTATTTTGATTCTCTTCGTTACGCTGCCAGCGCCGAGAGGAACCAGGATGCTGAGGTTTCGCTGCTATGCGTTCTTTCTCGCGCCACTTCCCGAACCGGCCTTTGGTTCTGCTATAAAGGAAGTAAGGGTGGGAGCTGTGCCCGCAGCTTGTGACTGTGACTTCAGAGAGGGAAGCGCCTGGAGCCACTGAAGCCACGACAACCAAAGGTACGTTTATTATTCTTAATTCTGTGATAAAAGCCAGCGGCTCCAGGTAGAGATCTGCATCCGGGAGTGTCAGGTGCTGTACGCGCGTACTGAAAAGGTGCAATCTTCCCCAAAGATCAGGGTTTCTGCTGTGCCAGGCTCTGCACAGACCCCGATGAAGATCAGGATCTCCGTTATGCCGGGTGCTGCTCAGTACCCTAGCCGAGATCAGGGCCCCGTTGTGCCAGGCGCTGTGCAGACCCTGACCGAGATCAGCTGCTGCGTATGCAGCTCATGACAGACAGTCTCGGCCTTCAAAACACTTGCACTCTAGATAGACCAAGGAAGGATCAGTCTCTCCACTTAACAGATGGGGGAAACTGAGGCACAATGCGATGAAATGACTCAGACGGGTGTCTGGGGCTGAGCCGGGACTAGAAAGTGGGTGTTCAGAGTTCCAGCATTGACAAAAAACCCACTGTTTCTTCCTTAGCTGTGTGAAACAAAACCACAATCACTGCTGTATTAGTCTTAACGCAGCGATCAGGGACCTTGGAGCCTGAGGTAAATCGCGGGGCCCCCCAGGGATCTGCACTGGGACTGGTGCTGTTCAACTTAGTTATAAATGATCTGGAAAAACGGGGAGACCCATGAGGTGACCAAGTTTGCGGATGTTACAAAATTACTCAAGAGAGTTAAGCCCAAAGCTGTCTGCGAAGAGTTACAGAGGGATCTCACCCAACTGGGCAACAAAATGCCAGATGAAACTCAAGGTTGATAAATGCAAAGTAATGCACATTGGGAAGCATAATCCCAACTCTACATATAAAACGATGGGGTCTAAATTAGCTGTTACCACTCAAGAAAGAGATCTGGGCATCATTGTGGATAGTTCTCTGAAAACATCCACTCAATGTGCAGTGGCAGTCAAAAAAGGGAACAGAATGCTGGGAATCATCAAGAAAGGGATAGATAATAAGACTGAAAATATCATATTGCCGCCATATAAATCCATGGTACGCCCACCTCTTGAATACTGCGTACAGATGTGGTCGCCCCATCTGAAAAAGATATATTGGAATTGGAAAAGGTGCAGAAAAGGACAACAAAAATGATTAGGGGTATGGAACAGGTTCCATATTGGAGAGATTAATAAGACTGGGACTTTTCAGCTTAGAAAAGAGATGGGGAATAGGAGGGAATAGGAGAGAGGTCTATAAAATCATGAGTGGTGCAGAGAAAGTGCACAAGCCTTGTTAGTCTGTATCAGCAAAAACAACGAGGAGTCCTTGTGGCACCTTAGAGACTCACAAATTTATTTGGGCATAAGCTTTCGTGGGCTAGAGCCCACTTCATCTGATGCAGCAGCAGTCAAAAAAGCTAACAATATTGGGCATCATTAAGAAAGGGATAGACAATAAGACAGAAGAAATCATGTTGCCTCTGTATAAATTCATGGGATGCCCACTCCTTGAATAGTGCGTGCAGATGTGGTCGCCCCATCCCAAAAATGATACATTGGAATTGGGAAAGGTGCAGAGAAGAGCAGTAGAAATGATTAGGGGGATGGAACAGCTTCTGTACGAGGAAAGATTAATAAAACTGGGACTGTTTAGCTTGGCGAAGAGACGGCCAAAGGGGGACATGATAGAGGTCTATAAGATCATGACAGGTGTGGAGAAAGTGACTAGGGAAGTGTTATTTATTCCTTCTCATAACACAGGAACCAGGCGTCACCGGATGAAATTGCTAGGCAGTAGGTTTAAGTCAGACACAAGGAAGCCCTACCTCACCCAGCGCACAGCTAGCCTGTGGAACTCCCTGCAGGGACGCTGTTTCAGATTGGGGGTGCGCGACTTTAACCATCATTCCAGGAGCTCCTCAGGCACTTGACAACTCCAGATTTTTGGCAGATAACTTAGAAATTAACTGATGGGAGCACTGTGCCTAATTCCTATACGAAGAAAGAAAAATCTCTCTACAACCCCCTAAAGCTGTGTTTTACATTTGTGTAAATTTAGAACAATCAGGAGATAATACAGCAGGATATTCCCAACCCCAAGCCTTGAGGGGTCATAAGAAGATAAGAACGGCCAGACTGGGTCAGACCAAAGGTCCATCTAGCCCAGTATCCTGTCTTCCGACAGTGGCCAGTACCAGGTGCCCCAGAGGGAATGGACAGAACAGGGAATCATCAAGTGATCCATCCCCTGTCGTCCATTCTCAGCTTCTGGCAAACAGAGCTAGGGACACCATCCCTGCCCAGCCTGGCTAATAGAACTTAGCTCCAGGGACGTATCTAGTTCTTTTTTGAACCCTGTTTCAGTCTTGGCCTTCACAACATCCCCTGGCAACAAGTTCTGCAGGGTGACTTTGGGTTGTGTGCAAAAATACTTCCCTTTATTGGTTTTAAACCTGCTGCCTAGTAATTTCATTGGATATCTTATGAGAAGGAGTGAATAACACTTCCTTATTCACTGTCTCCACACCCAGCAACATTTTATAGACCTCTAGCATATCCCCCTTAGTCGTCTCTTTTCCGAGATGAACAGTCCCAGTGTTTTTAATCTCTCCTCATACAGCAGCTGTTCCATCCCTCTCATCATGTTTGTTGCCCTTCTCTATACCTTTTCCAATTCCAATATATATATATATATATATTGTGATGGGGTAACCAGATCTGCACACGATATTCAAGGTGTGGGTGTACCATGGATTTGTAGAGACAATAGGATATTTTCTGCCTTGTTATCTATCCCTTTCCTAATGATTCCCAACATTCTGTTCGCTGTTTTAACTGACACTGCAGATTGAGTGGATGTTTCAGAGAACTATCCACAGTGACTCCAAGATCTCTCTCTTGAATCATAACAGCTAATTTAGACCCCCTCATTTTGTATGTATAACTGGGATTGTGTTTTCCAATGTGCATTACTTGGCATTTACTTTCCTATATCAGTTTTGGAGCCTTAATACACGAGCTAATAACTTTAACTGGTGAATATAATTCATGCAGAATATTTGCTCCATATCATTGTCCTTACCATGTGCCACCAGTCACGCATAGACACCCACACACTTGTTTATTTTCATTTGTATTGCCTTTTGGAAAATGATAAGCAAGCAAATATACGCACTCTTAATTTGTGTATCTCATTCCTCATGAAAAAACTTGAGTTTAAAGTAGTTGAGTTTCCCTCAAACATTCTTCTAAAGCATGGAATAACTAGTACATTGTTGGAGAAATTTGTTTTGGCACTAGTTTAAAAAAAAGAAAAGACAAAAAGCTTTTAAAGTGAGAATTGGAAAGAAAATACGACAATAGATTGGCCAGTATGGGTTTCCCATCAGCTCTAGGACACCTGAAGGTGTGTTGCCAGTAAATACAGATGATATCACATTTTTCCAATGGCGACGTGTTTTCTTTTCCTATTAAGTTACTCAGTAACTAGAAATAAAGTCCTTATCTATGATAATTCCCCAGCATAAATGAAACACCCTCCAGTTCAAGGAACTCAAGGTGTAAAGATTCCAAACGTAAAAACCAATTTATAAATTGAACTTGTATTTACAAAGGACTGATCTAAAAGCCGGTTTTAGCCTCTGGAAGCTGTTCAGTTTTATAATGTCCTATAGGAATCCTGAGTATGGATCTACAGTGACCCAGCTGGGTGATTCTCAACGTGCCTTAAGGAAAACACAATCTGACACGAGACGTCTTAAATGTTATTAAGCAAATTTGCCCCCTAAGCAATGTCATATCTAGGGCACACTCAGATACTAAGGAAGTTGGGAAAGAGACCTCTTCCCAGGCTGTAACAACCTGGTACGATTAAGAGCCCTCCAGGAACTGTGAAAAAGTCCCAGGGTCCATAGACTAACTGAACAAAGAAACCATTTGTATTTGCTGATGGAGACGCTGAGGTACGGACAATATCGTCCTCTGGTTTCCATCAGGAGCAGCTGAAACGTCTCAGGGCAGCACCGACGGTGACACTGCCCGGCTTTGTGGGGGAGACTCCTGGAGCTCAGCACTTACCAGGTCCCTTCTCTGGGCCAAGGCTGGCCAGGACCTGCCCTCCCCTGGCTCCCATCCCACCAGCGGGGGACCGAGGAGCTATTTCCCCACAGGAAGGGCTTTGAGTGCCCTCTGGTGCCGGGGCTGCGAGCGCTGCTGCTGGCTGCGAGGGCTGGCGGGGGAGGCTAATGGGCGCCCAGGCTCTCAGCCGCCCAGCCGGAGGGGGCATGTGGGGATCTCGTTATACCTGCTCTGCTCAGGGTGGGGGCGGACAGAGCCATATGGACAGCTTCCCCCTCCCCCTCCCGGCCACGGAGCAGCAGCAGGCCACACAGCCGGGGGATTTACATCCCACAGCCCAGAGCCGAGGGGGAGGGGCGGGGGGGGGGGGAGCTGTAGGTGCAGCTCCCGGGGGACAGCGCTGTCAGCCAGCAGCCACGTCCCACTCAGAGCCCAGCTACGGGCTACGAGTTCCTCCGGCGAGAGCGCAGAGCAGGGGTTCATTTTCCGGTTTGCACCCCGCTGTGGTAGCAGAATCTCCCCCCCCCCGTGCTCCCTAAATGGCGCCCCCACCAGGGGATGTTGTGAAACCCAGAAGTATAACTGGGCTCAGAAGAGAATTAGATCAGATCCTGGAGGAGAGGTCCACCGATGGCTATTAGCTGAAGGAGCAGGAGGCCATGATGCAGAAGGACTTTGTGGAGAAAGCCAGCATGGTGAGGGACCAGCCCGCTGCTCTCGGTGCCCCTAAGTCTCTGTTTGACAGAAGCTGGGAGTGGCTGAGGGGTGGATCACTCGCTAATCGCCCTGTTCTCTTCATCCCCTCTGGGGCGCCTGGTGTTGGCGTCTGTCAGAGACAGGACTCTGGGCTGGAGGAATCTTTGCTCTGACGCTGTCTGGCCACCCTGGAGTGTTGTCTACTCGTCTTAACCCATTTAATTTTCTTCTAGTCCTGTCCACATTCTAACTCTTGAGTTCAGACCCCCGAGGCCTACAGAACAGGCCTGTGCTAGCTCACACACCAGGTCCGTGGCTGAGACGGGGATAGAACCCAGGAGTCCTGGTTCCCAGCCCTGGTCCCTGCCTGCTAATCACCTGACCTGTCAGCGCTTGCTGTCCTACAGGCCCCACGTGACCTTGTGCTCTGCTCCGTCATGACGAAAGTGCTCATCACCCTCTGCATCCTCGGCGCTCTCCAAGCGACCGCTGCATTTCAGAACGAAACGGGTGAGTCGCTGGCAGTCGGGGCTGGCAGCCTGAGCTGTGGCCACCCCATAGGGTACAGAAGGGGCGTGGTCCTGCTTTAAAGAATCTGTGAGCCCTCTAGTGGTGCTCACTGTGTTCTGTGATTGAGACACCCCGAAACCCCAGGTCATTTGGGGACGTCGGTTGGAAAATGGGCGGAGGCAGGGGGTTACCCCCCAACAAAAATGTCAAGCTGTTCATGGAAAATCGAAACATGCAAAATTTCAATCCTGAAATGGTGCCTCGTGGGAGCTGTAGTTCAGAGACCTTGTGTTCCTTCTCGGAGGAGAGGTGGGTCTAGTGGTTAGAGCAGGGGGGGCTGGGAGCCAGGACTCTTGGGCTCTATCCCCGGCTCTCGGATAGGAGTGGGGTCTAGTGGTTAGGGCAGGGGGGCTGGGAGCCAGGTGCATCATGAGACACATAGTCCAGGGAAGAAAATGGGAGCAGGAGGCAACTACATTTCATCTCCCATGATGCACTGGGTGCCATTTCGGGCTTTAAATATGACGGCTTTTGGCCATTCCAAATCAGTTTAGTCTCTGGCCGTTCAGCGTGTCAGCCGCAGGTGGGGTCTGGTGAATGCACTGCTACGTGGGTGGGGAAAAACAAAAACACCCCCTCCGCCCCAGCTGCCCAATGGGCTGTGAGTTGGGAACTAGCCCAGCCAATCAGCAGGAGGTGTGTCCCAGCTGGCTCTGATGAACCACCAATCGCTGCCGAGGCTGTGGGCAGTGGGAGGAGCCTGAAGGCTATATGAGTTGGACCCCGCGCACTCCAGGAGCAATAGTGGGGCGAGAGGTGACCCACGGCAGAAGGGGTCAGACGCAAGCCCTAGAGACAGCGCCAGAGCTGGGTCTGACCCACGGCTCTTTGGAGAAGACGGTGCCGTGTGCAGGCACCGATCAGAGCTTCTGTGAAGAGACCGGTGCACGGAGAACTCACAGGGAAATGGGCCCGAAGCAAACAGCTGCAGATGATGGTGAAAGCTCTGTTGACGCACCCCTGTTTTGTGAGCACTGCTATGTCCTCTGCTTTCCTGTCTGCCCCTCGCCTCAGTTTCTGGGGTGGCTGGGTCATCTGGGCCCCCAGGCAATCGGGGTGTGACGTCAGAATATTCAGACATTTGCCAAGGTCTATTTTCCATCCACGAATGTCCAGGATGGGAAATTTTCTGCCTGGGTAACGTTTGCGGGTTATTATCGGGTGAACGCAGAAGACGTCGCAGCCCCTTGGTGGTTTGATCCGCTCCTCAGCCCTGGGGTGGAATAGCGACCCCTTGAGCCATGGTGGCTGTAGGTGAGTGGGGCTATTGCACACTTCCAAGGGTTTTTGCACACTCAACCCTTCCCCCCGGGCCACGGGGTAGCAGTGCCAAGTCCAGGAGAAACTGAGGCACACATCAGCTTCATAAAAATATGGCAGAACGTGGCCACTTCATCACAGCCCCTTCTTCCAGTGTGGGAAGCGTCTACGCTCTAGTGGCACCATTAGCGGTGCTGTTATAACGGCTGTAGCCTGGACAGGGCCCGGGAAGGATTTGGAAATCGGGAAGCTGGACATTGGTAGTGGATACAAAGATGAGTTTCTCCCCCGACCCCGGCTCTCTTTTCAGGGATGCCTCTGACCTGTTTCTATTGCAAATCTGGGCAAAGCTGTTTCCACAACCTCCCCCAGATCTGTTCTCCGACCCAGGACGCCTGCATCATCGTTCAAGAACACAACACGCTCAGTGAGTCCTGTTGGCTTTCGCGGCAGCTGCGGGGTGTGGCGGGAACCCTGCTCTCGGATGCTTTTCCCACGTGGCTTCCTAGCCATCGTGTGTCTGAATGCAGCCAAAGGCAGCCAACCAGCTACTCCCAGGGGGAGGGGGTGGGGTCCCCGTCAGTGGAGGTTTTCCGACCAGGTTGGATGAACACCAGTAAGGGCTGGTCTAGGTTGCCTTGGTCCGCCCTCAGCACCGGGGGCTGGACTGGATGAGGTCTCTTCCAACTAGTGGCAGCATGAGGTGCTCGCCGGGTGATCGCAGGGAGCCCCCTGGCAGCGAGGAGGCCCCCAGACCTGGGGACTCAGTTTCTTGTTCCCAGGGACAATATGACAGCCAAAGGGAAGTGCCTGCCCCACTCAGCGTGATGGCCCTGGGACGGCAGCCCCCACCTGGTGGGATGATGCCACCCCCCCCTATGGTTTTGGGGGGCAACACCAGTCTGGGCGCTGGAATTTAGCCTAGAAGGGAGGGCACCATGGGATGAACCCCCCGCTGCTTCCAGCCCTGTGGTCCTACAGAGGCGGCTGGCGATGGTTATAAGGTGGGGTGGAGGTCCGCTCTAAGGGTCTGCTCGTACCAATATTTAACGGGGGCCGTGACACTGCGGTGGCTCCGTCGGTGTAACCGGCGCGTGACATCCCCTTCTCGCTCTGCAGCCTTTCAGTCTAGCATGTGGAATGGAGGCACGTACCAGTCCTGCGCCGACTCCCGCCAGAGCCTCACGGGCTTCCTGGCTTTTTACTTCGGGGCCACAGTGACCGTGGAGATCCGTTCCGAAATTTGCAAGACCAATGACTGCAACGCCCATTTAATGCCCATCAGTATGTATCGCTGGTGGCGGGTCTGATTCGGGGGCACGGGGAAGCCGCTGGGTCGAACCCCCGATCTCTGAGGAGCTGCTATTCCTGGTCTCGCGGAAAAGCCAGGAGATTTCCAAGGACTCTGGGGCAAGCGGGCAGTTTGGGGGGGAAGTTATTTGTCATGGGAAGCAAGTGTGCATGAGACATGTCCAGGGGAGAGAGGGAAGTTTTAATACCTTTGTCCTGGTAAGACCTTCCCTTGCACACTGTGTCCAGCTGTGGTCCCCCAAATTCAAGGCAGATGAATTCAAACTGGGCCAGGTGCAGAGCAGGGCTACTGGGCTGATCAGAGACATGGGGAGCCAATCTTATGAGGGGGGACTGGAAGAGCTGGGTTTGTTTAGCCTGGGATAATGCAAGCTGAGAAGAGACCCGATTGCTCTCAGGAGGGATGTTCTGGGGTGCAAACTGGACCAGTAAGAGGTCACCCTCTAACCATGGGTGCCTTAAAATGCTCTACGTCTGTGCTCACAGCTTGGAGGCCTGCAGTCTCCTGAGTGTCTGTGGGCTGGGCAGCTGGGGTGCAGCGCTCTGCCCCTGGTATCCTCCACCCAACACCCCCGCCCCCCACAGTCCTGGATTTCCCCAGTGCTGCAACGTCTGGCCCTTTTCCAGGCCGGTCAGAGTCACAATCAGGTTGATTTGCTCCTTTAAAGAGACCCAGCAGCTTGCCCCGTTAACACTCACTTCCGTTCAAAAAGAGCACTGGGTTGACTTAGCTGGGTGGAGGCATAGGTTTCCCGTGGGTGCTCGACTCCTCCTCTGCCCCCGGCCCTGCCCCCACTCCACCGCTTCCATGAGGCCCCACCCCTTCCCCGCCCCCATTCCAACCCCTTCCCAGAAGTCCCCGCCCCAACTCGGCCCCCTCCCTGCCCCTATTCCAATTCCTTCCCTCAAATCCCCACCCCGGCCCCGCCTCTTCCTCCCCTCTTCCCCTGAGCATGCCACATTCCCGCTCCCAGCCCCCATTACTGGACAGGCACCAGCGGGCCGGAGCTCCTGCAAGTGGAGGAAGATGGGTACTTCTACTGAGGCAGATTCAAGTCCCTGGAAACTGCTGGATTTTGTCTCTCGAAAGGAGCAAATGCACACGGAGCGAGGCGGACGCAAGCCCTGAGTGGTCCGGCGTGTGCCCCAGAACACAATGGGGGGAAGCAACCTCAAGGGAGAAGACCGATCGAAGTTGGTGGAAGACGCGGGCGTGGGAACACACAGGCCAGGAAGCAACTGAGGCTGGAAGTCAGGATGTTTCTAGCGGCCAGAGGAGAGGGGTGGCGGGACAGCTGCCCGTTGGAGGAGTGGGGGAAAATAATCACGCTAGCTGCCTGAGCGGGATGAAGTGCTGGGTTGATGGCCTGGGAAGGTCCTGCCTGTCCTACGTTCTCCTGCCGCGGTTTCTTCCTGGAGCAAACGGTTCTTTCCCCGACTGCCTTTCAGGGCTGGCTATCAGCAATGTCCGCAATGGCCTGCAGTGCCCGGCCTGCTACGCCCCGGGCTTCGAGAGCTGTGAGAGCAATGAGAGCTTGCACTGCACCGGAGGTGCCAACCAATGTGCTGTCATCGTCGGGACGCTGGCGCAAGGTGCGGCTTCCTTCGCTCTGGGGCGGGTTAAATCCCCGGCGAGCCCGGGGGTGTCCTGGGGCTCGTCCGCGCCCGCTGAGCCGGGGAGCCGGGAAACACCCCTTTGCTTAGCAACAGCTGAAACCATAGAGGCCATCACTCAAAACAAAGGGCTGCATGATCGTGCTATGCCCTGGCTCAAAGCCCCCCTGCTGTAACCACTAGACCCCACACCCTTCCTAGAGCCCGGGAGTGAACCCAGGAGTCCTGGCTCCCAGTCTCCCCTGCTCTAACCACTAGACTCCACTCCCTTCCCAGAGCTGGAGAGCGAACCCCAGAGTCCTGGCTCCCAGCCCCCACTGGACTTTCCAGCAAGACTTGGTGTCCCTTTGCATATTTCAAACATGGCAAGACTGAGCAGAAGCTAAGCCATGTGGGTTGTGAAGTTTCCCAAACCTAGGATTGGTGAGGGTGGGTCCATGGAAGAGAAGCAGAAGACCAGGGAGCAGGGGCAGAATAGCCCAGGACAGAGATAGAACAAGGACTGGGAATGTGGCCTTGGGAAAAGCTAAGGCAGAGCTTTTGGGCAGAAAACTGGCTGGAAAGGGGCTTTGGACCGTGGGCAAATACATTGTTTGTAGCTACGCAGTATTACATCAAAGATAGCCCTGTTTCCAATGCCAATTTCTCATCCTAATGGGAATGACCCTCAAGATCTCAAATTTTTGGTGAACCGCTCTGGTCATAAGGGGTAACAACATTTTCCACCTTTTGCCAAGTAGCAGCAGACTTCTGGGGCCTTGTAGTATTTCCTTAGGACAGTTTGCTTCGTCACACTGTTTCCACCAGTCCTGGAACAGAGGTGTATGCAAACAGCATGCAGGCTGTCCCCTTAATCTCTGTTCAAACTCCAAGGGCTCTCAGGGAATATTTTTGGAGTCAGAGATTCATGCAGAGAACAATTTCTCCTGCTGTTTGCCACAGCTGCTCTGGAAAGATGTTGCATGGAAAACACCGGACCGCAAGCTTGTCTGACTAGGTGAAACATCTGCCCAGAGGGTCATCCACTTCATTGCCTGTGTAGGATGAGAACATTGAACCCCCTAAGAGTCCCCTGTGCTCCAGGAACTCCCTGCAACTCCTCCTTACTCCATGTGCCCCCCACAGCAGGGTACCCCCTAGGCCAGGGGCTCCGCATGGTCCTATCCACGAAAGCATGAGATGCTGTCATACGGCATGCAGGACCTCCATTTGCTAGGTCAGTGATAACGATTCAGAGGCCAGGGCATCTTGCAAAGAAACATGGGTGCATCTTGAGGACCGCGTTGGAAGAAGAGCGGGGTTCCCCCAACCCCCCGAGGTTTATTTTACCTCCGTGCTTGATACTGGTTCCATCGCTGCTGGAATCCTGTGTCCAGTGCTGGTGTCAGGGAGCATTGTGGTAAATTGGAGTGTGTGTGTGTGTGGGGGGGGGGGAGGGTCAGAGAAGAGCCATGAGAATGATCCAAGGCGTGGAAAAACTGGGTTTAAAGTCTAGTGGCCTACGCTACTCAGGATGCCACGTTAGCTGAGAATTAATGAACCGGGCCAAGAGCTATCCCAAGGGCGCTAGGGCTTAGAGACGAGGTCCCTGGAGAACCAGCCTGGGCCCGATCATGGCGTCACAGAAGGGGGTTAGGCCGTGCCGTGTCTGATCTGCTCTGGTTTCCCCACACAGGTGGTGTCGCGATCCCGTTTGCAGGCCGGGGCTGCGCTACCCAGGCGGCCTGTGAAATCAAGACGCTGGAATCGGGGGTGTTCACCTACAAACTGACCAATGTCCAATGCAGCCCAGCACCCAAAGCGCAGACCAGCAGTGCCACCCCGACTCTGGCCTGGGGTCCCTTCACCCTGGGCAGCATCGTCCCCCGGGTCCCCCTTTTCCTCCCTGCCCTTCTGGGGCTATGCCTCTGCTGAGTGGCAGGACCCCCCCGGGCCATTGGTGTCTCAGTAGAACCGGTGCACTCGGCCTTTCCTGTTCCCTGACCTGCCTCAGTCCCCCCCCCCCGTAAGGGGAATAATGGTGAGCTGCCATTGCAAAGGGCTTTGGGATCCCAGGGGGGGGGGGGGGGGGCTTGAGACAAAGCCTGATGCAGGCGAGAAGAGACTCTCCGCTAGAGTTTGGAGCAAAGTGCTGTGTATTATTAATATCCCCTCACAGCTTCTCCCCCAGCCTTTCAAAGATCTCTGCGAGGGAGAAGAACCCAGGAGTCCTGACTCCCAGCCCCACTGTGCTAACCACTAGACTCCACTTCCCTCCCAGAGCTGGGAGAGAACCCAGGAATCCTGGCTCCCAATTCCCCGGAGACTCCAGAAATGGTCCGAGTCCCTCTGTGCATTTCAAACTGCTCTAAATAAAGCATGACCAGAGATGCAATCGCCCAGGAGCGTCCCTGCATGCACATGTGTTTGTGTGTACCAGCACTGACCCTGTCTGCTCCGCTTTCATGCATCTCTGCCAAACACCAGTGCTTCAGGGAGCAACTCTGCCTCCAGAGCTGACTCCAATCAGAGGCTCCTGCTGCCCTTGCGTCTGTCTCCTGTCCCTCCTTAAACATCTGGTTCAGCGACGGCCTTCACACTTATCTCTTTACACAGCCATTCCTCATTCACACACAGAACAGAATTCATTTACACAGAACGTCTTGAGCAGGAACATCAAATTGCAATGCACAAGAAAACAATCACGGCATCCTTTTACTTATTTCAAAATGCTAAACTTACAACAAATTGGTGACCCTCAAAGGTCTGTTACTGCCTTGAAATCAGCCCAGACACAGATTCTGGCTCATGTATCTCTACCCATTGGCCCATTAGGCCATTCCTTTCTGTTATTCAGAAAGGGTGGCTGGCAGGATATGATCAAATCATACATCAATACATTTAATACATGCTACATTATTATTCTTTATCCTTCATTCTAAATTATATAAAATACAAACATAAAATCCTACTACACAGAGAGGTGCTTCTCCCAGCTCATGCCCCCGAGCAGGGAGTCAGGGTTTTGTTTACGAACAGGCAGGGTGATTAAGATAAGAAAAGGCTGGTAAGGAAATTAACGATCTGGAAATCTTTAGATGAACCTGTAAAAGAAGAATCCCACTGCAGTGGGTGGGGGGTGTTGAAGAAACCCCCAACTCCTGAGACTGCAGGGGACTCCGAAGAAATAGCCAAGCCCTTGGAGCCAAGGTTACATTCAGAAAAGGGAGATGTGAGGGGCGTAGGTGAAAAGAAGGGGCCAAACCCCAGGGCAGGGCGAGCAGTGGGATAGAGAAGTTCCCACGCTACCCGTGGTACTGATGTGGCCTCACATCACAGCCCCTCGGGCCTTGGCTACACTCGCGGATTCACAGCGCTGCCGCGGCAGCGCTCTGAAGCGCGAGTGTAGTCGCGCCGCCAGCGCTGCGAGAGAGCTCTCCGAGGGGAGTAGCTTGCAGCGCTGCGAGGGAACGTGCAGTGCTGCAGGCGCTGATCACACTGGCGCTTTACAGCGCTGCACTCAGGGGGGGTGTTTTTTCACACCCCTGAGCGCAGCAAGTGCAGCGCTGTGAATTGCCAGTGTAGCCAAGGCCTCAGTGAGGCAGAGCAGGGCTGTTATCCGCATTGTACAGGTGGGGCACTGAGGCACACACAGACTGAGGGCCAGAGTTTCAAAGGTATTTAGGCACCTAGTGGGCTGTTCAAAAGGACCTAGAAGGTTCGGTGCTTTGTAAACCCCGCTAGATGCCAAGCTGCATCTTTGGATGCCTAAAGACCTTTGAAACTCTGTCCCTAAGGCACTGGCCTGTGGTCAGACAGGCAGTCCATGGGGGAGTAGAACCCACGTCTCTCAGGGCCAGCTCCCGATCCACTGCACCAGCCTTTCTCTCTGCTGCATGCTGCAAAAAGGAGGACTCTGATAGATGGGAGTGAAACCAAGGCGGCCAGTTCTCTGCAACTCCAGCACACGGTCCCATGGGAAGGATGTCACGGTTGGCAGCATGAAAAGCAGCACAGAGGTCAGAAAGGCTGGAGATAGGAGACTCAGATGAGAGGCGATCACTTAACCCCCCCAGGGGTGGCAGGTTCTGCCCCAGGCTGGGCTGTACAGCAATGGCTGCTGGGCAATTTTACACTGTAACTGGAAACCATTTGGTTTTGTCATTTTTTGTTCTGAGTTTGAGGAAAGGAAGGAACGAGAAAGTGTCGTATGAGTACCAGGTGTGTTTGTGCCTCAAATTCTTAGCTGTATCTAGGCCATTGCAGAACAAAGAACAGAAATTGCATCCACAGAGTCCATAAAGTCGAGGATTATTGTCATGATTTGTGTTATTCACTGGGCACCATCTGTGTGCTCAGCACTGTTCAGAATAGGCCAGACAATGGCCTATTCTGCTATATATCTTCTGGTCTATAGCAGACTCCCACCACGACATCACCCTTGTTGCTCACACTTCTAAACCCAATCCAGAGACACTCAGGTTTTTCTGCAGTTTCATACCGGAGCTCTGAGCAGTCATACTCCTCTCTTACATACAACGCAACTCCCCCACCTTTTCTGCCCTGCCTGTCCTTCCTGAACAGTTTATATCCATCCATGACAGTGCTCCAGTCATGTGAGTTATCCCACCAAGTCCCTGTTATTCCAATGACATCATAGTTCCTTGACTGTGCCAGGACTTCCAGTTCTCCCTGCTTGTTTCCAGGCTTCTTGCATTTGTGTATAGGCACTTAAGATAACTCGCTGATTGTCCCGCTTTCTCAGGCCTTGGCTACACTGGCGCTGTACAGCGCTGCAACTTGCTGCGCTCAGGGGTGTGAAAACGCCCCCCCCAGTGCAGCGCTGTAAAGCGCCAGTGTAATCAGAGCCTGCAGCGCTGCACGCTTGCTCGCAGCACTGCAAGCTACTCCCCTCGGAGAGGTGGGGAGAGGTGGGGAGAGCTCTCTACTGCGAGAGCTCTCACAGCACTAGCGGCAGCGCTATGAATTGCCAAGTGTAGCCAAGGCCTTAGTCTGAGACAGGAGTCCTCCCCTCTTGCGTTCTCCTGCTCGTGCTTCCACCCGGTATCCCATTTCCCCACTTACCTCAGGGCTTTGGTCTCCTTCCCCCAGTGAACCTAGTTTAAAGCCCTCCTCACTAGGTTAGCCAGCCTGCTGGCGAAGGTGCTCTTCCCTCTCTTCGTTAGGTGGAGCCCGTCCCTGCCCAGCACTCCTCCTTCTTGGAACACCATCCCATGGTGGAAGAATCCAAAGCCTTCTCTCCGACACCACCTGCGTAGCCATTCGTTGACTTCCACAATTCAACGGTCTCTACCCAGGCCTTTTCCCTGCACAGGGAGGATGGATGAGAACACCACTTGCGCCTCAAACTCCTTTATCCTTCTTCCCAGAGCCACGTAGTCTGCAGTGATCCGCTCAAGGTCATTCTTGGCAGTATCATTGGTGCCCACATGGAGAAGCAGGAAGGGGTAGCGATCCGAGGGCTTGATGAGTCTCGGCAGTCTCTCCGTCACATCGTGAATCCTAGCTCCTGGCAAGCAGCAGTCCTCTTGGTTTTCCCGGTCGGGGCGGCAGATAGATGACTCAGTCCCCCCTTAATTACCCTCCCTGTGCAAAATTGACGGCTTATTTCCAGTCTGAGTCCATCTGGCTTCAACTCCCAGCCACTGGATGGTGTCAGGCGTTCCGCCGCTCAACTGAGGAGCCTGTTATTAAATGTTTGTTCCCCGGGTAGGTTCTGACAGACGGGGATCACGTCACCCCTGAACCTTCACTGTGTTAAGCTACACGGATCGAGCTCCTGGCGTCTCTCGCGCTAAGGCAGATTTCAGGCTCTTCTCTGACCCCTCCCCAAATGACCAACGTCCTTCTGGAATGGGGGGCCCCAGAACAGGACACAGGCTCCCAGCAGCGTCGCCCCAGGGCCAGACACAGAGTTAAAATAACCTCCCTGCTCCTCCTCGAGGTTCCCCTCCCGGCCTCTCAGTTCCTTTTTCTGTTTTCTTTTTTATAACAGATGGGACAACGTCCACAGGCTTCTCCAGAGGCTCATTGACTATAATAGTGGCACTAAAAATCCCTTCCCTGTCACTGCTGGGAATGGCAAGTATGTGAGGAGCAACGTCACCCGATGCAACAACGCAGAGAAGCGTAACTCGGCTACACCGGACAGTACGTTGTGAGGCTGTTTTTATTGTCCCTGTTTAAGAGCCCTATAGACTACACCACACTGCAATTCCCACCTCCGGCGTGGTCCCGCAGCCGGGGCCACACCCAGCCCACGTGGCAGGGGTCTCTTCTGTACGCAGCTGCCGACCCATGGGTGGAGGCAGCGGGGCAGGACCTGCGCCCTGCTGGGGTCATATTTCCTCGAGGGGCACTGCTGGAGAAGTGGAGGAGAAATAAAGATCAGTTCTAATTCAACAGTGATTTAATGCAGGTAAATCCCCCGGGCTCGGCTGCACGGGTTGGAGCCGCTCAGCACGGAGATCTCTTCTGGCCCTACAATCCAGGAATTCTGGCTGGGGTCAGTGGGGCCGGATCCCCAGGGGTGTCCATCGGCCGTGGCTCCATTAGAGTCAATGGGGCCAGACCCCCAGCTGGGGTCAATGGGCCGTCGCTCCATTGGAGTGATGCTGGTTTCCATGAGCTCAGGGTCTGGGCACAGACGGGATTTGTCTGCAGGTTGCTCCGAGCTGGTGGCCTGCACCAGGGGGTAGGAAGCACAGTCTAGTGGTGAGAGCGTCAGCCTTGCAGTCAGGAGAGCTGAGTTGAATTACCTCTGTGGCCTAAGGCAGGTCCCGTAGCCTGCCCGTGCCTCAGTTTCCTCCTCTCTGGAAGGGGGCGACTAGCCCTGGCCTGCCTCCTGATCAATCCAATCAGAGTCTGCGGCGCTCTGGCGATTCCTAGACCCCCCCACCCAGAAGGGACCGGTACGGCCATTACGCCCAACCTCCCGCCGATCACAGAACGTCCCTGGACTCATTTCTGCTTCTCCACAGCAGGTCTGTGAGGAAACCCAGATTTAACAATCGCCGGCGACGGAGAATCCAGCCCGGCCCAGGGCTGCGGAAGGCGGTGAAAGCCGGCTGGCCTGGCCCGGGGCTGAGGGTGCCAGCAGACAAGTGCTGGGGGAACAGCGCCCCCTGCTGCCAGCATGCCCACTGCAACACAGATGTGGGTCTCCCAGCTCTTCAACACCACAGCCACCCACCGATGGGCCCTGGGGGTCAGGGAATAGCCACAGCGCAGGGCCAAAAGTATGTGCCTGGATCTAACCACCCCAGCCCTCCTTGCTGGTGTCACTGCGCTGGGTATTTGTAGAGAAGGGAGGGCCCCCATCCCACCCGCTGCAGTACAGTGCCCCCTAGTGCCACACCGGGGCATTGGGGCCAGCCCTGACTGCTAAGGGAGAGACCCCATCCCACCCCCCACAGTACAGCGCCCCCTAGTGCCACACCGGGGCATTGGGGCCAGCCCTGACTGCTAAGGGAGAGACCCCATCCCACCCCCCACAGTACAGCGCCCCCTAGTGCCACACCGGGGCATTGGGGCCAGCCCTGACTGCTGGAGAGAGCCCCCACCCCACTCCCTGCAGCACAGTGCCCCCTAGCACCAGCCTGGGGCATCAGGGCCAGCCTGGGTCCATCTCCCTCTCCTGTGGTTCACAACAGCCATCACCGTGCACGGCTCCCAGCCCCCCTGCTCTAACCACTAGTCCCCACTCCCCTCCCAGAGCTGGGGAGAGAACCCAGGAGTCCTGCTGTAAACCCAGCATCTCTGCAAACCTGAAAGGGGATGCTTATTTATCCACATTATTGCCAATAAAGAAAGTGGGGGTGGGCAGCGGTGGCAGCAGAATTTGGGGGCACTCGTGGTTATCGGGGGTCAATGGGCCCAATGGTCCTGCCTGGCCGGAGAGTCGATGAATCCACGACAAACCAGCCTGTGTGTCAGAGCCCGGCGGCTGCTTCCGCTCCACAGTCCCTGTTCCCCCGCAGCTCACACCTCGGCTGCCCCAATCCAGTGTCCCAGTGTGGAACCAGCTTCGGCTGGCAGGGGACCCTCGGTTCAGCTGGTGCGGGACCCTTGGTTTGGCTGGCGGGGGACACGGTTTGGCTGGCGGGGGACCCTCGGTTCGGTTCGGAGACCCCCTAGCGGTTGCCTGGGAAAGGGGCCAGACAAGGGCTGGGGTGCCAAGGAAACCCCCGCTGGCTCTCAGGGCACTGCACCCAGCCTGTTATTTCACTCCCTCCCCCAAGGGTTCCCCCGGGGCTGTGTTCAGAGGCTCTGGGGATGTTCCCGTGGGTCGGTTCATCCTCTCAGCCTGGCATCCCCCTATGGAGCTGCCTCCCTCTCCTGGCTAATCCTGGGTCAGCACACGGCTCTTCCCCTCCAGCTGCAAAATTCCCTCAGCCCCTCGTCAGGTTTAAACAAAGTGGGTCCAGAGACTCGCCCATTGGCTGCAGCGCCATGGCCCCGGCCCCTGGCTCACGTTCATAGACTCAGAGAATATCCGGGTTGGAAGGGACCTCAGGAAGTATCTAGTCCAACCCCCTGCTCAAAGCAGGACCAATCCCCAACTAAATCATCCCAGCCAGGGCTTGTCAAGCCGGGCCTTAAAAACCTCCAAGGAAGGAGAACCTGTTCCAGTGCTTCACCACCCTCCTAGTGAAATAGTGTTTCCTAATATCCAACCCAAACCTCCCCCATTGCTCCTTGTTCTGCTGCCTTTCCCAGCATGTTTTCCTGGTTCTCCCCCACCCACGTCCACCCGAGACTCCGCGGAACCGAGCCCCAATTCCTACGGCTCTTTCTCCTGCCGCTGGCCTGATCTCCGCTTTCTCTCCCCTTTTCGCAACATCCGTCCCCCTCCCCGTGGCCCGGTGGCTGCGTTTCCCCTTCCCCTGTGGTTGCCTGGCGCCGAACAGTTGAACTCCCCATCCCAGCCCATGCCAGGTTCCTGTTCAGGGCCTGGCAGCGTCTGCCACCCAACGGCTGCCTGACATTTCTCCTTTTTGCACAGCCGGGGCTTTCCCGCACACACTGTTCCTCCGTGGGGCCTGAACCCCTTGGGATGCTCCCACGATAGCTTGTCCGGCTCTACATCATGTTCCCGTTTGCCCCATTGTCCCCGCCAGGCTGCTGGGCCCCCTGTTAATGCTGGTGGGGGGACAGCAGGGATGGGGCTGCTAAGGTGAACGTGGCTGTCTCGAGGGGTCGTTGCTGGAAGACCATTTCCATTGCAGGCGTCACAGGGCAGAGCCCCCCCCCAGCCGGGTCAGAGCCAACGTCCCAATGGCTCTCGGGAGAGAAACGGGAAAGGGGGGGCAGTTCACCCCCAATTGAAGCGAGGGATTCAGAACCCCAAGGGAAGGAGGTGGGGTCATAACCTGTGGGGGTGGTGACCCCTCTCCCCCAAAGAACATGGGCAAGGGGAGAGATGGGGCCCGGATCCCCTCCTCTGAGGAAGGCAGAGATGGGGTCGTGACCCCAAGAGGAGGGGGGACTGTGACCGGTGGGGGGAGGGGAAACGAGGCGATGACACCAGCGGGGGGAAGCGGGACTGTGCCCCACTGAGAAGGGGGGAGATGGGCCCGTGACCCCCAAGAGGCAGGGGGGAGAAGATGAGGTCTTGGCCCCCAGGGGCAGGGAAGGAGGGGGCCCAGGAAGGTGCACAGTGGGGTCATGACGCCCAGAGGGGAGGGGGCCATGACCCCATGGGGGGGCAGGGAGGTGCGGAGACAGGTTCATGCCTGGCAGCCCCTCCCCCCCGGGACTCAACACCCCCAGCCGCAGCAGAGGAAGCAGAAGGGGAAGTGGGGACCTCATGGGGGGGCTTGTGCAATGGCTCCCCCCCCCGCTGGGCAGCCACAGGCCCGCCCTGCTCCCCCTGGCCGACGTGGCATGAGGAACCCCCCCCAAAGCCCACACCGCGCAGGCTGCGACTGGACGCCCGGAGCCGCTGGGTGACAGGACATGGGGACTCTCCCCGCGAGCCGGAACCGACCCGGCCCAAACAGCGCATGGATGGTTCTAATCCTGGCAGGTGCGGGGTGGGTAGTGGGTCGGGAGTGAGGGGCACCGGCAGAGCTGGGGTGGGGGGGAGCCCAGGGCTGGGCTAGTAGGGGGCTGTAGGTCGGGAGTGAGGGGCACTGGCAGAGCTGGTTGGGGGGCAGGGCTTGGCTAGCAGGGGGCTGTGGGTTGGGAGTGAGGGGCACTGGCAGAGCTGGAGTGGGGGGGAGCCCAGGGCTGGGCTAACGGGGGGCTGCAGGTCAGGAGTGAGGGTCACCAGTTAATAACACCCTCTTCCATCCCCCCAGCCTCCATCCCGAGCTCCTGCCTCCAGCCGGCGCAAGCCCGGGACGGACTCACCATCAGGAGGGAGCCAGCGACCCTTGACGTGGGCGGGGACATGACCCTGGTCGTGCTGGGCATCGACCAGACCCTCCTGGTCTGCAGCTGGTACCGAGGGGCAGAAGCCGGCATTGCCGCAAACTGGATCCTCAGCTACGCCCCGTCCATCACCCCCCAGAAATTCTACGGCCCGGCCCACACGGGGCGGGAGACGGTGGGGCCCAGCTGCTCCCTGCACATCACAGGGCTCAGGGGCACCGACGCCGGCAGCTACACCCTGACTGTACAGGGTCCCGGGTACAACCAGGCCGTCTCCATGAGTGTCTCCTTCTCCGGTCAGTGCCACCCGCCTGCTGGCATGAGAGAGGCTGAGATGCAGCCACCTCTGGGGTGGGGCGTGGGGGCTGGTTATGCAGGGACCCCTCACCTGGCACCAAGATGCAGCAACCTCTGGGGTGGGGCGTGGGGGCTGGTTATTACAGGTTCCCTCTCTCTCCCCAGCCCGACCAGTCCCCTGGTTCCTGGCTGTCGTCGTGGGCGTGCCGTTGGCAGTTCTGGTGTGTGTGGCCCTGCTGGTGACTTTTATCGTGTGTAAGAGACGTCGCGGCTCAGGTACAGCCGGGAGCTTCCCCGTGAGGGCAGCCAGGACGCCTGGGGTCTAGCTCTGGGAGGGGAGTGAGGTCTAGTGGTTAGAGCAGGGGGAACTGGGGGCAAGGACTCCTCGGTTCTCTCCCCAGCTCTGGATGGGGCAATGGGGTCAAGTGGGTGAAAGCAGGGGGGGCTGGGGACCAGGACTCCTGGGTTCTATCCCCAGCACTGGGAACAGAGGGGGTCTGGTGGGTTAGAGCGGACCTGGGAGTCAGGACCCCAAACCCAGCCTCTCTCACATCTCCCCAGGTACCAGCAACCTGATCGAACCCCCCGGGGAGAGAACAGTGATCGTTCCAAAGTAGAAGAACCTGCCCCTCGGGCAGGGCCAGCTGCAAGTGCCAGGAACTCAGCCTGCCTGAGATTTGCCGGTGCCCCTCACTCCCGACCCACAGCCCCTGGCTCCCCCACGCCAGGCTCCCCCGTCCGAGCTCTGCTGGTGCCCCTCACACCCGACCCACAGCCCCTGGCTCCCCCACGCCAGGCTCCCCCGTCCGAGCTCTGCTGGTGCCCCTCACTCCCGACCCACAGCCCCTGGCTACCCCATCACCAGGCTCCCCCTCCCAGCTCTTCTGGTGCCCCTCACTCCCGACCCACAGCCCCTGGCTACCCCAGCACCAGGGTCCCCCCTCCCAGCGCCCCTCACACCCGACCCACAGCCCCTGGCTACCCCAGCACCAGGCTCCCCCCTCCCAGCTCTGCTGGTGCCCCTCACTCCCGACCCACAGCCCCTGGCTACCCCATCACCAGGCTCCCCCTCCCAGCTCTGCTGGTGCCCCTCACTCCCAACCCACAGCCCCTGGCTACCCCAGCACCAGGGTCCCCCCTCCCAGCGCCCCTCACACCCGACCCACAGCCCCTGGCTACCCCAGCACCAGGGTCCCCCCTCCCAGCGCCCCTCACACCCGACCCACAGCCCCTGGCTACCCCAGCACCAGGCTCCCCCCTCCGCTGGTGCCCCTCACTCCCGACCCATAGCCCCTGGCTACCCCAGCACCAGGGTCCCCCCTCCGCTGGTGCCCCTCACTCCCGACCCATAGCCCCTGGCTACCCCAGCACCAGGGTCCCCCCTCCCAGCGCCCCTCACACCCGACCCACAGCCCCTGGCTACCCCAGCACCAGGGTCCCCCCTCCCAGCGCCCCTCACACCCGACCCACAGCCCCTGGCTACCCCAGCACCAGGCTCCCCTGTCCCAGCTCTGCCGGTGCCCCTCACTCCCGACCCGCAGCTGTTTCGGAGAGGCAGAAAAGGCCACTTTTCACAAACAATAAACATCCAGTGCAAATCTCTTTTGAGCCGTTCTAGGTTCATTGGGGTTCCCAACGGGAGGTCGGATGGTTTGGCCTCGCGGTGCTAACGTGTGGCTGGATTTTAGCATCTTCCTCTGCCCCAGACACTGGGGGAATCATTCAGCATCTTTGCATCCCATTTCCCCACCTGTATGATGAGACTAATAATATAGAGATATCCTATCTCATAGAGCTGGAAGAGACCTTGAAAGGTCATTGAGTTGAGTCCAGTCCCCTGCCATCACAGGAGGATCAAGTACCATCCCTAACAGATTATTTTTGTTCCAGATCCCTAAGTTGCCCCTTCAAGGATTGAATT
This sequence comes from Emys orbicularis, assembly GCF_028017835.1. Lineage (NCBI taxonomy): Eukaryota > Metazoa > Chordata > Testudines > Emydidae > Emys > Emys orbicularis. The sequence continues at coordinate 22,534,784 of NC_088702.1, read as the reverse complement.
TATAGCCCTAGGTTTATCAAGCCAATGCTCAAACCACTGAGCTATCCTTCCCCCTCTAATAGCCTGTCATTGGCTTGTGGGGAGGCTAAACATTAAATAAACGGGGTTCTCATGGAGCAGAGGCCTAGAGGCCATAAAAGAGCCACCGATCGAGTGACTGAGGCTGTTCATTACTGGCCCCATCTTGCCCTGGGCTCTGGATTTGACTCCTAGCGCTTCAGAATTCAAAGCGTGAGCAGTTCCCAGTGGCGTTAAAGGGCTGTATCATGCTAGGAACTGTGGCAGCGGGGTGTGGACCAGCCGGTCATGGGAGACACCCCATGCACTAAATGGAATACAAAGGTACCCCTGGGTTGGCTTTCTTAACCCCAAACTCATTGATAACCTAATAAAGTCCAGATCACACCTTCTCCTGAGACCTAGCTGCTCCTAGAGTTCCTCTTTCCACGCTGCTCAGCCCGCACCCTGGGTCCTCTCTTACCTCCAATCCGCAGATTAGCAGCTTTACTCAAAGGGTATTGTGGGTAAATACTAGGAGGCTGTTACCCATGGGGCGCTACCTATGCGAGAGGAGAGAATGGAGCAGGTGAGCCCGTTGAGGGGCTGTCTGGGGTCAGTCGAAATTTTTTCCCCGCAACTAAAAGTGGCTTTTCAAGAGAAACCCAAATTTTAACCCCAAAACTGATGGCAGCAGAGAGGGGAAAGAAAGTCTTTGAGGAAGGAGAAACGTGATCTAGTGGACTAGAGCAGGGCAGGGGCGAAGGCGGGATACCGGGCTAGATGGGCCTGTTGGTCTGAGCTGGGTGATGCTAGGAAATTGCAGTGTCATGGACTGCCTCTGTGGATGTGGAATCAGCCCTGTGCTGTCAGGACTGTGTCTGGTATCTCCCAGCCCACAGGCAAAGGAGGGTCATTAAACTTGATGACTCCCCTTCATGACAGAGCCCCTTAGCACAAGGGGATGACTGAAGCCCAGAGTCCAATCAGGTCTATTACTGTCCCCTACAGCAGTGGTCTCCAAAGTGGGGTTCGCGCACCCCAGGGGATGCACAAAAGGATCCTTGGGGGTGCGCGGCAGGAGGAGCGTTTTTTTTTTTTTGCTTCGTCAGTTCGGGCAGGAGTCCGAGCGGCTTTTTTTTTTTTTTTTTTTGGTAGAGCCGGCACGGCGGGGGTGCGTGCTCAAAATTTTTTTACTGATAGGGATGCACGATCAAAAACGTTTGGAGACCACTGCTCTACGGCATCAATCGAGAGCCAGCCAAGGGTCATTTCTTACCACCATACTGCTACCACTAAGTCATCACATCAGTAGCATAAAGGACCCTTGAGCAGTCAACCCTACCTGTAGTCCTCTCCTCAAACCATGAAAACAACCTCCTTCCCCTCCTGTGGTGGGATGGATATGCCACTAGCCAAGGATGCAAGACTGACTTTCTGCTTAGGGTGACCCAGGGCATAGTCTTTGCAGGTTTCTTGCCCTTTGGTCCCACACTAAGGACGACGACATTTCAGTGCCTCTACACTGTCTCTTGACATTCCCCCCTCTCCTCCCCCCCACTTTAATTTTTGCCCCGTGATTCTTTCTGGTGTTTGTGGGTTTGGTCTCTGGCTCAGGATGGCTGCAGCATCCGTAAGGGAAAATATCACCCAGAAATGACCCCTCCAAAGAGCCACGTTCACCATGGGACCCTCCTCTCCCTACCTGGGGGACCTGACTCCTCTATCCCCCCGCCACCCCATCGGCATTAACGGACGAGGACTCGGGGTGGGGGGCAGCAGCCTTCGCTCTGCTGAGGCTGTTCCTCCTGGCAGGGACGATGGGATGAATGGGGAACATTCTGGAGAAGGAGCCGGATAAGCTGTTGTGGGTGGGTGCATGGGAGCATCCCAAGGGGTTCAGGCCCCACGGAGGAATAGTTTGCATGGAGGAGGGAGTTAGGAGTGAGGAATTCTGCCCCATTTTAACAGCCCCAGCTGTGCAAAAAGGAGAAACATCCGGCCACCGTTGGGTTGGAGGATGGTGGCTGGGAACTGCTGTATTTGTCTGGAAAACAGAGATCCAGGCCACAGTGGGGGCATTAGATGGTTTCCTGGCAGAAGGGGAAGCAACTGGAATGAGGGCAGGGTGTGGGGTGAAAAGGGCGAGGGACTGGAACTTGGGGAGGCACAAGAGGGATTGGCGATGAGGGATTGTCGGGCTATTGACTCAGGGGAACGTGTTGGGAAAACAAAACTGGGACCCACAGCCTTTGGAAAACCACCAGGAATGTAATCCAGGGCTGGGAGCTGCTGTTAGCGGACACAGCGGCTTTAAAGCAACAGGAGTCATCTTTGGCATCACAATATTTGCTGGAAAAACCAAATGGTCCGTGGGAGCATTGTGTGCGGCCCGTGAGAAGCAGGTCGCCTCCAACGGTTGGATTAGGAGAAGGTTTACTGGAGAGACTCGAAAGGCAGAGAGGAAGATGTGGCCAGCACTAAAATTGCCGGATTCTGACTGTTTGAGTGGGGCTGGAGGAAGAATTGAGAAATTTCAGCAGGGAGTTAAATAAAGTACAGATGGTGGTTTCGTAACAGGGAACACGGGTTTCATTAGCAGCTTATCCTCACTAGGACTGAGAAGCCCCTGAAGGGTTAAAATCCATGTGCATTTTATATAACAACCTGGTATATGGATTGTGCCAGCTCTTTTCCAGACCCAAAGTCCAGAGTATGGTCAAGAGACCAGAGGCCTAGCAAATAGTGATTCGCTAAGAGAAAAGCAGAATAAACAAGATAACATTGCCTTTGCTAAGCTATGCTTGGTCAGTAGAAATGCCAGATGTTGAAGCAATAATTTCATCCAATGTTTCAAATTGAACAAAGGATCCCTGTTCCTATTGTGTTAGTCTCTTCTGTAGGGAAACGTTCTTCCCACAGATCCAACCCTGAGTTTATGAAAAGTTGGCACATGTCAGTATAAAATATGTCATCCTTCCACCTCCCTTCCCAGGGACCAATGCCCTGCCTTAAGACATAAAGGAGACAATCTTTATTGTCAGATACTTTCACTGTTTCTTTGCTTTAACCCCTAGGAATGTTCCTGTTGGACAATCAAAGGAGTTGGTCCATTCCTATGGACCCCAAATCAGAATCCAACATATATATTGTCAAGGCTGTATCCCTACTTTGAACTTTAGGGTACAAATGTAGGGGCCTGCATGAAAACTTCTAAGCTTATCTACCAGCTTAGCTCTGGTCCGCTGCCACCATCTTAAGAATTCCCTCCCTGGGAAGCCTTGAGAAACCTTTCACCAATTCCCTGGTGAATACAGATCCAAACTCCTTGGATTTTAAACAAGGAGAAATTGACCCTTCCCCCCTCCTTCCTTTCACCAACTCCTGGTGAATACAGATCCAAACCCCCTTTGGATCTTAAAACAAGGAGAAATCAATCAGGTTTTTAAAAAGAAGGCTTTTAATTAAAGCAAAAGGTAAAAATCATCTCTGCAAAATCAGTATGGAAAATAACTTTACAGGGTAATCAAACTTAAAGAGCTCAGAGGAATCCCCTCTGTCTTAGGTTCAAAGTATAGCAAACAAGATAAGCACTCTGGTAAAAGGTACATTTACAAGTTGAGAAAACAAAGTAAATCTAAGACGCCTTGCCTGGCTTTTACTTACAATTTTGAAATAAGAGAGACTTGTTTAGAAAGATGGGGAGAACCTGGATTGATGTCTGGTCCCTCTCAGTCCCAAGAGCGAACAACCCCTTAAACAAAGGACACACACAAAAACCTTTCCCCCCCCCAAGATTTGAAAGTATCTTGTCCCCTTATTGGTCCTCTGGGTCAGGTGTCAGCCAGGTTACCCGAGCTTCTTAACCCTTTACAGGTAAAAGGATTTTAGAGTCTCTGACCAGGAGGGACTTTAGTACTGTACACAGTATGGCTGTCACCCTTCCCTTTATAGTTATGACATATATATTTTATACTAATAACATTTTATCAAAGTATTAATTAAATGTTAACTTGCTAACTTGAGACCATGGGCGGAGACATTATGTAACCTGTTAACCATTGGCTAATGTGCTATCTTGTCTTGCTGCAAAACCTATCCCGGGGTGTGGAACTGCCTACCCCGTCACTTTCCCTCACCCATGGAAAATCCATATATTCCATTGTAATCAATTGATTGACAGTGTCTCTGAGCCTAATAAGCCAGGTGACACTCTGCCAGCACTGTGTGTAATAAACTCCTATGCTTGCCCTCTACACGGTGTGGATTTATGTCCTTCACCCCCTTTCCAATGCAACAAACACAGCATCTCTTGGTGGGCTGAAACATTTACTCCCCCAGCCGAACTGTGGTTCCCCCATATGCAAAACTGTAGGTTGAGCTGTGGGTCTACTCTGTGTCACTTGGCCTGGGACATCAAAAGACTTAACAAGTGTATACACCTGACCGGTTGGATTGTACAAGGACACCCTTCGCTAAAACAAAGGGTTGTGGAAAAGCCTTTGAGCGTGTTGAGTTTGTCTGGGCTAAGCAGGCAAAGCAAATCAGTCACGCTCGACTTCCAAAAAAACAGAGTGGAGTTAGGTTTTTAACCCAGGAACAAACGGTTGGGTTTGATTGTTTTTTTCTCCTGTTTATTCAGCGGTTTGTGGTTTTCTGTGATGACAGATGAAGCCATGGTGGGTTGAATGCATGGGCGTGTTTTCTTTTTTTAAATAAGTGGTCAATTGACGTGTTTTAAACCATGGAAGGTTACGCTGCTAAAGGCAAAGGCGGCTCTTACCAAACTAACATCCTGGGTTAAGAAAACGCAGGCTTGATTCAAGGCTGCTCCAGCATGGGCTGTGAATGGAGGGTCAAGCCACCCGGACCGAAGGCTGTTGCAGCACAAAATGTCTTGAGGTGTTTGCTTTGTGTTTGCCACATGTGGCGGGTTGTATATTGGAGACAGCGTTGCAGGTCAGAGCTCTGTGCCAAGCGAAATTGCCACGGCGCTCAGCGATGTTGCTGGTGAAACAGATGGGTAAAGACCGCTGTGAAGAACAAGTCCCGGGGGATTTTGACCCCCTTTGGGGGTTGCAATTGGCTTGTGAATCCCAAAGCGCCTTTAAGAAGAAGTCTTTTCAAAAGAGTGGGAAAATGCTTGGGGAAAAATGTCTCAGGGGCTAAATATTACACAAACCGAGCATGTTTAACCTCTCGTGCATGGCGTTTTCATGGGCTGTGGGAATGGGCCACTGCAAATAAATACACAAGCAGCCAGCAGAGGGGAAAGTTCAACTTCCTATTTTGGGCACATGGCTAGAAGAAGTGATGGGGGGTGATGGGGCTGCGGTTACCTAGGATGCCACTAGGGGGAGCCAGAGTCCAAGTGACATAGAGGGATGGAACCTCATGGGACAGAAGCACGCTCTGCCGGTGCCCCTCACTCCCGACCCGCAGCCCCTGCTAGCCCAGCCCTGGGCTCCCCCAGCCCTGCCAGTGCCCCTCACTCCCGATCTGCCGTCCCCTGCTAGTCCAGCCCTTGGCTCCCCCGTTACCTCTGCCGGTGCCCCTCACTCCCAACCCACAGCCCCCTGCTAGCCCAGCCGAGGAACTTGGAGAGGAGGAAGCCGCACTGGTGGGGGTCGCGGGGAGGTTACAGACAGGTACGTGTATTGATTGCTGTGCCCCCACTCCAGAGCGGCTGGGCTGGGCCATGAGGACTCCAGGGCAGGGAAGCCGGGGAGTGAGGGCGCGCTGCTCACAGGGACACACATGTGTGTGTGTGGGGGGAGGGCATGCGGGGGACATCAGGAAAGGGTAGCAGCACAGACAGACACATGGAGCAAGGCTCAGCCCCTCCACCAGGGGGCAGCAGGGACACACACACACACACACACACACACACACACACACACAGAGCAGGGCTCAGCCCCTCCAGGAGGTGGCATCAGGGACACACACACACAGAGTCATACTCAGGCTGTGGGCCTCACTAGGCGGTACAACTTGAAACACAGATTCTCTTGCTCAAACGCTCCTGTCATCCGTGCAGCCCCCCCCAACCCCACCTCCCCCCAGCCCCACCTGTGGCACGCACCAGGAGTGATTCCTGCAGCGTAACCATGCCAGTCCCCAGACAAACGATGCAACGTGCCGGAAATGCACATCAAGGAAGCGGTTTGCTGTGTCACTTCGGGAGTGTGCCGCGCCCTGCATCCCCGCCCGACGCCTGACTCAGAGCGACTCAGCATCGCGTCGGCCAAACAGCGGCACCCGGGGGACGAAATCCAGGCTCGAACCAAGGGGGGTTTTTTAGACCCCAGAGAACTGGACGCAGTTTCCTCCTGGAACAGGACCAGGTGCTCCGGAGAAGCTGAGTGGAAGTGGTCCCGGAGGGGATCCCACCCTCTGGAACCAGAGTTGCTAGCGAAAATAACAGTGACAGCATAGGCGCCGACTCCGTGGGTGCCCCGTGGCTGGAAAAACAGTGGGTGCTCAGCACCCACCGGCAGCCCTGCCAATCAGCTTCTCTCCCTCCCTCCAGTGACTCCCGCCCACCAAGATCACCTGTTCAGTGGCCTGCAGGAGGCGCTGGGGGAGGGGGCGGAGCAAGGGTGGGAAGAGGCGGGGCAGGGGCAGGAAGAGGTGGGGTGGGGCGGGGCCTTGGAGGAAGGGGTGGAGTGGAGGCAGGGCCTGGGGCAGAGCGGGGGTCTAGCACCCTCCGGGAAATGAGAAAGTCGGCGCCCGTGGGTGACAGAAAACCTTCACCTTGATTTCGTCTGCAGCGTAGCCGCAGCCACGTTGGTCCCAGGATGTTAGAGAGACAAGGTGGGGGAAGGAACAGCTTTGATTGGACCAGTTCTCTCGCCAACAGAAGTTGGGCCGATAAGATGTGATGTGGAGCAGAATTTTGCAGGAAATGTCCACTGGAAAGGACTGGCCCGAGCCTCCAATTTTCATAGATGTTATGGCCAGGGGAGACAGCTGCACTCACCTCACCTCACCTGCCTAACACGGGCTGTAGGATTTCCCGAAATAATCCCCATTTGGACAAAAGCAGATCTTCTAGAGAAACAGCCAATCTTGCTTTTAAAATCGCCAGGGATGGAGAATCCACCGCAGGGCTTGGCTAGCTGTTCTACGGGTTAATTACTCTCACTGTTAAAAATGTGTGCCTTAATTCTCATCTGGATTTGTCTGGCTTCAACTTGCAGCCATTGGATCGTGTTAGACCATTGCTGGATTGAAGAGCCCCCGATCCAATTTCTTTCCCCCATTAAAGACTGTGATCAGGTCACCCCTTCACCTTCTCTTTGTTACACTAAATACATCGAGTTTCTGGAGTCTCTCACGCTAAGGCAGGTTTTCCAACCCTTTAATCATTCCTTGTGGCTCTTCTCTGACCCCTCCTCCATTTATCAACAGCAATAACGGGACACAGGATTCTCAGTTTTGAACTGTTCTTTGTGGTCACAAGAACTAGAAACTAATATCTTTTTATTTGACAAAAGTGGAGATTTTCACGTATTCACCTGACTCCAGGAACTGAGGCTTGAAGAAAATCAGCAAACATTGAAAGAATTGGCTGTGCCTGAATGGTGAAATCTTTCACCAGACTGTTATCCTGTTTTTTTGACTATTCTAAATGAAAGGATCCATAAAGCTACACCCCACTGGGTGTTGGCTTCTGGTCTGTTGTCACTGCTGTAACTTCCCTTAGCATCACTGTGAGGTGCATGGTATTTTTAATAAACCGCATCCTGCTACTTCCTGCTTTCTGTATGAATCAGTCGATGTAAAGAACAGATATGCTAGGAGGCGAGCTGGAGAGTATGTGTATTTCATGGGCTAATATACCACTTCACTGAAACCACAACAGCTCTGTGTGAAGTGATTTTCCTCTGGTCTGTGCATAATATCTCACCTAGAGCTGGTTTATGGGCATTCATAACTTCCCCATAGCCCCAAACACTTCCCCCTTAGATTGGTGGCAGTAGTGGGACCCTTGGTCTTCCCCCAGGTATCCGGTCTCGTGCCTCTATCTGGCTTACAGTGGAATTTTGCAATTCTTCCACTCTTAGACCAAGTGTGGGCACAACACCCATGTGTACTGACCATTTATTCCTAGCCTGGTCCAACTAGGCATCTGTTTAGAGCTAGCGGGAATGTTCTTTTGCTGGAAAACACCATTTCAGCAACACCGAAATTCCCCATGGGACTGTGTCAATTTTGATGAAATTTCATTTTGGGGGGAAAGATGGAAAACAAACAAAAGCATTTCAATACGGCCGCAGCTTCGACCTCTTTGGGAGGGAATGTTGTGATTTTTCATTTCTTTGTGAAAGATTTTGATCTGTTTTGTTATAAAATTGCGTAAAAAACATTTTAAAACATCAACATCGAAACCAAATGCTTTGATTGACCCACAACGAATGTTTCCCCCCCAAATACCCATCTAGCAGGAAGCATTGACATTCATGATTTGCATTCGGATTTGTAAAGAAACACAAACGTCACAAATTTTCCCATAAATTGGCAGTTCCTGTTCCCGCACAGCCCTGCATCTCTCTCTTTCGGGAAGCTGTGATCGCTTCTATCCCGTAACGAGCCTTCTTAAAACAAGGAGGTTTATTAGCAAATAGAACAAAGCAGCAGAGAAACCGATTTCCAAACAACAAACAGCCGACACTGACGCTTCCGTGCATCTGAAATACATTTCGCTCCAAGCTAAGGGCTTGTCTATGTGGGGACATGAACACCTGCTTTGCAATGGGAGGAGATCAAAGTGCAAGAGGAAACTTTTAGTGCGCAGTAGCAAGGTCCGTGCGACAGCTAGTGCACTAAGTGCACCTAAGTTAGAGGGGCTTCCCGAGTCACGGGACAAGAACACACACCAACTCCCTGTCCCTTCACAAACTCAGGAGCTCTTGGTCCCAATTTCCTTTCCAGAGAACTCGTGTTCCAACCTGCGCATCTTTGTCAGGGAAACATTTTGGTGGGGGAGGTTTAGGTTGGATATTAGGAAACACTTTTTCACTAGGAGGGTGGTGAAGCACTGGAATGGGTTCCCTAGGGAGGTGGTGGAATCTCCATCATTAGAGGTTTTTAAGGCCCGGCTTGAGAAAGCCCTGGCTGGGATGATTTAGTTGGGGATTGGTCCTGCTTTGAGCAGGGGGTTGGACTAGATGACCTCCCGAGGTCCCTTCCAACCCTGAGATTCTATGGTTCTATGATTCTATGAAACTCCATTTATTAAAGCACCACCTGTCTGCGTCTCGGCCCAGTTACCACCCTGCTCACTGGCTTTTGTTACAGGCCCGAGGGGTGACATCTTCCCTTTGCCCAGTCTTGGAACAACGAGCGCTTTGATCTTGGTCAAGGTGTCTGTCCCGCTTGGCATAAGGGGGGCCCCTAAGTAGGTCGGGGTCTGTGCAGCACCCAGCGTGATGGGGGTTCCAGGGACGATCTCTCCTCTGGACTCTCCAGTTTGTCCCCATTTTTCCTGCAGCGCTGTGCCCAAGATGGACCCAGTTCTCCAGCTGGAGCCTCTCCAGTGCTGAGCAGAGCAGGACAATGACCTCCCGTGTCTGACCTACGACACCCCGGTGAATGACCCCAGAATGCTACTGCAGCGTGGCTTTGTGACTCAGGTTCAATTTGTGACCCTCCTTGACCCCCAGATCCTTCCCAGACGTACAGCCTGTCACAGAGTCCCCGGGCGATGCTCTGGAACTGCTCCCCACAAAGCCAGGCAGGACTTTGGGGAGCTTCCTCTCCCTTGGAGCAGACCGTCTTCAGGGCAAGAAGCTCACACGGCTTCACCTCCTGGGTCTGACCTTGGAGCATTCAGCATATGCCCCTTCGTGCGCTTCCCACAGCGAGTCCGCCCAGGCGGGGTCCTGGGGAAGCCAGAAGACCTGCACGCACCCCCACTTCACAGTCAGACATGACTCTCAGCCAGCCAGTAAAGCAGAAGGTTTATTTAGACGACAGGAACACAGTCCAAGACAGGTCTTGCCGGCACAGACAACAGGACCCCCCCCAATTAGGTGCATCTTGGGGTCCCAGGGCACCACAGCCCCCTTGGGAGGTCAGAGCCCCGTCTGCCTCCCAGCCCTTCCACCAGCCAGCTCTGAAACTCTCTCTCTAGCCTTTGTTCAGTTTCCTGGGCCAAGGTGTCACCTGGCCTCTAACCCCTTCCTGGGTTCTCAGGATACATGCTCAGGTATTCTCCCTCGGCCAGTCTCCCATCCCCCAATGCAGACCGTCCTAGCCACACTCCCCTCTCAGCATTCAAATACCACATTAAGAACAGTCCCAGTTCGTCACATCTCTCCCCCCTTCGAGACCGAACTGCGCGAGGTCACTTCAGCCAGTGACCCGGGGAAGTTCAAACCTTCCCACATTCCCATGGATGCCCCCGCATCCCTCCCATTCCTTGGTGAGAATTACACCAGGCCCTTTCAGTTTCACGCCCCCCCTTAGGTCAGGTGTGCTCGATGGCACTCGTAGTTCGCCTGTGGGAAGGCTTATGTGGCCCGTGCCCTTTTCCCACCCCAATACCCCTGGGGTTCCAACTGGGCTGGGGTCTTCTCCCAGCGCTCCAGTCTGGAGGACGGTGATTCAGGCTCTCTTGGTTCAGAGCCCCCCTTTTGACCTTGGCCACCCTCTGGAAAGGGTCCTCTATGCTGGGCAAGGGTCCTAAAGCCGTTTTCCCCTTGTCCCGGGCCTTCCTCCCCCTCTGACAGGGGTCACAGGATCGGCAGTACTGTTGGACAGTAACAAAGATCCCTGGCCAGTAAAAGTTCTGTAGCAGCCTCTGCTGGGTGCGCCAGGTTTCCTGGTGCTCTGAGAGGGGAATATCATGGGCCCGGTACAGCAGCTGGCGGCGATACTTCTGGGGTACCACCAGCTGCCTCCTGATTCCCCCTGACTCCATTTTCCCCGGGGGAGCCCATTCTCAGTACAGGAACCCCTTCTCCCACAGGAACCTTTTCCGGCCACCTCTCCCCATGGTCTGTACCGCACCGAGGTCGGCCAGGTCCCTTATCTTCCGCAAGGAGGGGTCTTTCTGCACCTCGGCCTGGAACTCAGCAGCTGGGACAGGGATGGCCACCTGCTCTCTCTTGCCGGCTGGGTCTGAAGCCGCAGCCTCCCTGAGCCGTGTCCCTGGGCGTTCCCTCCCCACCAGGTTAGGGTCCTGCACCTCGGGCAAGGCACCCTCCCCCAGGTCAGGGCGCAGTGCTCCTCGCCGGCTCTGACTGCGGGTCACAACCAGGGCACCCTGGGGGTTGCTTGGCCAGTCCTCCAGGTCCCCCCCATCAACACCTCAGTGGGCAAATACGGGTGTACCCCCACGTCCTTGGGGCCCTCCTTGGCCCCCCATTTCAGGTGTACCCTTGCCACGGGCACCTTGAATGGGGTCCCGCCCACCCCCGTCAGGGTCAGGTAGGTGTTGGGCACCACCCGATCTGGGGCCACCACCTCGGGCCGGGACAGTGTCACCTCTGCGCCCGTATCCCAGTATCCATTGACCTTCCTCCCATCCACCTCCAGCGGAACAAGGCACTCTCTCCGGAGGGACAGCCCTGCGCCCACCGTGTAAACCAAAAACCCTGAGTCTGGAGCATCCAGCCCCCGAGAGGAGCTGGCCTGGAGCTCTCCTCCCTCCTTAGCAGGCAGTATGCTGCCAGCCCCACTTCCCTGGGAACGCTGCCTCTCGTCCGGCTGGGTCTCTACCCAGTCAACCCTCTGTGGGTTGGGTCCGCTCAGTCTGTCCCTGAGCCTGAGGCACTGGGTCCGTATGTGGACTCTTTGGCCACAGTGATAGCAGCCCATGTCCGTGGGTCCCCTCAAGCGGGTTGGACGGACCTGAAGCTGGATGTTCCCCTTTGGTGGGGGTTCTCCATATTTCCTCGCTGGGAGGTCCCATGGTGACTCTCGCTCTGCGTTGTGGTGGGACTGTTCCTTTGGGACTCCTCCCTGTTATCCCCTGCCCGACTGTTCACAAACTCGTCGGCCAGCTGGCCTGCGTGCTACGGGTTCTCTGGTTTTTGGTCCATCAACCATCACCTCAGGTCGGTGTCCTCCCCCTCCTTACGCTGGGCCAGGAAGCACTTATCAAAGCTCTTTGCAGTCTTGGGTCCCCCCTCACTCACCGCAGCCGGGGCCCCACTGCTCCTCAGCCTGGCCAGTTCCAGCTCATGCTGACGCTGTTTCTCCTTCTCTTCCCACTCCAGCTTCAGTTCTTGCTTCCTTAACTCAAGCTCTTCCCGTCTCATCTCCCATTCACATTCCAGCCACATCCGTTCCAGGGACTGGGAGCTCCGCCGGGACGATCCCCTGCTGGCCGCCGGGGTCGGGTTGCCCTCGGTATTCGCTGGGCTTCCCCCAACCCCTCCCCTAGGTATAGGTAGGCAGGGTCTCGGGATGTCCTCGGCAGCAGTCTGACCCCTCCCAGCCATGTCAGGCCCCGGGGCCCATGCTGCATCCGCCGGGCGGCTGCCCTCAGGGACAGGGCTCGGTTCATCCAAGCGATCCCTCTCCTCCAGCTGGGCAATGAGCTGTTCTTTGGTGGACCTCCCAATGCGCAGCCCCCTCTGCCTGCACAGCTCCACCAGGTCGCTCTTAAGGCGTTTAGCATACATCCTCCTGCTGGCCACTCGCCGGCCTGTGCTCTCCGCTTTCCACCGTTCCCGGGGGACCCCTAGTGTGCCAGCCCCTCTTCAGATCACCCCCTCTCTGCCAGGGTCGAGCTGCAGACTCCTCTGCCCCGGGACCGCTCGCTGCGATCCCCCGGGGGACCCTGTTACTGCAACAGTCCTTCTCACTGGTCACACATTCCCAGGGGTTAATCGCCCCCTGAAATCATTCCCCCTCTGTTTTACTGCTTCCCGGTCACTTACTGCAGGAAGCGCCGTCCACAGGGTGCAGTACATCCCACCGCTGCCACCAGTTGTCACGGAGTCCCTGGGCAATGCTCTGGAACTGCTCCCCACAAAGCCAGTCACTACTTTGGGGAGCCTCCTCTCCCTTGGAGCAGACTGTCTTCAGGGCAAGAAGCTCACACAGCTTCACCTCCTGGGGCTCTCCTGGGAGCATTCAGCATATGCCCCTCCGTGCGCTTCCCACAGCGAGTCCACCCAGGCGGGGTCCTGGGGAAGCCAGAAGACCTGCATGCACCACCACTTCACAGTCAGACATGATTCTCAGCCAGCCAGTAAAGCAGAAGGTTTATTTAGATGACAGGAACACAGTCCAAGACAGGTCTTGCCGGCACAGACAACAGGACCCCCCCCCCCAGTTAGGTCCATTTTGGGGTCCCAGGGCACCATAGCCCCCTTGGGAGGTCACAGCCCCGTCTGCCTCCCAGCCATGTCACCAGCCCGCTCTGAAACTCCCTCCAGCCTTTGTTCAGTTTCCCGGGCAAAGGTGTCACCTGGCCTCTAACCCCTTCCTGGGTTCTCATGTTACATGCTCAGGTATTCTCCTTCACGGCCAGTCTCCCATCCCCCAATGCAGACCATCCTAGTATTCAAAGACCACATTAAGAACAGTTCCAGTTCGTCACACAGCCATTCCCCAGTTTGTAGCTGTGCATTGGGGTCTCCCTTCCTAAGTGACGTTCTTTGCTCTTGTCTTGACAGAATTTCCTCCTGTTGATTTTGGACCAATTCTCCAACTTGTCCAGGCTGTTTCAAACTCTCAGCCTGCCCTCCAAAGTGCTTGCAACCCCTCCCGGCATGGGGTCAGCCACGGATCTTAGCGACATGCTCCCCACTCCATTATCCGAGACATTAATAAACATATGGAACAGTACCGGTCCCAGGACTGGCCCTGGGACCCCACTAGACGTCCTCACAGTTTAACCATTAATAGCTACTCTTTGAGGAGGGTCTTCCAACCAGTTGTACACCCACCTAGTGGTGATTTCTTTGAGCCCTCATTTCCCTGGCTTGCTTATGGGAATGTCAAAAACCCAACGAAAATCAAGCTCTATCTCATCTTCGGTGTCTCCGCCGTGCGTTAGGCCGGGAACGTTGTCGATCTTCTGAAACACCCATCCCCACACCTCCCACAGGGTTGCCCAGGGCATCAACTGCTCCCCACACATTTCAGTTATTATTTTGATTCCCTTAGTTACTGCCAGCAGTAACCAGGATCCTGAGGTTTTGCTGCTGCGTGTTCTTTCTCTCGCCGCTTCCGTTCTCTATCTGAACCAGCCTTTGGTTCTGCTATAAAGGAAGGAAGGGTGGGGGCTCTGGCCACGGCTGGTGACTGAGACTTCAGAGAGGGAAGCACCTGGGTCCGCTGAAGCCCACGATAACCAAAGGTATGTTTATTATTCTTCATTCTACGGTAGCAGCCGGTGGCTCCGGTTAGCGATGGGCATCCGGGAGCGCCAGGTGTTGTACGCACGTACTGAAAGGGTACTGTCTTCCCCAAAGATCTTGCAGTAGAAGATCAGGGTTCCTGTTGTTCCAGGCGGTGGACAGACCCCAATATTGTCTCTGTTGTGCCGGGTGCTGCACAGATCCCAGCCAAGATCAGGGCCCCGTTGTGCCAGGCGCTGTGCAGACCCTGACCGAGATCAGCTGCTGCGTATGCAGCTCATGACAGACAGTCTCTGCCTTCAAAACACTTGCACTCTAGATAGACCAAGGAAGGATCAGTCTCTCCACTTAACAGATGGGGGAAACTGAGGCACAGTGTGATGAAATGACTCAGACGGGTGTCTGGGGCTGACCCAGGAATAGAACGTGGGTGTCCTGAGTCCCACTGGGAACAGTGCTGCTCAACATGGCCATACATTGCTAGATTATTGGGCTCAACGGGTAGTGATCAATGACTCCATGTCTAGTTGGCAGCCGGTATCAAGAGGAGTGCCCCAAGGGTCGGTCCTGGGGCTGGTTTTGTTCAATATCTTCATTAATGATCTGGAGGATGGCGTGGATTGCACCCTCAGCAAGTTTGCAGATGACACTAAACTGGGAGGAGTGGTAGATATGCTGGAGGGTAGGGATAGGATACAGAGGGACCTAGACAAATTGGAGGATTGGGCCAAAAGAAATCTGATGAGGTTCAACAAGGACAAGTGCAGAGTCCTGCACTTAGGACGGAAGAATCCCATGCATTGCTACAGACTAGGGACCGAGTGGCTAGGCAGCAGTTCTGCAGAAAAGGACCTAGGGACGAGAAGCTGGATATGAGTCAACAGTGTGTCGTTGTTGCCAAGAAGGCTAACGGCATTTTGGGCTGTATAAGTAGGGGCATTGCCAGCAGATTGAGAGATGTGATCACTCCCCTCTATTCGGCACTGGTGAGCCCTCATCTGGAGTACTGTGTCCAGTTTTGGGCCCCGCACTACAAGAAGGATGTGGAAAAATTGGAAAGAGTCCAGCGGAGGGCAACAAAAATGATTCGGGAGCTGGAGCACATGACTTATGAGGAGAGGCTGAGGGAACTGGGATTGTTTAGTCTGCAGAAGAGAAGAATGAGGGGGGATTTGATAGCTGCTTTCAACTACCTGAAGGGGGGTTCCAAAGAGGATGGAGCTCGGCTGTTCTCAGTGGTGGCAGATGACAGAACAAGGAGCAATGGTCTCAAGTTGCAGTGGGGGAGGTCTAGGTTGGATATTAGGAAAAACTATTTCACTAGGAGGGTGGTGAAGCACTGGAATGGGTTCCCTAGAGAGGTGGTGGAATCTCCTTCCTTAGAGGTTTTTAAGGTCAGGCTTGACAAAGCCCTGGCTGGGATGATTTAGTTGGGAATTGGTCCTGCTTTAAGCAGGGGGTTGGACTAGATGACTTCCTGAGGTCCCTTCCAACCCTGATATTCTATGATTCTATGATCTGGAAAAACCTGTGAGGTGATCAAGTTTGCAGATGATACAAAATTACTCAAGAGAGTTAAGCCCAAAGCTGCCTGCGAAGAGTTACAGAGGGATCTCACCAAACTGGGCATCAAAATGGCAGAGGAAATTCAAGGTTGATAAATGCAAAGTAATGCACATTGGAAAACATAATCCTAACTATACATATACAGTGATGGGGACTAAATTAGCTGTTACCACTCAAGAAAGAGATCTTGGAGTCATTGTGGCTAGTTCTCTGAAAACATCCACTCAATGTGCAGCGGCCGTCAAAAAAGGGAACAGAATGTTGGGAATCATTAAGGATGGGATAGATAATAAGACTGAAAATATCATGTTGCCTCCATATAAATCCATGGTACTCCCACATCTTGAATACTGCATGCAGATGTGGTTGTCCCATCTCATAAAAGATATATTGGAATTGGAAAAGGTGCAGAGAAGGGCAACAAAAACGATGAGGGGGATGGAACAGCTTCCATATGAGGAGAGATTAATAAAACTGGGACTTTTCAGCTTGGAAAAGATATGGCACAGGGGGAATAGGAGAGAGGTCTATAAAATCATGAGTGGTGCAGAGAAAGTGCACAAGGAAGTGTTATTTACTCCTTCACATAACACACGAACCAGGTGTCACCCAATGAAATGACTAGGCAGCAGGTTTAAAATAAACATACGGAAGTACGACTTCACCCAGCGCACAGCTAGCCTGTGGCATTCGCTGCCAGGGGCACCATTTCAGATTGGGGGGGAAACTTTAACCATCATTCCAGGAGCTATGTAGGCAGCTGAAATCTTTAGTTTTTTGGCAGATAATAACTTAGAATTAGGTGGCAGGCGCTCTGTATCTAATTCCTATATGAAGAAAGAAAAATATAGATACAAACCCCAGTGAAAGCCCCATTTTACATTTATGTGTAAATTTAGAACAATCAGGAGATAACATAGCAAGATATTCCCACCCCAAGCCTTGAGGGATCGTAAGAGAATAAGAACGGACAGACTGGGTCAGACCAATGGTCCATCTAGCCCAGTATCCTAGCTACTACCAGAAGATGATGCCAGGTGCATCAGAGGGAATGAGCAGAACAGGCATTGATCGAGTGACCCATCCCGTCATCCACTCCCAGCTTCTAGCAAACAGGCTAGGGACACTTAGAGCAGGGGGTCACATCCCTGCCCATCCTGGCTAATAGCCACTGATGGACCTATCCTTCAGGAACTTATCTAGTTCTTTTTTGAACCCTGTTATAGTCTTGACCTTCACAACATCCTCTGGCAAGGAGTTCCACCGATTGACTGCGCGTTGTGTGAAGCAATACTTCCTTTTGTTTAGTCATTTCACTGGGTGACCCCTTGTTCTTCTGTTATGAGAAGGAGTAAATAACACATCCTTATTCACTATCTCCACTATCTCCGAAAACATTTTATAGACCTCTCTCATATCCCCTCTCAGTCATCTCTTTTCCAAGCTGAACAGTCCCAGTCTTTTTAAACTCTCCTCATATGGCAGCTGTTCCATCCCCCTCTTCATGTTTGTTGCCCTTCTCTGTACCTTTTCCAATTCCAATAGATCTTTTTTCCGATGGGGTGACCAGATCTGCACACAGTATTCAACATGTGGGCATCCCATGGATTTCTATAGATCCAATATTTTCTTTTCTGTCCTGTTATTGATCCGTTTCCTAATGATTCCCAACATTCTGTTCCCTTTTTTGACTGTCGCTGCCCATTGAGTGGATGTTTTCAGAGAACTATCCACACTGACTCCAAGATCTCTTTCTTGAGTGGTAGCAGCTGATTTAGATCCCATCATTGTATATGTATAGTTGGGGTTATGTTTTCCGATATGCATTACTTTGCATCTACTTTCCTATATCAGTTTTGAAGCCTTAATACAAAAACTAACATTTTAAAGTATATTACCTTTTGGAAAATTATAAGCAGGCAAATATATGCACTTTTAATTTGTGTATCTCATTGCTCATGAAAAAGTTGAGTCTAAAGTAGTTGAGTTTCCCCTCAAACATTCTTCTAAAACATGGAATAACTAATAAATTAGAGAAGTTCATTTTGGCACTAGCTTAATAAAAAGGAAGAACAAAAAGCTTTTCAGGTGATAATTGGAAAGAAAATATGACAATAAATTGGCCAACACGGGTTTCCCATCAGCTCTAAGAAACCCGAAGGTGTATTTCCAGTAGATAACAATGTTATCACCTTTTTACAATGGTGATGCATTTTCTTTTCTTATGAAGTTACTCAGTAACTAGAAATAAAGTCTTAAAGATTGTAATCTATTTATACAATGCATTTGATAGTTCTCCAGCACAAATGAAACACCCGCCAGTTCAAGGAACTCAAGGTGTAAAGATTCCAAACGTAAAAACCAATTTATAAATTGAACAAAGGGCTGAAATAAAAGCCGGTTTTAGCCTCTGGAAGCTGTTCAGTTTTATAATGTCCTATAGGAATCCTGAGTATGGATCTACAGTGACCCAGCTGGGTGATTCTCAACGTGCCTTAAGGAAAACACAATCTGACACGAGACGTGTCAAATGTTATCAAGCAAATTTGCCCCCTAACCAATGTCATTTCTAGGGCACATTCAGATACTAAGGAAGTTGGGAAAGAGACCTGTTTCCAGGCTGTAACAACCTGGTACGATTAAGAGCCCTCCAGGAACTGTGAAAAAGTCCCAGGGTCCATAGACTAATTGAAGAAAGAAAGCATTTGTATTTGCTGATGGAGACGCCGAGGTACAGACAATAACACCCTCTGGTTTCCATGAGGAGCGACTGAAACATCTCAGGGCAGCACCGACGGTGACACAGGAAATAAAACTGCCCGGCTTTGTGGGGGAGACTCCTGGAGCTCAGCACTCACCAGGTCCCTTCTGTGGGCCAAGGCTGGCCAGGACCTGCCCTCCCCTGGCTCCCATCCCACCAGCGGGGGACCGATGACCTATTTCCCCACAGGAAGGGCTTTGAGTGCCCGCTGGTGCCAGGGCTGCGAGCGCTGCTGCTGGCTGCGGGGGCTGGCAGGGGGGCTAATGGGCACCCAGACTCTCCCAAGCCGGAGGGGGCATATGGGGAATCTCGTTATACCAGCTCTGCTCAGGGTGGGGGCGGACAGAGCCATACAGACAGCTCCCCCCTCCCCCCCGCCCGGCCACAGAGCAGCAGCAGCCCACACAGCCGGGGATTTACATCCCACAGCCTGGCGCCAAGGGGAGGGGCGGGGGGGAGCTGTCGGTGCAGCTCCTGGGGGACAGCCCTGTCAGCCAGCAGCCACGTCCCACTCAGAGGCCAGCTATGGGCTGCGGCTTCCTCCAGGGAGAGCGTGAGGCAGCGGATCATTTTCCTGTTTGCACCCTGCTGTGGTGGGAAACTCGGGGGATGGGGGGCAGAAGCTCCCCTTGCTCTCCCTAAATGGCGCCCCCGCCAGGGGATGTTGTGAAACCCAGCAGTATAACTGGGTTCAGAAGACAATGAGATCAGTTCCTGGAGGATGGGTCCATCAGTGGCTATTAGCCCCCTGCCCTGGGTGTCCCTAAACCTCTGACTGCCAGAAGCTGGGAGTGGCCGACAGAGGCTGGATCACTTGATAATCGTCCGGTTCTGTTCATTCCCTCCGGGGCACTTGGCACTGGCCACTGCCAGACACAGGACCCTGGGCTAGACGGGCCATTGCTCTGGTGATGCGGATATATTTTCTAGTGGTCTTAACTCGTTTCATTTTCTTTCTAGTCCCATCCACATTGTAACTCTCAGGTTCAGACCGCCGAGGCTCAGAGACCTGATCAGTCCCAGCTCAAACACACCAGGTCCGTGGCTGAGACGGGGAGAGAACCCAGGAGTCCTGGCTCCCAGCCCCAGTGTTTGCCTGTTAATCACCTGACCTGTCAGCACTTGCTGTCCTACAGGGCCCACGTGACCTTGTGCTCTGCTCCATCATGACAAAAGTGCTCGTCACCCTCTGCGTCCTCGGCGCTCTCCAAGCGACCGCAGCAGCTCAGAACGAAACGGGTGAGTCACCAGCGGTTGGGGCCGGCAGCCTGAGCTGTGGCCACCCCATAGGGGACAGGAGGGGTGTGGTCCTGCTTTAAAGAGCCTGTGAGCCCTCTAGCGGTGCTCACTGTGTTCTGTGATTGAGACACCCCCAAACTCCAGGTCGTTTGGGGATAACGTCGGTTGGAAAATGGGAGGTCTCAGGGGGTCCCCCCCAATGGAAATTTCAAGCTGTCCATGGAAAATCGAAACATGCAAAATTTCAACCCTGAAACGCTGCTGCAGTGCCTTGTGGGAGCTGTAGTTCAGGGACCTTGTGCTCTTTCTAGGAGGGGAGTGGGTCTAGTGGTTAGAGCAGGGTGGGGCTGGGATCCAGGACTTCTGGGTTCTAGTCCCAGCTCTGGGAGGGAAGTGGGGTCTAGTGGTTAGAGAAGGGCCAGCTGGGATTCAGGACTCTTGGGTTCTCCCCCCCCCCCAGCTCTGGGAGGGGAGTGGGGTCTAGTGAGTTAGAGTGGGGGGCAGTCTGGGACCCAGGACTCCTGGGTTCTCTATCTGTTTCTGGGAGGGGAGTGGGGTTGAGTGGTTAGAGCAGGGGGCTGGGAGCCAGGACTCCTGGGTTCTCTCCCCAGCTCTGGGAGAGGAGTGGGGTCTAGTGGTTAGAGCGGGGGGGGGGCTGGAAGCCAGGTGCATCATGAGACATGTAGTCCAGGTAGGAGAATACGAGCAGGAGACAACTGAATTTCACCTCCCATGATGCACCGGGTGCTATTTCTGGCTTCAAATATGACCATTTTTGGCCCCCGAAATCAATTCAGTTTCTGGCTGTTCAGCATTTCAGCCACAGGGGGCAGGGAGGGCAGAGTGCAGTCTCGCGGGTGGGGAAAAACAAAGACAAAACAACCCCACCAGCTACCCAATGGGCTGTGGGTGGGGAACTAGCCCTGCCAATCAGCAGGAGGTGTGGCCCAGCTGGCTCTGATCAATCACCAATCACTGCCGAGGCTGCGGGCAGTGGGCGGAGCCTGAAGGCTATATGAGTCGGACCCCGCGCACTCCAGGAGGGCCGGGGGGTGAGAGGTGACCCACAGCAGAAGGGGTCGCTCAGCCGTAAGCCCTAGAGACAATGCCAGAGCTGGGTCTGACCCACGGTGTCATGTGCGGGCACCGATCAGAACTTCTGTGAAGAGACCTGCGCATGGAGAACTCACAGGGAAATGGGCTCGAAGCAAACAGCTGCAGATGATGGTGAAAGCTGTGTTGATGCACCCCTGTTTTGTAAGAACTGCTACGTCCTCTGCTTTCCTGTCTGCCCCTCACCTCAGTTTCTGGGGCGGCTGGGTCATCTGGGCCCCCAAGCAATCGGGGGGTGACATCAGAATATTCAGCCCTTTGCCAAGATCCATTTTCCATCCATGAATCGCTGGAATGGGAAATTTTACGCTGCCGTCGGGACCCGGCGGGGTAACATTTGCGGGTTATTATCAGGTGAACGCAGAAGATGTCACAGCCCCTTGGTGGTTTGATCTGCTCCTCAGCCCTGGAGTGGAATAGTGCCCCCTTGAGTGAGGGTGGCTGTAGGTGAGCGGGGCTATTGCACACTTCCAAGGGCTTTTGCACACTCAACCCTTTCCCCCGGGCCACTGGGTAGCAGTGCCAAGTCCGGGGGAAACTGAGGCAAGCAAAATTGGGAAGCCAGACGTTGGTTGGGTACAAAGATGAGTTTTTCTCCCTGCCCCCCCTCTCTTTTCAGGGACACCTCTGGCCTGTTTCTATTGCAAATCTGGGCAAAGCTGTCACACCGTCCCCCAGACCTGCTCCCCGCCCCAGGACGCCTGCATCATCGTTCAAGAACACAACACGCTCGGTGAGTCCCGTCGTGGCGGCTGTGGGAGGCGCCCGTGCGGCGGGAACCCTGCTCTTGGGCGCGTTTGCCATGCGGCTCCCTAGCTTCCTGAGTCTGCTCCCGAGGGCGGTCGTGGGGTCCCCATCAGCGGAGGTTTTCTGACCAGGTTGGACGAACACCTGTAAGGGCTGGTCTAGGTTGCCTTGGTCCGCCCTCAGCACCGGGGGCTGGACTGGATGAGGTCTCTTCCAACTAGCGGTGGTATGGGGCGCTCGCCGGGTGATCGCAGGGAGCCCCCCAGCAGCAAGGGGCCCCCCAGGCCTGGGGACTCAGTTTCTTGTCCCCAGGGACAATATGACAGCCAAAGGGAAGTGCCCGCCCCACTCAGCATCATGGCCTAGGGATGGCAGCCCCCCCGGTGGGATGATGCCACCCCCCCTGTGGTTTTGGGGGGGCAACGCTAGTCAGGACCCTGGAATTGAGCCTAGCAGGGAGGGCACCCTGGGACAAACCCCCCACTGCTTCCAGCCCTGCGGTCCTACAGAGGCAGCTGCTGATGGTTATAAGGTGGCGAGGGGTGGGGGGCGCATCCTGGAACGGCCGCGGCTCAAGGGCCATCCTGCTGAGTGAGGAGCCAAGGAAGAAAATGTAGAGGGAACGGCTGGGATTCAGGGCCCGATCCCCTGAGGCGCCCAACTCTCCTAGATCAGGGCCTTGGGCGGGAGGCCCCTCTCTCTGCCTGGGACGCTCTCTCCCCTGGAGGTGGGCGCCCAAGTCAGGCCAGGCATTTCCCGTTTGGAAAGAAACAAGGGAGACCCACAGGCCCGGCTAATCTCTGCTCTTGGAGCTGCTCTGACTGGGGCAGCTAACAGAATGGTCCCTGGGCTGGGGAGAAATCGGCTGTATCGCCCGGTGATTAGCGCCCTCACCTGGCTGTGGGAGACCCACCTCTGAGGATCTGCTCATGCCAATATTTAACGGGGGCCGTGCAGCTGCGGTGGCTCCGTCAGTGTAACCGGCACGTGATGTTCCCTTCTTGCTTCGCTGCCTTTCCAACAGGCGCGGAGAATTCGGGCACGTACCAGTCCTGCGCCGACTCCCGCCAGAGCCTCACGGGCTTCCTGGCTTTTTACTTCGGGGCCAAGGTGGCCGTGGAGATCCGGTCAGAGATTTGCAAGAGCGGTGACTGCAGTGCCGAGTCCACGCCCTCCAGTATGTACCACTGGCAGCGGGTCTGATTCGCAGGCGCGGGGAAGCCGCTGGGTCGAA
Organism: Emys orbicularis; assembly: GCF_028017835.1. Lineage (NCBI taxonomy): Eukaryota > Metazoa > Chordata > Testudines > Emydidae > Emys > Emys orbicularis. Next base: position 22,511,809 of record NC_088702.1, on the reverse strand, counting down.
CCCCAAACCTCCAAGGCGCTGCTATTCCCGGCCTCGGGGAAAAGCCAGGAGATTTCCGAAGACCCTGGGGCAAGCGGGCAGTTCGGGGGGAAGTCATTTGTCATGGGAAGCAAGTGTGGATGAGACACATGCAGGGGAGAGAGGGAAGTTTTAATGCCTTTGTCCTGGTAAGACCTTCCCTTGCACACTGTGTCCAGCTGTGGTCCCCCACCTTCAAGGCAGATGAATTCAAACTGGCCCAGGTGCAGAGCAGGGCTATGGGGCTGGTCAGAGACATGGGGAGCCGGATTTATGAGAGGGGACTGGAAGAGCTGGGTTTGTTTAGCCTGGGATAATGCAGGCTGAGAGGAGACCTCATTGCTCTCAGGGGCATCTTCTGGGGTGCAAACCGGACCAGTAAGGGGTCACCCTGTAACCATGTGTGCCTTAAAATGCCCTACTTCTGTAGCTTACAGCCTGGATGCCTGCAGCCTGTCGTCCCCTGAGTGTCTGTGGGCTGGGCAGCAGGTGTCCAGCGCTCTGCCCCTGTACCCTCCACTCCGTGGCTGCTGCTTGCAAAGGTGACCCCAACCCACGCCCCCCTGTCAGAGGCACAATCCGGTTTGTTTGCTCCTTTAAAGAGACCCTGCAGCTTGCCACAGTACCAGCAGTTAACCATCGCTTCTGTTCAAACACAGCACCAGGCTGGCTGAGATCAGTGGTTTTCAACCTGTCTGAGATGTCCAAAGGAGTCCGCACCCCCATTCGGAATTCTTTAGGGCCATTTCGTACCGACCCTTTTCTTCAATCCCTTTGGTTGAAGAACCCATCTCGGCCTCCGTCGCTGGACAGGCACCAGCGGGCTGGAGCTCCTGCACGCGGAGAAACATGGGTCCTTCCACCAAGGCGGGTTGAAGCCCCTGGAAACTGCTGGCTTTTGTCTCTCCAAAGGAGCAAACGTGCGCGGAGCAAGGTGGACGCAAGCCCTGACTGGTCCAGAGTGTGCCCCAGAACACGACAGGGGGAAGCAGCCCTGAGGGATAAGAATGATAGAAGTTGGTGGATGAGGTGGGTGTGGGAACACACGGGCCAGGAAGCGACTGAGGCTGGAAGTCAGGATGTTTCTAGTGGCCAGAGGAGAGGGGTGGCGGGACAGCTGCCCTCTGGAGGAGTGGGGGCAAATAATCACGCTAGCTGCCTGAGCGGGATGATGTGCCGGGTTGATGGCCCGGGAGGGTCCTGCCTGTCCTACGTTCTCCTGCCGCGGTTTCTTCCCGGAGCAAAACCTTCTTTCCCCGGCTGCCTTTCAGGGCAGGCTATCAGCAACGTCCCCAACGGGCTGCAGTGCCCGGCCTGCTACGCCCCGGGCTTCGAGAGCTGCGAGAGCGACGGGAACCTGCGCTGCACGGGAGGTGCTGACCAATGTGCTGCCGTTGGCGGGACACTGGCGCAAGGTGCGGCTTCCTTCACTCCGGCGCGGGTTAAATCCCCGGGGAGCCGGGGGGTGTCCTGGGGCTCGTCCGCGCCGGCTGAGCTGGGAAACGTCCCTTTGCTTAGCAACAGCTGAAACAATAGAGGTAGGGATAGAACCCACATGTCTTGGCTCCCAGCCCCCCTGCTCTAACCACTAGATCCCATTCCCCATCCACAGCCAGGGATAGAACCCAGGAGTCTTGGCTCTCAGCCCCCCTGGAGATTCCAGCAAGACTTGGAGTCCTTTGGCATATTTTTGGTGATCCGCTCTGGTCAAAAGAGGTAAAAATATTTTACCCCCTTTGCTGAGCAGCAGCAAAATTCTAGGGCCTTGTAGATCAGTTTCCCACTGGAGGAGAAATCCATGGGGCAAAGTCTAGTATTTCCTTAGGGCAGCTTGCCTGTTTACATTGTTTCCACCAGTCCTGGAACAGAGGTGGGTGTAAATGGCATGCAGGCTGTCCCCTTAATCTCCGTTCAAACTCAAGGGACTCTCAGGGAATATTTCTGGAGTCAGAGATTCATGCAGAGAGCAATTTCTCCTGCTGCTTGCCACAGCTGCCCTGGAAAGATACCACATGAAAAAAACCGGACCGCAAGCTTGTCTGACTAGGTGAAACATCTGCCCGGAGGGCATTGCTTCTGTAAGATGAGCACACTACACCCCCTCAGAGCCCCCTGTGCCCCAGGAACTCCCTGCAACTCCTCCTTATTCCATGTGCCCCCCATACCCAGGTACCCCCAAGCCAGGGGCTCCGCATGGTCCTATCCACCAAAGCATGAGATGCTGTCATACGGCATGCAGGACCTCCCTTTGCTAGGCCAGTGATAACGATTCAGAGGCCAGGGCATCTTGCAAAGAAACGTGGGTGCATCTTGAGGACCGTGCTGGAAGAAGAGCGGGCTTCCCCCAACCACCAGAGATTTATTTTACCTCCATACTTGATACTGGTTCCACCGCTGATGGAATCCTGTGTCCAGTGCTGGGGTCGGGGAGCATGGTGGTAAATTGGAGTGTGTGTGGGGGGGGGGGGTCCAGAGAAGAGCCATGGGAATGATCCGAGGCATGGAAAACCTGGCTTTAAAGTCCGGGGGGTCTACGCTACGCAGGACGCCACGTTCACTGATCACAGGGGTCCTTCCTGGCCTGAGAATTTATTAACCGGGCTGGGAGCTACCCCAAGGCCACTAGGGCTTGGAGACGAGGTCCCTGGAGAACCAGCCTGGGCCCGATCATGGTGTCACGGAAGGGATTAGGCCGTGCCGTATCTGATCTGCTCTGGTTTCCCCACACAGGTGGTGTCGCGATCCCGTTTGCAGGCCGGGGCTGCGCTACCCAGGCGGCCTGCGGCATCAAGACACTGGAATCGGGGGTGTTCACCTACAAACTGACCAATGTCCAATGCAGCCCAGCACCCAAAGCGCAGACCAGCAGCGCCACCCCGACTCTGGCTTGGGGTCCCTTCACCCTGGGCAGCATCGTCCCCCGGGTCCCCCTTTTCCTCCCTGCCCTTCTGGGGCTATTCCTCTGCTAATGCCCCATCTGCATGACTGGCCACCCCACAGGCCATTAGTGTCTCAGTATAACCAACGTGCTCTGCCTTTCCCCGCGCCTGACTGTGCCTCAGTTTCCCCCTCTTTGTAAGGGGGATAACAATGGCGAGCTGCCCTTGCAAAGGTCTTTGGGATCCCTGGATGGGCAGGGGCTTGAAACAGTGTCCGATACAGCCAAGAAGAGACTCTCTGCTAATTCCGTTGGGGTTTGGAGCAAAGTGCTGGGTATTATTAATATCCCCTCACAGCTTCTCCCCCAGCCTTTCAAAGATCCCTCCGAGGGAACAGAACCCTGGACTCCTGACTTGCAGCCCCCCAGCTCTAACCACTAGACCCCACTCACCTCCCATAGCTGGGGATAGAACCCAGAAGTCCTGGCTCCCAGCTCCCCGGAGACTCCAGAAATGGTCCGAGTCCCCCTGTGCATTTCAAACTGCTCTGAATAAAGCATGGCCAGAGATGCAATTGCCCAGGAGCGTCCCTGCATTCACTTGTGTTTGTGTGTACCAGCGCTGACCCTGTCTGCTCCGCTTTCATGTGTCTCTGCCAAACACCAGTGCTTCAGGGAGCAATTCTGCCTCCAATCAGAAGCTTCAGGGCACAGCAAACCCACCTGCTCTTGCACACCTCCCTCCACACAAAAACCTTGCACAATTCCCCCACCCCAGAACTAGCAAAACCCCAGCACATCTCCCTGCGAGTCACAATCAGAAAAAGTCCTGCCCAGGCTAAGTGTAACAGCGCCACCTGGTGACACCTGCCCTAACAATATTCTGCCTGAATAAAAATATCCATTCACTATTTACATGTTGTTATGCTGAAGGTTGCTAAGGGCTGCCAACGGGTGACTCTTGGGTGCAAAGACAACCCCAGATCACATGAAAGCTGATGGCTGTGGCAAGCACCTGCCTTCAGGCTCAGTGCAAGGAGCAATTAAGCCCCTCTAAATAGCAGAAAGAGCTAGGAAAATAGAGGTGACCACCCAAGGCACATGGCTGCTCAGAGCTGAGCCCCGTGGGCTGTGGGGAACCCAGGCACTAGGAGGTCGGCTGCAGCTGCCGTGCCGTGGAAGAGAGCGAGCTGCAGCTAATATCAGCAGACTGGGTTGTGTTTTCCTCCATCGCGTTTCATTGCAGAAAGGAAGAGCAACAGCCAAGAGAGGACTGCAAATATTCCAGTGTTGCCAGCACTACTGATATGTGGTGCTTTGTTAGAGACCCTGCTCCGGGAGTCACGGGATTAGGTGAAAATTTCAGCTTTCATTAAAAAAATAGGTAAATTTCTAATAGAGCTGATTGAAAATTTTCCAGTGGCTAATTCCTCAGCCAGAGGCTGCTCTACATGGAGTGTCTGCAAGACTAATCAAGTCTTTGTAGGCTCCCAGGGGGTCTCTGTGTTTATATGGCCCAATATGAGTGAATCCCAACCAGCTACCACTACCAGCAAGTAGATCGACGCACATGTCTCCTTGACTGTGACTGGGGTCCCAGTGGGGGCCAGCTATGGTCACTCAATTAGGATGAACTGCAAAGAATGGGCAGTCTGTGGCGGGTTGGATCACAGAAACCCCCTTGGAACTGCCACCTGATTTGCTTTGACTACCTCTGAGCCTGTTTTTCCTGCCAGCCTGGGACTTCAGTGCCCTGCCTGGTTTGAGCCAGACCCGCTAGCCTGCTCCAAACGCAGCCCCAGGTCTGAACCACGTCCCCCAGCGGCTGCAGGCTTAACTAAAAACAGAAAAAAAGAAGTGCTCCTGTCTCTAACACTCAGATGCCCAGCTCCCAATAGCGTCCAAACCCCAAATAAATCCATTTTACCCTGTATAAAGCGTATACAGGATAAACTCATCAATTGTTCGGCCTCAATAACACTGATAGAGAGATATGCACAGCTGTTTGCCCTCTCAGGTATTACTACATACTCTGGGTCAATTAATAAGTAAAAAGTGATTTTATTAAATACAGAAAGTAGGATTTAAATGGTTCAAAGTGATGACAGACAGAACAAAGTGAATTACCAAACAAAATAAAACAAAACACAAACAAAATAAAACAAAATTACAGATGAAATCTCACCCTCAGAGATGTTCCAGTAAGCTTCTTTTACAGACTTTTTCTCACCGCAAGCGTTTTCGCTGGGTCTGCTTCCTTATCCCTGGCAATTAACAGATTTTTCAGTTCCTGCTCTGTGGCCTTTTTCTTAAAAGACAACCCCCTCTGTGAGCACAATTCTTCCCGGCTTTTTCTGTCAGGATCTCGATCATGGGTCACTCACTGTAACTGATTTTTAACCCTTAAACTCTCCAATATCAAAATTAAATTTTGACAAGCTGGTGGTTCTGATTCAAAAAGCCATTTAACCCATGGTAATGTGTATCCAAGCACGACTACACCACTGTGACCGGGGTCCCAGTGGGGGCCAGCTGCGGTCACTCAATTAGGGTGAACTGCAAAGAATGGGGCAGACAATCCCCATGAAGCTGGTGGATGTTCCAATACTTAGATTCACCAAACCAGCATAAAACAGCTTCTTTATTACCTTACTGGTTACTCAGACGTCCAAACAACACAGTTCCCTTCAAGTGACCCAGCCTCAGGCCTCCATCCAGGTACCCACGTCAAACATAATGAAAACTTCTGTAAATCTTATTTCATCCTATAAAAGAAAAGGTTCTACCAATCCCAAAGGATCGGACACATCACCTCCCAGGTTAAGGAATGTTTCAGATCTTAACGTATCGGGGGGTAGCCATGTTAGTCTGTATCCACAAAAACAACAAGGAGTCCGGTGGCACCTTAAAGACTAACAGATTTATTTGGGCATAAGCTTTCGTGGGTAAAAAGAAGTGGTTTTTTTTACCCACAAAAGCTTATGCCCAAATAAATCTGTTAAGTCTTTAAGGTGCCACCAGACTCAGATCATAACCAAATACACGCTACAGCCAATTTTTATTAACTAAACTAAACTTTATTAAAAAACAAAAGAGAGAGAGTCTGGTTAAAAGATCAATCTACATGCAGACATGATTTCAGTTCATTGAGGTGCAGATTCACAGCAGAGATGGTGAACTTCGTAGTTGCAGAGAGTTCTTTCAGAAATAGTTCATAGGTTATAGTCCAATGTCCAATATCACCTTCAGAGCCTACCAGCATAACTGGGACCTCAATCTTGCGACACAAACTTCCCCTGATGAAGCCTAAGCAGATCTGAGATGACAGAATCAGGACTCAAGGATCTTTTATACAATTTCATGTCTTTTGACAAGTTGGAGTTCCTGGGGGAACAAAAGGGAATTAGGATGACATTGAAGGAGGTCTATCACCGGTACTGAGCTATACAAATTAACGTACAGCCATTTGCTTGTTCCTCCACCATCCCCAGTACATTTCAAAGAGAGATGAATACAGAGATATCCCATGTTTGCGATTCATTTAAATGACAGGATGTTCTTTTGACCTCTGAATGATCAGAATACAGCACAGACAGGGACTGTTGATTACATTGTCCACTCTACTCATACATATGTAAATACACAAAAACTGAAACATTCTCTCCCCACATGTCTTTTGAGGGTTATTTATTTTGCAGGATGTTTAACCCTTTCTAGCCATGCGTCACACCCAACACGCTATCACTACCCGCAAGTGGATCCAGGCACGCTTCTCCTTGGTGACGGGCAGCAAAGGTGGAGGACATCAACTCACCCTTTTCCTCCAGGCCCTGGCTGGGTCCATCCCATCCTGACCCCCCCTTTCCTGCCAGCCCCCTGGGTCCCACTCATTCAATAAGACCTCTGCAGTCTGGGTGGAGAAGGACAGCTTGGTTCTAATTCCCCTCTGCCACCAACCCCCTTTCTCAGTCCAAAACCCATGGAAGTCAGTTGGGAGTCTCCCAGTGTAAGGACTGGTCTTTGGATGGGGTCTTTATTGTCCCACCATTAGCCAGGGCAGCTGGCAGGACCTTGGCTGGCAGGACAAATACTCGGGACCCCACTCCTGACACCAGCACTTCTCCTGGGGAAGTCTGTGCCCTCCCATCTGGAGTGGCTCCCCTGCTGGTGTCGGCAGTGGGAAATCATTGGAAGGTCTTGCAGTTATCAACTGGACTAGGTTCTGGGTTCGATCACTGGCACAGGGCTGGGGACTCAGGAGATCCGGATGCAACTCCCCACCCTGCCACTAGCTCCCTGTGTGACTCTGGGGCAAATCCCGTCTCCTTGCCTCAGTTTCCCCATTTACAAAATGTGGATAATGATCCTTCTTTTGTCTATTTAGACTGCAGTCTCTTTTGGGGGGCAAGGACTAACCCTCATTGTATGTCCCAATTTGGGGGGTGTGTGTCTGCACAGCACCTGGAGCAGTGGGGACCTGATTGCAGTTGGGGGGCAGGAGGGGAAGCTGGTGTGGCTGTCTCTCCACTTCCACCTCTGAGGGAGGCCACGGCTCCTCGCAGTTTGGTCTGCGATAGACTTTTCCAAGCAAAGATAAAAAATGGGGGGGATTAGCGGTTCTCAAGGGGCCCCAGCCTTCAAGCAGGACGGGGCCGTAAACAGTCCAGGCTCTGACCTGCAATCAGGCAGAGCTGTAGCCTTTTATTCACCCCACCTTTAAGCAGGGCTCAGGTAGGGGTGAGCGCCACATGCAGTCTATGGGGCTCAGATAGGGGTGACCGAGGAGCGCAGGCCCCCTGGCCCATGGAGGGGGAGTCCTGGCACCCCAGGAGTGAGGTGGCAGGGGGGACACGGGCCCACCCATCTCCACCGCATCCCAGCGCAGGGCTCTAACAGCGGCAGAGGGGTCTGCCACCGGGTCAGCGGGGATCCGCCCGCAACACGCTGGTCAGCTCTCGACCAAACAGTTGCCTGGTTTCCCCCGGCTGCTTCCTACTGTCCCCCTCAGGGATACCTGTGTCCGGGGGTCGTCCTCAGTCTCCCTGAGATACACCGCCAAGGGTAGTGGTACCAGCTCCTCGGCATCGGGAGTTGCAGGGCTTTCTGGTGGCTCGTGCAGGCCCTCGGGGCAGCCGCGGTTCTCGGCGCCCTGCTGGGGAAGACGCGTCTGTCTCCCTCGGCAGCTGCCTCCGAACTGAGCTGCTGGGCCGGCCTTTTATACTTCCCCTTCCTGTCCCCGCCTCTGCATGCTGGGCGTGGTCCTCCTGGCTCCGCCCACCAGGTGGCTTGCGGTGTTCCGCTTCCGTCTCGAGGCCATACCTCCTCGCTACAGGCTGGGTTTCACCCTTAGGAGATCTTAGCTGTTTGCTTGGAGTTGGTGCGATTTGTTTGCAGGACCACCCATAGGCTCATCAGCAGCTGCCACCCCATCATCCAGCCCCACATTTGCTTTTCCACCATTGCTTGGCCCCAGGGCGTCTCTGCGTCTCACCATGATGCTCCCCTCCGGATGGGCAGATGTCTTGTAAATTGCAACATAAATGTCACCCATCTCGCGGTAGCTCCCCACCCCAGGACAGCAGCGAAGGGGCAGTGCAAATTTCACTGGGACGCAGCAGGGGTCGTGATGTAACCATTCGAGCCCACTGCTTCCCAGAGCTAGGGACAGAACCCAGGAGTCCTGGCTCCCAGAACCACCCCACCTCTAACCCACTAGACCCCACTCCGCTCCCAGAGCTAGGGACAGAACCCAGGAGTTCTGGCTCCCAGACCCCCCATTCTAACCCACTAGACCCCACTCCGCTCCCAGAGTTAGGGACAGAACCCAGGAGTCCTGGCTCCCAGAACCACCCCCCGTTTAACCCACTAGATCCCACTCCGGTCCCAGAGCTAGGGACAGAACCCAGGAGTCCTGGCTCCCAGACCCCGCACTCTAACCCACTAGACCCCACTCCGCTCCCAGAGCTAGGGACAGAACCCAGGAGTTCTGACTTCATTTCTCCAACTGCTAGACCCCACTCCCCTCTTGGTGCCATGAATAGAAACCAGGCCTCCTGGCTCCTTTTCCTTTAACTCATTACCCGGCACACCCCTCCTGGAAGCAGGAGAAGAACCCAGGAGCCCTGACTGCACAGCTGATTTCGACATTCTGTTCCACACCCTACATTTGTTGGTCTTAATCCAAGGCGTGGCTGTATAAATATCAAAGGCTGTTTGTCACGGTCTTTCCTAGTTTGGCTGGCAGCTTCCACCAAGAAGAGAAAGCCCTTTGGAACAATCCCATAGCAGCCCCAAAGATGCACGGTGGTCACCGGGTGTGGTCCAGTTTCCCTACCCAGAATTTCCCCTGAGTGCATTCCCACGGCCGCCCCATGCGCCCACCCTGTGGGTTGCAATCTGGTGCCTTATGGCAGTGGTTCCACCCCCCATGCTCTAACCCTACCCTTCCCCCAATTGGAAGGACAATGAGGCAGTGACAATGCTCCCCAGGAGTGGGGTCCCCAAATATTTATTCGGCCAGCAAAGGGTTGGGCCTAAAGTCTCACATGGGGCTGGATTATGGCAATTCAGTGCTCACCCAGGCTGAAATAATCCCCCCCCCTGCAACTTCCCACCAAAACTTTTATGACTCTCAGATTTTTGAGCTTTTCAAGGTTGTTTTTTTTTTTAATGAAATCTGACGTTTCTTCTGTGTTGGGGGCGGGAATCCAATTCTACTCTTGCATAACATTTATGACAGTGTGAGAGAATTTGGGTGACTGATAGAAGGAAGAGAAACAGCGGCTACACCCAATTTACAGAACATTTTGGGGTTTAGGTTGAAAATGACTCACTTTTGGCCAATAATTGCTCAATTAGTAGCAATTTGTAGCCAAAATTTCTCCAGTTTTAAGCCCTTTCCACCCAATGTTATTTCTTATTTTCATCTAAACAATTTTCATTTTTTGGCTGAAATCATTCCCCTGCCCCCGCAACTTCCCACCAAAAATTTTACGACTCTCAGAGTTTTGAACTTTTCAAGTTTTTGTTGTTGTTAATTAAATCTGACGTTTCTTCTGGGTTGGGGGCGGGAATCCAATTCTACTCTTGCATAACATTTATGACACAGTGTGAGAGAGTTTGGGTGACCGATAGAAGGAAGAGAAACAGAGGCTACACCCAATTTGCAGCCAGCTTGAAACCAGAGCTGTTGTCAAGGTCATTAGGAAGGTGATGGAAACTCCTGGAATGATTTTGCCAGGTGCCAGAATGGTAGAATCTCGACTGCTTTGCAGGGCCCTGGCTCTTCTTCATGCCAGGTCCCCCTGTTCTGCTCTGCATTTAAACGGGGCGGAACATGAGTGTCAATGGAATGAAGGTGGGAAAGGACCAAAAACACCCTCAGAACTTTAGCCCTCCCCATGCCCAGCACATTAATGTACTACGAACTTTGCAAAGGTTATTACGAGATCTGGTGGAGATTGGCAATATTGCTATCATGTATAAAACGAAAAGGAAAGACAGGCCCTGTGACTTTCCCAAGGACACTGAGTGATTGGTGGAGCTGGGAAGAGAACCCGAACCCGGGAGTCCTGGTTTCCAGTCCTTCTGTACTAACCTACCAGAACCCACTCCCCTCCCAGAGCTGGGGAGAGAACCCAGGAGTCCTGACAACCAGTTTTAACTACTAGCCCCCCCCCCCCCATCATGTCTCAATGGAACCCAGGAGTCCTGACCTGCAGGCCCCCTTCCTCCTGTGTTAACCCACTAGACCCCACCTTCTTATGGAACCTAGATTTCCAAGGCCCAACCAATCCTACTCCACTGTGCCCCACTGTCCACTCTATAGAACCCAGGCATCCTGGTTCCCACCCCCACGTCTCTCACCACTGAATCCCGCTTCCCCAAGGACAGGAGTAGGACCCAAGGGTCCTGCCCTTGATCTACATGGCTCCAGGAACAGAACCCAGAAGTCTTGCCGCATTGTCCCATGTTTGACCTGTTACCCTACATTGCCACCCCAAGTCTTCCCAGGGGAGTTGGTTTCACTCATTCCTCTAATTCAGTGGTTTTTCCAACTTTTCCAGCTGTGTACCTGTTTCCAGATAACGCAGTCTACCATGTACGCTCGTCTGAGCAGCGTCTAACTTCAGAGCTGGGCGGCCGGACAGCAGCAGCTGCTGGCCGGGGGTTCATGTTGTTTGCATTGCGGGGGAATTAATTTCTCTAATCCTGCTCCCGTCCCTCCCACGGCCATTTTTGCTGACAAGAGTTTGTGTTTTCAGAGTTTGGGGTCAAAAGATTTTGGGGTTTGGGTGGAAAATGATTCACTTTTAGGCCAACAATTATTCACATAGTAGCAGTTTGTAGCCAAAACTGAGCCCGTTTTAAGCCCCTTTTAACTCTTATTTTTTATTTTCATCTGAACCATTTTCATTTTTTCGCTGAAATTCACGCATGCCCCTAACCTCCCACCAAAAGTTTTATAATTCTAAGGTTTTTGAGGTTTTCAGGGTTTTGTTTATTAAATCTGATGTTATCTCTAGGTTGGGAGCAGGAATCCAGCTCTGTGCTTGTATAACATTTATAACACAGTGTGTGGGAGTTGGGGTTGACTGACAGAAGGAAGAGGTGCAGAGGCTACACCCAGTTCACAACCAGCTTGAAACCAGAGCTGTGGTCAAGGTCATTAGAAAGGCGATGGAAAGCCCTGGCATGGTTTACCCAGCATGGTAGGATCAGTTCCCGTCTTCGCTCATTGCATTGTGTCTCAGCTGCACTGCAGGGCTCGGGTTCTTCTCCATGCTCAGGTCGCTCTGTTCCACTCTGCATTTAAACTTGGCTTAACATGAGTGTCAATGGAATAAAGGTGGGAAAGGACCAAAAACACCCTCAGAGCTTTAGCCCTCCCCATGCCCAGCACTTCAAGGTACTAAGAACTTTGCAAAGGGAGAGGTTTCTAGTTGCTTTGTGTGGGGAAGCGGAGACACATAAGAACATAAGAATGGCCAGACCAAAGGTCCATCTAGCCCAGTATCCTGTCTTCCGACAGTGGCCAGTGCCAGGTGCCCCCGAGGGAATGAACAGAACAGGGAATCATCAAGTGATCCATCCCCTGTCGCCCATTCCCAGCTGCTGGCAAACAGAGGCTAGGGACACCATCCCTGCCCAGCCTGGCTAATAGCCATTGATGGACCTATCCTCCAGGAACTTATCTAGTTCTTTTTGTAACCCTCTTATAGTTTTGGCCCATCTCTGAAGTTCTGCGCTGCTTCGGGCGGTGGCACTGACTTCAGAGCTGGGCAGCCAAAGAGCGGTGGCTGCTGGCTGGGGGCCCTGCCCCTCTAAAGATGGAGGTCCAACTACTCCTGTGGTTATCCACCGTTACAGGATTTCTCACATGTACCCCCGACGAGAGCTCATGTACACCCTAGGGGTACGCGTTCCCGAGTTTGGAAACCACTGCTTGAATAGGATTTCCGGGCAGGAAGAGAGGAGTATTTGTCAGGGTGCACAGGTGGGCAGGGCCGGCGAGGGGAACAGGAATGTATAGGCATGACCAGAAGAAACTTGCTAAACCATTTGTTTCTCTATTACATCACAGCATCTATAAGCCCGTCTATAAAAAGAAAGAGACAGGTGCACCTTTCTGTTTTGCAGAATTAGCCACCTACTTCACCCCAGGCAAACTTCTCTCTAAGGAGCGTTAGGTAAGTGATACCCCTCTGGTCTGTTGGTGCTGTAACCACTAGACCCTACTCCCCTCCCAGAGCTGGGGAGAGAACCCAGGAGTTCTGGCTCCCAGCCCCCCTGCTCTAACCACTAGACTCCCCTCCCAGAGCTGGGGAGAGAACCCAGGAGTCCTGGCACCCACCCCCATCATATGAATGCTGATGAAGGCAAGAGCCAGCATGCAAATGGGCCAGCTGATGGGTGCAGCAGGTTCACATCAAAGGAGAAGCACCATTGTGCTCCAGTTCCCCTCCCAGCGAGTGCAAACAGCTGCCTGAGACTGAGGGGTGGGGTGGGGTGAAAGAGCCACCCGCTGCCGCACCGGAGAGGTGACTCTCTGACTCCCATGTAGACTCTTGGACTCCTTCAGCCGGGAGCAGGAAATCAGCTCTGTCCTCCCCTTACCAGGGAGCATGGGGCAGAACAGAGCCGGAGGGTGGCTGAGCTCCCAACGACAGGTGGGGAAACTGAGGCAGCTGCAAAGCATTGGCAATGCTGCGACACCTGCCAAAGGTGGGAAGTGTCCAAGCGCAGTGCACGGGGTGGGAGGGAGAGGGCAGAGGTCGCTGCCCCCAGGAGGGAGAGGGGATGTCTCCCCCCACTCTATGGTTGCCTGACGGTCTGTGCGAACATGAATGACCCCAGGTGGGTGCGGGAGGTGTCACAGCTGTGTGGCGTGGGGAGCAAAACCCCCACTCAGTGTGGGGGAGGGGTCAGTAAAATTCCTCCTCCCCCTGGGGAACCTGGGGTGATTGTGCAGGGGCCCAAGGCCCTGGTCTGTGGGGAGGGGGCACAGAGGGAATTTGGCTCTGGAAGAGGGATTAGGGTTTGTCCTGGCCCGGGCCCTGGGATCCCTCCGCTGTTAAAAGTAGTGTGGGGTTGAGAGCCGCTTTGCAGGGAGCTGGGCATTGTGTATTGAGGACTGTTTGTAATGGCACGCTATCACTTTAAGAGTGCGTGGGTTGGGGGAGTGGGGTTTCCTGGTCCTGCTGGCAGTCTGGGGGCTCTGCGGGGAAGTGTGGGACCACAGGCAGCCTGCAAAGAACCAGCCTAGAACAAGGTGGGCTGAGTTGTCTCTCGCCGCCATAGGGAGCAGCCTGCTTTGTCTCCCTCTTGTTTTTGGTTCTTGTGTGTGATCATTCTGGATTCCCAGAAACAGAGTCACCTTACGCCGCTAACTTCCAGCAGGAGCATTTGAGGTTTGTCTCTGATTTATCTGTGTGGGTGCCACAAACATACCAGCCACGAAGGGATCGGAGGTGCGGCTAGCCCAGAACTGTGGCAAATAGCTCTGTGGTTTCACCCACCTTATCAATGGGCTCATGCATGTGCCGTCCCTTGTCTGATCTCATTTCAGCTCGTCTGTGATCAATCCCCCAGCCAGAGATTTGGCTGCATCCCAGACCCCAGCGCCGATCTACTGCTTCGCCATCACCATGGAGGCTTCTCTTGCCGTCTGCATCCTCGCTGCTCTCCTGGCTATGGGTGAGTGGGGTTGACAGTTGGCGTGCGTGCCTGTTCTTTCTGTGTGCCGTCGCAGCTCCGCGGGCACGGCAGACCTGGATGGTATCACCCAGAAAGACACAGTCTCAGTTCAGCGGCAAAGGGGCGAGAGAAAAAAGTCCTAGCGTCCTGGCTGCGTGGTTAGAGCGTCCTAACAGTTCAGTCAGCAGCCGGACAAAGGTGCCCTCGTATGATTTCTCTTTTATACCTTGATACAAACAAGTTGCGTATCACCCTCCCGACAGTTCATCCACCCTGCACCTTCTCCTGTTGGTTCGAACACACCATGTCCATCCATCACTCTGTCCTCCTACCTTTGGCTTCACTGGGGGTCGGTGTGGCCCTGCTCCGGCTCCCAGGACGGTGTTTATACGGTAGTTTTATGTTGGGGTGGACCTGTCCTCGCCTTCTGGAATGTGTTTACATGAATATCCAGTGCCTGGTACTTCTCTTGAGAACCCGTGTTTTAGCAACACTAGCAACCCTGCTGCCAAGTTCCTGTACCAGACGCTGACCTGGTAACTCTCTGCTTTGACTTTGGGTCCAGCCACCGGTCTTACACCAGACCCTGCGCTCCTGGCTCTCTCTTTACTACAAGTGGGGCTGTGTTCCTACAGGAGCTGATTTCCTAACTTCTCCAAAGTACCAACAGCTCAGAGCCGCCTGCCAAGTGAAACTGTTAACGAATGTAACCGAAAAGCAGCCGCAGAATAACGGGGGCTGAGCTGGGGGCGTCTGAGTGACAATGTCCGGAGGAGAGGGCTGGAAGTCACAAAGTCCCCGTGACAGCGAGTGAAACAATTGTGGAAATGGGAGGAAATATTTACAGTTTAAATCACTAGAACCAAGTCGTGACTGGGCACGTTTCAGAGCTGACCAGAGGCCAAGGGCATTTCGACCGGGGATTGTCTGTTGTGTGACAGGCAGCGGGTCTGAATTTCAGTAGCAGGAGCTCAAGTCTATATGAAGGGTCATTCTGTGTGATCCCCAGCCAGTGTCAGGGGGGGGGGGGTGCAGCTGCAGTGGAGTCAGTGGGGCCAGAGCCCAGCCGGTGTCGGGGGGGCCCAGCTGCACTGGAGTCAGTGGGGCCAGAGCCCAGCCGGTGTCGGGGGGGCCCAGCTGCACTGGAGTCAGTGGGGCCAGAGCCCAGCCGGTGTCGGGGGGGCCCAGCTGCACTGGAGTCAGTGGGGCAGGGCCCAGTTGGTGTCAGGGGGCCCCAGCTGCACTGGAGTCAGTGGGGCAGGGCCCAGTTGCTGTCGGGGGGGCCCAGCTGCACTGGAGTCAGTGGGGCCAGAGCCCAGCTGGTGTCGGGGGGGCGCAGCTGCACTGGAGTCAGTGGGGCCAGAGCCCAGCCGGTGTCAGGGGGGCCCAGCTGCACTGGAGTCAGTGGGGTCAGAGCCCAGCTGGTGTCGGGGGGGCCCAGCTGCACTGGAGTCAATGGGGCAGGGCCCAGTTGGTGTCGGGGGGGCCCAGCTGCACTGGAGTCGATGGGGCAGGGCCCAGTTGGTGTCGGGGGGGCCCAGCTGCACTGGAGTCAATGGGGCAGGGCCCAGTCGGTGTCGGGGGGCCCAGCTGCACTGGAGTTGATGGCAGGTGTGACTCGGCCCTTGCTGAGAGTGACACCAGCTCACACCTGCTGGGGATCTCTCTGGGATTTGTGAGGTGGGAAAACCCACTGGGGAAATAAAATCTGCAGCAAACCTGGGGAGATGCAGCCCCCGAGCAGTGTGAAACGTCTGTAGCCAGCGGGGATGAGGGACCGAACTGGGGCAGTGCAGTGGATGAGGGACCCCAGGGCGCTGTACATAGAGATTCCCCATAGAGCCCAGGGGAAGGTGAGGGAGGGACAAATCCAGGTGGCTCATGTTCTCTCTCTGTCTCCAGGGGCCTGTCTGCAGTGTGAGGTTTGCGATGGACCAGGAACCAGCTGCACGGGCGACCTACAGACCTGCCTTGATGGACAAGACTCTTGTGGAGTCGCTCTGACAGAAATGACATGGGGTAGGTGAGAGGGACCCGACCCAACGCGGGTCAGGGAACAGTCTGGGGAGCCAGGACGCCTGGGTTCTATCCTAGTCCCAGCTCTGGGAAGGGAGTGGGGTGGGTGGGTCTGAGCAGCGGGTAAGGAGCCAGGACGCCTGGGTTCTATTGCAGACCCTGTGGCTAGCTCCCCAATGGGGCCTTCGGCTCAGCACTGCGATGCCAAACCCCCAGGCGACTTGCCAGCCAGTGGGTCGGGGCCCAGCTCCCTGTACGGTGCATGGGGTGAGGGAGGCACCTGAGGATGGGATCTGCCAGAGCCAGCACGCCGAGAAGGCAGCCACCTAAGCGAGCCAATAGGAAATGCCGAGGAGAGGGGTGTGGCTTAAGCCTCGCCCAGAGTTCAGCCCCTAAGTGCGGGCGGCACAGAGGCACCAGGCTCTGCTTGGGATCCACAGCTGGGAACCCCTCTCTGGGAATCCAGGGTCTGGACCGGGTCAGCTCTTCCTTGCGAATGATGGCTGTGGAGGAGGGGCTGCCAGGAGACCCCAGTGGCTGGGAACTCAGCTGGACCCTGGGGAAGCCAACTTCAAATCCCCACTCGGCCCGAATCGGGTTGGGGTCTTCAGCCTAGATCTCTCCCCTCCTACGGTCGTGCCTGTCCCCCTGGATCTGGGTGGGTTTCTCAGTCTCCCCTGTTGAAGCCGCCCCACGTTGTATGAAATAGTTAAACATTCCCTGGAACCTGATTCCCCCACAGCAGGAGAGTGGGGAACTGGAGGATGTAAATCCAGTATTTAGGTGCTGAAATTGCTTTGTCTAGCCCTGCGGGACCTCAGGGGAGTCACTTCCACTCCCTGTGCCTCAGTTTCCCCATGGGTAGAGGAAGGCTAATGGCACAGGGCCATCGATGGGGTGTGAGTGGAAAGGGAATAAATCTCAGACGTCTCCTCCTGTGCAGCGGGAATGAAGACCCAAACCGTTCTCAAGGGCTGTGTGACATCCAGCCAATGTAGATCTGGCCCCGTCTCTGTGAATTTCGGGAATGGAATGGAAATAAGGACACGCTTCACCTGCTGTGTGGGAGATGCCTGCAGAACAACCACAGTTACAGGTAAGTCCGCCTCTCCTGCCCCATCCCCTGCACCTCCTGCTGCCTGGAACCTACCTCATGTTCATTTCCTGAGACTGGTCCTCTGACCCCACAGGAGGCGCCCCTTGGAATAACACTGATCACCTGGGAATAGTCCTCCTGATCTGCAGGGGGCGCCCCATGGGGGTACAATTGGGGGGTGTTTTAGGGGTAATTTGGGGCTGCAGGAGGGGTGTGTGTGTACTGGGAGGGGGTAGCTGGGGGATGCTGGAGGGGTGTGTGTGTACTGGGAGGGGGTAGCTTGGGGATGTTGGAGGGGTGTGTGTGTACTGGGAGGGGTACCTGGGGGATGCTGGAGGGTTGTGTGTACTGGGAGGAGGTACCTGGGGGATGCTGGAGGGCATGTGTGTACTGGGAGGGGTACCTGGGTGATGCTGGAGGAGTGTGTGTGTACTGGGAGGGGGTAGCTGGGGGATGCTGGAGGGGTGTGTGTGTACTGGGAGGGGGTAGCTGGGGGATGCTGGAGGGGTGTGTGTGTACTGGGAGGGGGTAGCTGGGGGATGCTGGAGGGGTGTGTGTGTACTGGGAGGGGGCACCGGGGGGATGCTGGACAGGTGTGTGTCTACTGGGAGGGGGTACCGGGGGGATGCTGGACGGGTGTGTGTCTACTGGGAGGGGGCACCGGGGGGATGCTGGACAGGTGTGTGTCTACTGGGAGGGGGTACCGGGGGGATGCTGGACGGGTGTGTGTACTGGGAGGGGGTAGCTGGGGGATGCTGGAGGGGTGTGTGTGTACTGGGAGGGGATAGCTGGGGGATGCTGGAGGGGTGTGTGTCTACTGGGAGGGGGCACCGGGGGGATGCTGGACAGGTGTGTGTCTACTGGGAGGGGGTACCGGGGGGATGCTGGACGGGTGTGTGTACTGGGAGGGGGTAGCTGGGGGATGCTGGAGGGGTGTGTGTGTACTGGGAGGGGATAGCTGGGGGATGCTGGAGGGGTGTGTGTACTGGGAGGGGGTAGCTGGAGGATGCTGGAGGGTGTGTGTGTACTGGGAGGGGGTAGCTGGGGGATGCTGGACGGGTGTGTGTGTACTGGGAGGGGGTAGCTGGGGGATGCTGGACGGGTGTGTGTGTACTGGGAGGGGGTAGCTGGGGGATACTGGAGGGGTGTGTGTGTACTGGGAGGAGGTACCTGGGGGATGCTGGAGGGGTGTGTGTGTACTGGGAGCGGGTAGCTGGGGGATGCTTGGGGTACCTGTGGCCTCACTCTCAGGTGGGGGGCAGTGTTGCTCCCTGTCACTGTGCTGGGTGGATGGTGCAGGCCTGGGACACCTCGCCAGCCTGTCCGTCAGCGCCTCCCTATGGGTCTCTCCCCCTCTCCAGGTCACCCCTCCTGGACAGGCTCTGCGGCCTCTGGCACAACGGATGTGCCTCCGGGACCCTGGGTCCCCAACGTGCCTCCGGGACCCTGGGCCCCCAACATGACGGACGCGCCTCCAGGACCCGGGGCCCCCAGTGCGACGGACGTGCCTCCGGGACCTTGGGCCTCCAATGCGACGGACGCGCCTCTGGGACCCGGGGCCCCCAATGCGACGGACACGCCTCCGGGACCCGGGGCACCCAATGCGACGGATGCGCCTCTGGTACCTTGGGCCTCCAACATGACGGACGCACCACCGGGACCCGTGGCCTCCAATGCCACGGACGTGCCTCCAGGACCCGGGGACCCCAACGTGACGGACGCGCCTCTGGGACCTTGGGCCTCCAACATGACGGATGCGCCTCCGGGACCTTGGGCCTCCAACATGACGGATGCGCCTCCGGGACCCTGGGCCCCCAACATGACGGACGCGCCTCCAGGACCCGGGGCCCCCAGTGCGACGGACGTGCCTCCGGGACCTTGGGCCTCCAATGCGACGGACGCGCCTCTGGGACCCGGGGCCCCCAATGCGACGGACGCGCCTCCGGGACCCGGGGCCCCCAATGCGACGGACGCGCCTCCGGGACCCGGGGCCCCCAATGCGACGGACGCGCCTCTGGTACCTTGGGCCTCCAACATGACGGACGCACCACTGGGACCCGTGGCCTCCAATGCCACGGACGTGCCTCCAGGACCCGGGGACCCCAACGTGACGGACGCGCCTCTGGGACCTTGGGCCTCCAACATGACGGATGCGCCTCTGGGACCTTGGGCCTCCAACATGACGGACGCACCACCGGGACCTGTGGCCTCCAACGCCACAGAGGCGCCTCCGGGACCTGGGGCCCCCAACGTGACGGATGCGCCTCCAGGACCCGGGGCCCCCAACGCGACAGACGTGCCTCTGGAAACCGGGGCCTCCAACGCTCCGAGCGTGGCTCCAGCAGCCACGACCTCCCGTACAGCAGGCATGACTTCAACAACCACAACCTCCGGCGCTGCGGGCGTGGCTCCAGGACCAGCCGGGTTTCTCCTTGCAGCCTTTGCTGGCCTCCTCCTGATGACGCTTCTCTCTTAATTCCCCACCCAGTGCAACAGCTACACCGCACTGAAATCCACCCCTGGAGCCTGCGTTAGCCCCTCTCCCCTCCGGGGGTTCTCGGCTCAAGCATGGACTCACAACCCCTTGATATTGTTGCACTGAATAAAACACACTGGAGACCAAACTCTCTGGAATTTTATTTATTTATTTCAATGGAGGGAAAATGTGATTCTCATGGGTGGGACCATCAAGAAGGCAGGTAAGAACATAAGAGCAGCCACAGCTAGTCCGGTGCCCTGTCCCTGACAGTGGCACAACCAGAACTTCAGGGGCAGTGCACAGAACACAGTAATTTAGGACAGACCCACCCCTGTCTTCCCCTCCTGGCTTCTGGCAGTCAGAGGTTTAGGGACACCCAGAGCAGGGGGTTGTGTCCCTGACGATCTTGGCTAAATGCCATTGATGGCCCTATCCTCCAGGAACAGATCTAGTTCTTTTTTGAACCCTGCTGTACTTTTGACCATCCCCACATCCCCTGGCAATGAGTTCCACAGGTTAATTGTGCACTGCGGGAAAAAGTACATCCTCTTGTTTTAGTCTTTCCTCATATGGAAGCCGCTCCGTGCCTTATGATTAGGTTAGAAATATCCCTAGTGGGGAAATTAGGCAGCAGAGACCGGGGCTACACAGACCAGGAGAACGTCAGTTCAGCCGCCAATGGGGGTGCAAATGCTCTGGGACCTGCCGAAAGAGCCATGGTACAAAACAGACGTGCTGGAGCCAGGGACCTAGTCTTGAAGTAGCGGAGCCGTGGGGGTCTCCCATGGCAGCCGTGAGCCTGGCTATAAGAAGGGGATGTTCCCAGAGAGCCTGCATCACAGTCAGATGCACGGGGTCATCTCCAGTTCTCCGTTTCAATCTGCCTTGTAGCAGATCTGCGGTTAATCAGATCCTTCTGTGTGCCGGCCATCCATCTCGCTTTGGGTCTTCCAGCCCACCTCTGACCAAAGGCTGTTAAAATACCCTGTTTTCTGGATAGTCTTCTGATGTCCCCTGGCCAAACCGGCTAAGCCTGGATTCCCACCGCTTCATTGGTGCCAGTTTCCTATTTCCCCCCATTCATTTCCAGCACGGCCCTTCCTTGGCTCTCCAAGCAACCACCTCAGCATTCTGATTTCCACTCCGTTCAGGATCTGCTCTGTCTTTTCCTCAGTCCCCAGCATCCAGAGCCAGACAAAAAGGACGGCCTGATTACCAGCTTGTTGGTTTTTACTTTCAATTTGCCGAGCGGGCATTCTCCTAGCGTGGAAACATACATGTCTATAAGCCAGCAGGTGTCTTCAGCCCCCTCGAGTGGTTGCATCGTGGCAGAGGTTTATGAGTCCGGGGCTGCATTATTGCTCTTGAGCCAGACTGTTTAGCTCAGGTTTGGGTTTATTGATCCAATGTTTTGGGAGGGCTTCCCCATCTCTTCCACAGGAGCGTCCTCTTCTTCCCACCACGTCATGGCAGCCTGCATGAGTTCAAGGAACTTCTGACCGGGCTCTTCTTTTAAGCCTCCTGTTCACATCACAGCGGCGGGAATCACCAGTGTGCCTGGACAGTTTCCCTGGGGCTCCTGCTTTCTCTCAGAGAGCTCCTTTAGTCTGGCTCCAATAGGTACCTTGTCTCCACACACTTCTAGGAGGAGTTCAAATATCTTTTCCTCATCTTTCTTGTCTGCTTGTGGCCTTGGCCTGGCCCTGGAGGTGTTCCTCTACCAAGTCAACGTGATCGTCTTCAGGTCCTCTTAGCAGGCGCATCGCCGCTTTCACAGACTGGATCCACTCCTCCACCGTAACATCTGGTCTAGTAAGGAACCCATTGAACTCTGTGCTCTTCTGTTCCCGTGGGATATAAATAGCAGAGGCTTTCATAGCTTCTCCTGTCTGTTGGTGTCTTATTCTCTTAGCTAGTGACAAATCTTCTCTCTGCTTGGTTCTAGCTTGTCGTAATGCCTCAGCCTGGTCTGATAATTCACGCTGAAGTTCAGCAAATTGGGCCCATAATTCTTCAGTTCTAGCCATGATGGGGCTCCTGACCAGACCCATCCAGTAAAGTAATGGGGTGGATCCTGTTCATGATGCAAATATACAAGCGGGGGGATGGTCCCGCTCTTCTGGGGAAATTTCCTGGCTTCTGCAGCACCCCGGTGGAATCGGACAGTGACAGGATCTAAATCCTCACTCCCACTCCCTTCAGCTGGAGCCCGGCCTGCCCTTGAGGGCTCCCCTTCCTCCCTCCCACGCGGCAGAGTCATAGAATCATTGAATCATAGACTTTAAGGTCAGAAGGGACCATTATGATCACCTAGTCTGACCTCCTGCACAACGCAGGCCACAGAATCTCACCCACCCACTCCTGTATCAAACCTGTGTCTGAGCCAAATCATGGTTTAAAGACATCAAGGTGCAGAGAATCTTCCAGCAAGTGACTCATGCCCCACACTGCAGAGGAAGGTGAAAAACCCCTAGGACTTCTGCCAATCTGTCCTGAAGGAAAATTCCTTCCCGACCCCAAATATGGCGATCAGCTAAACCCTGAGCATGTGGGCAAGACTCACCAGCCAGACACCCAGGAAAGAATTCTCTGTAGTAACTCAGAGTCCTCGAAACCCCGACAAGGATTCCTGGGAGAGCGGGCGAACGTGCAGTGGGGAGAGGTGCAGGGAGAGAAGGACAGAGTCCCACTCCCTCTCCGCCCCCCACAGGCCACTCCAGGGTGCCTCTTGACCCTCCATGTCTCCTCTATGCATTGCCTGTGAACTGTCTCTGGGATGCAAGGAAAGTTCACTGTCTGTCCCTCACCCGTCCCAGGGCCAGCTGTGCTGTGGTGACACCGCAGGTCAGATCCTGCTCTGGCGGAGCCCACACTCCCTCAGGCGCTCGGGGGAAGGACCCTCTCACCAGCATCACCCGCCTCATCAGGGTCATGACCATCCTACAATCCCAGCCTGCCAGGCCTCGTGCCTGGTGACATCTCCCTGGGCCCTCTGGTATAGCTCAGTCCTGGCTCCCTGTTGGCCCCGGCTGCTCTCCACTACTTCAGCTGCTGGCTCTGGCCTGCTCCAGCTCCCAGCTCTGGGCCCTCTGGTTCTGGCTGCTGCTCTGCCCCCAGCCCAGCTCAGGCTGCTGCTGTCCCCTTAGCTCTGCCCTGCCTCAGCCCCAGGTCACATGGAGGATAGGCCCCCGGGCTCCTGATTCACTCATTGGCCTGCTGCCCTGTCAATTGGGCTGACCTAGAAAAGGTCCCAGAAAAGGACTTAGGGGTTACAGTGGATGAGAAGCTGGATATGAGTCAGCAGTGTGCCCTTGTTGCCAAGAAGGCTAACGGCATTTTGGGCTGTATAAGTAGGGACATTGCCAGCAGATAGAGGGATGTGATCATTCCCCTCTATTCGGCACTGGTGAGGCCTCATCTGGAGTACTGTGTCCAGTTTTGGGCCCCACACTACAAGAGGGATGTGGAAAAATTGGAAAGAGTCCAGGGGAGGGCAACAAAAATGATTAGGGGGCTGGAGCACATGACTTATGAGGAGAGGCTGAGGGAACTGGGATTATTTAGTCTGCATAAGAGAAGAATGAGGGGGGATTTGATAACTGCTTTCAACAACCTGAAAGGGGGTTCCAAAGAGGATGGATCTAGACTGTTCTCAGTGGAAGCAAATGACAGAACAAGGAGTAATGGTCTCAAGTTGCAGTGGGGGAGGTTTAGGTTGGTTATTAGGAGACACTATTTCACTAGGAGGGTGGCAAAGCACTGGAATGGGTTACCTAGGGAGGTGGTGGAATCTCCTTCCTTAGAGGTTTTTAAGGTCAGGTTTGACGAAGCCCTGGCTGGGATGATTTAGTTGGGGATTGGTCCTGCTTTGAGCAGGGGGTTGGACTAGATGAGTAGTATGTGGCTCGATAGCTTTCATCACCATGCATTTTTTGACAGGTTACTGCCTGTCATTGCGCATCCACATCAGAGACAACCGTTTTATTTTTTTAAAATTTAAGGCTTGCTGGTTTATGTAAAATTTAAGCCTCTTGATCCACAAGCCAAGCGGTAACCTGCTTTTTGCTTAATTTTTTACGGTGTCTTTTAGCGGCCTGAAATAAGGGGGTTACCCCCCAAAAAACTCCCAACTTCTCCAGGAGAGTAATAAATTTTCTTTAGCAACCTTGCCATGTCTAACCCGTCTTACTTTAACACAAAATTCAGTTTTTGCTTTTGCTTTTATTTAATACAGAAGCGCACATACACATCTTAATATTTTTTTTAAAAACTAAACAAGCCTTTAATACAGCAACAAAGTAATATGCACATGTATTTAATGCATAAGCAAAGTAATATAAAAAACGTTTATACAAACTTTTATTTTGTAATACAACTTAATCACTATTTTTTTCATCTCTTTAGGGTAAGGATCTGGCATGTAAAAAGTTTTCTAATCCATTTTACGAACCCTGTTACACACTAATCAGCCAATTTTGGCTGTCACCTCGTTTGACAGGTCTACCAGCAAGGACACCGGGTCAGATGTCTCTGCCACCTCCCTGATCATTTTAATAACTTCGGTTACAGGTTCAGTGGTCATGTTAAGCATTTTCAGTTCGTAGCTTTCGGCTATAATTATATTTAAAAGCTGGGTCACATTCAGTTTAGAAGAAACACGTCTAATCTGGTGAAATACTTCTGAGCAACCCCAAAAGATACAGGGGTGACTAAATGGGTTGGGCTTGTTTACCGCGCAGGCTGCACGGTTTTCCAAAAGTTGATTTTTTTAAGCAGTGGTAAATGGTTTTTACTACAACAGCCCTAATAATATTGGCCATAACGTCATCTTTGCAGCTCTGTTGGTCACCCTCCTTACTTTTTACAGACTTTTTTTTTAAATCTTGCTTCATGCAAAAACAACAGGTGCATATCATGGTTATCCCTCTCAAAGGCTGCCTCTCTTTATCCTCTTCATCCTCTGAAGAGGTCTGTCAAAAACAAAAAAACATAATTTAAATTCTTTGTTGCAATCCTTTAAAAATTAAAAAAAGGCATACAGTTTACTCATGCTACCTCAATCGTACCCTTGTCTGATTCTGAATTATCATCAGCATTATCATCCCCAGCGGACGCACTGTCGGGCCCCATGTCATCTTCCCGTTATTAAACACAAACATAAAGCCATGTTTAACCCTCCCTTATATATGTTTATATTTATATTTCTTTCAAGAACCTCTAAGTTGTTTTTACCTCATCATGTTCTTTTGGTTCTACACCTGACAACTGCGTGCTGCACCCCATGACCATGTCACTTGATTCTGAATCACCACTGGTGGGGGCTCCATCGGTCATAGTTTCAGCAACCTATTATTAAACACAAACGCATAGTAACATTTATCCGGTGGCTTACATAAATAGGTTTTCTTTTCTTTCAAATAATTTAAGCGGCTTTTACCTCATCATGCACTTCTGTTGCTTTGCCAGTAACAATGTTGCCATCTTTCCATGACTCGGGGTCTATCGGTTGGTTCTCAACATCGCTCTCCTCCGACAGTCCATCGGTTGCCATGTCCTTGTATTCAGGCTCTTCTTCCATTCCTACCTATTATAACAAAAATATTTAACCATCAATATTTATAAAACATTTGTAATTTTTTATTATTTTTTTTTATAAAAAGGGTCTTGCCTCTGCCTTCAACTCTGCTTCCTCCAAAGCCCTCAACAATTTTTTTTGCACTTTATCCTTTTTTTTTCTTTTACAAAGGGCTGTGGCTCCATAAAGGCTTCCTGTTTCTCTGGTTCAATTTCAGGATGAAATACAGGGTTCGGCAACCGTCCTGCCTCATTAGCAAAACAAGCGCAAAGGGGCCTTCTCTTTTGAACATGCACTGGTGCCCCCAGGGACAATTCCAGCTTCTTGGTTTCTGTAGGTGTCTTGTACATGGACATGTCTTTCTGTCTAGGCTCCCGGTTTTAAATCTCCGCTCACAAAAATACATGGCTTTATACACATGGTCAAATGCTCATTGGTTAGAGTTTTTCAAATAACTCACTTCACAATAGTCCATTTCTAAAAGGCTCTTGTTTAAAATCTTGGGACTACAGGATTGGTTCAACAAGTGCATTCAGTGACCTAACTGTAAAACATCCTCTGATTGGTCCATCAAAAGGAGGGGCTAGCCTCCCAGGAGCGCGGCCCAAACCAACTATCATTTCACTACCAACAGTCAGCGGGTAGGATGTTTCGCTCTGCCTGTGTTCAGTAACACAGTCATTCTATTCTTTAATAACCTGCCCTTTACCAACAGCTCTCCTTACTCAATCACCCTTTTTCTCTCAGTGTATCTAAGCACAAACACCCATTTCGCTACCAACAGTCGGTGGGGTAAAATGTTTCGCTCTGCATGTGTTCAGTAACACAAACACTCTATTCTTTAATAACAGATCTCCTTACTCAATCACATCCAATAACCTTACCCAAACGTCTCACTCTAATCTTTCAATGTATCAAAATTTCTATTATTTTATAGCATACCTTTACCAGACTCTCTCTTCTTTAATAAGCTGCCCTTTAACAACAGCTCTCCTTACACAATCACCTTTTTTCAATAAACCTTACCCAAACTTTAAACTTCTCTCACTCTAGTCTTTTAACCTTTTTCTCTCACAGCTCTCCTTACTCAACCTCACCCAATAACCTTTCTCTCCCTTTTTTCTCTAAACCTTACCCTAACTTTCTTTTTCATCTTTAAAACTTCTCTCACTCTAGTCTTTCAACCTTTTTCTCTCAATGTATCCAAGCACAAACACACACACAACACTTCCCCCATTCAAGCACACACACACAAAAATAAGAAAAAAATCAAAATGGCCGACGGCGCCAAACTTTGGCGCCAACGGAAATGGGGTGGGAGGGCGGAACAAAAGCCGCAAATGGGGCATGGAAACCTGCCAAAAAATGCATGGTGATGAAAGCTATCGAGCCGTATACTACTTAAATGACCTCCTGAGGTCCCTTCCAACCCTGATATTCAATGATTCTATGACCTGAAGTGTTGGCCTCTCCCCATTGGCCCTGGGGCCTGTCAGTCTCAAGATCCTGCTTTCTCTTCGGCCCTTCCCCTTTATTTTGGTATTGGGAGAGGGTCAATCAAACCACCACCCCCACCTCCACTGTCCAGTTTCAGTGAGGGGCCAGCAGCTCCCTGGAACTTCCATGGGAATCTGTGAGGAAACTTTCCATCACAACTTTTTTTAATGGAAAAATCAGGGTTTTTTTACTCAAACTTTTTCACAGCAAGGGCCCCTGCATTGCTCCTAAATTTCAATTTTTGTAACCCCCTTCCCCCCCAAAAAACAAAACTATTTTTTTTCTGTTTTCAGCAGGTTTGGGCCATGTTCTTTTCATTTCTTGGCTGAAAATAGTCATGTTCTCTGAAGATTTGGACTAAAAATTGTCCAGATTTGAGTCCAAAGATTTTGGCAGGTTTGGGCTAAAGATTGCTTGATCTTTGCCTGAACTCGTTTGGTTTTCAGCTGAAAATTGTTCAGCTTCCAGAACATTTTGGTTGAAAATAGTTGGGAACTCAAATGTTCTTCAGTTTGTGACTTTTTTCAGCTTAAAGGTGGTTTGATTTTGGCAGTTTCTGGGCCAAAAAATTGTTCAGTTTTCAGCTGGAAACATTACATTTTTCACTTTTTTTTTCCTGAAAACTGTTTGGGTTTTGATAGTTTGGCCTCAAAACATTGTTGGGTTTAGGCTTAAAATTATTCACGTTTAGGCCAATCATTGGTCACTTTGTAGCAGTTTGTAGCCAAAACGTATCCAGTTTTTAGCGCTTTTCAACCAACATTATTTTGTATTATCAGCTGGACAATTTTCATTTTCTGGCTGAATTTTTTTTTACCTGCAATTTTCCACCAACGGTTTTATGATTTTCAGATTTGTGAGGTTTTCAGCGGGGCTGGGTGTGTGTGTTTCTGATATAATCTGACATTTCCTCTTAGACTGGGGGCGGGAATCCATCTCTACTCTTGCATAACATTTATGACACAGTGTAAGGGAGCTGGGGCTGATGGACAGGAGGAAGAGATGCAGAGGTCAAGCTCAAATTACAGACAGCTTGAAACCAGAGCTGTTGTCAAGGTCATTAGGAAGGTGATGGGAACCCCGGGCATGACTTTGCCGGCCTGGTAGAATCTCAACTGCATTGCAGGGCCCTGGATGCTCTCCATGCTCAGGTTCCTCTGTTCCGTTCTGCATTTAAATGGGGCTTAAATTGTGTGTCAATGGGATGAACAAGGAAAAGGATCAAAAACACCCTCAGAGCTTCGGCCCTCATGCCCAAATGTACCAAGAACTTTGCAAGGGTTATTACAAGATCTGGTGGAGGGGGGCAATATTGTTATAACATGTGCAACGAAAAGGAGAGACAGATCCTGTGACTTTCCCAAGGACACAGAGTGATTGGAAGAGCTGAAAAGGGAACCCAGGCTCCTAGCCCTGCTGTAACCCATGAGCTCCTGCTTCCACCTAAGAGCTGGGCCTAGAACACAGGAGTCCTGACTCCCAGACCTTTGTTTTAATCCACCAGACCACACAGCTGGAGGCAGAACGTGGAAGTCCAGCCTCCCAGGCCCCCTGCTTTACCTTACTAGCCCCCACTCTCCTCCCAGAGCTGGAGAGAGAACCCAGGAATCCTGGCAACCAGTTTTAACTACTAGCCTCCCTCCCCCTCCACTCCTATGGAACCCAGGAGTCCTGACCGGCCGGCCTCCTTCCTCCTGCATTAACTAGATCCCACGTTCTTATGGAACCCAGATTTCCAAGGCCCACCCAACCCTACTCCACTGTGCCCTGCTTCCACTCTATAGAACCCAGGCGTTCTGCTTCTCCCAAGGACAGGACCTAGAAATCCATCCGCTCTGTCCCTTGTGTGACCCGCTGCCTACGTTGCCACCCCAAGCCTCTTAAATGGAGTTGGTTTCACTCATTCCTCTAATTTGATTCCCTGGCAGGAAGGGAGGAGAATTTGTGTGCACAGGTGTCGAAAGGGGGGCAGGGCCAGTGAGAAGAATAGAAACGTATACACTCTACCTGATGAAGCATGCAAATCTTACAGATTTCTATATTGCATCACAGCAGGTACCTGAGCCCTTCTCTAAAAAGAGACAGAGACAGCCCAGGTGTGACAGGCCAGAACGAGAGACGGGTGCAGCTTTTCCACTCTGCAGAGTTTTCACCGACTTCACCCCATGCAAACTTTACTTTAAGGAGCATTTGGGTAAGTGATACCCCTCCAGTCTGTTGATGCTGTAACCACTAGACTCCACTCCCCTCCCTAAGCCAAGATAGAACCCAGGAGTCCTGGCTGCCAGCCCTACTCCGCCACCGTATGAATGCTGATGAAGGTGAGAGCCAGCGTGCAAACGGGGTAACTGACAGCTGCAGCGGGGTCGTATCAAGGGAGAAGCACGGTTAAACTCCAGTTCTGTACCCAGCGAGTGCAAACACCTGCCTGAGACTGATAGGATGTGTCAGGAGAAAGCTGCCCGCTGCCACACCGGAGAGGGGACTCTGACTTCAGTGTAAACTTTTGGACTCCTTCTGCCGGGAGCAGGGAAATCAGCTGTGCCCTGGCACAACAGAGCATGAGGGTGGCTGAGAGTGGGGAAACTGAGGCAGCTGCAGAGCACTGGCAATGCTGTGACACCCTGCAAGGGTGGGAAGTGCCCCAGCACAGTGCATGGGGAAGGGGAGGCAGAGGTAGCTGTCACCAGGAGGGAAGGGGAATGTCTCCCCCCAGCCTATGGCTCCCTGATGGCCTGTGGCAACGTGAGGGACCCCAACTGGGTGGGGGAGGTGTCACAACTGTGTGGTGTGGAGAAAAAAATTCACCTGAGTGTGGGGAGGGGTCAGTGCAATTCCTCCTCCCCCTGGGAACCTGGGGTGATGGTGCAGGGGCCCCAGACCCTGATCTGTGGGGTGGGGGCACAGAGGGAATTTGGCTCTGGAGGAGGGATACGGGTTTGCCCTTTTCCAGGCCCAAGGATCCCTCCGCTGTTAAAAATAGTGCGTGGCTGAGAGCCGCTTTGCAGAGACCTGAACTTTGTGTATCAAGCACTGTTTGCATTGGCAAGCTATTGCTTTAAGAGTGGGTGGGGGTGGTTTCCTGGTCCTTTTGGCAGTCGTGGGGGTTCTGCAGGGAGACGTAGGACCAGATGCAGTCTGGAAAGAACCAGCCTAGAACAAGGTGGGCAAGTTGTCTCTCGCTGCCACAGGAAGCAGCCTGCTTTGTGTCCCTCTTGTTTGTGTTCTTGTGGGTGATTGTTCTGGATTCCCAGAAAGGGAGTCACCTCACGCTGTAACCTTCCAGCAGGAGCATTTCAGGTTTGCCTCTGACTTATCTGTGTGGGTGCCACGAACATACCAGCTGCCAAGAGCTCAGTGCTACGGCTACCCCAGAGCTGTGGCAAATGGCTCTGTGGTTCCACCCACCGTGTCAGCTGGATTGTGCATGTACAATCCTTCGTCTGATCTCATTTCAGCCCGTCTGTGATAAATCCCCCAACTTGAGATTTGGTTGCATCACAGACCCCAGTGTTGATCTACTGCTTCCCCATCACCATGGAGGCTTCTCTTGTCGTCTGCATCCTCGCTGCTCTCCTGGCTACGGGTGAGTGGGGTCCGTTCCTACGGGGATGATTTCCTAACTTCTCCAACGTACCAATAGCTCAGAGCCGCCTCCTGGGTAAAACTCTTAATGAACGTAACCGAAAAGCAGCCACAGAATAAGGGGGGCTGAGCTGGGGGCATCTGAGTGACAACGTCCGAGGAGGAGAGGGCTGGAAGTTACAAAGTCCCTGTGACAAGGAGTGAAATAATTCTGGAAAAGGGAGGAAACCTCACTAAAACCGAGTCATGACTGGGCACGTTTCAGAGCTGGCCAGAAACCAGGGACATTCCTGAAAGGGGATTTGCACCAGGGCAGGGCCTAGTCTGCCTTTGCAGCCACGTCCATGTCTTCCACCTCCAGGCCCTGCAGAGACTCCTTTATGGTGCAGGTAGTCCAGCATGGAGCATGTTGGCGCATGCCTTCCTCCGCCACCTCCGAGGGCTCCGATATGACCGGCAGCTCTTTTTTCTCCACCCGAGGCCTCTCAGAGCTGCCAGTCTTCTACCAGGACCTCCTCCAGACCTGGAAGCTCTTTTCGGTGACCAAGTCCTTTGTGGCCACTGAGGGGGTGGACCTCCTCGCAGATCCCCTGCTACACAACCCCGATCTACGTGTGCAGGTGGCGGAGTCTCCCTCAGTGCGCTGAAGGTTGGTCCTGGCAGAAACCGCCAGGGTCGGAGACCTCCTGGACTACGACGGGGGGACTGGGTGGATCCCCATGTGCTCGGTCAGCGCATGGGGCTCTCCACCCTTCCGACCCCCCTGCGTGTACTTCGGGAGGTGGAGGCCGCCTTGTCACCCGTTTCTCTCGTCTTCTTTCAGTGGGCCCTGCAAGAGGGCGCTCCCTGCCCACCCCTCCCCCCAGGCCCTACGGACATTTTTATTCGGCCCCTGTTCCGTGAGCCACCCCGGCCTTCCCGTTCTCACACCCTGAGCCAGCTGCACACCCTGCAGCTGGTCCGGTTCCGAACCGCGCCTAGAGACCAACTGTACACACTCGTGCTCCACACACTGCATTTCCTCACCCTCGCGTCCCGCCCCGACACCAAGTGGCGGGACTATCTTCAACCTACAGGGCGTGAGGAGCCCTGGTGGGCCAGCCTTTATTCCACCTTGGTCCCACGGCTCGCCGGGGACATCAGTTGGCGGCTCCTTCACAGAGCCGTGAGCATGGGCGTGTACCTGGCGCAGTTCACACCCGTACCCGAGGCCTGCCCCTTTTGCGGCGTGAGGGAGAACCTAGCGCACGCCTATCTCTAATGTGCCAGGTTGCAGCCCCTATTCCGGCCCTGAGGAGGAGAGGGCTGGAAGTCACAAAGTCCTCGTGACAGCGAGTGAAACAATTCTGGAAATGGGAGGAAATATTTACACTTTAAATCACTAGAACCGAGTCGTGACTGGGCACGTTTCAGAGCTGGCCAGAAACCAGGGACATTCCTGAAAGGGGATTTGCACCATGAGTTTGTCTGAAAGGAAACAGATCCGAATTTCACGCACATGAGCTCAAGGCAATATAAAAGGCATTTCTACATCTTGATCCCCAGTTGGGATCAATGGGCTGTGGCTTCATTGGTGTCAATGGGGCCAGATCCACAGCTGGGGTCAGTTAAATTAAGGGGAAAGTGAGGGGGCAAGGAAGGGATAAATCTAGACCATCATTTTCTTTCTCCTTCTCCAGGGACCTGTCTGCAGTGTGAGGTTTGCAATGGACCAGGAAACAGCTGCACGGGCAGCATGCAGACCTGTGCCGCTGGGGAAGACTCTTGTGCCTTCGTTCTTACTGAAATCATACAGGGTAGGTGAGATGGACCCTAACCAACCTGGGTCAGGGAACAGGCTGGGGAGCCAGGACTCCTGGGTTCTGTGCTGCACCTTCCTCTGGGATGGGAGTGGGGTGGCTGGGTTCAAACAGGCAATGGCTGGGAGCCAGGACTCCTGGGTTTTGTGCTGCATCCTGTGGGCTAGTACACCAAAGGGGTCTAAGTCTTAGTATTGCAAGCAGTGGGTCTCACATGAAAGGCCCAGCAAATTCACAGTGGCTGCAGTTTTTACAGTTCAAACACTGTCCTGGCGACAGTTTGACGTGCCGTGTCAGGACAGGCAGACACCCGGACGGTGTGAAGAAGAAGAGGTGCTAGGAAGAATGCCACCAACGGGACATGCTTGCAACTAGCTGTATGAACTGAACAGAAGGAGTTTGCTGTAAGAAAGCGATTCAGACTTTTTTGGTAGCAAAGCCGTCGTAAATATCAGGGAATGATTTTCTATTTCATTCACGGCAAAGGGGGAGAGGAGAGAAAGCCAGATCCTCCCTCCCCTGGACAGAGCCAGCCTCCCTACGGCACTCTAAGGAAACACCACCGCCCCCACAGTGCTGCTCCAGGAGGCAGAGCCGGTGCCAGGAGCTTGGGGAAGGGGCTCTGGGACCCCAAATGTCATGGCGGCTGCAATTGAAGCTTCTGGTGGCCTCATGTGTCCACTGTAGCTGCACCTGGGAATCAGTCCAGGTGACTAGCCAGCCCGTGGGCCGGGGCCCACTGAGTATGGGATCCGCAAAAGCCAGCACAGCCAGCAGGAGCCGCCTAAGCCAGCCAATAGGAAATTCCGAGGAGAGGGGTGTGGCCTAAGCCCCGCCCCTCACCTGGAGTTTGGCTTCACAGAGGCGCCCAGCTCTGATTGGGATCCACAGCTGGGAACCCCTCACAGGTAGTCAGGCATCTGAACTGGGTCAACCCTTGCTTGCAGAAGACAGCATTGGAGGAGGGGCTGCCAGGAGACCCCAGTGGCTGGGAGCTCAGTTGGGCCCTGGGGGAGCCAAGTTCAAATCTCCACTTGGCCAAAATCAGTTGGGGATGTCAGCCCAGATCTCTCCCCTCCTATGGTCTTGCCTGGCCCCCTGGCGGGTCTCTCAGTCTCTCCTGTTGCACTTTGTATCAAATAGTTAAACGTTCCCTGGAACCTGATTCCCCCACGTCCACAGGGAGCGTACGACCCATTGGCTCCTGGGTATCCGGGGGGAGCAACCCAGCATCTCCTCCCCCGGCTGGGCTTTGTGCAGGGCCAGATCTGGTGGGTGTGCTCCAGGGGCGTAACCTGGCTCCGACCCTGCAGGTGAGATCATCAGGGAAACGTCTAGTCTGTGAATACCGCCGCGGCTAAGGGGTGGTTGGATGCCCTGTGTCAGGATCTCGGCAGCCCGGCACGTACCCTCTGGTGGGAACTTTAGCATCAAAACGTCTTTCTGGGTAGGAAATTTGGGGCCCTCAGGGTTAGGTGGCAGCTGAGTGGGGAGCTGGAGGATCCAAGTCCTGGGTTTAGGTGCTGAAATCTCTTTGTTTGGCCCTGTAGGACCTTGGGTGAGTTACTTCTCCTCTCCGTGCCTCAGTTTCCCCATGGGCAGAGGAAGGATAATGGCACAGGGCCTCGTTGTGCAGAGGGTGTTGATGGTGTGGGAGTGGAAGGGGAACAAATCTCAGACTTCTCCTCTTGTGCAGTGGGAGTGAAGAGACAGAGCTTTCTCAAGGGCTGTATGCCATCCAGCGACTGTAAAGTCGGCACCATCTCTATGAATCTTGGGTATGGAATGGCAACAAGGACGAGCATCGTTTGCTGCGTGGGAGACGCCTGCAGAACAACCACAGTTACAGGTACCTCTCCCCATCTCTGCCTCTCCTACCCCATCCCCTGCACCTCCTGCTGCCTGGAACCTGCCCCACATTAGCTTATTGACCCTGGTCTTCCTGCCCTGCAAGGGGCGCACCATGGAATAATGCTGAGCCCCTTGCTGGGTGGAGTTTAGTGGGTGGGGCTTTAGGCTCCCACCAGGTGTGAACCCAGCTGACCCCACCCGGGGCGGGGTCCCGGGGTCCCTGCTGCAAACATCTCCCCTGCCCCTGCTGCCTCTGGTGTCCCCGGAGCTACAGCTCCCCCTGCAGGGGGAACCCAGGGCTGAGCTGTGCAGCTCCCAGCTGCTCTCCCTGCCCCGACACCTCCTGGGGCTCGTCCCCTGAGCTGACTGCGTTTGCTCCACTTCTTCCCAGTGCCCCCGGCCGACACCAAACCCAACGGCCGGAGCTGCCGTGGCTGCTACGTGTTGAATGCTGGTCAATGCAATGAACAAACCATAGCGTGTACTGGACCTGAGACACAGTGTATAGACGTCGCTGGGACCGTAACGATAAGTAACTTCAGTTCATTTATTCTGGGGTTATTTTTCCTTTGCTGTTCCCCACCACCACCCCCGCCCCATAGGGTAGATGCGAGATGCTGCTTGGGGCCGTTAGATAAAGGTATTAGCTGCAGATCAGGACACCTGGGTTCTGTCCCCAGCGCTGGCCTCCACTGTGAACTTGGTGTGACGGGTTGGATCACAGAAACCCTCTTGGGGCTGCCAACTGATGTGCCAAGACTACTTCTGCCCCTGCTTTCCCTGCCCTGCCAGCTTGGGACTCCAGAGCCCTGCCTGGCTGTGCCAGACACGCTTGCTGGCCACAAACACAGCCCCAGGTCTGAACCACGTCCCACAAACTGCAGGCTTCACTGAAAACAGCTTAAGAAGTGTTCCTGTCTTTAACACTCAGATGCCCAACTCCCGATGGGGTCCAAACCCCAAATAAATCCATTTTACCCTGTATAAAGCTTATACAGGGTAAACTCATAAATTGTTCACCCTCTATAACAGTGTTAGAGAGATATGTATGGCTGTTTGCCCCCCCCCCCAGGTATTAATACAGACTCTGGGTTAATTAAGAAGTAAAAAATGATCTTATTAACTACAAAAAGTAGGATTTAAGTGGTTCCAAGTGATGACAGACAGAACAAAGTGAATTACCAAGCAAAATAAAATAGAACACACACGTCTATGTCTAATAGAGTAAGAAAAATGAATACAGATAAAATCTCACCCTCAGAGGAGTTCCAATAAGCTTCCTTTTACAGACTAGTCTCCTTCTAGTCTGGGTTCAGCAATCACTCACACCCCCTGTAGTTACTGTCCTTTGTTCCAGTTTCTTTCAGGTATCCTTGGGGGTGGAGAGGCTATCTCTTGAGCCAGCTGACGACAAAATGGAGGAGTCTCCCAGGGGTTTAAATAGACTTTCTCTTGTGGGTGGACACTCCTTCCTCCCCCTGTGTAGAATCCAGCTACAAAATGGAGTTTTGGAGTCACATGGGCAAGTCACATGTCCATGCATGACTGAGTTCCTTACCAGCCAGGCCACATTCCTGGGAAAGCTCAGATGTGGATTGGTGTCTTCAAGTTCACTGTTGGCTTAAGTGGTTCTTGATTGGGAACTTAATTTGCACATTCCTTTCTCAAGAAGCTGATGAAATGCTCTACTAGGCTACTTAAAATCAAGCAAGTACACAGCCAATATTCATAACTTTGAATATAAAAATGACACATGCATACAAATAGGAGGAATAGATTCAGTAGATCATAACCTTTACAGAGATATGTTACATGGCATGTGTAGCATAAAACATATTTGAGTTATGTCATATGTACATTCATAAGCATATTTCCATAAAGCTTTCTGGGGTGCAATGTCACACTTGGGCTGGTGTCTTCCCCTCCCTGTGCCTTTGGTTCTCCTCCATCCATTGCCTGTCAATAGTTAAGTCTGTAAACTCCTTATTGTAGGGCCTAGCTTAGTCCTGGGAACCCCTGTTGTGCCCGGCACTGGACAGACCCCTGAGCAAGATTTGGGTCCCCTCTTGTGCTGGGTGCTGCAAAGACCTTTGACTGAGATCGGTGTCGCCTCTTCTGCCAGATGCTGAAGGGCTCCTAGTGAGACACAGTCCCTGCCCCCAAAGAGCCTGCAATCTAAGCAGGCAAATGAAGGATCTTTCTCCCCATTTTAAAGGTGGTGAAACTGAGGCACGGAGCAGTGCCGTGACTTGCCCAGTGTGACACAGGAATGCTGTGGCAGAGCTGGGATCTGAACCTAGTTTTGCGGAGTCCCCTCCTGGTGCCTTAATTCACTACAAAGCCACCCTGCTTCGATTCTAGATTCTAGATTCTCTCTAGGACTGGAAGTTACCTCAAGAGGTCATCGAGTCCAGTCCCCTGTCCTCATGGCAGGACCAAATACTGTCTAGACCATCCCTGATAGACATTTATCTAACCTACTCTTAAATATCTCCAGAGATGGAGATTCCACAACCTCCCTAGGCAATTTATTCCAGTGTTTAACCACCCTGACAGTTAGGAACTTTTTCCTAATGTCCAACCTAAACCTCCCTTGCTGCAGTTTAAGCCCATTGCTTCTTGTTCTATCCTTAGAGGCTAAGGTGAACAAGTTTTCTCCCTCCTCCTTATGACACCCTTTTAGATACCTGAAAACTGCTATCATGTCCCCCTTCAGTCTTCTCTTTTCCAAACTAAACAAACCCAATTCTTTCAGCCTTCCTTCATAGGTCATGTTCTCAAGACCTTTAATCATTCTTGTTGCTCTTCTCTGGACCCTCTCCAATTTCTCCACATCTTTCTTGAATTGCGGTGCCCCGAACTGGACACAATACTCCAGTTGAGGCCTAACCAGCGCAGAGTAGAGCGGAAGAATGACTTCTCGTGTCTTGCTCACAACACACCTGTTAATGCATCCCAGAATCACGTTTGCTTTTTTCGCAACAGCATCACACTGTTGACTCATATTTAGCTTGTGGTCCACTATAACCCCTAGATCCCTTTCTGCCGTACTCCTTCCTAGACAGTCTCTTCCCATTCTGTATGTGTGAAACTGATTTTTTTTCCCCTAAGTGGAGCACTTTGCATTTGTCTTTGTTAAACTTCATCCTGTTTACCTCAGACCATTTCTCCAATTTGTCCAGATCATTTTGAATTATGACCCTGTCCTC
This sequence comes from Emys orbicularis, assembly GCF_028017835.1. Classification (NCBI taxonomy): domain Eukaryota; kingdom Metazoa; phylum Chordata; order Testudines; family Emydidae; genus Emys; species Emys orbicularis. The sequence continues at coordinate 22,474,610 of NC_088702.1, read as the reverse complement.
CAAAGCAGTTGCAATCCCTCCCAGCTTGGTATCATCTGCAAACTTAATAAGCATACTTTCTATGCCAATATCTAAGTCGTTAATAAAGATATTGAACAGAGCCGGTCCCAAAACAGACCCCTGCGGAACCCCACTTGTTATGCCTTTCCAGCAGGATTGGGAACCATTAATAACAACTCTCTGAGTACGGTTATCCAGCCAGTTATGCACCCACCTTATAGTAGCCCCATCTAAATTGTATTTGCCTAGTTTATCGATAAGAATATCATGCGAGACCGTATCAAATGCCTTACTAAAGTCTAGGTATACCACATCCACAGCTTCTCCCTTATCCACAAGGCTCGTTATCCTATCAAAGAAAGCTATCAGATTGGTTTGACACGATTTGTTCTTTACAAATCCATGCTGGCTATTCCCTATCACCTTACCACCTTCCAAGTGTTTGCAGATGATTTCCTTAATTACTTGCTCCATTATCTTCCCTGGCACAGAAGTTAAACTAACTGGTCTATAGTTTCCTGGGTTGTTTTTATTTCCCTTTTTATAGATGGGCACTATATTTGCCCTTTTCCAGTCTTCTGGAATCTCTCCCGTCTCCCATGATTTTCCAAAGATAATAGCTAGAGGCTCAGATACCTCCTCTATTAGCTCCTTGAGTATTCTAGGATGCATTTCATCAGGCCCTGGTGACTTGCAGGCATCTAACTTTTCTAAGTGATTTTTAACTTGTTCTTTTTTTATTTTATCTGCTAAACCTACCCCCTTCCTATTAGCATTCACTAGGTTAGGCATTCCTTCAGACTTCTCGGTGAAGACCGAAACAAAGTAGTCATTAAGCATCTCTGCCATTTCCAAGTTTCCTGTTACTGTTTCTCCCTCTTCTCTGAGCAGTGGGCCTACCCTGTCTTTGGTCTTCCTCTTGCTTCTAATGTATTGATAAAAAGTCGTCTTCTTTCCCTTTATTCCTGTAGCTAGTTTGAGCTCATTTTGTGCCTTTGCCTTTCTAATCTTGCCCCTGCATTCCTGTGTTGTTTGCCTATATTCATCCTTTGTAATCTGTCCTAGTTTCCATTTTTTATATGACTCCTTTTTATTTTTTAGATCATGCAAGATCTCGTGGTTAAGCCAAGGTGGTCTTTTGCCACATTTTCTATCTTTCCTAACCAGCGGAATAGCTTGCTTTTGGGCCCTTAATAGTGTCCCTTTGAAAAACTGCCAACTCTCCTCAGTTGTTTTTCCCCTCAGTCTTGATTCCCATGGGACCTTACCTATCAGCTCTCTGAGCTTACCAAAATCCGCCTTCCTGAAATCCACTGTCTCTATTTTGCTGTTCTCCCTTCTACCCTTCCTTAGAATTGCAAACTCTATGATTTCATCATCACTTTCACCCAAGCTGCCTTCAACTTTCAAATTCTCAACGAGTTCCTCCCTATTTGTTAAAATCAAGTCTAGAACAGCTTCCCCCCAGTAGCTTTTTCAACCTTCTGAAATAAAAAGTTGTCTGCAATGCTGTCCAAGAATTTGTTGGATAGTCTGTGCCCCGCTGTGTTATTTTCCCAACATATATCCGGATAGTTGAAGTCCCCCATCACCACCAAATCTTGGGCTTTGGATGATTTTATTAGTTGTTTAAAAAAAGCCTCATCCATCTCTTCCACCTGGTTAGGTGGCCTGTAGTCGACTCCTAGCATGACATCACCCTTGTTTTTTACCCCTTTTAGCCTAACCCAGAGACTCTCAACACTTCCGTCTCCTATGTCCATCTCTACCTCAGTCCAAGTGTGTACAGTTTTAATATATAAGGCAACACCTCCTCCCTTTTTCCCCTGTCTATCCTTCCTGAGCAAGCTGTATCCATCCACACCAACATTCCAATCATGTGTATTATCCCACCAAGTTTCAGTGATGTCAACAATGTCATAGTTGTATTTATTTATTAGCACTTCCAGTTCTTCCTGCTTATTACCCATACTTCTCGCATTTGTATATGGGCATCTAAGATACTGGTTTGATCTTTCCTCCCAGTTTTGCCCTGACCCTCCTTTCTCTCTGCCATTATAGCCCACACTGCCTCTTGTTTCTGACCCATCTCCCAGGTCTCCATGTTCCCCACTTACCTGTGGGCTTTGCTCACCTGTCCCCGTCGAACCTAGTTTAAAGCCCTCCTCACTAGGTTAGCCAGTCTGTGTCCAAATAGGGTCTTTCCCCTCCTCGAAAGGTGAACGCCATCTCTGCCTAGCAGTCCTTCCTCGAATAGCATCCCGTGGCCAAGGAAGCCAGAGCCCTCCTGGCGACACCATCTTCGCAGCCAGGCATTCACCTCCATGATGCATCTGTCTCTGCCCGGGCCCCTACCTTTGACAGGAAGAATCAAAGAGAATACCACCTGCGCTCCAAACTCCTTCACCCGTATTCCCGGAGCCCTGTAGTCACTCTTGATCTGCTCAGTGTCACACCTCGCAGTATCATTTGTGCCCACATGGATGAGTAGCATGGGGTAGTAGTCAGAGGGCTGGATAATCCTTGACAATGCCTCCGTAACATTTCAGATACGAGCTCCCAGCAGGCAGCATACCTCCCGAGATGAAATGTCAGGGCGACAGATGGGCGCCTCCATCCCCCTCAGCAGAGAGTCTCCGACCACCACTACCTTATGTTTCCTATTCGCAGTGGTGGCAGCAGACCTCCCAGCCTTAGGGGTACGAGGCTTCTCCTCCTTTACTGTAGGGGGTGATGCCTTCTTTCCTGTATCAAGAAGAGCATAACGGTTACCATAACGGGAACCACAGTGGCAGGGTTCAGGGCAGGGGTGGTGCTCTGCCTGCTGCCAGAAGTAACCAGCTGCCGGTGTCCACCCTGAGCCATCTCCTCCTCCACCAGTGGTGTGTCAGCAGTCCTGTGTACTGGGACAGCTACCTCAGCTGTCTCCACATGGACACTGTCCAGGATTTGCTTGTGGATTCGGATGCTCCTCAACCTAGCCACCTCCTCCTGTAGCTCTCCCACCTGCTGCCTGAGAGATTCCACCAGCAGGCACCTTTCACATTGGATGGTCCCCCCAGCCTGGATATCAGTAAGTGGAAATTGCAAGTTACAGTCTCTGCAAAACCACACCAGGATCTGGGCAGAAGCATCCATGCTCAGGCGCTCTGTCTGGCTACAGGCGCAGGTGGAGGAGACAGAAGCAGTGCTGGCACAGGTGTTACGGGTCTTCCTAACCATCGTAAGCCTCCCTCTGTCAAACTCCCGTCTGCAGCCCCCTGTCTGCTGAAAGGGTTGTTTAAGCAAGAAGTTTTTAATGTAGTTGGTTTATAGGTTTTAAGGGGAATAAAGGGAAAACAGATAGAACTGGCAAGGGACCCTCGCTCCCTTCCCACTCCCCTTCCAAACTCCCTTGCCGCAAAAGTTCCCTGGTCGCTTCTGCGCTGCTTTATAAAGCCCTGGCCTGGCCTGTATGAATGCCCCGCCCACTGATTAAGGCTCAGCCAATTACCAGAGGCTTCTAGCTTTCAGACCTTCCTTTGAAGCTCACAGCTTCCAACTGCCAGCCACAGCACACGGTCCTTCAAACAACCAAACAAACAAACAGACTGACAAACACAAGCTCAGCACACAGCAAGTAACCCCCAAACACAAACAAACACACACTACAGACAGTCACTTACCCCAAGGGTCCTGTATTTGCTCCTCCTTCACCTGGAGAACTCCCTTGCGAAACTCCCTGTTAGCAACCCCTGCACCAGAACTGAGCTGCTGCTTTGCAGATGAGCCGTGGGGTTAATACAGGCCTCATCTAATGTACGTGTTGTCAGTGGGCTCTGGATCAGGGCTGCAAGTGACTGGTTTACAGACACACAGCGAGACTGTCCGAGTGGAGGAGAAGGGGGAGGCCATCCCAGGCCAGACAGGCTGGTGGGAGCAGACAGATGGGGAGGTGAAGGCTGTGGGGGTCAGGGGAGGTTGGTGGGGCCGTGAGGAGCGGGGAGGCCATTGTGTCCCAGTCCAGCTGAAGGAGTGGAGCTGCTCCCCTGACAATCGCCTGTTTCTCCCAAACACGCAGGTGGAAGTCAAATGCAGACTGTCATGAAGGGCTGCGCTTCCGAGTCCATGTGTGCCGATATAAAAGTGGGTTCAGGGACCTTTGCAGGGATTAGTGGAGATCTAACCACGGCCAAATGCACAGCGGCCTCTGGCGCGGCGGGCATGACTCCGGGACCAGCCGGGCTCCTCCTCCCGGCCCTCGCTGGGCTTCTCCTGCTGAAGCTTCTCTCCTGATTCCCCACCCGGTGCAACAGCGACAGCGCACTGAAATACACTCTGCAACCTGCGTTATCCGCTTTCCCCCCCGCAGGGGCTTTCGGCTCCGGGATGGACTCACATCCCCTTGATGTTGTTGCACTGAATAAAACACACTGGAGACCAAACACTCTGGAATTTTTATTTATTTATTTATTTCAAAGGGGAAAAATATAATTCTCGTGGGTGGGACCATCAAGAAGCCTGTTAGGAACAGAAGAGCGGCCACAGCTAGTCCAGTGTCCTGTCTTCGACAGTAGTACAACCAGAACTTCCAGGGCAGTGCCCAGAACACGGCCATATTGGAGAGACCCAGCCCTGTCTTCCCCTCCCGGCTTCTGGTAGACAGAGGTTTAGGGACACTCAGAGCAGGGGGTTGTGTCTCTGAGCAATTGGCAAATTGCCATGGATGGCCCTATCCTCCAGGAACTGATCTAGTTCTTTTCTGAACCCTGCTATACTTTTGCTCAACCCCACATCCACTGGCAATGAATTCCACAGGTTAATTGTGCATCGTGGGAAAAAGCACGGCCCCTTGTTTCTATAAAACCTGCTGCCTGTTCGTTTCATTCGGTAATCCCAGGTTCTGGTGCTGTGGGACAGGGGAAATAGCAGTTCTCTGGTCACTTTCCCCATGCCATGGCATGATTTTCTAGCCCTCTGTCGCATCCCCCCGAGTCGTCTCTTTGCCAAACTGAACAGCCCCAATCTTTCTAGTCTCGCCTCCTATGGAAGCCGTTCCGTGCCCTAAGATCAGGCTCAGAAAGACCCCAGTGGGGAATTAGGCAGCACCGTGTCCCGGGCACCAGGCTGAGGGCTCTGGAACCACTCGGAATGAAGTTCAGACAGGCCCCTCCTGCAGTGACCCCCTGTAACGAAGCGTTTCTGGCGGGACCCAACTGAGAGTGCCAATTCAGGACCAATTGCTAAAACAGGGCAGTCACAGCCCAAGCCTAGGGTCTTTCCACCTCTAAGGCAAACTAAACCAGCCAGACCAAAGAGGACTTTGGTCTCACCCACTGGCTAACCACAAGTCACACAAGCAATTCCCTTAGACACTTCAGTTTCCCAGTATCACCACCAGTGCCACTCGTTATGGGGACGAATGGTTATGAAAACCAATACCCCAGTAAACGAAAAAAAGGTTCTCTCGATCCCAAAGGACCAAGCCCCAGACCCAGGTCAATATACAAATCAGATCTTACCCATAAATCACGCTGTTGCCAATCCTTTACAATCTAAAATCTAAAGGTTTATTCATAAAAGGAAAAAGATAGAGATGAGAGTTAGAATTGGTTAAATGGAATCAGGTACGTACAGGAATGGCAAAGTTCTTGGTTCAGGCGTGTAGCAGTGATGGAATAAACTGCAGGTTCAACTCAAGTCTCTGGAGCATCCCCAGCTGGGATGGGTCATTCAATCCTTTGTTCAGAGCTTCAGTTTGTAGCAAAGTCCCTCCAGAGGTAAGAAGCAGAATTGAAGACAAGATGGAGATGAGGCAGGTGTAAGAACACCTCTTTGTCCTTACTGTGGAAAATTACAGCAAAATGGAGTCTGGAGTCACATGGGCCAGTCCCTGCATACTTTGCTGAGTTACAAGGCGTATCTGCCTTCTCTCAATGGGTCAATTGTGTAGCTGATGGTCCTTAATGGGCCATCAAGCAGCCTGGGCAGAGCTAACACCAACTTGTCTGGGATGTCTCCTAGAAGCATAGCATAAGTTTGAAATATAGACAGTATAGAGCCAATATTCATAACTTCAACTACAAAATTGATACACACATATAGACAGCCTAATCATAACCAGCCAACCATAACCTTGTCTTAGACACCTCATTTGACCCCCTTTATACAAGATTTGGTGCCACTACAGGACTTTGGTTGCAACCATGTTCTATATGGTCCCAGTTCAAATCAATAACGTGACACCCCCCTCAGGCCAGACTCTCACCAGGGCCAGCCTCTGACCTCGGAGCGCTCAGCCCCCTGTTCACACCGCAAGCTCCCCGCAGGGAGTGCCCCGAATCATACACTTGTGAAAGCCGTACCCGCCCCCGCAAAGGGCCCTGCCCCCCAGCGTCGCAGTCAGCAGTGACTCAGCCAGCGTGTGACACAGAAGGGTCGATTAGGCTACGATTATGTCACGGAGGTAATGGAATCCGTGACTTCCAGAGACCTCAGTGACATTTTCAGCTTCAGCCCCGGGGCAGCGGGGATCCCAGAGCTCTGAGCTGCCGCAGGCGGCGGGGCCCCCCGCAGCTCCCGGCTGCCAGTCCCAGAGCGCCGAGCCGTGGCAGGTGGCAGGGGGCTCCCACTGTTCCCAGTCACTGTGGGTGTGAAGAGGGTCCCCGCAGCTCCCAGCCACCCTGGTGGCGGGGAGGAAACCCTGAAGCTGGAGCTGTGGTGGGTGATGGACCCCCTCCCCACTCCCCATTTTGTCACAGTTAATTTTAGTAAAGTCAGGGACAGGTCACGGGCTTCTGTCAATTTTTGTTCTCCAGCTCCTCCAGCTGCCTCGTGCAGAGGATGGGCCCCGGCCATCAGGTGCCAGGGAGGGGGTGGCTGAATGGGGGTGCAGGGACACATGGGGATGGAGAAGGGGGGTTTAGGGACATGTGGACATTGGAAGATGTGCCTGACTGAATGGGAGAGGCTAGGGGTCAGCCATGGTCTGCATGAGGCAGGCTCCCCAACTCCCTAACAACCCCCCCTCAAAAAAACCTGTTCCACACTTCTCCCACCTGCACCCAACAACCTTCCAGGTTCACTCCCAGGCTCCTTCCCAGCAATGACTTCCCTCTCCCAAGGCTCCTCCGTTACCTCGACTATCCCCAGCCTTTGCAATGCTTCTGAGGGGTGCAGGAAATATGGTTCTGTATTGTAGTTTAAATTAATTATCACTCAGAGTGCTGTATTAATGTGCCTAGTAAGGAATCTATTGATCAAAAAAACATTTCCTGAAACTTTTTCATTGTCTGTACTGTTACAGACATACTTGCTGACAGGTATTTTGAAATAAATTACCAAAATTGAAACTGGTGGGATTATACTGTTTTCTTTTGACAGATAACATATGCAGAATTTTGAAGAATTTTACAATATTGTGCGCAGAACTTTTAATGTTTTGGTGCAGAACTCCCCCAGGAGTAAATCATTTAAATGATCATTAACAGAAATGACATTTGCCACCTAGTGGTGCATTGAAAAACTACAAACAAAATGATTTTATACAGTTTATATGGAACGTAATTCAAAAAATGTCCCTCTTCATTTTCCTAATGTCCAACCTAAACCTCCCTTGCTGCAGTTTAAGCCCATTGCTTCTTGTCCTGTCCTCAGAGGTTAAGAAGAACAATTTTCTCCCTCCTCCTTGTAACAACCTTGAAAACTGGTATCATGTCCCCTCTCAGTCTGCTCTTCTCCAGACTAAACAAACCCACTTTTTATTCTTCCCGCACTGCTCATGTTTTCTAGACCTTTCATCGTTTTTATTACTCTTCTCTAGACTTTCTCAAAATTGTCCAGATCTTTCCTGCAATGTAACAGCCCAAGGACAGGAGCAGGACCCAACAGTCCTGCCCTTAATCTACATGGCACCAGGAACAGAATCCAGGAATCCTGCCATCCTGTCCCTTGTGACCCGCTGCCCCACGTTCCCACCCCAAGCCTTCCAAGGGGAGCTGGTTTCATTCATTCCTCTCATTCAATTTCCTGGCAGGAAGGGAGGAGAGTTTGTCATTGTACCCAAAGGGTGGGTGGGGCCAGCGATGGGAATAGAAACTTACGGCTTATCAACACTGGCACTTTACACCACTGCCACTTTCTCACTCGGGGGTGTGAAAAAACACCCCCCATCCCACCGAGCACTGCAAGTTTTCCCTCATGGAGGTGGGGTTTTTATAGCACTGGGAGAGTTCTCTCCAAGCGCTGCGCCGTGACTACACAAGCCATGTTAAAGCACGGGCAGGGCAGGGCTGCTGCGGCAGCGTGTGAACGTTGCTAGTGAAGACATGCCCTTATAGACTCTTCCCGATGAAGCACGCAAATCCGTATACATTTCTGTATTGCAGCACAGCAGGTACATGAGCCCTTCAACCAAAAACAGGAAGAGAGACAGACACAGCCCCGGTATGACAGGAAATAGCCAGAGATGGGTGCAGCTTTTCCACTTTGCAGAATTAGCCACCGGCTTAACCCCAGAGACTCTTTACTCTAAGGAGCAGTTGGTAAGTGATACCCCTCTGGTCTCATAGACTCATAGACTTTAAGGTCAGAAGGGACCATTATGATCATCTAGTCTGACCTCCTGCACAACGCAGGCCACAGAATCTCACCCACCCACTCTTGTAACAACCCCCTAACCTATGTCTGAGTTATTGAAGTCCTCAAATCATGGTTTAAAGACCTCAAGATGCAGAGAATCCTCCAGCAAGTGCCCCATGCCCCACGCTGCAGAGGAAGGCAAAAAACCCCAAGAGCCTCTGCCAATCTGCCCTGGAGGAAAATTCCTTCCTGACCCCAAATATGGCGATCAGCTAAACCATTAGCATGTGGGCAAGGCTCACCAGCCAGACACCCAAGAAAGAATTCCCTGTAGTAACTCAGATCCCACCCCATCTAACATCCCATCACAGACCATATTGTTCTGTAGGTGCTTTGACCACTAGACATCACTCCTTTTCTGAAGCCAAGGATAGAACCTGGGAATCTGGGCTCCAAGCCCCCCTGCTCTAACCATTGGGCACCACTCCATTTTTGGAGCCAGGAATAGAAGCACAGAGTCCAGGGTGCGAGCCCTCCCATACACTCTAAGCACTAGACCCAATTCTCTGTCTGAAGCCAAGAAAATAACCTGGGTGTCCTGGCTCCCAGCCACCGTGCTTTAACCCACAAGACCCCACTCCCCTCCTGGAGCTGGGGAGAGAACCCAGGAGTCCTGGCTCCCAGCTGCACTCCTCCACCCCATTCATGTTACTGGATGTTGTATATTGAGGACTATTTGCAATGGCAAGCTATCGCTTTAAGAGTGGGTGACTTGGAGGGCTGGGGTTTCCTGGTCCTGCTGGCAGTCTTGGGGGCTCTCCAGGGAAGTGTGGGACCACTGGCAGTCTGCAAAGAACCAGCCTAGAACAAGGTGGGGTGATTTGTCTCTCACTGCCGTAGGGAGCAGCCCGTGAGAGCGACTGAAACAATTTTGGAAATGGGAGGAAATATTTACAGTTTAAATCACTAGAACCGAGTCCTGACTGGACATTGTTTCAGAGCTGGCTAGAGACCAAGGATATTCCTGAAAGGGGATTTTCCCCGCGAGTTTGTCTGAAAGGCAGCAGATCTGAATTTCACTAACATGAGCTCAAGACAATATGAAAGGCATTTCTACATCATGATTCCCAGTTGGGGTCAATGCGCTGTTGCTCCAATAGTGTCACTGGGGCAAGATCCACAGATGGGGTCAGTTAAATTCAAGAGAAAGTGAGGGGGCAAGGGAGGGATGAATCTAGACCCTCATGTTCTCTCTCCTCCTCCAGGGACCTGTCTGCAGTGTGAGGTTTGTGCTGGAGCAGGAAACAGGTGCACGGGCAGTATACAGACCTGCGCCGCTGAGCAAGACTCTTGTGGCATCTTTCTTACTGACAGCATACTGGGTAGGTGAGATGGACCCTAACCAACCTGGGTCAGGGAACAGGCTGGGGAGCGAGGACTCCTGGGTTCTATGCTACACCTTCCTCTGAGAAGGGCGTGGGGTGGATGGGCCTGAACAAGCAATGGCTGGAAGCCAGGACTTCTGGGTTCTATGTCAGACCCTATGGGCTACCTCCCAATGGGGCTTAGACTCAGCATTGCATGGCTGAGTCACTTTCCCGTGCCGTGCCTCAGTTTCTCCATGGGTAGAGGAAGGCTAATGGTACAGGGCTGTCGTTGTGAAGAGGACAGTGATGAGGTGGGAGTGGAAGGGGAACAAATCTCAGACTTCTCCTCCTGTGCAGAGGGAGGTCATTCTCACGGACTGTACAATATCAAGCGAATGTAAATGCAGCCCCATCTCTATGAATTTTGGGTACATAATGACAAGGATGAGCTTCACCTGCTGCCAGGGGGATGCCTGCACGCTGCCCCCCCTCCACTTCAGGTACATTTCCCCATTTCCACCTCTCCTTCCCCATCCCCCTTGCCTCCTACTGCCTGGAACCTACCCCACAGAAACTTCCTGAGACTGGTCCTCCCTCCCTGCAGGGGGCGCCCCATGGAATAACACTGAGCCCCTGGCTGGGTGGAGTTTAGTGGGCGGGGATCTAGGCTGCCCCAGGGTGTGAACCCAGCTGACCCCACCCGGGGCGAGGTCCAGGGGTCCCTGCTGCAAACCTCTCCCCTGCCCCTGCTGCCCCCAGAGCTACAGCTCCCCCTGCAGGGGGCGCCCAGGGCTGAGCTGTGCCACCCCCTGCTGCTCTCCCTGCCCCGACGCCGCCTGGGGCTCGTCCCCCGAGCTGACTGCGTTTGCTCCGCTTCTTCCCAGTGCCCCCGGCTGACCCCGAACCCAACGGCCGGCGCTGCCGTGGCTGCTACGTGTTGAATGCTGATCAATGCATTGAACAAACCATAGCGTGTACTGGACCTGAGACGCAGTGTATTGACGTCGCTGGGACTGCAATGATTGGTAACTTCTGTTCAGTTATTCTGGGGTTATTTTTCCTTTAATTTCCCTCCCCCGCATAGGGAAGAAGCGAGACGCTGGGTGGGGGCCGCTAGGGAAAGGTATCGGCTGCAGAGCAGGACACCTGGGTTCTGTTCCCAGCGCTGGCCTCCGGTGTGACCTTGCGCCAGTGTCTTCCCCTCCCTGTTCCTCTGGTTCTCCTCCATCCGTTGCCTGACAATAGTTCAGTCTGTAAACTCTTTGTGGTAGGGCCTGGCTTAGTCCTGGGAACCCCTGTTGTGCCAGGCACTGGACAGACCCCTGACCAAGATTTGGGCCCCTCTTGTGCTGGGTGCTGCACAGACCTTTGACTGAGATCGGGGTCGCCTCTTCTGCCAGATGCTGAAGGGCTGCCAGTGAGATACAGTCTCTGCCCCCAAAGTGCCTGCAATCTAAACAGGCAAATGAAGGATCATTCTCCCCATTTTAAAGATGGGGAAACTGAGGCACGGAGCAATGCTGTGATTTGCCCAGTGTGACACAGGAAGGCTATGGCAGAGCTGGGATCTGAACTCAGTTTTGCGGAGTCTCATCATGGTGCCTTAATTCACTACAAAGCCGCCCTGCTTAGAGATCCCACGACTGCCACCAGCACTGAGCTGCTGCTTTGTAGATGAACTGTGGGGCTAATACAGGCCTGATTCCATCCAGGTGCTGTCAGTGGACTCTAAATCAGGGCTGCAAGTGACTTGTTTACAGTCACACAATGAGTCTGTGTCAGAGCAGAGGAGGAGCAGAAGGCCATCCAGGCCCAGACAGGCTGGGAGGGGGGAAGCAGAGCAGATGGAGGCTGTGGGAGAGTTTGGTGGGATCCTGAGGAAGGGGAAGCTGTTGTGTCCTGGTCCAGCTGGAGGAGTGAAGCTGTTCTCTTGACAATCACCAGCTTTCCCCCAAACGCGCAGATGGAAGTCTAATGCCCATGGCCATGAAGGGCTGCGTTTCCGAGTCCGTGTGCGCCCACTTCAAAGTGGGTTCGAGGAGCATTGGAGGGATCGGTTTAAATCTAGCCCTGGCCAACTGCACAGCGGCATCCGGCGTGGCAGGCGTGCCTCCAGCAGCCACAACCCCCGGTGCAAGAGACGCGGCTCCAGCAACCACAACCTCCCACGCTGCAGGCGTGGCAGCAGGAGCAGCCGGGCTCCTCCTCCCAGCCCTCGCTGGGCTCCTCCTGCTGACACTTCTCTCCTGATTCCCCATCTGGTGCAACGGCGCCGCCGCACTGAAATACACCCCTGCAGCCTGCGTTAGCCCCTCTCCCCTTCCCCCTGCAGGGGTGCTCAGCTCCTGTGAATTTTTGTTCTCCAGCTGCCTCGTGCAGAGGCTGGGCCCCGGCCATCCGTTGCCAGATAGGGGGTGGCTGAATGCGGGTGCAGGGATACGTAGGGATGGGGGAGGGGCTTAGGGACATGTATGGACATTGGCAGATGTGTCTGACTGAAAGGGAGAGGCCAGGAGTCAGAGCAGGCTCCCCAACTCCCTAACAATCCCTGCCCACCCCCGCAAAAACCTGTTCCGTACTTCTCCCATCCGCACCTAACAACCCTTCATGTTCACTCCCAGGCTCCTTCCCTCTCCCTCAGCTCCTCCATGACTCCCCCCAGCCTTTGCAACGCTTCTGAGGGGTGCAGGAAATACGATTCTGTAGTGTAGTTTAAATGAATTTACACTCAGAGTGCTGTATTAGTGTGCCTAGTAAGAAATCTATTTGTCAAAGAACATTTCCCAAATCTTTTTCGTTGTCTGTATTGTTTCAGACATACTTGTTGACAGGTATTTTGAAATAAATTACCAAAATAATTGAAACTGGTGGGACTATACTGTGTTATTTTGACAGATAACATATGCAGAATTTTAAAGAATTTTACTATATTGTGCGCAGAACTTTTAATTTTTTTGTTGCAGAATTTTTAATGTTTTGGTGCAGAATTCCCCCAGGAGTAAATAATTTAAATGGTCATTAACAGAAATGACATTCACCACCTAGTGGTGCATTGAAAAACTACAAACAAAATGATTTTATACAGTTTATATGGAACGTAATTCAAAAACTGTCCCTCTTAATTTTTCATAGCTCCCCCAAAATGTTTAGGGGACAGAAATCCTCTATAGATGGAAAACTCCCACCCCTGGACACACCTAGGAAATTGTACTCACCGGTGTTCCCGATGCTGACCGTTCTGGAGCAGCTGGCTGGATTAATAGCTGCGTTTCTCTGATGAATGCATCTGTTCTGGAATTTTAATGTTCTTGCTCGGTTGAAGAACTCAAGACAGGGCAAAGTGCAGTTTTTCCAGGCCCTGAGAATGGCTTTCCGGCGTTTCAGCCTTGGATCCGGATTGTTCTGCTGGGCACAGGTCATTCAGGGCAGAAAACACCCTCTGCACTGAAGCATTATGGCCAGGCAGGCAGAGGCTTCATTCTGCGTGTGGCACTGAGGATTGCCTGAGATGTTTGATTGCTTCATCCCATTGGCCACGTACTGTGATCACTGAAGTGGTGTCATTCCAGCCATACAGTTTCCCCTAGTCACAAACTCCTTTAACCGAGGGACTCCATCCAACAGCGCCTCCTCGCCAATGGTCACATTCGGGCATTTCCCCTGCAGTAATTCGACAGCTGCTTCAATCTCATATCTGAAAGGAGCTGGCTTTAGAGGCAGACACTTCAAATCTCTCCACGCAGCTGTGTGCTTTCCCCAGGCACGGAGGTGTTTTATGGCTGTAGCGAAGAAAGATCTTGACACACTGAGATAGCGCCGACGTAACTATCCTGGGGACGTTGTTTGCCCAGGGACACAGGACATCACCTGGGGACTGGCCCCAGAAAACAGGGAAGTATCATCACCCTACCATGGTAGGGCTTTTGACCAGAGCTGGCCTGTGCCATGGGAACCCAACCAGTAAAGCAAAGGATCCTGTTTGTGGCGCCAATTACATAAGTGAGGGATAGCCCCGCTCTTGGGGGGGAACTTTCTTGGCTTCTGCACTATGAGGGTGGAATCAGATGGAGATAGGATCTGAGTCCTCGCTCCCACTCCCTCTACCCAGAGGCCGGCCTGCCCTGGACGACTCCTCTTCCCTTCTGTCCCACGGGGCACATTCCTCATAGCCCCGACAAGGCAGGGGCAGCACTTAGGAAGGATGGAGCAGGGGTTTCTCCCCCCCCACCCCGAGTTTCCTACCACAGCGAGGTGCAAACAGGAAAATGATCCGCTGCCCCGCGCTCTCGCCGGAGGAACCCGCAGCCCTTAGCTGGGGTCGGAGTGGGACGTGGCTGTTGGCTGACAGGGCTGTCCCCCGGGAGCTGCACCGACAGCTCTCCCCCGCCCCCCCCCTCTTGGCACCAGGCTGTGGGATGTAAATCCCCGGCTGTGTGGGCTGCTGCTGCTCCGTGGCCGGGGGGGAGGAGGGAGCTGTCCGCGTGGCTCTGTCCACCCCCACCCTGAGCAGAGCTGGTATAACGAGATCCCCACATGCCCCCTCCGGCTGCGCGGCTGAGAGCCTGGGCACCCATTAGCCCCCCTGCCAGCCCCCGCAGCCAGCAGCAGCGCTCGCAGCCCCGGCACCAGAGGGCACTCAAAGCCCTTCCTGTGGGGAAATAGCTCCTCGGTCCCCCGCTGGTGGGATGGGAGCCAGGGGAGGGCAGGTCCTGGCCAGCCTTGGCCCACAGAAGGGACCTGGTGAGTGCTGAGCTCCAGGAGTCTCCCCCACAAAGCCGAGCAGTTTTATTTCCAGTGTCACAGTCGGTGCTGCCCTGAGACGTTTCAGCTGCTCCTGATGGAAACCAGAGGGTGTTATTGTCTGTACCTCAGTGTCTCCAACAGCAAATACAAATGGTTTCTTTGTTCAGTTAATCTATGGACCCTCGGACTTTTTCACAATTCCTGGAAGGCTCTTAATTGTACCAAGTTGTTACAGCCTAGGAACAGGGTCTCTACTAACTTCCTTAGTATCTGAGTGTGTCCTAGATATGACATTGGTTAGAGGGTAAATTTGCTTGATAATATTCAAGCCGTCTCGTGTCAGATTGTATTTTCCTTAAGGCACGGTTGAGAATCACCCAGCTGGGTCACTAAAGATACAAACTCTGGATCCCTGTATTCCATTATAAAACTGAACAGTTTCCAGGGGCTAAAAGTTATTAGTGCTTGTACTGAGGCTCCAAAACTGATAAAGGAAAGTAAATGCAAAGTAATGCCTATTGGAAAACTATCCCAGCTATACATACAAATGAAGAGGTCTAAATTAGCTGTTTTCCCTTGAGAAAGAGATCTTGGAGTCATTGAGGATAGTTCTCTGAAAACATCCACTCAATGCGCAACAGCATCAAAACAGCGAACAGAATGTTAGGAATGGGAAAGATAACAAGACAGAAAATATATCTCCTCTATATAAATCCATGGGACGCCCACATCTTGAATACCGTGTGCAGATCTGGTCACTCCATCTGAAAAAAGATCTATTGGAATTGAAAAAGGTTCAGAGAAGGGCAACAAAAATGATTCGGGGTATGGAACAGCTTCCGTATGAGGAGAGAGGAAAAAGTCTGGGACTTTTCAGCTTGGAACAGAGACCACTAAGGGGGATATGCTAGAGGTCTCTAAAATGTTGAGTGGTGTGGAGATACTGAATACGGAAGTGTTATTTGGTCCTTCCCATAACACAAGAACTAGGGGTCACCATATGAAATGAACAGGCAGCAGGTTTAAAACAAACAAAAAGACGTCTTTCTTCACACAATGCACAGTTAACCTGTGGGACTCCTTGCCAAGGGATGTTGTGAAGGCCAAGAGTGTAACAGGGTTCAAAAAAAGAGCTAGCTAAGTTCATGGAGGATAGTGTTGGGATACGTAAGGGTTAAGTAAAGACATGGAAAACCACTGGTGTGCTGGCATGGTATCTGGGAGTAGGCACAGGCACACACTATTCCTTCGCTTGATAGATAAATTGCCATCCCTCTCCCTTCTGCTCGATAAGGATTGATCAGCATTGCAGCTGTGTAAGGAATGTGGGGATCTAAGGGATAATCTCCCCCTCCCGTCCTTTCCCAGCTACACAAATGAGCTTGGGGTCATGGCCCCTTCCTCCCGCCCCTGTGAACTGCTCATCCAGGGAATTTGTGGCTGCAATTATTGCAGAGAAATGTATCTTCAAGGTAAAAATGTCTGCATGATATGCTTAATGCTGTAAACAGTAAATAGGGGCGGGGATAGTTATATTCATTGTATGGGCGTTCATATTACTAAAGAAGGGGTTTGGGGGTGTTGTAGTGAATGTAGATATTTACATACAACCTAGATAAAAGAGTATGATGTAATTAACTCAGTGCTTACTCGACAATTGGCCCGAGGGGAACAAGCACCGCAATAAAGAAGCCGGTACTCAAATCCGCCTGTGGGTTCCCCTGTTCTTCTTCTAACAGATAGCCATTGATGGACCTATTAGCCGGGATGGTGTCCCTAGCCTCTGTTTGCCAGAAACTGGGAATGGGCAACAGGGGATGGATCACTTGGTGATTCCCTGTTCTGTTCATTCCCTCTGGGGCACCTGGAGTTATCCTCTGACAATAGCCAGGAGACCGGGCTAGATGGACCTTTGGTCTGACCCAGTAGGGCCACTTTTAGGCTTTTATGACTCCTCAAGGCTTGGGGTGGGAATATCTTGCTGTATTACCTCCTGATTGGTCTAAATTTACACACTAATGTAAAATACGGCTCTAAGTGCAGTTTGTATCTATATTTTTCTTTCTCCATATAGGAATTAGATACAGTCCTCCTGGTAGCTAATTTCTAAGTTATTATTGGTCAAAAAAATGAGAGTTTTCAGGTCCCTGAGTAGCTCCTGGAAGGATGGTTAAAGTTGCTCTCCCCCTCCCTCCCCCCGCAAAAAAAATCTGAAATGGTGCCGCTCCGGCAAGGATGTGCCCCCAGTCCCGTCATGGTCACTTTGGCCAGGGGCTTGGGTTGTTATGCTTATAAGAAGCACAGGGGAAAAGGCAATACACCGTGTTTATTGAAGACACAACAATTAGCACATGCATTCACTCACCCACACACACACTGTCCCGCCAGTCGATATTATAGTTACCAGTCTAGGGTCTGGATCAATCTAGTGACCATTCAGATTGGTCACGGTAGGGAGGAGCCAGGGTCCATCGGTCGCAACACAAAGTTCTGGGGAAATCTTGGCAGGATGAACCCAAAATCCAATGGCAAAGCACCTTGTTTATATAGCAATTTTTACTCATTAGGACCAATGAGTTTTGAATTATGCTGTAATTAATTGCCATTTTATGAGTGTTTGTTTTCTTAAATTGTCCTTCTTATCCTTTATCGTGTTCTTTTATCAGTCTCTCGGAGTTGCCCCATGCTGGTTTTGAGCACGGCTATCTTGTCCCCATTGATAGGTGTCTGCTTTATTTTTAGAGTCATCACTTTGCTCTTGTCTGACATCGCAATAGGGGCGTGTTGCAATCTCCTGGTGCCTCCACATCTGTCCTCAGTTCCGCCCTAGAAGGTCTGGTCCCGTGATGGCCTTCACACTTATCTTCTAACACACTCACACCCCTCATTTGCACACAAAACAGGATTGATTTACACAGAACATTTGAACAGGAACATCATGCCATGCAGGCAGGGGACTGGACTCGATGACCTCTCAAGGTCCCTTCCAGTCCTAGAATCTATGAATCTATGAATCAAATTGCAATGCAGGAGAAAACGATCCTGGCATTCTTTTACCCAATTCAAAATGCTAATTTTAACTCTGTAACAAAGTGGTGACCCTAAAGGTCTGTTACTGCCTTGAAATCAGCTTCAGAGAAAAGATTCTGGCTGATGCATCTTTCCCTGCTTTCAGAAAGTGTGACTGGCAGAGTATGGTTCAAATCATATCATACATTAATACATCATCACCCCTTATCCGTCATTCTAAATTATGCAAACATAAAATCCTACTACTACAGTGTATCCCCACCCTGGAGTCCTCTCACCACACCTGACACCTCCCTGAGCTCCTGAGCCCTGCATTAAGTTCAAACAAAATACAGTGTATTAAACAAGTGTAAAAAAAAAATAAGAAAAACGGGAAAGGTTAAAGGAACAAGGACCCTGCCCTGTGGGCTGGGGACACCCCAACCAGCCGTCTCTGGGAAGTGAGACAAGTTCACTGTCTGTCCCTCGCCCATGCCAGGCCCTGGCTGTGCTGCGGTGATACCGTGGGTCAGACCCGCTCTGGTTGCTGAGTGCCACCTGGGTCAGGGGCAAGGTGAGCTCAGGGGATGCAGAGATTCTGCCATCTGATTGGCTACCAGTGGCCTAGAACGAGCCAACCCAGAGGTGAGGATTTCCCCATTTGCTGGGGGAACGAGGAGGCAAGGCAGGGGCGGGGCTTCCTAAACATCCCGTGGCCCACCCAGCCATCAGCCGCTCTGCTGGTGCTGCCAGCCAAGGGTCTGGCTGGTGCCGGGGGCGGGGAGGGGGCTGAGACCCAGCAAACTCCATTCACCCACCGGGCCACTGAACCGCTGAGCCAAAGGGGCCTGAAGCCCCCCAGCCAGCCCCCTGCCCTGGTGCCAGATTGGAGCCAGCGCCCCCTAGAGGGGAAAGGCCCCGTGCCCCATTCCCCACTCCCCTGAGCCAGCCACTCCCGACCCTTGTCCTGGGTCAGAGCTGGTGCCTGTTTATCTCCCAACCCTTCCCATTTCGGGCCTCATTGCCCCCTCCTGACCCCATTATAAACAGCCCCCGTGCCCCACCCCAGATGTGGCTGTATCTCAGTGCTTATAGAGGGACCCCCTTGCCAAACAGTGACAGTGCCCCACCCCAGAGGCAGCTGCCTCTCTGTGCTGAGTGCAGCATTTGGGTATGTCCATTCTGCAAAGCCCTTTGGGGCATCAGGTGCTAGAAAGTGAAGTTTAAATACCCTTGACATGGGAACACAGAGACCAGAGACGTGAAAATGTCCCACCAACAGCCCTCAACACCCCCCCCAATACAAATACACACACACAGATACATGACAGTCCTCAACAAACACACACACCGCTTGTCTGCCAATGCCCATGTAAGCAGATAGTTTTCCAGATGAGGGGACACTTGGGGGTACACAAGACAAATCAGGCTCGTGCAAGGGGTACAGGAGCCTGGAAAGGTTGAGAGTCTAACCCACAAGATCCTGCTCCACCCACCCACCGAATAGACTCATAGACTATCAGGGTTGGAAGGGACCTCAGGAGGTATCTAGTCCAACCCCCTGCTCAAAGCAGGACCAATCCCCAACTAACCCCCGTGTCCTGGATCCTAGCCCCCCACTCTAACCCACTAGCCCCCCACTCCCCTCCCAGAGCTGGGGAGAGAACCCAGGAGTCCTGACAACCAGTTTTAACTACTAGACCCGCCCCCTTCTCTATGGAACCCAGAAGTCCTGGCCTGTGGGCCCCCCTCCTCCAGCGTGAACATTAACCCACTAGAACCCATGTCCTTATGGAACCCAGAGTTCCAAGGCCCACCCAACCCTACTGTGCCCCACTGTCCACTCTATAGAACCCAGGCGTCCTGGCTCCCACCCCCACTTCTCCCAAGGACAGGAATAGGACTGAAGGGTCTTGCCCTTAATCGACATGGCACCAGGAACAGAACCCAGGAGTCCGGCCGCCCCGTCCCTTGTGTGACCCGCTACCCCACATTCCCACCCCAAGCCAAGGGGAGCTGGTTTCACTCGTTCCCCTAATTCAGCAGTTCTCAAACTGTGGGACGGGACCCCAAAGTGGGTCGTGACCCTGTTTTAATGGGGTCGCGGGGGCTGGCTTAGACTTGCTGGGACCTGGAGCCAAAGCCAAAGCACCAGCCCTGGATGGCAGGGCTCAGGTTACGGGCCCCCTGACTGGGGCTGAGGCCCTTGAGCTTCGGTTTTGGCCCCCTCTTCCCCCCGCCCAGGGTGGTGGGGCTTGGCAGGGGGCTGAGGCTTCACCCCCCTCCCCCTCCTGGGGTCGTGTAGTAATTTTCATTGTCACAAGGATGTTGTCCCAACTATACATATATGTATACACTTATATATACACAAAATGATGGGGTCTAAATTAGCTGTTACCACTCAAGAAAGATCTTGGAGTCATTGTGGATAGTTCTCTGAAAACATCCACTCAATGTGCAGTGGCAGTCAAAAAAGTGACCAGAATGTTAGGAATCATTAAGAAAGTGACCGATAACAAAATAGAAACTATCAAGACTGAGGGGAAAAACAACTGAGGAGAGTTGGCAGTTTTTCAAAGGGACACTATTAAGCGCCCAAAAGCAAGCTATTCCGCTGGTTAGGAAAGATAGAAAATGTGGCAAAAGACCACCTTGGCTTAACCACGAGATCTTGCATGATCTAAAAAATAAAAAAGTAGTCATAAAAAATGGAAACTAGGACAGATTACAAAGGATGAATATAGGCGCAAACAGGAATGCAGGGGCAAGATTCATAGATTCTAGGACTGGAAGGGACCTCGAGAGGTCATCGAGTCCAGTCCCCTGGCCGCATGGCAGGACCGAATACTGTCTAGACCATCCCTGATAGACATTTATCTAACCTACTCTTAAATATCTCCAGAGATGGAGATTCCACAACAAGATTAGAAAGGCAAAGGCACAAAATGAGCTCAAACTAGCTACGGGAATAAAGGGAAACAAGACGACTTTTTATCAATACATTAGAAGCAAGAGGAAGACCAAAGACAGGGTAGGCCCACTGCTTAGTGAAGAGGGAGAAACAGTAACAGGAAACTTGGAAATGGCAGAGATGCTTAATGACTTTTGTTTCGGTCTTCACCGAGAAGTCTGAAGGAATGCCTAACATAGTGAATGCTAATAGGAAGGGGGTAGGTTTAGCAGATAAAATAAAAAAACAAACAAGTTAAAAATCACTTAGAAAAGTTAGATGCCTGCAAGTCACCAGGGCCTGATGAAATGCATCCTAGAATACTCAAGGAGCTAATAGAGGAGGTATCTGAGCCTCTAGCTATTATCTTTGGAAAATCATGGAAGACTGGAAAAGGGGCAAATATAGTGCCCATCTATAAAAGGGAAATAAAAACAACCCAGGAAACTACAGACCAGTTAGTTTAACTTCTGTGCCAGGGAAGATAATGGAGCAAGTAATTAAGGAAATCATCTGCAAACACTTGGAAGGTGGTAAGGTGATAGGGAACAGCCAGCATGGATTTGTAAAGAACAAATCATGTCAAACCAATCTGATAGCTTTCTTTGATAGGATAACGAGTCTTGCGGATAAGGGAGAAGCTGTGGATGTGGTATACCTAGACTTTAGTAAGGCATTTGATACGGTCTCGCATGATATTCTTATCGATAAACTAGGCAAATACAATTTAGATGGGGCTACTATAAGGTGGGTGCATAACTGGCTGGATAACCGTACTCAGAGAGTTGTTATTAATGGTTCCCAATCCTGCTGGAAAGGCATAACGAGTGGGGTTCCACAGGGGTCTGTTTTGGGACCGGCTCTGTTCAATATCTTCATTAAGGACTTAGATATTGGCATAGAAAGTACGCTTATTAAGTTTGCGGATGATACCAAACTGGGAGGGATTGCAACTGCTTTGGAGGACAGGGTCATAATTCAAAGTGATCTGGACAAATTGGAGAAATGGTCTGAGTTAAACAGGATGAAGTTTAACTAAGACAAATGCAAAGTGCTCCACTTAGGGAAAAAAAAAATCAGTTTCACACATACAGAATGGGAAGAGACTGTCTAGGAAGGAGTACGGCAGAAAGGGATCTAGGGGTTATAGTGGACCACAAGCTAAATATGAGTCAACAGTGTGATGCTGTTGCAAAAAAAGCAAACATGATTCTGGGATGTATTAACAGGTGTGTTGTGAGCAAGATACGAGAAGTCATTCTTCTGCTCTACTCTGGTTAGGCCTCAGCTGGAGTATTGTGTCCAGTTCTGGGCACCGCATTTCAAGAAAGATGTGGAGAAATTGGAAAGGGTCCAGAGAAGAGCAACAAGAATGATTAAAGGTCTTGAGAACATGACCTATGAAGGAAGGCTGAAAGCACTGAGTTTGTTTAGTTTGGAAAACAGAAGACTGAGAGGGGACATGATAGCAGTTTTCAGGTATCTAAAAGGGTGTCATAAGGAGGAGGGAGGAAACTTGCTCACCTTAGCCTCTAAGGATAGAACAAGAAGCAATGGGCTTAAACTGCAGCAAGGGAGGTCTAGGTTGGACATTAGGAAAAAGTTCCTAACTGTCAGGGTGGTTAAACACTGGAATAAATTGCCTAGGGAGGTTGTGGAATCTCCATCTCTGGAGTTATTTAAGAGTAGGTTAGATAAATGTCTATCAGGGATGGTCTAGACAGTATTTGGTCCTGCCATGAGGGCAGGGGACTGGACTCAATGACCTCTCGAGGTCCCTTCCAGTCCTAGAATCTATGAATCTATGTTGCCTCTATATAAATCCATGGTACGCCCACAGCTTGAATACTGCATGCAGATGTGGTCGCCCCATCTCAAAAACGGTATATTGGACTTGGAAAAGGTTCAGAAAAGGGCACCAAAAATGATTAGGGGTATGGAATGGATTCCATATGAGGAGAAATTAATCAGACTGGGACTTTTCAGCTTGGAAAAAAGACAGCTAAGGGGGGGGAAGAATATGCTAGAGGTCTATAAAATGTTGACGGGTGTGGAGAAAGTAAATAAGGAAGTGTTACTCCTTCTCATAACACAAGAACTAGGGGTCATCAAATGAAATTAATAGGCAGCAGGTTTAAAACAAACAAAAGGAAGTATTTCTTCATACAATGCACAATCAACCTGTGGAACTCTCTGCCAGAGAATGTTGTGAAGGCCTAGACTGTAACAAGGTTCAAAAAAAAGAACTAGATAAATTCACGGAGGATAGGTCCATCAATGGCTATTAGCCAGGATGGGCAGGGATGGTGTCCATAGCCTCTGTTTGCCAGAAGGTGGGAATGGGCAACAGGGGATGGATCACTTGATTCCCTGTTCTGTTCATTCCCCCTTGGGCACCTAGTACTGGCCACTGTCAGAAGACAGGTGTTATGGGTTCGGTCACAGAGAACCCCTTGGGACTGTTACCTGATGTGCTGAAATTACCACTGAGCCTGTTTTCCCTCCAGCCTGGGCCTCCAGAACCCTGCCTTGTTGAGCCAGACACACTAGCCTGCTGCAGCATAGACCCAGGGCCATGTCCCCAAGCTGCAGACCTTAACTGAAAATAGGTACCTTGCTGTGCTATCTCCAACCCCGATGGGTTCTAAACCCCAGAAAAATCTGCCTTACTGTATAAAATTTTATACAGTATAAGTTCACATTGTTTGCTCTCTTTATCAATGAAAGAGAGATACACAAACTGTTTGCCTCCCAGGTAACAATTACTTACACTGGGTTTATTAATAAACAAAAGTGATTTATTAAGAACAAAAGGTAGGATTTAAGTGGTCATGAGAGATAACAGGCAGAGCAAAGTAAGTTATAAAACCAAATAAAACAAACACGCAAGGCTAAGCTTGATACACTAAGAAACCGGTTACAAATCATAGTTTGTCACCCTAGATGTTATTTCAGGTAAAGTCTCTCAGGTCAGTGTTGTCCGTTCTAACCTGGGTCCAGCAGTTCTCTGCCACCCCTGTAGTTACAATCCTTTTCTCAGGTGTCTCTAAAGCCAGCTGAAGACTCTCATTGTTTACTTCCCCCACCTTAAATAGAATTTCGCTAAGGAGGGAAACCTTTGTTTGATTCCCCATCTCCCTGTGGAAAAGTACCAAATTCAAGATGGATTCCAGTATCAGATGACATGGTCACATGTCTCTGTGAGCCCCAGCTTCCATTTTTCATGGGCTGACCCACAGGTACACAGGAAATCTTACAGGTTGTAGAGGTGCGGACTCACCCCTGCGGCGCCTCCTGCTGGTGACTTCTGCGAATTAGCTCTTCCAGCATCCTGGGGCACCCTCTGCATGCCAGTGGTATGCCTGTCCTCTGGCCCCCACGTCCCTCCCAGACCCCAGTGCCCTTTTATCAGGGGTGCTGCCCCCTGGCAGTACACCCCTCAGTACTAGGGTCTCCCCTCCCCAGGGAACCCCCACCCACTATCCCTACCTCTTCTCAGAATAAGGCCACTGCCAGTCACCAACTAGCCCCCACTCCCTGGGGCAGACTGCAGTATAGGCCACTCATCACAGGCAAGGTTGGGTTTGGACCTGCTGCCTTGGCCTACCCATGGGCTGCCCTCTGCAACCCCCAGTACCCCTTGGCCTCCTACTAGGCCACAGCCTGGGGCTTTCCAGGCTGGAGCTCCCCAGCCCTGCTCCACCCAGGTATTCTGTCTTAGCTCCCTGCAGCCAAGCCCTTCTCTCTCTGAGTGCAGAGAGAAACTGGTGAGTTCCTGGCTCCCAGCCGTCTTATACAGGCCAGCTGAGGCATGATTGGGGCGTGGCCCAGCTGCGACTGCTTCCCCAATCAGCCTAGGTAGCCTTTCCCACAGCCCCAGCCCTGCTCCCTGGCTGTTTTAAGCCCTTCAGGGTAGGAGCGGGGGACCACCCTGCCACACAGGTAAATAAAACCATTCACAGCCCGTTATTCTGGATAAATGGAGCAATTAAGTTCCTAAAGTACCATTAATGGCCCTCACTGAGCATAATTACAATAGGACCTCAGATTTATACTTCATATTTCTAACTTCAGATATAAGAATGATACATGCATTACACATAGGAAAATCAAATTCAGTAGATTACAACCTTTCTAATGAGACCTTGCATGGGGCCTTTCACATAAAGCATATTCCAGTTATGTCATATTCATATTCATATGCATATTTTCATAAAGCATATGGAGTGCAACGTCACAACAGGATACTGGGTCTGATCCTTTCCTCTGATCCAGTATGGCCGTTCTTATGTTCTGGTCTTTGTGAGGTGGGAAAACCCACTGGGGAACTAAAATCTGCAGCGATCCTGGGGAGACACAGCCCCCGAGCAGCGTGAAATGTCTGTAGCCAGCTGGGACCAGGGACCGAACTGGGGCAGCGCGGTGGATGAGGGACCCCAGGGCGCTGTACCCGGAGCTTCCCCACAGAGCCCAGGGGAAGGTGAGGGAGGGACAAAGGAGCCATGGTACAAAACAGACGTGCTGGAGCCAGGGACCTAGTCTTGAAGTAGCGGAGCCGTGGGGGTCTCCCATGGCAGCCGGGGGCCTGGCTATAAGAAGGGGATGTTCCCAGAAAGCCTGTATCACAGTCAGACACACGGGGTCATCTCCGTTTCAATCTGCCTTGTAGCAGGTCCACGGTTAATCAGATCCTTCTGTGTGTGCCAGCCATCCATCTCGCTTTGGGTCTTCCAGCCCACCTCTGACCGAACACCCTGTTTTCTGGATAGTCTTCTGATGTCCCCTGGCCAAATCGGCTAAGCCTGGACTCCCTCAGCCAGAGACGACCCGGACCTCCCCATACCGGGAGGGGGACACAATCTAAAGGGGAGGACATGTAACCACCCCACGTTTCTCCTCTACCTAGAGACACCCCCCCCTGCCCTGCACCCAGCCTTGGGCCATCAGGCTTTCCCTGCCCCACCAGAGAGGGGAGGGGGCTCTGTCCTTCTCCCGCTGCGCCTCCCTCCGGCACGTTGGGCCGCTCTCCCTGGCAGATAGGCCTGGGCGGGGAGCAGGACGGAGCCGCTGCTCACGCGGCTGAAGCCGGCTGGTCCCGGTGGCTGCTCTGTGAAGCGCAGCGGCTCCCTGACGGAGCCCGGCTGGGGCTGCCTCTCACGCCAGCTGCCCTGCGTCATTGCTCTGCGCAGGGCGGGGGCCTGTCCCACCTCCTCTACCCCCTGGCCCAGGTCTGTCTGCCAGGGACAGGGGCCTAGTGAGCCGGAAATGTGGTGTGGGGAGAGGGGGGACTCTGGATCGCTCAGCCCCTGTCCCTGGCTGCCAGGACCCAGTGGGGGGCAGAAGGAGCGGGGCAGGCCACCTCCCCAGCCGGGCTCTCCCAGGCAGCTGCCGGGCTGCACAGAGCAGCGACCCTAAGCGGCAGGCGTGAGAGCCGGCTGGGCCTGCCCCTTCCTCTTCCCAGCCTGTCCCGGCTGCCAGGGACAGGGGCAGGGGCAGTGGGAGAAGGACAGAGCCCCTCTCCCTCTGCCCCAGGAGGCCAAGCAGGAATTGGGGGCGGGGGAGAACATGATCCCCCATGCTCCCCCATGCAGCTCTGCCCCATGACCTCTCGAGGGCCCTTCCAGTCCTAGGATTCTGTGATTGACCCTGGCCCGCGTTCGTTCCGAACACGGCCCTTCCTTGGCTCTCGATCCACCTCAGCAATGTGATTTCCACTCTGGCCAGGATCTGCCCCCCTCTCTTCCTCAGTCCCCAGCCCTACACAAAAGCCGGCCTAACCATGGCTGGTTGGGTTTTACTTTCGGTTTCCCCGGGGCAGTCTCCTAGCACAAATCTCTACACCCCTCTGAGCCAGCGCACGTCCTCAGCCCCCTCTAGTGGGTGCATCGTGGCAGAGGTTTATGAGTCTGGTGCTGCATTATTGACCTCAAACCTGACCTTCTAGTTCCAGTTTGTGCTTAGGGACCCAACGGTCACAGGTTCAATCCCCTCCCCCCTGAAACGGGACATCCAGGAGGGCTGCGACCCTGAAAGACACAGCAGCAGCTGTCTGATAAAGCACCTGCCACTCAACCTCTGCAGAAGGGAGAGAGTTCAAATATCTGATTGTTATTGTCCGACCTAGGACCCCCTTGGTGCTGTGCATCATGGTTGCTATTTATTAGGTGTATTACGGCAGCACCCAAGCTCCCTCAGTCGTGGCCCATGACGGCACTGTGCTAGGTGCGGTACATTATGATTACGATTTATTAGGTGTCTTCAGCCTGTTCCTTTGACCCAGTCACCTCCTCCTCCTCAGGGCCCTCCCTGTCCAGAACAGCTACCGGGAACCTGGGATCTCTCCCAACCAGGAGATAAAAAGGAGCATGACACATGGACGTGGCCATTGGCCGCCAACCCCAGCTCAGGGAGATGTTCCTGCCAGGCCCGCAGCTTTTCAGGCGGTGAAACCTCTCGCACTGAGCGTTTCCTGGCGGGCGACAGGGTGGTGTTCGTTTTTCGGCAAGGCCAGACAGTTCAGAACCGTACTGTGGCTGTGGCCTGGCCCTGGAGTTGTTCATCTCCGAAGTCCACACGAGCTTCTTCAGGTCCTCGTAGCACGCGCGTAGCCGCCTTCACAGACTTGACCCACTGCTCTACTGTAATATCTCCCGGTCTAGTTGGGAACCCACTGAACTCTGTGAGCTTCGGCTCCCCTGGGACATTAATAGCAGAGGGTTTCTTAGCTTCTGCTGCCTGTTGCCCTCTTAGCCACTGATAAATCTTCTCTCTGCTCAGTTCTAGCTTGTCGTAATGCCTCTAGGGCTTCCAGCTTTCTAATTGCACAAAACCAAACACCCTTGCCCTGGCCCCTCCCCTACCCCTTCTCCAAAGCCCCGCCTCTTCTCTGAGGTCCCGCCCCCACTCGCTCTATTGCCCCTCCCTCTGTCACTCGCTCTCCCACACCCTCACTCACTTTCACCAGGCTGGGGCTCCAGTTGTTGTCAAGGTCATCAGGAAGATGATGGGAACACCCAACATGACTTTGCCAGCCTGGTAGAATCCCTGCATGGCAGGGCCCTGGCTCTTCTCCATGCCCAGGTCCCCCTGTTCCGCTCTGCGTTTAAACAGGGCTTAACGTGAGTGTCAATTGACCAAATGTGGGGAAAGGACCAAAAACACCCTCAGAGCTTTAGCCCTCCCCATGCCCAGCACTTCAATGTACCAAGAACTCTGCAAAGGTTATTATGAGATCTGGTGGCGCCTGGCAATATTGTTATAATGTTTACAATGAAAAGGAGAGACAGGCCCTGTGACTTTCCCATGTAGGGAGAGGGACCAGTGGCACCATGTGACTGAGCAGGGCCAGCAAAACCCTGGCAAAATTCGGAGGGGGGGCACGTGCCCCCCTACATGACCTCTGGCTTCTGCCCAGCAGGGAGGGCGATTTCGGGATTTTGGGATTTCAGCTCAAGTCCCGAGACCCCCCCTCTCTAGAAGGCTAAAGCCTCCTGCAGGGATAAAGGCCCGAGCCCTGGCAGGTGCGCCCTGGCTCTCGAACGTCTGAAAAGCGTCATATGTGACTTGGAGGGTCCGAGACCCTGCACTAGACCATACGGCCTTATGGAGCCCAGATTTCCAAGGCTCCCCCAACCCTACTCTGCTGTGCCCCGTTTTCTAATCTATAGAACCCAGGTGTCCTGGCTGCTGTCCCCACTTCTCTCACCACCGGATCCCGCTTCTCCCAAGGACAGGAGTGGGGCCCAAGAGTCCTGCCCTTAATCTGCATGGCACCGGGACCAGAACCCAGGAGTCCTGCCGCCCTGTCCCTTGTGTGACCGGCAGGGGTTAAAAGCAGCCCCGGAATGGGCTGCAGCTGGGAAAAGCAGTGAGAGCAGCTGAGGGAGTAGCTGACCGCAGGTGTGGCCCGCTCAATCAGGGCCCAACTGGCCCTGCTAAGAGGGCTGTGGGCCAGGAACTGAATGAGTCTCACTCTAGCTCTAGAGTGTGTTACCAGATGTGCCCATTACTTTGGGGTACGCTCATGTATTCGGGTTACTCCTCTGGGGAAGGAGGTTCTGTAATTCTATCAATGTACTGCTTGTGTCACTTGTGTTTTCATATGGAGCTCTCCTTCTCCCTTCTGCAAGTCCCCTCCCAGTGGAGCTATCCTGCAGGACCTAGGCTCCCTAGGGCTGGGTTTCTCCAGCCCCAGAACCGGATGAACACCCACCCACCCACACATACATTAACAGAGCAAGTCTGAGCGGACCGGGTCAATCGGCACTGTCAAGCTGACCCCTTATATGTCTCTGGACTCACTGGGCTGGAGGAAGCAGCACTTTCAAGCTACCTCTCCTTATATGCCCCTGGGCTCCATGGACTGGGTCAAGCAGCACTTTCAAGCTGTTACCCTTCTGCGTCCCAGATTCAGCACGTCCCTATCCCCACTCTCACAACACAATTGGACTGGCATTAACCTACTTGATGAGCAAACCCCACCGTATTTTGGGTGCTGCAGGGATCTTTAGCTTAGGTAAAAGAAGCGTTGCTGTAGAGTGAATGGGGGAAGCTAAAAACACAAACGAGTGAAGTTCAGCGAGAGAGAGAGACGCAACCAAGTTAACCATAAAAGTTATTTATTGAATAATAGTGATAACTACACAAGGAGAGCTAAACCAACATAACATACATGATTAAAGGTTAATACCTAAGGTAGAAAGGAAAACAGAGAGAGAGAAAGGGGGAGGGGGAATCTCACCGCTCCCTGAAGCTTGAACTGGTCGGGGTTCCCAGATGATGGTGGTAGCTCAGGGTCCAGAGTGCTGGAGACAGGCAGAGTCCCCAGCACAATCAGTCAGGAGAAGATGGAGTCCCAGTGGAACTGATGCAGAGTTTGGATCTAAGCATCAGAACCCTGACTAGAGGGTGGGTAGGGGTTTTTGTAGAGAAATTACAATTGTTCAAGGGAGAACACTAGATTTGTTTATGGGTAAACTGATGACTCAAGGATTTTCTTTAGGCTAGACCAGGGGTAGGCAACCTATGGCACGCGTGCCGAAGGCGGCACGCGAGCCGATTTTCAGTGTCACTCACACTGCCCGGGTCCTGGCCACTGGTCCGGGGGGCTCTGCATTTTAATTTAATTTTAAATGAAGCTTCTTAAACATTTTAAAAACCTTATTAACTTTACATACAACAATAGTTTAGTTCTATATTATAGACTTATAGAAAGAGACCTTCTAAAAATGGCACACGAAACCTTAAATTAGAGTGAATAAATGAAGACTCGGCACACCACTTCTGAAAGGTTGCCGACCCCTGGGCTAGACAACAGGAGCTGATCACTCTTGGCTATGGGGGGTGTTTTCTTCCAGGGAGCTCACAATGCAATTAGGCTGCCTCAGTATTTTGGATATCAATCAAGGATTCATTACTAGAATTGGTCTGATAACTGCTGAGCTGGGTGTGTGCAGACATAGGTTCATTAACATCTGGAGCAGAGATTCCCATGATGCAGTGCTTCCCTGCTTTTTCTGGTCCCAGAGTTCAGTGCGGTTCTGTGTTCTCCATTCCATATGCAAATTGAGATGTCTTCCTGTCCCATCTTTCATGCAGATGAGGCTAGGGGAGTTGTCTCTGTTCTCCATTCTGTATGCTAATGGAGATGTCTTCATCTTGTCACCCTTGTCAGGAGGGGTCTAGGTGTGTCTCCCAATGCCCTTCACTGCTCTCTGCAAGTTTTTTTCCTCTGATGGGTTTTGGTTTAAGCAGAGGCTGGGGGGAGGGGTTTTTTTCATGAGTCAGGCTGGATACTGCACCCTGATTCCCCAAGAACACAGAGCTGACTGGTATCAAGTCCCTCCGTTGATGGGGTGCTTGCGCTGAGCGAGTATCCCCATCACCTCCTTCCTCCGTGGTACCGAGTCTGATCTTCAATCCATTGCAGCTGCTACATCAGTCGTTGTATCCAATAAACCAGCAGACCCAGACCAATTGCCAATGATGAGTGGCCATTACAGTCTGCCCCAGGGAGCGGGGGCTAGATGATGACTGGCAGTAGTCACTGAGGCGAGGTGGGGTTAGAGGGTTGGGGGGTTCCCTGGGGAGGGGAGAGCCAGAGTGGGGGTACTGCTGTGGCAGAACCCTGAGGAAAAGGGCTCCGGCATCTGGGAGGGACATGGGGCCTGAGGCAGGCGAGCCACCGGTCAGCAGAGGGCACTCCGAGTGCTGAAAGAGCTAATTCCCAAGATGACCAGCAGGAGGCACCGTGCTGGTGAGTCCTCGCTTCGCTACAGACCCGCTTACCCCCCACCCCATTGCAACCCAAAGGCTTCCGAGGGGAGCTGGTATTACTCGTTCTTCTAATTCAATTTCTCGGCAGGAAGGAAGGAGGATTTGGCAGTGTGCCCAGATGCCTAAAGGCTGGGCAGGGCTGACGAGGAGAACAGAAACTTACAGACTCTCCGAGGCGAAGCGTGAATCCATTAAAGTTTCTATATTACGTCACAGCACATACCTGAGCCCTTCTATAAAGAGACAGGACAGAACCTGGTGCAGCTTTTCCACTTTGCAGAATTAGCCTCTGACTTCATCCCAGGCAAACTTTACTCTAAGGAGCCTTTGGTAAGTAATACTGCTCTGGCCTGTTGGTGCTCTAACCACTAGACCCCACTCCCCTTCTGAAGCCAGGGAAGAACCTGGGTGTCCTGGCTCCCAGCCACTCTGCTTTAACCCACTAGAACCTTCTCCCCTCCCATAGGCAGGGATAGAACCCAGAAGGCCTGGCCCCCCTCCCCGATCTAACCACTAGCTACCACTCCCCTTGCAGAGCTGGAAACAGAACCCAGGAGTTCTGGCTCACAGGCCCTCCTGCTCTAACCAGTAGACCCCAATACCCTCCCTTCCCATAACCTGAGAAAGAACCTAGGAGTCCTGGCTCCCAGCCCCACTCCTCCACCCTATGAAGTTAAATGCATAATTTGCATTGAGGACTGTTTGTAATGACAAGGTATCACTTTCAGAGCACGTGGGTTGGCGGAGTGGGGTTTCCTTATCCTGCTGGCAGTCATGGGGGCTCTGCAGGGAAGCGTGGGACTAGAGGCAGCCTGCAAAGAACCAGCCTAGAACAAGGTGGGCTGAGTTGTCTCTCGCTGCTGTAGGGAGCAGCCTGCTTTGTCTCCCTCTTGTTTGGGGTTCTTGTGGGTGATTGTTCTTCATTCCCAGAAGCAGAGTCACGTCACGCTGCAGCCAACGAGCAGGAGCATTTGAAGTTTGTCTCTGGTGGGTCCCGCGAACATACCCGCCACAAAGGGCTCAGTGCTGCGGCTACCCCAGAGCTGTAGCAAAGAGCTCTGAGGATCCAGCCATGCTGTTCACCAGCTCATGCATGTACAATCTCTCGTCCGATCTCATTTCAGCCCGTCTGTGATAAATCCCCCAACTGGAGAATTGGCTGAATCAGAGACCACAGCTCCGATCTACTGCTTCCCCATCACCATGGAGGCTTCTCTTGTTGTCTGCATCCTCGCTGCTCTCCTGGCTACGGGTGAGTGGGGTCTGTTCCTACAGGGGCTGATTTCTTAACTTCTGCAACGTACCAACAGCTCAGAGCCGCCTGCCGGGTGAAACTGTTAACGAACGTAACCGAAAAGCAGCCACAGAATAACGGGGGCTCAGCTGGGGGCGTCTGAGTGACAATGTCTGAGGCAGGGGTGGCATGTTTGTAGAAATTTTGGTGGTGCCCAGAACCCGCCCCCGCCCAAACTCCGCCCCCCCAACTCTGCCCCCACCTGCCAAAGGCTCTGGGAGGTAGTTTGGGGATGGGAGGGGTGCAGAGGGATGGGGTGCAGGGGTGAGGGCTGTGGGGTGTGGCTGCAGATGAGGGGTTTGGTGTGTGGGAGGGGCTCAGGGTGAGAGTAGGGGTGTAGGGGATGAGGGCTCTGTCTGAGGCTGGCAATGGGGGGTTTGGGGTGTGGGAGGGGCTCAGGGTGAGAGTAGGGGTGTGGGGGGTGAGGGCTCTGGCTGGGACTGAGGATAAGGTGTTTGAGGTGCTGGAGGGGCTCAGGGCTCGGGCAGAGGGTTGAGGGTGCGGTGGGGGGGTGAAAGCTCTGACTGGGGGTGTGGGCTCTGGGGTGGGGCAAGGCTGGGGATGAGTTTGGGGTGCAGGCAGGCTGCTCCAGGACAGGGACCAGAGAGGACTCCCCCCAGACCTTTCCCTGCCGGCAGCAGCAAGCTCTGGGGGAGGAGCCCCCCTTTCCCGCCCCCCCCAGCAGCACATTCAGCCCCACCACTGTCACTGCATGTGCTCCTAGGGCCCCTCTCAGGTCCAGGAATCTCCCTCGCCTCCCCAGTGGTGGGTGCATGGGGGCGCTGCGTGCACCTCATCCCCTGCTGTTGCCCCTGATTGTAGCCTCACTGGGGGGAGGGATGGGGCTGCCTCCTTGCCCAGCATGGGGCAGGAGCGGTGACTGCAGGCGGGGGGGGGGGGGGCTGTGCTGCTGGAGGGTCCTATTGGAAAAGGGAAGGGTCTGAGGGGGAAGGGCAGGCTCAGAGTCAGTCTGCCCTGGCAGTGGAGATGGGGGGCACAGGGGAGAGACAGGGACACTGCTCCAGGGAGCCCGTGAAAGACGAGCGGGGGGCGGGGGCAGGAAGTCGGGGCTGGGGGGGGGACACACCCGGCCCCAAGTATTGCTGGAGCTGGGCCCTTGGCTCTGAATATTGCTGGTGCCCGAGCACCACGTGGATATGGAACTCTCCGCCCTGAGGAGGAGAGGGGTGGAAGTCACAAAGTCCTCGTGACAGCGAGTGAAACAATTCTGGAAATGGGAGGAAATATTTACACTTTAAATCACTAGAACCGAGTCGTGAGTGGGCACGTTTCAGAGCTGGCCAGAAACCAGGGACATTCCTGAAAGGGGATTTGCACCATGAGTTTCTCTGAAAGGAAACAGATCCGAATTTCACGCACATGAGCTCAAGGCAATATAAAAGGCATTTCTACATCATGATCCCCAGTTGGGGTCAATGGGCTGTGGCTCCACTGGTGTCAATGGGGCCAGATCCTCAGCTGGGGTCAGTTAAATTCAGGGGAAAGTGAGGGGGCAAGGGAGGGACGAATCTAGACCTGTCATGTTCTCTCTCTTTCTCCAGGGACCTGTCTGCAGTGTGAGGTTTGCGCTGGAGCAGGAAACAGCTGCACGGGCAGCTTGCAGACCTGCCCAGTTGGGCAAGACTCTTGTGCCTTCGTTCTTACCGATGTCATACTGGGTAGGTGAGATGGACCCTAACCAACCTGGGTCAGGGAACAGGCTGGGGAGCCAGGACTCCTGGGTTCTATTCTACACCTTCCTCTGGGACAGGAGTGGGGTGGCTGGGTTCAAACAGGCAATGGCTGGGAGCCAGGACTCCTGGGTTTTGTGCTGCATCCTGTGGGCTAGTACACCAAAGGGGTCTAAGTCTTAGTATTGCAAGCAGTGGGTCTCACATGAAAGGCCCAGCAAATTCACAGTGGCTGCAGTTTTTACAGTTCAAACACTGTCCTGGCGACAGTTTGACGTGCCGTGTCAGGACAGGCAGACACCCGGACGGTGTGAAGAAGAAGAGGTGCTAGATAGAATACCACCAATGTGACACAGTTGCGATGAACTGTATGAACTGAACAGAAGTTTGCTGTAAAAAAGCGATTCAGACTCTTTTGGTAGGAAAGCCGTCGTAAATATCAGGGAATGATTTTCTAGTTCATCCATGGCAAAGGGGGAGAGGAGAGAAAGCCAGATCCTCCCTCCCCCGGACAGAGCCAGCCTCCCTACGGCACTCTAAGGAAACACCACCGCACCCACAATGCTGCTCCAGGGGGCAGAGCCGGTGCCAGGAGCTTGGGGAAGGGGCTCTGGGACCCCAAAAGTCACGGCGGCTGCAATTGAAGCCTCTGGTGCCCACATGTGTCCACTGTAGCTGCGCCTGGGAATCAGTCCAGGTGACTAGCCAGCCCGTGGGCCGGGGCCCACTCAGGATGGGATCCACAAAAGCCAGCACAGCCAGCAGGAGCCGCCTAAGCCAGCCAATAGGAAATGCCGAGGAGAAGGGTGTGGCCTAAGCTCCGCCCCTCACTCGGAATTTGGCCCTATCTCTTAGCTTCACGGAGGCGCCCAGCTCTGGTTGGGATCCACAGCTGGGAACCCCTCGGCGGTAGTCAGGTGTCTGAACTGGGTCAACCCTTCCTTGCAGAAGACGGCATTGGAGGAGGGGCTGACAGGAGACCCCAGTAGCTTGGCCCTGGGGGAGCCAAGTTCAAATCTCCACTTGGCCAAAATCAGGCTGGGGACTTCAGTCCAGATCTCTCCCTTCCTACGGTCTTGCCTGGCCCCCTGGCCTCTGGGTGGGTCTCCCCTGTTGAAAATGCCGCACGTTGTATTAAATAGTTAATTGTTCCCTGGACCCTGATTCCCCCACGTCAACGGGGAGCGTCCGACCCACTGGGCTCCTGGGTATCCGGGGGGAGCAACCCAGCATCTCCTCCCCCAGCTGGGCTTTGTGCAGGGCCGGATCTGGTGGGCGTGCTCCGAAGGCATCCCCTGGCTCCAGCCCTGCAGGTGAGATCGTCAGGGGAACACCTAGTCTGTGAATCCCGCCGTGGCTAAGGGGTGGCTGTACGCCCAGTGTCGGGATCTCGGCGGCCCGGCACGTACCCCCCGGTGCGAACATTGGCAGCGAAAGCACTTTCTGGGTAGGACATTCGGGGCCCCCAGGGTTAGGTGGCAGCTGAGTGGGGAGCTGGAGGATCTAGGTGCTGGGTTTAGGTGCTGTTATCTCTTTTTCGGGCCCTGTGGGACCTTGGGTGAGTCACTTCTCCTCTCCGTGCCTCAGTTTCCCCTAGGCAGACGAAGGATAATGGCACAGGGAATTGTTGTGCAGAGGACATTGATGGTGTGGGAGTGGAAGGGGAACAAATCTCAGACTTCTCCTCTTGTGCAGCGGGAGTGAAGAGTCAGAGCTTTCTCAAGGGCTGTATGCCATCCAGCGAATGTAAAGTCGGCACCATCTCTATGAATTTTGGGTATGGAATGGCAACAAGGACGAGCATCGTTTGCTGCGTGGGAGACGCCTGCAGAACAACCACTGTTACAGGTACCTCTCCCCATCTCCGCCTCTCCTCCCCCATCCCCTGCACCTCCTGCTGCCTGGAACCTGCCCCACATTAACTTATTGACCCTGGTCTTCCTGCCCTGCAGGGGGCGTCCCATGGAATAATGCTGAGCACCAGGATGGGTGGAGTTTAGTGGGCGGGGCTTTAGGCTCCCACCAGGTGTGAACCCGGCTGACCCCACCCAGGGCGGGATCCAGGGGTCCCTGCTGCAAACCTCTCCCCTGCCCCTGCTGCCCCCGGTGTCCCCAGAGCTACAGCTCCCCCTGCAGGGGGCACCCAGGGCTGAGCTGTGCAGCCCCCAGCTGCTCTCCCTGCCCCGACGCCGCCTGGGGCTCGTCCCCCGAGCTGACTGCGTTTGCTCCGCTTCTCCCCAGTGCCCCCGGCCGACACCAAACCCAACGGTCGGCGCTGCCGTGGCTGCTACGTGTTGAATGCTGCTCAATGCAATGAACAAACCATAGCGTGTACTGGACCTGAGACGCAGTGTATTGATGTCGCTGGGACCGTAACGATGGGTAACTTCAGTTCATTTATTCTGGGGTTATTTTTCCTTTGATGTTCCCTCCCCCCACCCCGTAGGGTAGAAGCGAGATGCTGCTTGGGGGCCGTTAGATAAAGGTATTGGCTGCAGATCAGGACACCTGGGTTCTGTTCCCAGCGCTGGCCTCCACTGTGAACTTGGTATGATGGGTTGGATCACAGAACCCCCCCGGGGAACTGCCAACTGATGTGCCAAGACTACTTCTGCCCCTGCTCTCCCTGCCCTGCCAGCTTGGGACTCCAGAGCCCTGCCTGGCTGTGCCAGAGACGCTTGCCGGCCCCAAACACAGCCCCAGGTCTGAACCACGTCCCACAAACTGCAGGCTTCACTGAAAGCAGCTTAAGAAGTGTTCCTGTCTTTAACACTCAGACGCCCAACTCCCGATGGGGTCCAAACCCCAA
The DNA here is from genome assembly GCF_028017835.1 of Emys orbicularis. Lineage (NCBI taxonomy): Eukaryota > Metazoa > Chordata > Testudines > Emydidae > Emys > Emys orbicularis. Next base: position 22,437,913 of record NC_088702.1, on the reverse strand, counting down.
ATAAATCCATTTTACCCTGTATAAAGCTTATACAGGGTAAACTCATACATTGTTTGCCCTCTATAACACTGATAGAGAGATATGCACGGCTCTTTGCTCTCCCAGGTATTAATACAGACTCTGGGTTAATTAATAAGTAAAACATGATTTTATTAACTACAAAAAGTAGGATTTAAGTGGTTCCAAGTGATGACAGACAGAACAAAGTGAATTACCAAGCAAAATAAAATAGAACACACACATCTATGTCTAATAGAGTAAGAAAAATGAATACAGATAAAATCTCACCCTCAGAGGAGTTCCAATAGGCTTCCTTTTACAGACTAGTCTCCTTCTAGTCTGGGTCCAGCAATCACTCACACCCCCTGTAGTTACTGTCCTTTGTTCCAGTTTCTTTCAGGTATCCCTTGGATGGAGAGGCTATCTCTTTAAACTGAAGACAAAATGGAGGGGTTTCCCAGGGGTTTAAATAGACTTCCTCTTGTGGGTGGACACCCCTCCCTCCCCCTGTGTAGAATCCAGCTACAAAATGGAGTTTTGGAGTCACATGGGCAAGTCACATGTTCATGTATGACTGAGTTCCTTACTAGCCAAGCCACGTTCCTGGGAAAGCTCAGATGTGGATTGGCATCTTCACGTTCATTGTTGGCTTAAGTGGTTCTTGATTGGGCACTTAATTTGCACATTCCTTTCTCAAGAAGCTGACCAAATGCTCTACTGGGCTACTTAAAATCAAGCAAGTACACAGCCAATATTCATAACTTTGAATACAAAAATGATACATGCATATAAATAGATTCAGTAGATCATAAGCTTTGCAGAGATATGTTACATGGCCTATGTAGCATAAAACATATTCGAGTTATGTCATATATACATTCATAAGCATATTTCCATAAAGCTTTCTGGGGTGCAATGTCACACTTGGGCCGGTGACTTTCCCTCCCTGTTCCTTTGGTTCTCCTCCATCCATTGCCTGTCAATAGTTCAGTCTGTAAACTCCTTATTGTAGGGCCTGGCTTAGTCCTGGGAACCCCTGTTGTGCCCGGCACTGGACAGACCCCTGAGCAAGATTTGGGCCCCTCTTGTGCTGGGTGCTGCAAAGACCTTTGACTGAGATCAGGGTCCTCTCTTCTGCCAGATGCTGAAGGACTCCTAGTGAGACACAGTCCCTGCCCACAAAGAGCCTGCAATCTAAGAAGGCAAATGAAGGATCTTTCACACCCATTTTAAAGGTGGGGAAACTGAGGCACAGAACAGTGCCTTGACTTCCCCAGTGTGGCACAGAAAGGTTGTGGCAGAGCTGGGAACTGAACCTAGTTTTGCAGAGTCCCATCATGGTGTCTTAATTCACTACAAAGCCACCCTGCTTAGAGATCCCATTCATAGAATATCAGGGTTGGAAGGGACCTCCGGAGGTCATCTAGTCCAACCCCCTGCTCAAAGCATGACCAATTCCCAACTAAATCCCCAAATGGCCCCCTCAAGGATTGAACTCACAACCCTGGGTTTAGCAGGCCAATGCTCAAACCACTGAGCTATCCCTGAGCTGCTGCTTTGCAGATGAGCCATGGGGTTAATACAGGCCTCATCCAATTTAGGAGTTGTCAGTGGGCTCTGGATTGGGGCTGCAAGTGACTGGTTTACAGACACACAGCGAAACTCTGTCCTAGCGGAGGAGAAGTGGGAGGCCATCCAGGACCAGGAGGCTGGGGGGGTCAGGGAAGGTTGGTGGGGCCGTGAGGAGCGGGGCGGCCATTGTGTCCTAGTCCAGCTGGAGGAGTGGAGCTGCTCCCCTGACAATTGCCTGTTTCTCCCAAACACGCAGGTGGAAGTCAAATGCAGACCGTCATGAAGGGCTGCGCTTCCGAGTCTGTCTGCACCAATATAAAAGTGGGTTTAGGGGCCTTCGCAGGGATGAGTGCAGATCTAACCACGGCCAAATGCACAGCGGCCTCCGGCGCGGCGGGCGTGACTCCGGGACCAGCCGGGCTCCTCCTCCCGGCCCTCGCTGGGCTTCTCCTGCTGAAGCTTCTCTCCTGATTCCCCACCCAGTGCAATGGCGACATCGCACTGAAATACACCCTGCAACCTGTGTTAGTCCCTCTCCCCCGCGCACGGGTTTTCGTCTCCAGGACGGACTCACATCCCCTTGATGTTGCCAGTGGCGTAACCAGGATCCAAGAGCAGGGGGAGCAAACATAAAAAAGGCTCCCCCCCGGCTCCTCCTTGGCCGCGCCCCCCCCCCTCGCTCCTCCGGCCACAGTTGCCGACCACGCTGTGCGGGCCGCCATGCTGCGCCCCCCCTGGCTCCGCCACCACCTCCTCCGGCCGCCCCCCCATTGGCTGCCGGCCACGCTGCGGGCTGCCCTGCTGCGCCCTCCCCATGGCTCTTCCGGCCGTGCTGCCCTCCTTTGTTTGCAGGAGGTCAGCACCGGCCGGCAGGCACGCTGCTTTTTAAAAAACGTACTGAGGGAAGGGGCTGCTTCCCCTGCACCCCACTAGCTACGCTACTGGATGTTGCTGCACTGAATAAAACACACTGGAGACCAAACTGTCTGGAATTTTATTTATTTATTTATTTCAAATGGGTAAAATATAATTCTCGTGGGTGGGACCATCAAGAAGCCTGTTAGGAACAGACGAGCGGCCACAGCTAGTCCGGTGTCCTGTCCCTGACAGTGGCACAACCAGACCTTCCACGGCAGTGCCCAGAACACGGCCATATTGGAGAGACCCAGCCCTGTCTTCCCCTCCCGGCTTCTGGTAGACAGAGGTTTAGGGACACCCAGAGCAGGGGGTTGTGTCTCTGAGCAATTGGCAAATTGCCATAGATGGCCCTATGCTCCAGGAATTTATCTAGTTCTTTTTTGAACCCCCTTATATTGTTGCCCATCCCCACATCCCCTGGCAATGAGTTCCACAGGTTAATTGTGCATTGTGGGGAAAACCACGGCCTCTTGTTTGTATGAAACCTGCTGTCTGTTTGTTTCATTGGGTGACCCCTAATTCTGGTGCTGTGGGACAGGGGAAATAGCAGTTCTCTGGTCACTTTCCCCACCCCATGGCATGATTTTCTGCCCTCTGTTGCATCCCCCCTGAGTCGTCTCTTTGCCAAGCTGAACGGCCCTAATCCTTTTAGTCTCGCCTCCTATGGAAGCCATTCCGTGCCCTGAGATCAGGCTTAGAACGACCCCAGTGGGGAAATTAGGCAGCACCGTGTCCCGGGCACCAGGCTGGGGGCTCTGGAACGGCTCGGAATGAAGTTCAGACAGGCCCCTCCTGCAGTGACCCCCCTTGGGCCAGACTCTCACCAGGGCCAGCCTCTGACCTCGGAGCGTTCAGCCCCCTGTTCACACCGCGAGCTCCCCACAGGGAGTGCCGCTGAATCATACACCTGTGAAAGCCATACCCGGCCCCCCAAAGTGCCCTGCCCCCAGCAGTGACTCAGTCAGTGTGTGACACAGAAGGGTTGTTTAGGCTACGATTATGTCACGGAGGTAAAGGAATCCGTGACTTCCAAAGACCTCCGTGACATTTTCTGGTTCAGCCCCGGGGCAGCGGGGCTGGAGCTGTCAGCCAGCGGGGACCCCAGAGGTCTGAGCTGCCGCAGGCGGCGGGGCCCCCTGCAGCTCCCGGCTGCCAGTCCCAGAGCGCCGAGTCGTGGCAGGCGGCAGGGGGCTCCCACTGTTCCCAGTCACTGTGGGTGCCGAAGGGGGCACCCCGCAGTTCCCAGCCACCACGGTGGCGGGGAGGAAACCCTGAAGCTGGAGCTGCGGTGGGTGCTGGACCCCCCACTCTCCATTTTGTCATGGTTAGTTTTAGTAAAGTCAGGGACAGGTCACGGGCTTCATGTTAGCAACAAGAAGAAAGTCAAGGAAAGTGTGGGCCCCTTACTGAATGAGGGAGGCAACCTAGTGACCGAGGATGTGGAAAAAGCTAATGTACTCAATGATTTTTTTGCCTCTGTCTTCACAAACAAGGTCAGCTCCCAGACTGCTGCACTGGGCAGCACAATATGGGGAGAAGGTGACCAGCCCTCTGTGGAGAAAGAAGTGGTTCGGGACTATTTAGAAAAACTGGATGTGCACAAGTCCATGGGGCCGGATGCGCTGCATCCGAGGGTGCTAAAGGAGTTGGCGGATGAGATTGCAGAGCCATTAGCCATTATTTTTGAAAACTCATGGCGATTGGGGGAGGTCCCGGATGACTGGAAAAAGGCTAATGTAGTGCCCATCTTTAAAAAAGGGAAGAAGGAGGATCCGGGGAACTACAGGCCAGTCAGCCTCACCTCAGTCCCTGGAAAAATCATGGAGCAGGTCCTCAAGGAATCAATTATGAAACACTTAGAGGAGAGGAAAGTGATCAGGAACAGACAGCATGGATTCACCAAGGGGAAGTCGTGCCTGACTAACCTAATTGCCTTCTATGATGAGATAACTGGCTCCGTGGATGAGGGGAAAGCAGTGGATGTGTTATTCCTTGACTTTAGCAAAGCTTTTGATACGGTCTCCCACAGTATTCTTGCTGCCAAGTTAAAGAAGTATGGGCTGGATGAATGGACTGTAAGGTGTATAGAAAGCTGGCTAGATCGTCGGGCTCAACGGGTAGTGATCAATGGCTCCATGTCTAGTTGGCAGCCAGTTTCAAGTGGAGTGCCCCAAGGGTCGGTCCTGGGGCCGGTTTTGTTTAATATCTTTATTAATGATCTGGAGGATGGTGTGGACTGCACTCTCAGCAAGTTTGCCGATGACACTAAACTAGGAGGCGTGGTAGATACACTAGAGGGTAGGGATCGGATACAGAGGGACCTAGACAAATTAGAGGATTGGGCCAAAAGAAACCTGATGAGGTTCAACAAGGACAAGTGCAGAGTCCTGCACTTAGGACGGAAGAATCCCATGCACAGCTACAGACTAGGGACCGAATGGCTAGGTAGCAGTTCTGCAGAAAAGGACCTAGGGGTCACAGTGGACTAGAAGCTGGATATGAGTCAACAGTGTGCTCTTGTTGCCAAGAAGGCTAATGGCATTTTGGGCTGTATAAGTAGGGGCATTGCCAGCAGATCGAGGGACGTGATCGTTCCCCTTTATTCGACATTGGTGAGGCCTCATCTGGAGTACTGTGTCCAGTTTTGGGCCCCACACTACAAGAAGGATATGGAAAAATTGGAAAGAGTCCAGCGGAGGGCAACAAAAATGATTAGGGGTCTGGAGCGCATGACTTATGAGGAGAGGCTGAGGGAACTGTGATTGTTTAGTCTCCAGAAGAGAAGAATGAGGGGGGATTTGATAGCAGCCTTCAACTACCTGAAGGGGGGTTCCAAAGAGGATGGAACTCGGCTGTTCTCAATGGTGGCAGATGACAGAACAAGGAGCAATGGTCTCAAGTTGCAGTGGGGGAGGTCTAGGTTGGATATTAGGAAACACTATTTCACTAGGAGGGTGGTGAAGCACTGGAATGCGTTACCTAGGGAGGTGGTGGAGTCTCCTTCCTTGGAGGTTTTTAAGGCCCGGCTTGACAATGCCCTAGCTGGGATGATTTAGTTGGGAATTGGTCCTGCTTTGAGCAGGGGGTTGGACTAGATGACCTCCTGAGGTCCCTTCCAACCCTGATATTCTATGATTCTATGATTCTGTCAATTTTTGTTCTCCAGCTCCTCCAGCTGCCTCGTGCAGAGGATGGGCCCCGGCCATCAGTTTCCAGGAAGGGGGTGGCTGAATGGGGGTGCAGGGACACATAGGGATGGAGAAGGGGGGTTTAGGGACACGTGGACGTTGGAAGATGTGCCTGACTGAATGGGAGAGGCTAGGGGTCAGTCAGGGTCTGCATAGGGCAGGTTCCCCAACTCCCTAACAACCCCCCCCCTCAAAAAAACCTGTTCCACACTTATCCCACCCGCACCCAACAACCCTCCAGGTTTACTCCCAGGCTCCTTCCCAGCAATTACTTCCCTCTCCCTCAGCTCCTCCATTACCCTGACTCCCCCCAGCCTTTGCAATGCTTCTGAGGGGTGCAGGAAATACGATTCTGTAGTGTAGTTTAAATGAATTATCACTCAGAGTGCTGTATTAATGTGCCTAGTAAGAAATCTATTTGTCAAAAAACATTTCCTGAATCTTTTTCCTTGTCTGTACTGTTACTGACATACTTGCTGACAGGTATTTTGAAATAAATTACCAAAATAATTGAAAGTGGTGGGATTATACTGTGTTTTTTTGACAGATAACATATGCAGAATTTTAAAGAATTTTACAATATTGTGTGCAGAACTTTTAATGTTTTGGTGCAGAACTCCCCCAGGAGTAAATAATTTAAATGATCATTAACAGAAATGACATTTGCCACCTAGTGGTGCATTAAAATAAACTACAAACAAACTGATTTTATACTGGGCTATCTTGATTATCACTTCAAAAGTTTTTTCTCTTACTTAATTGGCCTCTCAAAGTTGGTAAGACAACTCCCACCTTTTCATGCTCTCTGTATGTGTATATATATATATCTCCGCAATATATGTTCCATTCTATACATCCGAAGAAGTGGGCTGTAACCCCCGAAAGCTTATGCTCAAATAAATGTGTTAGTCTTTAAGGTGCCACAAGTACTCCTGTTCTTTTTGCGGATACAGACTAACACGGCTGCTACTCTGAAACCTGATTTTATACAGTTTATATGGACAGTAACTCAAAAAAATGTCCCTCTTAATTTTTCACAGCTCCCCCAAAATGTCTAGGGGACAGAAATCCTCTATAGTCTAAGGAGCCTTTGGTAAGTAATACCGCTCTGGGCGGTTGGTGCTCTAACCATTAGACTCCACTCCCCTTCTGAAGCGAGGGCTAGGTCCTGGGTGTCCTGGCTCCCAGCCACTCTGCTTTAACCCACTAGACCCTTCTCCCCTCCCATAGCCAGGGATAGAACCATAGGTGCTGACTTTTGGTTTTGCTGGTGGGTGCCCTCCCGAGGCCCCACCCCGCTCCGCCTCCTCCCAAGCTCCGCCCCTTCCTAGGGGCCAGCCCTGCTCCACCCTTTCCCCCACCTGCCCACCGCTCGCTCCTCTCCGCTCCCTCCTCTAAGCACCTCTGCAAGTTTCGGGGGGAGGCTATTTTCAGCGTATTTATACACTTCTTTCATATTCTAGTTATTGAATGTAACTATCGTTGATATCTTAACAATTTAATCATTAAAATAGTAAAGAACTATCTAATGACATCATCATGAATTACAGTACATTAACATCACTGCACACACAAGCTGTCTACACTAATGTCCCAGTTTAAAGACATTACGTCTCACTGTAGCTTTCTGGATGAAACGGTCAGCAATCTAATTGGTAATGTCTTGATGCACGTTAAGGACAGCGACATGATTCAGCCGCATCTCTCCCACTGACATCCGGAGATCATTTTTAACTCTTGTGAGGCTGGAGAATGAGCGTTCTGCAGTGCAGGATGATACCGGCACAGGGAGAAGGATTCTTATGGCTCTGGAAGCGTAGTGCGCAAACGTTCATTCCCTTCCATTTTTAAAAACGACAACATCCTCCACACTAGAGACTGTTCTGTTTTTCTGTCGCAGAACATGTCCCGGTGTAGTTTCAATCTCTGTTCATCTAAGTCGTCTGCATAAAAGTCTGTTACTTGTTCGACTTTAATCATCTCACGGCCGGTTGCAAATTGTTCCATTTGCATCCAATGATTTTGAACGTCAGACACAAATCTGAAGTCAAGACTCCTTGTGACAGGATCGAAAACTTTGTAGAATAATTTTTGATGCACATCCAGAGGTGTGGCAAAAACATGGGCATTCCCTTATCGATTTGCTTCAATGCTTTCCCTCCACGAGCAGGCAGGGCTCCTCAAGAGCCAACTGGTCAGCCTTTGCAAAGGCCTCTTTCCACACATCCTCAAACCCATTTTCTCAATCGCTGAATCGTCTCATTTAGGGGGAAGGAAGACCAGGCCAAGCTCCACATTTCTAATACGCTGGAGGGGGGCAGGTTGCAGGCTCCTGCTTGGTCCCCAGCCCATGGTGCAGGGTCCTCCCCTTAGCCCCGTTTCTCGGAGCCAATGACCGTCCCCCTCCCCTGCTCTAGACTGGGGATTCACTGGTTCCAGGCAGTAGGAGAGACACGTGAACCGGTGACTCAGCCCTGGGAGCTCAGCCAGGCTCAGGGAGCGTGTGCGCAGGCTGGGCTGGGCCAGGGATGACCCTTAGGTGATGGAAACGCACAGATCAAGGGAGGGTGTGGCTGCGTCTGCTCGGGGCCGCCAGCCCCACAGCAGCTGGGTGCGCTATGACTGCATGGGGAGGGGAGGGGAGAGGGTGGCCACCTCTGCAGGCGGGGCAGAGGCAGCGGGGGTGGGGGGAATGGATCGGGAGGGGAGGATGAAGGAAAGGTGGGGAACGGACGCAGGGATGAACCAGCTGCGGCTGGGTGGGAGAGCGTAGGCACGAAATCCTGTTTGTTGTATCTCTGTGGGTCCCAGGAGAGAGCCCAGGGGTGGGAGGTAATAGCAGCATTCTCAGCACCTCTGCCTGGGCTAGAACTGGGGGTGTGTCATAACTATAAAGGGAAGGGGGACAGCCATACTGTGTACAGTACTAAAGTCCCTCCTGGTCAGAGACTCTAAAATCCTTTTACCTGTAAAGGGTTAAGAAGCTCGGGTAACCTGGCTGACACCTGACCCAGAGGACCAATGAGGGGACAAGATACTTTCAAATCTTGGGGGGGGAAAGGCTTTTGTGTGTGTCCTTTGTTTAAGGGGTTGTTCGCTCTTGGGACTGAGAGGGACCAGACATCAATCCAGGTTCTCCCCATCTTTCTAAACAAGTCTCTCTTATTTCAAAATTGTAAGTAAAAGCCAGGCAAGGCGTCTTAGATTTACTTTGTTTTCTCAACTTGTAAATGTACCTTTTACCAGAGTGCTTATCTTGTTTGCTATACTTTGAACCTAAGACAGAGGGGATTCCTCTGAGCTCTTTAAGTTTGATTACCCTGTAAAGTTATTTTCCATACTGATTTTGCAGAGATGATTTTTACCTTTTGCTTTAATTAAAAGCCTTCTTTTTAAGAACCTGATTGATTTCTCCTTGTTTTAAGATCCAAAGGGGGTTTGGATCTGTATTCACCAGGAGTTGGTGAAAGGAAGGAGGGGGGAAGGGTCAATCTCTCCTTGTTTAAGATCCAAGCAGTTTGGATCTGTATTCACCAGGGAATTGGTGAAAGGTTTCTCAAGGCTTCCCAGGGAGGGAATCCATCGAGAATGGTGGCAGCGGGACCAGAGCTAAGCTGGTAGATAAGCTTAGCAGTTTTCATGCAGGCCCCTACATTTGTACCCTAAAGTTCAAAGTAGGGATACAGCCTTGACATGGTGGCACAGCGGTGGGATCGTTTTAAACCCAAAAGCCAGTAAGAGATTTTTTTTTCCTTCTAGCTGCTTGGAGAGCAGAGCTGAAGGTAGATGCATATCTTATCTCTCCTTGCCTGAAGGCAGAGGTGTTAAGTTTTTTTTAACAAGGTCCTTTGTTAAGAGAACGGTTCAATCAGTGAGCAAACTTTGATCTGGTAAAGGTAATTTACAATCTGAATTGTGTTTTTTTTCTTTTTACATCCTCGGGAGTAGCTTGTTAGAAAGTCTCTGTTAACTCAGCAGCACTCAGCAGGAGCCTGAGCTAAATACATCCCAGTTTCAGTCAACTGCAGAGGGGTGTGGCCCAGCACAGGAAAGCAGGAAAATGACTACCAGTGAAGCAGCTAGCAAACTAGAACTGGCCAGACTAGAAGCAGAAGAAAATGAGAAAAAACATCAGAGACTACTTCAAATTAAAAAACTCGAGAAAGAAGCCAAAGAGGAGGCGCACAAGAGAGAGATGGAGCTGGAAAAAGCCAAACATGACAAAGAAGAGAAAGCCAAACAGGAGGCCCATGAAAGAGAAGAGAAAGCCAAACAGGAGGCCCATGAAAGAGAAGAGAAAGCCAAACAGGAGGCCCATAAAAGAGAGATGGAACTGGAAGCAGCAAGGACTAGGCAGGGTGCATCAGACCATCCTAACAACTCCTCTCCAGGTACCACTTCCCATCCCAGGAAATTCCCCACCTACAAGGCAGGCGATGATACTGAGGCCTTCTTAGAAAATTTTGAAAGGGCTTGCCTTGGATACGACATCCCTCCAACCCAGTACATGGTAGAGCTGAGGCCGCAGCTCAGTGGACCCTTAGCAGAGGTGGCGGCTGAAATGCCTAAGGAACACATGAACAGTTATGAACTTTTTAAAAACAAGGCCAGAATCAGAATGGGGCTAACACCTGAGCATGCCCGTCGGCGGTTCAGAGCCCTAAGGTGGAAACCTGATGTGTCATTTACCCGACATGCCTACCACATTGGGAAAAATTGGGATGCCTGGATATCAGGAGCAAATGTTAAATCTACGGAAGAGTTGCCCTTCCTATTGCAAATGGAGCAGTTTTTAGAGGGTGTTCCTGAGGAAATAGAAAGGTACATCCTAGATGGGAAGCCCAAAACTGTAACCGAGGCGGGGGAGATTGGAGCCAAATGGGTGGAGGTGACAGAAAAGAAAAAAGCTAGTAGCAGTTGGAGCGAATATCAGAAGGGGCAAGCCGAAACAAAACCTTACCACCGGGGACAACCCAAGACCCCACCCACATCCCAAGGGAAACCCCAGACGCCTTCTCACCCCACCACACCAGTCTCCAGCAACCAACATCGCCCCGGTGATACCTTAGCAGGGCGATGTTTTAAATGTAATGAACTGGGGCACATAAAGGCTCACTGCCCCAAGAACCCCAACCGATTACAGTTCATTACACCCCAATCACACCAAAGAACCCCAGACCCAGATGCCTCTCTCATACCCTCGGAGCGAAGGGAAACCTTGAGAGTGGGCGGAAAGAAGGTTATCGCTTGGAGGGACACTGGGGCACAAGTGTCAACTATCCACCAATCCCTAGTGGACCCCAAACTCATCAACCCGGAGGCTACAGTGACAATTCAACCCTTCGTGTCACAGTCTGTAACCTTGCCTACAGCCAAGTTGCATGTCCAGTACAAGGGCTGGTCAGGAATGTGGACTTTTGCAGTCTATGACAATTATCCCATTCCCATGCTACTGGGGGAAGACTTGGCTAACCATGTGAAGCTAGCCAAGAGGGTGGGAATAGTCACCCGCAGCCAGGCTAAGCAAGCTTTCACCCCCATCCCTGTTCCTGAGCCGTCCACCAGGACCCTGTCTGTGTTACCGGAGACCCAAAACCAGGTGGTGGAACCGGATCCCCTGCCAACGACTGCAACAGCCGTAGTGGATCCAATCCCAGAGACCCAGCCAAAGCCAGTCCCAGAACCGGAACTGGCAACGCAACCAGCACCAGAACCATTGCCAGCACTGAGTCCAGCGCTTGCAACCCCGTCTACAACTCCAATGCCAGAGGGCACCAGCGAGCCTAAACTGGCGGAAGCAGCAGATAACCCTACCCAAGAGGCTCAGCCAGAGCCTGAAATACCACATAGTGCACCAGCGGACAGCGGTTCACAGTCAATGGAAAAAGCCCCAGCACCTGCATCGCTTCCAGAGGGACCAAGCCTCAGTCCACAGTCCAAGGAGGAACTGATGTCTCCAGCATCAAGGGAACAGTTCCAGGCCGAGCAGGAAGCAGATGACAGCCTTAAAAAAGCTTGGGCGGCGGCACGGAGCACCCCACCGCCTCTCAGCTCTTCTAACCGATCCCGGTTTGTTGTAGAAAAAGGGCTTTTATACAAGGAAACTCTTTCTGGTGGGCACCAGGAAGACTGGCATCCTCAAAGACAGCTGGTAGTTCCCACTAAGTATCGGGTAAAACTCTTGAGCTTAGCCCATGATCATCCCAGTGGCCATTCTGGGGTGAACAGAACCAAAGACCGGTTGGGGAAGTCCTTCCACTGGGAGGGAATGCGCAAGGACGTTGCTAATTATGTCCGGTCTTGTGAGGTGTGCCAACGAGTGGGAAAGCCCCAAGACCAGGTTAAAGCCCCTCTCCAGCCACTACCCATAATTGAGGTCCCATTTCAGCGAGTAGCTGTGGATATTCTGGGTCCTTTCCCAAAGAAGACACCCAGAGGAAAGCAGTACGTACTGACTTTCATGGATTTTGCTACCCGATGGCCGGAAGCTGTACCCTTAAGCAACACCAAGACTAAAAGTGTGTGCCAGGCATTAGCAGACATTTTTGCCAGGGTAGGGTGGCCCTCCGACATACTTACAGATTCGGGAACTAATTTCCTGGCAGGGAACATGAAAAACCTGTGGAAAGCTCATGGGGTGAATCACTTGGTTGCCACCCCTCATCACCATCAAACCAATGGTCTGGTGGAGAGGTTTAATGGAACTTTGGGGGCCATGATACGTAAATTCGTAAATGAACACTCCAATGATTGGGACCTAGTGTTGCAGCAGTTGCTTTTTGCCTACAGGGCTGTACCACATCCCAGTTTAGGGTTTTCACCATTTGAACTTGTGTATGGCCGCGAGGTTAAGGGGCCATTACAGTTGGTGAAGCAGCAATGGGAGGGGTTTACGCCTTCTCCAGGAACTAACATTCTAGACTTTGTAAGCAACCTACAAAACACCCTCCGACACTCTTTAGCCCTTGCTAAAGAAAACCTAAAGGATGCTCAGGAAGAGCAAAAGGCCTGGTATGATAAACATTCCAGAGAACGGTCCTTCAAAGTAGGAGACCAAGTCATGGTCTTAAAGGCGCTCCAGGCCCATAAAATGGAAGCGTCGTGGGAAGGACCATTCACGGTCCAGGAGCGCCTAGGAGCTGTTAACTATCTCATAGCCTCCCCCACCTCCAACATAAAGCCTAAGGTATACCATGTTAATTCTCTTAAGCCCTTTTATTCTAGAGAATTAAACGTTTGCCAGTTTACAGCCCAGGAAACTGATGACGCGGAGTGGCCTGCAGGTGTCTACTATGAAGGAAAAAGGAATGGTGGCGTGGAAGAGGTAAACCTCTCCACGACCCTGGGACGTCTGCAGCGACAGCAGATAAAGGAGCTGTGCACAAGCTTTGCACCAATTTTCTCAGCCACTCCAGGGCGGACCGAACGGGCATACCACTCCATTGACACAGGTAATGCTCACCCAATTAGAACCCCACCCTACCGGGAGTCACCTCATGCCCAAGCGGCTATACAAAGGGAGATCCAGGACATGCTACAGATGGGTATAATCCGCCCCTCTACCAGTGCATGGGCATCTCCAGTGGTTCTAGTTCCCAAACCAGATGGGGAAATACGCTTTTGCGTGGACTACCGTAAGCTAAATGCTGTAACTCGTCCTGACAACTATCCAATGCCACGCACAGATGAGCTATTGGAAAAATTGGGACATGCCCAATTCATCTCTACTTTAGACTTAACCAAAGGGTACTGGCAAGTACCACTAGATGAACCCGCTAAGGAAAGGTCCGCCTTCGTCACCCAGGCAGGGGTGTATGAATTCAATGTACTCCCTTTCGGGTTGCGAAATGCACCCGCCACCTTCCAAAGACTTGTAGATGGTCTCCTAGCAGGATTGGGAGAATCTGCAGTTGCCTACCTCGATGATGTGGCCATTTTTTCTGATTCATGGACAGAACACCTGGAGCACCTGAAAAAAGTCTTCGAGCGCATCCGGCAGGCAGGACTAACTGTTAAGGCTAAAAAGTGTCAAATAGGCCAAAACAGAGTGACATACCTGGGGCACCAGGTGGGTCAAGGAACTATAAATCCCCTACAGGCCAAAGTGGATGCTATCCAAAAGTGGCCGGTTCCAAAGTCAAAGAAACAGGTCCAATCCTTCTTAGTCTTGGCCGGATATTATAGGCGATTTGTACCACACTACAGCCAAATCGCCGCCCCGCTGACAGACCTAACCAGAAAGAAACAGCCAAATGCAGTTCAGTGGACTGATAAGTGTCAAAAGGCCTTTAACCAGCTTAAGGCAACACTCATGTCTGACCCTGTGCTAAGGGCCCCAGACTTTGACAAACCGTTCCTAGTAACCACAGATGCTTCCGAGCGAGGCGTGGGAGCAGTTTTAATGCAGGAAGGACCAAATCAAGAATTCCATCCTGTCGTGTTTCTCAGCAAGAAACTGTCTGAGAGGGAAAGCCACTGGTCAATCAGCGAAAAGGAATGCTACGCCATTGTGTACGCGCTGGAAAAGCTACGCCCATATGTTTGGGGACGGCGCTTCCAACTACAAACAGACCATGCTGCGCTACAGTGGCTTCATACCGCCAAGGGGAATAACAAAAAACTTCTTCGGTGGAGTTTAGCTCTCCAAGATTTTGATTTTGAAATACAACACATTTCGGGAGCTTCTAACAAAGTGGCTGATGCACTCTCCCGGGAAAGTTTCCCAGAGTTAACTGGTTAACAATTGTTCTTGTAATGAAACATATTGTTAGTTTTTATATAATCAGTAGTATGTCTAAAGGTACATGTGTCTTGTTAACTCTGTTTTCTCCTAGAACTCCAGGAAGAAATCACAGCCAGTGTGGAACCGAACGTCCAACACTATCTGTGATTTGGGGGGCGTGTCATAACTATAAAGGGAAGGGGGACAGCCATACTGTGTACAGTACTAAAGTCCCTCCTGGTCAGAGACTCTAAAATCCTTTTACCTGTAAAGGGTTAAGAAGCTCGGGTAACCTGGCTGACACCTGACCCAGAGGACCAATGAGGGGACAAGATACTTTCAAATCTTGGGGGGGGAAAGGCTTTTGTGTGTGTCCTTTGTTTAAGGGGTTGTTCGCTCTTGGGACTGAGAGGGACCAGACATCAATCCAGGTTCTCCCCATCTTTCTAAACAAGTCTCTCTTATTTCAAAATTGTAAGTAAAAGCCAGGCAAGGCGTCTTAGATTTACTTTGTTTTCTCAACTTGTAAATGTACCTTTTACCAGAGTGCTTATCTTGTTTGCTATACTTTGAACCTAAGACAGAGGGGATTCCTCTGAGCTCTTTAAGTTTGATTACCCTGTAAAGTTATTTTCCATACTGATTTTGCAGAGATGATTTTTACCTTTTGCTTTAATTAAAAGCCTTCTTTTTAAGAACCTGATTGATTTCTCCTTGTTTTAAGATCCAAAGGGGGTTTGGATCTGTATTCACCAGGAGTTGGTGAAAGGAAGGAGGGGGGAAGGGTCAATCTCTCCTTGTTTAAGATCCAAGCAGTTTGGATCTGTATTCACCAGGGAATTGGTGAAAGGTTTCTCAAGGCTTCCCAGGGAGGGAATCCATCGAGAATGGTGGCAGCGGGACCAGAGCTAAGCTGGTAGATAAGCTTAGCAGTTTTCATGCAGGCCCCTACATTTGTACCCTAAAGTTCAAAGTAGGGACACAGCCTTGACAGGGTGTCACTTGGGCAAGGCTGGTGGCAGGGTCCCTAAGGCCTTTGTGGGGGAATGCGCCAAATGGTGAGCAGAAGAGACAGGTAAGGGCGGGGGGGGGGGGAAGCTTCAGTATCACTAGCCCTTCCCTTGGGAGACTATTCCACCCCCCAGGCAGAGATTGCGCTGCTAGGAAGGTTTTCCTTGATAGCTTGAGTTTCCCTCCCCCCTCCGCTCCCGGTCCTATCCCTTCCTCCTTCCCCACTGCCTCTTCCCTTCCACCCCCCAACCCTGTAAGAGGCAGTCACCCAGATGCCAGGGAGGGGGACCAAGAGCACTGCATGGACATGGCCACTGTCCCCGAGAGGCAGATGTCTCTGCCTGGGCGGGGGGGGCAAGCAGAGGGGCACCGCCCCCCCCAGGAGACGTCCCCGCCCCCAACACGCCCGTCCCGGTTCAGCTGCCCGGCAGGGGCTGGGACTTTCAGTCTCTGTGCTGCGGGGGCCGGGGGGATGTTTTTGGAGACGCCTCTGACTGAGCCCCCTGCCAGATGCAGAGAGCCGGGCAGCCGGTGCCCCCATGCGGTCGGCCGCCCCGCCAGCAGCCAGCTGGGAAGGGGTTTCAGTCCCCCCCAGCCACCCCCAGAGCGGACCCCCTTTGAAATACACTTCCCAGCTGCTGCTGCAGCTGCCTTTAGCTGGGTGAGAGGCTGAAGCCAGGCTGGGAGCTGCAGAAAGCAGCAGGTAGGAGAAGGAGGGGGGGCGGCACCGGCGGGGGTGGGGTCACTCAGCCCCTGCCCCCGGCGCAGAGTGCCGGTCGCTGTTTGGCTGGTGGCCAAAAAACAGCTCAACAGCTCTGCCAGGCAGAGCTCAGAGCCAGACACAGCTGATGGGCGGCTCCCGGCTCTGCAAAAGACCGCTGATCAGCCCCAACAGACCCTCCAGAACAGCTGCTGGGGCCGTACACAGGTGACTGGTGCCAGCCCCGGAGCAGCCCCGGAGTCGGCACCTATGGCTAGAACCCAGAAGGTAGCGTGACCAGATGTCCCCATTTTATAGGGACAGTCCCGATTTGTGTGTCTTTTTCTTATATAGGCTCCTATTACCCCCCACCGCCCATCCTGATTTTTCACACTTGCTGTCTGGTCACCCTATCAGAAGACCTGGCCCCCCTCCCCGCTCTAACTACTAGCTACCACTCCCCTTGCAGAGCCAGAAACAGAACCAAGGAGTCCTGGGTCACAGACCCCCCTGCTCTAACCAGTAGACCCCACTACCCTCCCTTCCCATAATCAGAGAGAGAACCCAGGAATCCTGGCTCCCAGCCCCACTCCTCCACCCTATGACGTTTGATGCACATTTTGTATTGAGGACTGTTTGTAATGACAAGGCATCACTTTCAGAGGGCATGTGCAGTAGCAGATTTACCATGGCGCCGTTCCCACATGCCAGGGGGGCCCCGGCCAGGCCCACTCTTCTCTGCCCCCCCGGCTCTCTCCTGCAGGGGGTAGAAGCTTGGTGTTGCTTGCGCTGAGGCTCCTGCTGCAGTAGGGCAGCCAAGCTCCCCCTCCCCTGCCTCTTCTCCCAGCATGCTGCGTTCCCACCCTCCCCCCTCCCTGCCGCAGATCAGCTGTTTGCCAATCAGCTGCAGCCCATGGGTGCGGTGGTGACCCGGCAGGAGGGAGGGGGAAGAGCAGAGCTGCAGCAGGTGGGGCAGGCAGGGCAGGGGGACAGAGGCCATGGGGAAGGAAGGGGGTGGGATGGGGAGGAGATGGGGCGATGGGGAAGGGGCATGGGATGGGGAAGAGAAGGGGATGGGGGAAGCGGGGCCAGGGGGACAGAGGCCATGGGGAAGGAAGGGGGTGGGATGAGGAGGAGATGGGGCGGTGGGGAAGGGGCATGGGATGGGGAAGAGAAGGGGATGGGGGAAGCGGGGCCAGGGGGACAGAGGCCATGGGGAAGGAAGGGGGTGGGATGGGGAGGAGATGGGGCGGTGGGGAAGGGGCATGGGATGGGGAAGAGAAGGGGATGGGGGAAGCGGGGCCAGAGGGACAGAGGCCATGGGGAAGGAAGGGGGTGGGATGAGGAGGAGATGGGGTGGTGGGGAAGGGGCATGGGATGGGGAAGAGAAGGGGATGGGGGAAGCGGGGCCAGGGGTACAGAGGCCATGGGGAAGGAAGGGGGTGGGATGGGGAGGAGATGGGGCGGTGGGGAAGGGGCATGGGATGGGGAAGAGAAGGGGATGGGGGAAGCGGGGCCAGGTGGAAGAGGCAGGGGGGAAGGAAGAGGGAGGGATGGGGAGGAGATGGAGCAGTGGGGAAGGGGCATGGGATGGGGAAGAGAAGGGGATGGGGGAAGTGGGGCCAGGGGGACAGAGGCCATGGGGAAGGAAGGGGGTGGGATGAGGAGGAGATGGGGCGGTGGGGAAGGGGCATGGGATGGGGAAGAGAAGGGGATGGGGGAAGCGGGGCCAGGGGGACAGAGGCCATGGGGAAGGAAGGGGGTGGGATGGGGAGGAGATGGGGCGGTGGGGAAGGGGCATGGGATGGGGAAGAGAAGGGGATGGGGGAAGCGGGGCCAGAGGGACAGAGGCCATGGGGAAGGAAGGGGGTGGGATGAGGAGGATATGGGGTGGTGGGGAAGGGGCATGGGATGGGGAAGAGAAGGGGATGGGGGAAGCGGGGCCAGGGGTACAGAGGCCATGGGGAAGGAAGGGGGTGGGATGGGGAGGAGATGGGGCGGTGGGGAAGGGGCATGGGATGGGGAAGAGAAGGGGATGGGGGAAGCGGGGCCAGGTGGAAGAGGCAGGGGGGAAGGAAGAGGGAGGGATGGGGAGGAGATGGAGCAGTGGGGAAGGGGCATGGGATGGGGAAGAGAAGGGGATGGGGGAAGCGGGCCAGAGGGACAGAGGCCATGGGGAAGGAAGGGGGTGGGATGAGGAGGAGATGGGGCGGTGGGGAAGGGGCATGGGATGGGGAAGAGAAGGGGATGGGGGAAGCGGGGCCAGGGGGACAGAGGCCATGGGGAAGGAAGGGGGTGGGATGAGGAGGAGATGGGGCGGTGGGGAAGGGGCATGGGATGGGGAAGAGAAGGGGATGGGGGAAGCGGGGCCAGAGGGACAGAGGCCATGGAGAAGGAAGGGGGTGGGATGAGGAGATGGGGCGGTGGGGAAGGGGCATGGGATGGGGAAGAGAAGGGGATGGGGGAAGCGGGGCCAGGTGGAAGAGGCAGGGGGGAAGGAAGAGGGAGGGATGGGGAGGAGATGGAGCAGTGGGGAAGGGGCATGGGATGGGGAAGAGAAGGGGATAGGGGAAGCGGGGGCAGGGAGAAAGAGGCAGTGGGGAAGGAAGGGAGTGGGATGGGGAGGAGAAGGGGATAGGGCAGGGACTGGCAACCTTCAGCCCATGACCTGCCAGGGTAAACCCCCTGGTGGCCTGGGCCAGTTTGTTTACCTGCTGCGTCCGCAGGTTCGGCCGATCGCAGCTCCCACTGGCCACGGTTCAGTGCTCCAGGCCAATGGGGGCTGCGGGAAGCGGTGCGGCCTGAGGGATGTGCTGGCCACGGCTTCTCGCAGCCCCCATTGGCCTGGAGCAGCGAGCCGCGGCCAATGGGAGCCGCGATCAGCTGAACCTGCAGACACGGCAAGTAAACAAAGTGGCTCGGCCAGCCAGGGGGCTTACCCTGGTGGGCCGTGGGCCGAAGGTTGCCGATCCCCGGGATAGGGGAAGCGGGGGCCCAGCATGTGGGTCCCCTTGGAAGCAGCTGGGGCTCCCCTGTTAAGCACCATCAAACCCTCACCCTGACAAGCCCCACCTCTCCTGCATCTGTACCACCCCGATGAGCCCCCCCAGACACCATCCCCACTGAGCCCCAAACACCTTCACACCACACACACACCCCCGCTGAGCTCCAACCACTTTCACTTGGTCCCCCCTGCAGACTCCCATTGCCCCTGCACCTGGCACCTCCCTGTGCATCCAGATCCCCCACTGAGCTGCCTGCACCCAGACCCCCCCCACAGAACCCTCTTACCCCCCCCCACAGAACCCTCTTACCCCCATCTGGCCCCGCCCACACTACGTCCCTCTGCACTCGGATCCTGCTGCTGGGCTGAGCCTCCCTGCTCACAGCTGGGGTGCCTGGCACAAAAGGGGCAGGGCCCCGGGGTGTTTCTGTGGCAGGCCTGGCCCTTGTGCTGTGTCAGGGTCAGTCTCACTGCCAAGTCCCTGTCCCTGTGCTCCCCACTGCCATGGTGGAGCTTCCACATTTATTTATTGTAAAACAAACAAACAAAAATCATAATTTTAAAATATGATGCCCAGAATTTGCTGCAGAATTCCCTCCGGAATATGGGGGGCTGTACAGCTGTGATGGGGGGACTGTGAAGGGGTGCTGGACAGCAGGGGATCTGTGGGTGGGGGAGCTGGGCAGGGGGTATGGTGTGCAGGGTGCTGTGCAGTTGTGGTGGGAGGTCAGCAGGAGGGGTCTCTGGGCGAGGGGGCGCGGGGGCGCGGGGTGTAGGGATCTGTGGGGGAAGTCTCTGGGTGAGGGGGTGCTGGGCATAGGGATCTGGGGGGGAGGTCTCTGGGTGAGGGGGTGCTGGGCATAAGGGCAGGGCACTGGGCAGGGAGGTGGTGTGGAAGGGACACGGTGGGCGAGCCAGTGTGCATCTAGCAATTTTGGGTTTGTAAACAGTGCCCTTGTGCTGGGCTGAGTGGGCCACTCCCGCTGCGCTGTGTCTCATTGCCCCCAACCGGCCCCTCGCTCTGCGGACCGCCCCTCATCACATGCCCTATTTCCCCAATGTGGGCCCACAAATACGTTTGGCGCCAGGCTCACAAAAAGTTAATCCAGCCCTGTCGGGGGAGTGCGGTTTCCTGGTCCTGCTGGCAGTCATGGGGGCTCTGCAGGGAAGCGTGGGATCAGAGGCAGCCTGCAAAGAACCAGCCTAGAACAAGGTGGGGTGAGTTGTCTCTCGCAGTCATAGGGAGCAGCCTGTTTTGTCTCCCTCTGGTTTCTGGTTCTTGTGGGTGAACGTTCTGGATCCCCAGAAGCAGAGTCACCTCACACTGCAGCCTGCCAGCAGGAGGATTTGACCTTTGTCTCTGACTGCTCTGGGTGGGTACTGCCAACATACCCACCACAAAGGGCTCAGTGCTGCGGCTACCCCAGAGCTGTAGCAAAGAGCTCTGAGGATCCAGCCATGCTGTTCACCAGCTCATGCATGTGTAATCTCTCGTCCGATCTCATTTCAGCCCGTCTGTGATCAATCCCCCAACTGGAGATTTGGTTGCATCACAGACCCCAGCGCCGATCTACTGCTTCCCCATCACCATGGAGGCTTCTCTTGCCGTCTGCATCCTCACTGCTCTCCTGGCTACGGGTGAGTGGGGTCTGTCCCTACACGAGCTGTCAAGGCTGTATCCCCACTTTGAACTTTAGGGTACAAATGTAGGGGCCTGCATGAAAACTTCTAAGCTTATTTACCAGCTTAGCTCTGGTCCGCTGCCACCATCTTAAGAATTCCCTCCCTGGGAAGCCTTGAGAAACCTTTCACCAATTCCCTGGTGAATACAGATCCAAACTCCTTGGATTTTAAACAAGGAGAAATTGACCCTTCCCCCCTCCTTCCTTTCACCAACTCCTGGTGAATACAGATCCAAACCCCCTTTGGATCTTAAAACAAGGAGAAATCAATCAGGTTCTTAAAAAGAAGGCTTTTAATTAAAGCAAAAGGTAAAAATCATCTCTGCAAAATCAGTATGGAAAATAACTTTACAGGGTAATCAAACTTAAAGAGCTCAGAGGAATCCCCTCTGTCTTAGGTTCAAAGTATAGCAAACAAGATAAGCACTCTGGTAAAAGGTACATTTACAAGTTGAGAAAACAAAGTAAATCTAAGACGCCTTGCCTGGCTTTTACTTACAATTTTGAAATAAGAGAGACTTGTTTAGAAAGATGGGGAGAACCTGGATTGATGTCTGGTCCCTCTCAGTCCCAAGAGCGAACAACCCCTTAAACAAAGGACACACACAAAAGCCTTTCCCCCCCCCAAGATTTGAAAGTATCTTGTCCCCTTATTGGTCCTTGGGGTCAGGTGTCAGCCAGGTTACCCGAGCTTCTTAACCCTTTACAGGTAAAAGGATTTGGAGTCTCTGGCTAGGAGGGATTTCATAGCACTGTACACAGGAGAGCTGTCACCCTTCCCTTTATAGTTATGACACGCCCCCCAAATCACAGATAGTGTTGGACGTCCGGTTCCACACTGGCTGTGATTTCTTCCTGGAGCTCTAGGAGAAAACAGAGTTAATAAAACACATGTACCTTTAGACATACTACTGATTATATAAAAACTAACAATATGTTTTATTTCAAGAACAATTGTTAACCAGTTAACTCTGGGAAACTTTCCCGGGAGAGTGCATCAGCCACTTTGTTAGAAGCTCCCGAAATGTGTTGTATTTCAAAATCAAAATCTTGGAGAGCTAAACTCCACCGAAGAAGTTTTTTGTTATTTCCCTTGGCGGTATGAAGCCACTGTAGCGCAGCATGGTCTGTTTGTAGTTGGAAACGTCGTCCCCAAACATATGGGCGTAACTTTTCCAGCGCGTACACAATGGCGTAGCATTCCTTTTCGCTGATTGACCAGTGGCTTTCCCTCTCAGACAGTTTCTTGCTGAGAAACACGACAGGATGGAATTCTTGATCCGGTCCTTCCTGCATTAAAACTGCTCCCACGCCTCGCTCGGAAGCATCTGTGGTTACTAGGAACGGTTTGTCAAAGTCTGGGGCCCTTAGCACAGGGTCAGACATGAGTGTTGCCTTAAGCTGGTTAAAGGCCTTTTGACACTTATCAGTCCACTGAACTGCATTTGGCTGTTTCTTTCTGGTTAGGTCTGTCAGCGGGGCGGCGATTTGGCTGTAGTGTGGTACAAATCGCCTATAATATCCGGCCAAGACTAAGAAGGATTGGACCTGTTTCTTTGACTTTGGAACCGGCCACTTTTGGATAGCATCCACTTTGGCCTGTAGGGGATTTATAGTTCCTTGACCCACCTGGTGCCCCAGGTATGTCACTCTGTTTTGGCCTATTTGACACTTTTTAGCCTTAACAGTTAGTCCTGCCTGCCGGATGCGCTCGAAGACTTTTTTCAGGTGCTCCAGGTGTTCTGTCCATGAATCAGAAAAAATGGCCACATCATCGAGATAGGCAACTGCAGATTCTCCCAATCCCGCTAAGAGACCATCTACAAGTCTTTGGAAGGTGGCGGGTGCATTTCGCAACCCGAAAGGGAGTACATTGAATTCATACACCCCTGCCTGGGTGACGAAGGCGGACCTTTCCTTAGCGGGTTCATCTAGTGGTACTTGCCAGTACCCCTTGGTTAAGTCTAAAGTAGAGATGAATTGGGCATGTCCCAATTTCTCCAATAGCTCATCTGTGCGTGGCATTGGATAGTTGTCAGGACGAGTTACAGCATTTAGCTTACGGTAGTCCACGCAAAAGCGTATTTCCCCATCTGGTTTGGGAACTAGAACCACTGGAGATGCCCATGCACTGGTAGAGGGGCGGATTATACCCATCTGTAGCATGTCCTGGATCTCCCTTTGAATAGCCGCTTGGGCATGAGGTGACTCCCGGTAGGGTGGGGTTCTAATTGGGTGAGCATTACCTGTGTCAATGGAGTGGTATGCCCGTTCGGTCCGTCCTGGAGTGGCTGAGAAAATCGGTGCAAAGCTTGTGCACAGCTCCTTTATCTGCTGTCGCTGCAGACGTCCCAGGGTCGTGGAGAGGTTCACCTCTTCCACGCCACCATTCCTTTTTCCTTCATAGTAGACACTTGCAGGCCACTCCGCGTCATCAGTTTCCTGGGCTGTAAACTGGCAAACGTTTAATTCTCTAGAATAAAAGGGCTTAAGAGAATTAACATGGTATACCTTAGGCTTTATGTTGGAGGTGGGGGAGGCTATGAGATAGTTAACAGCTCCTAGGCGCTCCTGGACCGTGAATGGTCCTTCCCACGACGCTTCCATTTTATGGGCCTGGAGCGCCTTTAAGACCATGACTTGGTCTCCTACTTTGAAGGACCGTTCTCTGGAATGTTTATCATACCAGGCCTTTTGCTCTTCCTGAGCATCCTTTAGGTTTTCTTTAGCAAGGGCTAAAGAGTGTCGGAGGGTGTTTTGTAGGTTGCTTACAAAGTCTAGAATGTTAGTTTCTGGAGAAGGCGTAAACCCCTCCCATTGCTGCTTCACCAACTGTAATGGCCCCTTAACCTCGCGGCCATACACAAGTTCAAATGGTGAAAACCCTAAACTGGGATGTGGTACAGCCCTGTAGGCAAAAAGCAACTGCTGCAACACTAGGTCCCAATCATTGGAGTGTTCATTTACGAATTTACGTATCATGGCCCCCAAAGTTCCATTAAACCTCTCCACCAGACCATTGGTTTGATGGTGATGAGGGGTGGCAACCAAGTGATTCACCCCATGAGCTTTCCACAGGTTTTTCATGTTCCCTGCCAGGAAATTAGTTCCCGAATCTGTAAGGATGTCGGAGGGCCAACCTACCCTGGCAAAAATGTCTGCTAATGCCTGGCACACACTTTTAGCCTTGGTGTTGCGTAAGGGTACAGCTTCCGGCCATCGGGTAGCAAAATCCATGAAAGTCAGTACGTACTGCTTTCCTCTGGGTGTCTTCTTTGGGAAAGGACCCAGAATATCCACAGCTACTCGCTGAAATGGGACCTCTATTATGGGTAGTGGCTGGAGAGGGGCTTTAACCTGGTCTTGGGGCTTTCCCACTCGTTGGCACACCTCACAAGACCGGACATAATTAGCAACGTCCTTGCCCATTCCCTCCCAGTGGAAGGACTTCCCCAACCGGTCTTTGGTTTTGTTCACCCCAGAATGGCCACTGGGATGATCATGGGCTAAGCTCAAGAGCTTTACCCGATACTTAGTGGGAACTACCAACTGTCTTTGAGGATGCCAGTCTTCCTGGTGCCCACCAGAAAGAGTCTCCTTGTATAAAAGCCCTTTTTCTACAACAAACCGGGATCGGTTAGAAGAGCTGAGAGGCGGTGTGGTGCTCCGCGCCGCCTCCCAAGCTTTTTGAAGGCTGTCATCTGCTTCCTGCTCGGCCTGGAACTGTTCCCTTGATGCTGGAGACATCAGTTCCTCCTTGGACTGTGGACTGGGGCTTGGTCCCTCTGGAAGCGATGCAGGTGCTGGGGCTGTTTCCATTGACTGTGAACCACTGTCCGCTGGTGCACTATGTGGTATTTCAGGCTCTGGCTGAGCCTCTTGGGTAGGGTTATCTGCTGCTTCCGCCAGTTTAGGCTCGCTGGTGCCCTCTGGCATTGGAGTTGTAGACGGGGTTGCAAGCGCTGGACTCAGTGCTGGCAATGGTTCTGGTGCTGGTTGCGTTGCCAGTTCCGGTTCTGGGACTGGCTTTGGCTGGGTCTCTGGGATTGGATCCACTATGGCTGTTGCAGTCGTTGGCAGGGGATCCGGTTCCACCACCTGTGTTTGGGTCTCCGGTAACACAGACGGGGCCCTGGTGGACGGCTCAGGAACAGGGATGGGGGTGAAAGCTTGCTTAGCCTGGCTGCGGGTGACTATTCCCACCCTCTTGGCTAGCTTCACATGGTTGGCCAAGTCTTCCCCCAGCAGCATGGGAATGGGATAATTGTCATAGACTGCAAAAGTCCACATTCCTGACCAGCCCTTGTACTGGACATGCAACTGGGCTGTAGGCAAGGTTACAGACTGTGACACGAAGGGTTGAATTGTCACTGTAGCCTCAGGGTTGATGAGTTTGGGGTCCACTAGGGATTGGTGGATAGTTGACACTTGTGCCCCAGTGTCCCTCCAAGCGATAACCTTCTTTCCGCCCACTCTCAAGGTTTCCCTTCGCTCCGAGGGTATGAGAGAGGCATCTGGGTCTGGGGTTCTTTGGTGTGATTGGGGTGTAATGAACTGTAAACGGTTGGGGTTCTTGGGGCAGTGAGCCTTTATATGCCCCAGTTCATTACATTTAAAACATCGCCCTGCTAAGGTATCACCGGGGCGATGTTGGTTGATGGAGACTGGTGTGGTGGGGTGAGAAGGCGTCTGGGGTTTCCCTTGGGATGTGGGTGGGGCCTTGGGTTGTCCCCGGTGATAAGGTTTTGTTTCGGCTTGCCCCTTCTGATATTCGCTCCAACTGCTACTAGCTTTTTTCTTTTCTGTCACCTCCACCCATTTGGCTCCAATCTCCCCCGCCTCGGTTACAGTTTTGGGCTTCCCATCTAGGATGTACCTTTCTATTTCCTCAGGAACACCCTCTAAAAACTGCTCCATTTGCAATAGGAAGGGCAACTCTTCCGTAGATTTAACATTTGCTCCTGATATCCAGGCATCCCAATTTTTCCCAATGTGGTAGGCATGTTGGGTAAATGACACATCAGGTTTCCACCTTAGGGCTCTGAACCGCCGACGGGCATGCTCAGGTGTTAGCCCCATTCTGATTCTGGCCTTGTTTTTAAAAAGTTCATAACTGTTCATGTGTTCCTTAGGCATTTCAGCCGCCACCTCTGCTAAGGGTCCACTGAGCTGCGGCCTCAGCTCTACCATGTACTGGGTTGAAGGGATGTTGTATCCAAGGCAGGCCCTTTCAAAATTTTCTAAGAAGGCCTCAGTATCATCGCCTGCCTTGTAGGTGGGGAATTTCCTGGGATGGGAAGTGGTACCTGGAGAGGAGTTGTTAGGATGGTCTGATGCACCCTGCCTAGTCCTTGCTGCTTCCAGTTCCATCTCTTTTTCTTTCAGCTCCATCTCTCTTTTATGGGCCTCCTCTTGGGCTTTCTCTTCTCTGTCTCTCAGCTCCATCTCTCTCTTGTGGGCCCCCTCTTTGGCTTTCTCTTCTTTGTCTCTCAGCTCTATCTCCTTTTCTTTCAGCTCCATAGCTCTCTTGTGGGCCTCCTCTTTAGCTTTTTCTTCTTTGGTAGTCATTTTCCTGGTTTTCTTGTGCTGGGTCACACCCCTCTGCAGTTGACTGAAACTGGGATGTACTTAGCTCAGGCTCCTGCTGAGTGCTGCTAAGTTAACAGAGACTTTCTAACAAGCTACTCCCGAGGATGTAAAAAGAAAAAAAAACACAATTCAGATTGTAAATTACCTTTACCAGATCAAAGTTTGCTCACTTATTGAACCGTTCTCTTAACAAAGGACCTTGTTAAAAAAAACTTAACACCTCTGCCTTCAGGCAAGGAGAGATAAGATATGCATCTACCTTCAGCTCTGCTTTCCAAGCAGCTAGAAGGAAAAAAAATCTTACTGGCTTTTGGGTTTAAAACGATCCCACCGCTGTGCCACCATGTCAAGGCTGTATCCCCACTTTGAACTTTAGGGTACAAATGTAGGGGCCTGCATGAAATCTTCTAAGCTTATTTACCAGCTTAGCTCTGGTCCGCTGCCACCATCTTAAGAATTCCCTCCCTGGGAAGCCTTGAGAAACCTTTCACCAATTCCCTGGTGAATACAGATCCAAACTGCTTGGATTTTAAACAAGGAGAAATTGACCCTTCCCCCCTCCTTCCTTTCACCAACTCCTGGTGAATACAGATCCAAACCCCCTTTGGATCTTAAAACAAGGAGAAATCAATCAGGTTCTTAAAAAGAAGGCTTTTAATTAAAGCAAAAGGTAAAAATCATCTCTGCAAAATCAGTATGGAAAATAACTTTACAGGGTAATCAAACTTAAAGAGCTCAGAGGAATCCCCTCTGTCTTAGGTTCAAAGTATAGCAAACAAGATAAGCACTCTGGTAAAAGGTACATTTACAAGTTGAGAAAACAAAGTAAATCTAAGACGCCTTGCCTGGCTTTTACTTACAATTTTGAAATAAGAGAGACTTGTTTAGAAAGATGGGGAGAACCTGGATTGATGTCTGGTCCCTCTCAGTCCCAAGAGCGAACAACCCCTTAAACAAAGGACACACACAAAAGCCTTTCCCCCCCCAAGATTTGAAAGTATCTTGTCCCCTTATTGGTCCTTGGGGTCAGGTGTCAGCCAGGTTACCCGAGCTTCTTAACCCTTTACAGGTAAAAGGATTTGGAGTCTCTGGCTAGGAGGGATTTCATAGCACTGTACACAGGAGAGCTGTCACCCTTCCCTTTATAGTTATGACACGAGCTGATTTCCTAACTTCTCCAATGGACCAACAGCCCAGAGCTGCCTGCCAGGTGAAACTGTTCCTGAACGTAACCGAAAAGCAGCAAGAGAATAACGGCGGTTGTGCTGGGAGCGTCTAGGAGGAGAGGACTGGAAGTCACAAACAACAAGTGAATCAATTCTGGAAATGGGAGGAAATATTTATTCTTTAAATCTCTCGAACCATGTCCGGACTTGTTCCACTTCAGAGCTGGCCAGAAACGAAGAAGGGCATTTCTGAAAGCGGATTTTCCTGACAAGTTTGTCTGAAAGGCAGCAAATCGGAATTTCGGTAACATGAGCTCAAGATGATATAAAAGGCATTTCTATATGATCCCCAGGTGTAGCTCCGCTGGAGTCAATGGGGCCAGGTCCCCAGCTGGGGTCAGTTACATTCAAGGGAAGGCGAGGGGGTAAGGAAAGGACATATCTAGACCCGTCATGTTCTCTCTCCTTCTCCAGGGTCCTGTCTGCAGTGTGAGCATTGTGTTGGCCTAGGACAGAACTGCACGGGTGACCTACACACCTGCGGCACTGGGGAAGACTTTTGTGGTGTCGTTTTTACGGAAGCCACGCAGGGTAGGTGAAATGGCTGCTAACCAACGTGGGTCAGGGACGTGGGCGGTGGGTATAATAGGCCAGGGAAGGCACTGCTGCCACTGCTGTGGGACACTGGGCTGGTGCTACTCCGTCTCTGGGCCCGTGGGTGCGACTCGGGCTGCTCAGGCCGGGGCTCGGGGCCCCAGTGGGCCGGCTGGGGCCAGCCTGGGGATCCTCTGGCAGCAGGGGGTGGGGGAGGGGTGGGTCTGGGTTCTGGCTGGCCCAGGTCTTCTCCAGATGTGGGAAGGGGACAGGGAGGCTCAGGGCTCCAGCCCAGGGGGGTGGGGCCTCATGTGGAAGGGGCGGGGCCATGGGGCTAGGCTCCCTGAAGTGGGGGTCCACCTCCCGCCCATGGGCAGGGAACAGGATAGGGTGGCCAGGTGCCTGGTTTTCAACTGGAAAGTCCGGTCAAAAACGGGACCTGACAGTGTCCAGTCAGATCTACTAACCGGACACCCAAAATCCAGATACTGAGCTGGGGAGGTGGGGAGGCGCTGGGTCATCACTCGTGCCAGCCCCTACTGAGCCGGGCCTGCCTCCGACCTTCACTGGGCGGCTACATCTCCCAGCCCCGACTCTGCAGGCGAGTCCCTCCTGACCTGGGTGGGAGGGGAAAAGCAGCAAGCAATGGGGGAGCAGGGGGCAGAGGAGTGGATGGGGCAGGGCCTCAGGGGAAGAGGTGGGGCAGGGAAGGTTCCTGCTGCAGTGTCCATTTTTTAAAATACTACCAAGATGGCAAACCTAGAACAGGGTGGGGAGCTGGGATTCCTGGGTTCTAGTCCCAACTCTGGGTAGGGGACTTCGGCCCGGATCTCTCCCCAGCTACGGTCGTGCCTGACCCCCTGGCCTTTGGGGGGTCTCTCCATCTCCCCTGTTGATGCCGCCCCATGTTGTATGAAATAATTAAACATTCCCTAGAACCTGACTTCCCCACGTCCACATGGAGCGTCCGACCCACTGGGTTCTTTGGTATACAGGGGGCAACCCCCCACATTCACGCCAGCCTGGGCTTTGTGCAGGGCCTGATCCAGTAGTCGTGCTCTGAGGGCATCCCCTGGATCAGACCCTGCAGGTGATATTGGCAGGAGGAGATCAGGTTTTTGAATCCTGCCGGAGCTAAGGGGTGACCAGGATGCATGGTGTCGACCCTCCATGTACCCCCTGGTGGAAGCTTTGGCAATGAAAGGACTTTATGGGCAGGAGATTTGGGGTCCCCAGGGTTTGGCAGCAGCTGAGTGGGGAGCTGGAGGATCTAAATACTGGATTTATGTGTTGATATCACCTTCACTAGCCCTGAGGGTACTTAGGTGAGTCACTTCTTCTTCCTGTGCCTCAGTTTCCCCCTGGATAGAGGATGGCTAATGGGAGATGGCCATCGTTGTGAAGAGGGCATCAATGGGGTGGAAATGGAATAAATCTCTGTCTTCACCTCCTGTGCAGCGGGAGAGAAGGTCCACACCATTATCAAGAGGTGTGTGACATCCAGCCAATGTGAAGCCGGCCCCG
This sequence comes from Emys orbicularis, assembly GCF_028017835.1. Taxonomy (NCBI): domain Eukaryota; kingdom Metazoa; phylum Chordata; order Testudines; family Emydidae; genus Emys; species Emys orbicularis. The sequence continues at coordinate 22,408,243 of NC_088702.1, read as the reverse complement.
TCTCTATGAATTTTGGGCAGGGAATGACAACAAGGACGGGCGTCGCCTGCTGCGTAGGAGACGCCTGCAGAACAACCACCGTTACAGGTACCTCTCCCCATCCCCGCCTCTCCTTCCCCATCCCCTGCACCTCCTGTCCAACGTTACCTTCCTGGGTCTGGGACTCCTGCCCTGCAGGGGGCGCCCCTTGGAATAACACTGAGCCCCTGGCTGGGTGGAGTTTAGTGGGCGGGGCTCTAGGCTGCCCCCAGGTGTGAACCCAGCTGACCCCACCCGGGGCGGGATCCAGGGCTCCCTGCTGCAAACCTCTCCCCAGCCCCTGCTGCCCCCGGCGTCCCCAGAGCTACAGCTCCCCCTGCAGGGGGCGCCCAGGGCTGAGCTGAGCTGCCCCCAGCTGCTCTCCCTGCCCCGACGCCGCCTGGGGCTCGTCCCCCGAGCTGACTGCGTTTGCTCCGCTTCTCTCCAGTGCCCCCGGCTGACACCAAACCCAACGGCCGGAGCTGCCCAGCCTGCTACTCTCTGTCCTCCCTGCAATGCCATGAAGAGACCATACAGTGTACTAGAGCTGAGACCCACTGTGTCGACTTCACCCCGACCCGAACAACGGGTAACTTCCGTTCATTTATTCTGGGGTTATTTTTGCTTTGTTCACCCCCCTTCCCCAGTGGGGCAGAAGCGAGATGGTAAGTTAAGGTATCGGCTGCTGATCTGGATACCTGGGTTCTGTTCCCAGCATTGACTTTGGGCCAGTGTCTGCCCCTCCGTGGGCCTCTGGTTTTCCTCCCCTCCTTTGACTGTGTCTAGTTTAGTCTGTACGCTGTTCATGGTAAGAACTGGCTCAGTATTTTAAAACCCAGGAGTGCCAGTTGCTGCACAGAACTTTGATTGAGATCTGGGTCCCCTCTTCTGCCAGATGCTAACGGACACCTTGTGAGATGCAGTCCCTGCCCCCAAAGAGCCTGCAATCTAAAGAGACAAAAGAAGGATCATTCTGCCCATTTTAAAGATGGGGAAACTGAGGCACTGAGCACTGCCGTGATTTGTCCAAGGTCACACAGGAAGGCTGTAGCAGGACTCGGAATGGAACCTAGTTTTGCAGAGTCCCATCATGGTGCTGTAACTCACTAGAAAGCCACCCTACTTAGAGATCCTACTACTGCCACCAGCACTGGGCTAGTGCTTTGCTAGGGGGTCGCTAATACTGGCTGGATCCAATCCGAGTGCCATTGGTGGGCTCTAGATCGGGGCTGGCTCAAGGACACACAGTGAGTCTGCATAAGAGCAGAGGAGGAGGGGGAGGCCATCCAGGCCCAGACAGAGATGGAGGCTGTGGTGGGGCCCTGAAGAGGGGGAGGCCATTGTGTCCTAGTCCAGCTGGAGGAGGGAAGCTGCTCCCCTGACAATCGCCTGCTTTCCTCCAAACACGCAGGTCGAAGCGCAACTCAGATGGTCATGAAGGGCTGCGTTTCTGAGTCCTTCTGCGCCCAGTTACAAGGGGGTTCAGGGACCATCTCAGAGATCGGTGGAGATCTATTCACGGCCAAATGCACAGCGGCCTCTGGCGTGGCGGGCGTGGCTCTGGGACCAGTCGGGCTCCTCCTCCCAGCCTTCCCTGGGCTCCTCCTCCTGAAGCTTCTCTCCTGATTCCCCACCCGGTGCAACAGCGACACTGCACTGAAATCCACCTTGCGTTAGCCCCTCTCCCCCGCAGGGGTTCTTGGCTCCTGGGTGGAGTTACATCCCCTTGATATTGTTGCACTGAATAGTACAAACTGGAGAGCAAACGCTCTGGAATTTATTTATTTCAGTGGGGAAAAATGTAATTCTCATGGGTGGTGCTGTCGAGAAGCCAGTTAAGAACATAAGAGCGGCAACAGCTAGTCCAGTGTCCTGTCTCCAACACTGGCACACCCAGAACTTCAGGGGCTGTGTATCAAACAAGGCAAATTTGGAGAGTCACACCCCTGTCTGTCCTCCTGGCTTCTGGCAGTCAGAGGTTTAGGGACACCCAGAGCACGGGGTTGCCACTCAATCTCTGCCAGAAGGGAGAGAGTTCAAATATCTGATTGTTATTGTCAGACCTAGAACAACCCCCCCCCCCCAGTGCTAGGTGTTGTACATTGTGATTGCTATTTATTAGGTATATTACGGTAGCACCTAGGCCCCCAGTCTCAGCCCCCACTGCGCGAGGTGCTGTACATTCTTATTGCTATTTATCAGATATCTCCACCCGTCACAGTGACCTTTGACCCAGTGACCTCATCCTCCTCAGGGCCCTCCCTGTCCAGAACAGCTAACAGGAACCTGGGATCTCTCCTGACTGTGAGATAAAAAGGAGCGTGACCCATTGATGAATGGACGTGGCTGTTGCAGACCAACCCCAGCTCAGGGAGATGTTCTTGCCAGGTCTGCAGCTTTTCAGGCAGGAGTGTCCGGAGCAGGCCATGCGGGGTCCGGTGAAACCTCTTGCACTGAGCGTTTCCTGGTGGGCGACAGGGTGGTGTTCGGCTAGGCCGGACAGTTTGCACAGTTCAGAACCGTACTGTGGCCGTGGCCTGGCCCTGGAGGTGTGCATCTCCGAAGTCCACACGATCTTCTTCAGGTCCTCGTAGCATGCGCATAGTCGCCTTCACAGTCTTGACCCACTTCTCTACTGTAACATCTCCTGGTCTAGTCGGGAACCCACCGAATTCTGTGAGCTTTGGCTCCCGTGGGACATAAATAGCAGAGGGTTGGTCTGTTGCTCTTTTAGCCACTGATAAATCTTCTCTCTGCTCGGTTCTAGCTTGTCGTAATGCCTCTAGGGCAGGGGTAGGCAACCTTTCAGAAGTGGTGTGCCGAGTCTTCATTTATTCACTTTAATTTAAGGTTTTGCATGCCGGTAATACATTTTAACATTTTTTTAGAAGGGGTCTCTCTCTAAGTCTATATTATATAACTAAACTATTGTTGTATGTAAAGTAAACAAGGTTTTCAAAATGTTTAAGAAGCTTCATTTAAAATCAAATTAAAATGCTGATCTTATGCCGCCAGCCTGCTCAGCCCACTGGGTGGGGGGGTTCAGGGCAGAGGGCTGGGTGCTGCGGGGACTCGAGGTCAGGGCAGAGGGCTGGGTGTTGGGGGGGACTTGAGGTCAGGGCAGAGGGCTGGGGTGTGTGGGGGTGCAGGGCAGAAGGCTGGGTGTGGGGGGGTTCAGGGCAGAGGGCTGGGTGTTGGGGGGGACTCGAGGTCAGGGCAGAGGGCTGGGGTGTGTGGAGGTGCAGGGCAGAAGGCTGGGTGTTGGGGGGACTCGAGGTCAGGGCAGAGGGCTGGGGTGTGTGGGGGTGCAGGGCACAAGGCTGGGTGTGGGGTGGGGGTGCAGGGCAGAGGGATGGGTGTGTTGGGGTGTGGAGGTGCAGGGCAGAAGGCTGGGTGTTGGGGGCAACTCGAGGTCAGGGCAGAGGGCTGGGGGGTGTGGGGGTGCAGGGCAGAGGGATGGGGGGGTTCAGGGCAGAGGGCTGGGTGTTGGGGGGGACTCGAGCTCAGGGCAGAGGGCTGGGGCATGTGTGGAGATGCAGGGCAGAAGGCTGGGTGTTGGGGGCAACTGGAGGTCAGGGCAGAGGGCTGGGGTGTGTGGGGGGGTGCAGGGCAGAGGGATGGGGCTGTGGGGGTGGGGAAGTGCAGGGCAGAAGGCTGAGGTGCTTGGCTCCTGGGGGTGCTCCCAGCCCCCTGCCCTGAGCGGCTCAAGGCAGGGGGCTGGGAGGGATATGACCTGTTCCACCCCCTTCCCCCAGGCCCGTCCCTATCTCTCTCTGCCTGCTCTACGGAGCAGCGAGCACGCTGCGCTGGGCTCTGCTCCTCTGGGAGGAGGAGGGGCCGGAATGCACCACGTTGTGTGAAGAAAGGGGGGAGCTTGGCTGCCGCAGGACCAAGCTTCTGCCTCCTGCCCCCGCAGGGGAGAGCGGTGGGCGGGGGGGGCTGAGTGTGGCGGGGGGCCGGGACCCCCTCCCTACCGCTCTCCCCTGCGGGGACAGTAGGCAGACGCTTGGTCCTGCGGCAGCCACGCTTCCTCCTCCCCCCTTTCTTCAAAAAGAAGCCTGCGGGGGCTTGAACGCTGTAGCTCTAAAAGCTGGGCTGATTGGGGAAGCGGCTGCAGCTGGGCCACGCCCCAATCAGAGCCCAGCTGGCCTGTATAAAGAGGCTGGGAGCCAGGCACTCAGCAGTCTCTCTCTGCACTCAGAGAGAGAAGGGCCTGACTGCAGGGAGCAGAGACAGGGCACCTGAGTGGAGCAGGGCTGGGGAGCTCTAGCCGGGATAGCCCCAGGCTGTGGCCTAGCATTGGGCCAAAGGTACTGGGGTTGCAGAGGGCAGCCCAGGGCTAGACCAAGGCAGCAGGTCCAAACCCAACCTTGCCTGTGATGAGTGGTCTATACTGCAGTCTGCCCCAGGGAGCGGGGGCTAGTTGGTGACTGGCAGTGGCCTTACACTGAGGTGAGGTGGGAATAGTGGGTGGGGGTTCCCCTGGGAGGAGAGACCCAGCATGTGTGGGTACTGCCAGGGGGCAGCACCCAGAGCAAGGGGCACTGGGGTCCTGGGAGGGACATGGGGGGTGGGGTGCAGTGTGAATGACAAGGTGGATCACTGGCCTGCAGAGGGCGCTCTGGGTTGGATTGAGCTGATTCACCAGATGACCAGCAGGAGGCACTGCAGGGTGAGTCTGACCCCTTACACACTTGCTCTCCCAGACCTGCTTTCCCTCACTCATATTCACCAGGCTGGGGAAGGGGGTTGGGGGGTGTGTGTGGAGGGGTGAAGGCTCCATCTGGGGATGCAGGCTCTGGAGTGGGGCTGGGGATGAGGGGTTTGGGGTGTGGGAGGGGACCTTGGGCTGGGGAGTGGGGCTGAGGGATTCTAAGTGTGGGAGGGGGCTCTGGGCTGATTCAGGGGGTTGGGGTGTGGGAGGGGATATGGACTCTGGGCTGGGGGGGCAGGCTCTGGAGTGGGGCTAGAAAGGAGGGGTTCAGGGTACAGGAGGGGGTTCCTGGCTGGGACAGGGGGTTGGGTGCAGAGAGGGGTAAGGGCTCCAGATGGACATGCAGGCTCTGGGGTGGGGCTGGGATGAGGGGCTTGGGGTGCAAGAGGGGGTGCAGGCTCTGGGAGGGAGTTTGGGGGTCAGGGCTGGGGCATGGGTGCTGGGAGTGGGCTCTAGGCACCGCTTACCTCAGCATGTCCCTCCGGCTCCTTGGTGGAGGGGCTGAGGACTCTGTACACTACCTCCATCCACAGGCGCCACCCCTGCAGCTCCCATTGGTTGTGGTTCCTGGCCAATGGGAGCTGTGGAACTGGCGCTTGGGGTGAGGGCAGCATGCAGAGCCCCCAGCCATGCCTCTGCCTGACATGTCACCGCTTCCAGGGAGCTGCATGGACCAGGCACATATCCTGCCTTAGCCCCACTGTGCTGCCAACTGGACTTTTAACAGCCCAGTCGGCGCTGCTGGCCAGAGCCACCAGGGTCCCTTTTCAACCAGACGTTCTGGTCAAAAAACGGACACCTGGTGGCAACCCTAAATACCTCAGCCTGGCCTGATAATTTGCGCTGAAGTTCAGCAAACAGGACCTGTAGTTCTTCAATTCCAGCCATTGCTGAACTGTGCTACCAGAACCCAACCAGGAAAGCAATGGGGTAGAATCCTAGAATCTCAGGGTTGGAAGGGACCTCAGGAGGTATCTAGTCCAACCCCCTGCTCAAAGCAGGACCAATCCCCAACTAAATCATCCCAGCCAGGGCTTTGTCAAGCCTGACCTTAAAAACGTCTAAGGAAGGTGATTCCACCACTTCCCTGCTGTTGGGGGGGGGGGGGGGGGAACCTTCTTGGCTTCTGCAGCACCTGGTGGTATCGGATGGTGACAGGATCTGAGTCCTCGCTCCCTTCACCCTGAGGCCAGCCTGACCTCGAGGGCTCCCCTTCCTCCCTCCTGCATGGCAGAGTCCTCGTAACCCTGACAAGGCTGGGCCTGGGATCCCTGGGGGGCTGCACCCCCAGTCTTGTCACAGTCACTTTGACTAGGTATTAGGGCATCCCTAACCTGGGGTGCTCTCTCCACACTGGACGCCTCCTCAAGCCCTGTATTACATTCAAACCAAATACCATTTATTAAACAGCAACTGTAAGAAAAATAAGGAAAAATGGGAAAGGTTAAAGGAACAAGGACCCTGCCCTGTGGGCCGGGAACACCCCAACCAGTCATCTCTGGGATGTGAGATAAGTTCACCGTCTGTCCCTCACCCATGCCAGGCCCTGGCCGTGCTGCGGTGACACAACTGGTCGGCCCCTGCTCTGGCCGTGCCCACACGCCCTCAGGTGCTAGGGCGCAGGACCCTTCTCCCCAGCATTGGCCTCCCTGTTGGGGTCATGAGCCCCCTTGTGCCTGGCAATATTTCCCTGCCCTGGGCCCTCAGGTGTAGCTTGGCCCTGGCTCCCTGTCGGTATTGGTTAACCGGGAGGTGGGCGGGCTCTGTGCTGCTCCAGCTCTGGGCCCTCTGGTTCTGGCTGCCGTTCTCCCCTTAGCTCTGCCCTGCCGCAGCCCCAGCTCACATGGAGGACAGGCCCTCGGGCTCCTGATTCACTCATTGGCCTGCTCCCTGCCTGCCCTGTCAATCGGGCTGACCTGGATCACTGGCCTCTTCCCATTGGTCCTGGGGCCTGCCAGTCTCAGGATCCTGACTCCTCTTCGGCCCTTCCCCTTTCTTTGGGTACTGGGAGAGGGCCGACCACAAACCCACCAGCACATTTCGTGAGTGGCTGCAGTCTGGCACTTCCACGTGAAGCTGGGAGGAAATTTCCCATCACAACTTTTTTTTTTAAATGGAAAATCAGCTTTTTCAACTCAAACATTTTCACAGCAAGGGCTGCCTTCCTCAATTTTCCATTTCCCTCAAGAAACCTCCCTCCACACACACTTTTTTTTTTTTCTCTCCAGTTTTCAGCATTTGGAGTCACATTCTTTTCATTTTAGAGTTTTTGGCTTAAAATTGATTTGTTTTTGGCAGTTTCTGGTCAATTTTTTTTCTGATTTCAGCCCAAAACATTACACTCTTCCACCTGTTTCGCTGAAAATTGTTTCTGGTGTGATAATTTGGGCTCAAAACATTTTTGGATTTAGGTTGAAATGTATTCACTTTAAGGCCAAAAATTGTTCACTTTGTAGCCAAAATTATCCAGTTTTGTGCACTTTTCAACCAACATTATTTCAACCAATTTTCAAATTTTTTTGGCAGATTTTTTTTTTTGCCTGCAATTTGCCAGCACAAGCTTTGATTTTCAGATTTGTTTCCAGGTGTTTATTCTGAAGGAAAACTGAGGTTTCCCTTGGACTGGGGGCATGAATCCAGCTCTACTCTTGCATAACATTTATGACCGTGTTTGTGACCTGGGGTTCATGGACAGAACGAAGAGACACAGAGGCCAAGCTCAAATTACAACCAGCTTGAAAGAAGAGCTGTTGTCAAGTTCATTACAAAGGTGGTGGGAACCCCTGGCATGACTTTGCTAACCTTGACTGCATTGGAGGACCCTGGTTCTTCTCCGTGCCCAGGTCCCTCTGTTGTGCTCTACATTGAAATGGGGCTTAAATTGAGTGTTAATGGCTCAACCTCTCCAGCACATCATCTAGGATCTACAACCTATCCTGGAGGACGATCCCTCACTCTCCCAGATGTTGAGAGACAGGGCAGTCCTTGCTTACAGACAGCCCCCCAACCTGAAGCAAATACTCACCAACTACACACAACAGAAACACTAAACCAGCTACCTATCCCTGCAACAAAGCCTGTTGGCAACTCTGTCTGCATATCTATTAAAGAGACACCATCGTAGGACCTAACCACATCAGCCACATTATCAGGGGCTCGTTCACCTGCACATCTACCAATATGATATGTGCCAGCAATGCCCCTCTGCCATGTACATTGGCCAAACTGGACAGTCTCTATGCAAAAGAATTAATGGACACAAATCAGACATAAAAAACTATAACATTCAAAAACCAGTAGGAGAACACTTCAGTCTCCCTGGACACTCCCTAACAGACCTAAAAGTAGCCATTCTTCTACCAAAAAAAAAAAAACAACTTCCAAAACAGACTTCGGTGAGAAACTGGAATTAATGTGCAAACTTGACACCATCAAATTAGACCTGAATAAAGACTGGGAGTGGCTGGGTCACTACAAATAGTAATTTCCCCCCTGTTGATATTCATACCTTCTTCTCAACTACTGAGAATGGGCCACATCCTCCCTGACTATGATTCTATGACTGTATTAGCCTCTTTAGCACTGACCCCCCACTTGGTAAGGCAACTCCCATCTTTTTATGTGCTGTCTATTTATACTTGCCTACTGTTTCTTTCACACCTTACATCTGATGAAGTGGGTCATAACCTACAAAAGCTTATGCCCAAATAAAATTGTTAGTCTCTAACATGCCACAAGGACGCCTCATTTCTTTTTGCTGATACAGACTAACACAGCTACCCTTCTGAAACCTGATTACAGGTAATATCTCCCCCTCTAAGATGTTCCAATAATCTTCTTTCACAGACTAGACTTTTTCCTAGTCTGGGCCCAATCCTTTCCCGAGTACAGACTTTGTTAGTTCCAGCAGACTTCTCAGGTAGTAAGCCGGGGTTTTCTCATGACTGAAAGCCCCCTTTGTGCGGCTCCACCCCCTTTTATAGCTTTGGCACAAGGCGGGAATCTCTTGTCTGTGCTTGGTCCCCACCCCTCCTTCTAAATGGAAAAGTACCAGGTTTAAGATGGATTCCAGTATCAGGTGACATGGTCACATGTTCCTGTGAGACCTCATTCTTCATTGCCCACAGGTAGACGGGATTCTGCTTGCCGGTAAACAAGCCATTTACAACCAATTGTCCTGTTCAATGGGAGCCATCAAGTTCCTAATGCCCCATTGACAGCCCTCACCTGGTGTGACTACAACAGTAATACAAGTTCATATCTTATATTTCTAACTTTAGATAGAAGAATGATACATGCATACAAATAGGAAAATCAAATTCAGCACATTATAACTTTTTCAGTGATAGGTTACATGAGACCTTTTGCATAAAGCAAACTCCAGTTATGTCATATTCATATTCATCAGCATATTTTCATAAAGCAAATGGAGTGCAACATCATAGCCCCCTCCTGAACTTACTGCCATAGTCTTGGACACTGTCCGTGGTGGAGGCAGTACATGTAAAATCCCTGTTTGTTTCTGGTTACACACCCTTCCAGTACCTTTAAACCCTATAATGTCATTCATAGGTGTTCTTGCAAAGTTCTGGGTTCCTGATCCCCGGTTGCCTGAACATATGTATGGATGTAGTATTGCTAGCAGAATGCAGATAGCAATATCTGTTAAAGTGTAGGTGTCTTGGTATTTAGCCACCAATGCCATGAGGCGGTGTGCCTCAGTTTCCCCTTCCACACAGCAGTGTGGGTCTGTTACGTTCTTGCTGCTGTGCCAAGCTGTAAGCCAGTTTGCAAGTATTAACTAAGGAGCATCAGGTATGTGGAACTGTCCTGTTGCCATCCCTAGCATGTACAAAAGTTTTCCCCCCAAATCAGGTATGTTACACATTTTCACAGGGTTTGTCATTAGCATCAACTCCTTTGTCTTGACCCATAGATGAATTAGCAAAAGACACAAGATTGCCAGCAAATTTATGACAGACCAACTCTGTTCACACAGTTTGGCTTGTTCGGTGTCTATTGCATTCCCCAATCCCTTTGTATACCATGGTAGGTGATCAGATACAGATTCTCCTGCCTCTTTGGAGAAGGTTCTCAATTCAGGTATGCGTTTGGGGTCCTGGCAAGGAAAGGGTGCACTGCAATCATGCCTGCCTGCGGCCCCTCCCTCTGGAATCTCTTTGTGTTGGGCCCCACCCGCTTGTGAAGTTTCCCAAATGCAAAGTTTTTCTTCCTCCTGCCTTGAAGAGACAGTGTGATCTCTTACAAGCGTAGCAGGAACGGCGTTTCGATGGAGTGGCAATAAATCCTTCTCATGGATCAGGTCTCTCCTGATCACAGAAATTTCTGCACCAGCGTCTCTCCAACCTTGGAGTTCTTTGCCACTAAGCTTAACAGCATGCATGTGCTCACTGCTTGGTTGTGTAGAATAAACCTTTACAAATCCTGTGTAATAAGAGGCAGTAGCCTGGGATGCCCCTGTTCTCTGGTAAGCAGCAGTTCCATGTGTTACCTGCTGCCTGTTGCCACACAGTTCAGGGCATTTATTTCTCAGGTGCTCAGTGGAATTACAATGGTAGCACCTTCTGGGCTCCTCAGGAGACTTGGCACGAGTAACAGGGGAATGGGGAGGTGAGCACCCCGCCTCCTTTTTCCCAGGTATAAAACAGTGATTCTGCTTTCCACCAACCCTGTACCCCTCTGCCAGTGGTTTATGTTTAATTGCAGCTTGTGACTGCTCACAAGAATCTGAAAACCCAGCCAATTCACCCACTGCGTCCACCTTTTTGTCCCACAAATGCTGTTTTACATCATCACTGCACATATTCAGGAACTGGTCCTGAGCAGCCCAATCACACATTTCTTCAAAGCTTGTAAAGCCTTTTCCCCTCACCCACTTGTCTAACAAATCCTTCATTTCATTTACATGAGCCACATTACTCAATCCAGATCCCCTCTTAAGGCTCCTGAATTTAACCCTGTAGGTTTCAGCTGTAATCTGGAACTGTTTCAAAACCAATTCCTTAAATTTACCATAGTTTGAAGCATCAGAAATCGGCATCTTATTGAATATGTCCAGAGCTCTCCCAGTCAATTTTGCAGCCAAAGTAGTCCCCTTTTGATCCTCAGGAATCACATGGAGAGTGCACAGTCTGTCAAAGGTGATGAAATATTCAGCAATATCACTGGATTTCATATGGTGGACATAACTACTCCCATTTGTGGATTTTTGGGGCAGTGGAGCCAGCTGCTGGAGGGTTCTGTCTCTTCCACGCCATAAGAGTCAGTTCATGTTTCTGGGTCTCAATTTGGGCCTTGTAGCAGGGTGGTTACCCTGCTCCTGCCCTGAAGGGCTTCAAACAGCCCTGGGAGAGGGCTGTGGCAGGGAAAGCAGCTCCTAGGCTGATTGGGGAAGCAGTCACAGCTGGGCCATGCCCCAGTCAGGCCAGTATCCTGTATCCTGGGAAATTTCCCAAAATCTGGGAATTTTTGAGTAAAATGTTTTGAATGAAAATTCTCAATTTCCCAAGTTGAAACATTTTACTCACAAATTTCCTAGGATAGAGAAGCACTGTAAAAAACTTTATCTGGGAATTTTTCACCAGATTTGGGAAATTTTTAGTGCTAGGTTGGGAAAAGTTGGCATCACAATATAGAAGCAGTGAATCAGGCCTCAGCTGGCCCTATATAAGAGGCTGGGAGCCAGGAGCTCAGCAGTCTCTCTCTAGCTGTAGAGGGAGATGGACCTGGCTGCAGAGACCTGACCGGGGCAGGGCTGGGGAAAGGCAGAGGATCTGGGGAGCTCCAGCCTGGAAAGCCCCAGGCTGCGGCCTAGCAAAAGGCAAATAGGTACTGGGGGTTGCAGAGGGCAGCCCAGGGGTAGGCAAAGGCAGCAGGTCCAAACCCTCCTTGCCTGTGATGAGTCCGGGGCTCCCTGCTGCAAACCTCTCCCCTGCCCCTGCTGCCCCCAGAGCTACAGCCCTGCAGGGGGCACCCGGGGCTGAGCTGTGCCGCCCCCAGCTGCTCTCCCTGCCCCGACGCCGCCTGGGGCTCGTCCCCCGAGCTGACTGCGTTTGCTCCGCTTCTTCCCAGTGCCCCCGGCTAACACCAAACCCAACGGCCGGAGCTGCCGTGGCTGCTACGTGTTGAATGCTGATCAATGCAATGAACAAACCATAGCGTGTACTGGACCTGAGACGCAGTGTATTGATGTCGCTGGGACCGTAACGATGGGTAACTTCAGTTCATTTATTCTGGGGTTATATTTCCTTTGCTGTCCCCCCCCCCCCCGCCACGTAGGGCAGAAGGGAGACACTGTGGGGGGCCACTAGGGAAAGGTATTGGCTGCAGATCAGGACACCTGGGTTCTGTTCCCAGCGCTGGCCTCTGGTGTGACCTTGGACCAGTGTCTTCCCGGCCCTGGGCCTCTGGATCTTTTTCTCTCCATTGCTTGTATAAAGTTTAATCTGTAAACTCTTTGTGGTAGGGCCTGGCTTAGTCCTGGGAACCCCTGTTGTGCCAGGCACTGGACAGACCCCTGACCAAGATTTGGGCCCCTCTTGTGCTGGGTGCTGCACAGACCTTTGACTGAGATCGGGGTCGCCTCTTCTGCCAGATGCTGAAGGGCTCCCAGTGAGATACAGTCTCTGCCCCCAAAGAGTCTGCAATCTAAGCAGGCAAATGAAGGATCTTTCTCCCCATTTTAAAGGTGGGGAAACTGAGGCACGCAGCGGTGCCGTGACTTGCCAAGTGTGACACAGGAAGCCTGTGGCAGAGCTGGGATCTGAAGCTAGTTTTGAGGAGTCCCATCATGGTGCCTTAAGTCACTTCAAAGCCTCCCTGCTTAGAGATCCCACTACTGCCACCAGAACTGAGCTGCTGCTTTGCAGATGAGCTGTGGGGCTAATACAGAGCTCTGGATCGGGGCTGCAAGTGACTGGCTTATAGACACACAGCAAGACTCTGTCGGAGCGGAGGAGAAGGGGGAGGCCATCCCGGGCCAGACAGGCTGGAGGGAGCTGACAGACAGGGAGATGGAGACTGTGGGGGAGTGTGGTGGGGCCGTGAGGAGCGGGAGGCCATTGTGTCCTAGTCCAGCTGGAGGAGTGGAGCTGCTCCCCTGACAATCCCCTGTTTCTTCCAAACATGCAGGTGGAAGTCAAATGCAGACCATCATGAAGGGCTGCGCTTCCGAGTCCGTCTGCGCCCAGATAGAAGCAGGATCTCTGACCTTCGCAGGGATCAGTGCAGATCTAACCACGGCCAAATGCACAGCGACCTCCAGCCAAATGGGCCTGCCTCTGGCAACCACAACCTCCGGCGCGGTGGGCGCGGCTCCGGGGCCAGCCGGGCCCCTCCTCCCAGCCCTCGCTGGGCTCCTCCTGCTGACGCTTCTCTCCTGATTCCCCACCCGGTGCAACGGCCACACCACACTGAAATCCACCCTGCAGCCTGCCTTAGCCCCTCTCCCCCACACAGCTGTTCTCAGGTCCTGGTTGGAGTCACATCCCCTTGATGTTGTTGCACTGAATAAAACACACTGGAGACCAAACTCTCTGGAATTTTTATTTATTTATTTATTTCAAAGGGGAAAAATTTAATTCTCGTGGGTGGGACCATCAAGAAAGCCTGTTAGGAACAGACGAGTGGACACAGCTAGTCCGGTGTCCTGTCTCCGACAGTGGCACAACCAGAACTTCCGCGGCAGTGCCCAGAACACAGCGATATTGGAGAGACCCAGCCCTGTCTTCCCCTTCCGGCTTCTGGTAGACAGAGGTTTAGGGACACCCAGAGCAGGGGGTTGTGTCTCTGAGCAATTGGCAAATTGCCATGGATGGCCCTATCCTCCAGGAACCGATCGAGTTCTTTTCTGAACCCTGCTATACTTTTGCCCATCCCCACATCCCCTGGCAGTGAGTTCCACAGGTTAATTGTGCATCGTGGGGAAAAGCACGGCCTCTTCTTTGTATGAAACCTGCTGCCTGTTCGTTTCATTGGGTGACCCCTGGTTCTGGTGCTGTGGGACAGGGGAAATAGCAGTTCTCTCGTCACTTTCTCCACCCCATGGCATGATTTTCTAGCCCTCTGTCACATCCCCCCTGAGTAGGGTTACCATACGTCCGGGTTTCCCCGGACATGTCCGGCTTTTGGGTCTTTAAATAGCCATCCGGGGGGGGATTTGTAAAAAGCGAAAAATGCCCGGGATTTCCCCCCGACGGCTATTTAAAGACCCAAAAGCGGCTGACCGGGCAGCCGCGCCGGCGGAAAGCGGAACTGGCAGCAGCATGGAGCGGCCGCGAGAGGTGGGTGCGGGCGGCCCGGCTCCCCCTGCCTGGGGCTCCCCCTCTGCAGCGCTGCCCGCCGCGGGGCTGGGGCTCTCCCGGGGCTCTGCCCTGCTCCTGCCTCCCCGGGCTGGCCCCAGATCCCCTCCCCCGGGGGGCTGGGGTCCTGTTGCGGCTTGCGCCCCTCTGCCTCCTCCGCGGGGCAGGCAGCCCCAGGGGGTTGAGAACGTGCCACCCCTTCCCCAGCTTCCCCCTCCAGCAGCCCCCGCACCGCCCGGCCGGGTCTGTTCAGCCCTCGGCCCCACCGGGTCCTGCCCTGCCTCATGCAAGTGGGGCAGCCCGGCCCGGCCGGACTGGGGGAGCCACAGCAAAGCTTCGCCCGCAGCTGGTGCAGGAGACGAGTCTGGCTCCAGCCCAGGCTCCGGCATCAGCCTGCAGCCGGGAGCGGAGCCACCCCCCGCCGGCTCGGCTCAGCCCAGCCCCGCTCTTAAAGGGACAGGGACCCTACCGCGGCTTGTGCCCCATTTCTCACAGTACTCATGATGGGTTGGATTGTCACAGCCCAGCTCAGCCACACAAGGGAGTAAATATTATCTTTTCCAAGTAGACCCGCTGATATGGGGATGCCCCTTTAAAGGAAGGCCCGGGAACAGGTATGGACAGGGGAGTCCCTCCAGTGGAGGGAGAGGTGAGTGTCAGAGGTAGGGTTACCATACGTCCGGATTTTCCCAGACATGTCCAGATTTTTGGTCCTCAAATCCCCGTCCGGGAGGAATTTCCAAAAAGCCGAACGTGTCCGGGAAAATAGGGAGGCATGGTAAGGGGACCGCCTCCTCCCCGGGCTCCAACTTTCCCGGCTCCCGCCACTCTCCACCGCGGCGGGGGCCGAAGCAACTGCCCCAGCGCAGCAGCAGCCGGGGGGCGGAAGGGAGGAGGGGGAATGTGGGGTGCTCAGGGGAGGGGGTGGAGTTGGGGTGGGGGCGGGGTCCCGTGGAGTGTCCTCTTTTTGCACTATTGAAATATGGTAACCCTACCCCTGAGTCATCTCTTTGCCAAGCTGAACGCCCCTAATCTTTTTAATCTCGCCTCCTATGGAAGCCGTTCCGTGCCCTGAGATCAGGCTTAGAACGACCCCAGTGGGGAATTAGGCAGCACCGTGTCCCGGGCACCAGGCTGGGGGCTCTGGAACGGCTCGGAATGAAGTTCAGACAGGCCCCTCCTGCAGAGACCCCCCTCGGGCCAGACTCTCACCAGGGCCAGCCTCTGACCTCGGAGCGTTCAGCCCCCTGTTCACACCGCGAGCTCCCCACAGGGAGTGCCGCTGAATCATACACCTGTGAAAGCCATACCCGGCCCCCCAAAGTGCCCTGCCCCCAGCAGTGACTCAGTCAGTGTGTGACACAGAAGGGTTGTTTAGGCTACGATTATGTCACGGAGGTAATGGAATCTGTGACTTCCAGAGACCTCTGTGACACTTTCTGCTTCAGCCCCGGGGCAGCGGGGCTGGAGCTGTCAGCCAGCGGGGGCCGCAGAACTCTCAGCTACCGCAGGCAGTAGGGCCCCGTGCAGCTCCCGGCTGCCAGCCCCAGACCTCCGAGCCGTGGCAGGCGGCAGGGGGCTCCCACTGTTCCCAGTCACTGTGGGTGGAGGGGGGCCCCCGCAGCTCCCCACCACCACGGTGGTGGGGAGGAAACCCTGAAGCTGGAGCTGCAGCGGGTACTGGACGCCCCCCCCAATGCCCCATTTTGTCACGGTTATTTTTAGTAAAATCAGAGACAGGTCATGGGCTTCCATGAATTTTTGTTCTCCAGCTCCTCCGGCTGCCTCGTGCAGAGGATGGGCCCCGGCCATCAGGTGCCAGGGAGGGGGTGGCTGAATCGGGGTGCAGGGACACATAGGGATGGGGGAGGAGGGCTTAGTGTGTATTAAACTCAGGACAAATGGCTGGGGGGGGGGAGGGTAGAAAGCAGTCCCAGAAGGTTAAAAGGCCCTCCTCCCTATCAACTGGGGAGGGGTGATTATGGCTCAATCAGGTTCAGCTCAGAAGGGGTTATCAGCTAATTCCAAGGAAGGGCTGCCTGAGACCTTTTTTAAACCCTCCCCTGGGGGGAGAAGTGGAGGAGAGAGAGAAGGAAGGAGTCAAGCTACCAGTAGGTGAGTAGCAGTGACCGGAGAAGGCTCTCTGGGGGGGAGGCTGCATTCCCACCCATAAGGGAGAAAAACAAGCCTAAAATACTGGCTGAGAGAAGGGCGGCCTGCCCCTGTGCAGCCCAAAGGGATTGTTTTACCCCAGGCCCATCTCACCAAGGCTAAAAACAGCTGAGGCTACTGAGACTGAGAAGGTGCCTTGCCACAAGGGACATGTGGACATTGGCAGATCATAGAATCTCAGGCTTGGAAGGGACCTCAGGAGGTATCTAGTCCAACCCCCTGCTCAAAGCAGGACCTAATCCCCAACTAAATCATCCCAGCCAGGGCTTTGTCAAGCTGGGCCTTAAAAACCTCTAAGGAAGGAGATTCCACCACCTCCCTAGGTAACTCATTCCAGTGCTTCACCACCCTCCTAGTGAAAAAGTTTTTCCTAATATCCAACCTAAACCTCCCCCACTGCAACTTGAGACCATTACTCCTTGTTCTGTCATCTGGTACCACTGAGAACAGTCTAGATCCATCCTCTTTGGAACCCCCTTTCAGGTAGTTGAAAGCAGCTATCAAATCCCCCCTCATTCTTCTTGATGTGCCTGACTGAATGGGAGAGGCCAGGGGTCAGTCAGGGTCTGCATGGGGCAGGCTCCCCAACTCCCTAACAATCCCTCCCTCCACCCCCGAAAAAACCTGTTCCACACTTCTCCCACCCGCACCCAACAACCCTCCAGGGTCACTCCCAGGCTCCTTCCCTCTCCCTCAGCTCCTCCGTTACCCCGACTCCCCCCAGCCTTTGCCCTGCTTCTGAGGGGTATGGGAAACACATTGAGTGATAATTCATTTAAACTACAACACAGCAAAGTTCTGTATTAATGTGCCTAGTAAGGAGTCTATTTATCAAAAAACATTTCCTGAATCTTTTTCATTGTCTGTACTGTTACAAACATACTTGCTGACAGGTATTTTGAAATAAATTACCAAAATAATTGAAAGTGATTATATATTGTTAGTTTGACAAAGAATATGCAGAATTTTGAAGAATTTTACAATATTGTGTGCAGAATTTTTAATATTTTGGTGCAGAATACCCACATGAGTAAATAATTTAAATGATCATTAACAGAAATCAGAGGGGTAGCCGTGTTAGTCTGTATCAGCAAAAACAATGAGGAGTCCTTGTGGCACCTTAGACTAACAAATTTATTTGGGCATAAGCTTTCGTGGGTTAGAGCCCACTTCATCAGATGCATGGAGTGAAAATACAGGAGCAGGTATAAATACAGGAAAGGATGGGGGTTGCTTTATTAAGTATGAGGTCAGTCTAACGAGATAAATCAATCAACGGCAGGATACCAAGGGAGGAAAAATAATTTTTGAAGTGGTAAGAGAGTGGCCCATTACAGACAGTTGACAAAAAGGTGTGAGTAACAGAGTAGGGAGAAATTAGTATTGGGGAAATTAAGTTTAGGTTTTGTAATGACCCAACCACTCCCAGTCTTTATTCAGGCCTAATCTGATGGTGTCCAGTTTGCAAATTAATTCCAGTTCTGCAGATTCACGTTGGAGTCTGTTTTTGTAGTTTTTTGTTGAAGAATTGCCACTTTTAGGTCTGTTATTGAGTGACCAGGGAGACTGGAATGTTCTCCTCCTGGTTTTGGAATGCTATGATTCCTGATGTCAGATTTGTGTCCATTTATTCTTTTGCGTAGAGACTGTCTGGTTTGGCCAATGTACATGGCAGAGGGGCATTGCTGGCACATGATGGCATATATCACATTGGTATATGTGCACGTGAACAACCCCGGATGGTGTGGCTGAGGTGATTAGGTACTATGATGGTGTCCCTTGAATAGATATGCGGACAGAGTTGGCACTGGGGTTTGTTGCAGGGTTTGGTTCCTGGCTTAGTGTTTTTTGGTGTGTGGTGTGTAGTTGCTGGTGAGTATTTGCTTCAGGTTGTGGGGCTGACCTCGCAAGTTCAATTTTAAAATTCATTTTTATGTTTTTACACTGTTAGTACCTTGAACTGAAGTGTGTTTTCATTTGTCTGGAGAAAGATCAAAGGTGTTGTATAGATAGATTACAATGTTTAAGAGTTTATTTCTAGTTCCTGGGCAACTTAATAGGAAAAGAAAACACATCGCCATTGGAAAATTTACTGGAAACACACCTTGAGGTGTCGTACAGCTGATTGGCCAACATGGGTTTCCCATCTATTGTAATATTTTCTTTCCAATTATCACTTTAAAAGCTTTTTGTCTTTCCTTGTTTTTATAAGGTAGTGCCAAAATGACTTTCTTCAATCACTTATTAGATATTCCATTTTTTTAGAAGAATGTGTGACGGGAAACTCAGCATCTTTAGACTTCATAACTTTTTCATGAGGAATGAGATGCACTTTTAATTTGTGTGTATATTTGCTTGTATATCATTTTTCAAAAGGCAATATAAATGAAAATAAACAAGTGTGTGGGTGTTTGAGGGGGATTGGTGGCACATGGTAAGGACAATGATATTGAGCAAATATTCTGCCTGAATTTTATTTACCAGTTAAAGTTATTAGTTTTTGTATTAAGGCCCCAAAACTGATATAGGAAAGTAAATGCAAAGTAATGCACATTTGAAAACCGAATCCCAGCTATACATATACAATGATTGGGTCTAAATTAGCTGTTACCATCTAAGAAAGAAATCTTGGCATCACTGTGGATAGTTCTCTGAAAACATCCACTCAATGTGCAGTGACAGTCAAAAAAGCAAACAGAATGTTGGGAATCATTAAGAAAGGGATAGATAATAAGACAGAAAATATCATATTGCCCCTATATAAATCCATGGGATGCCCACATCTTCAATACCATGTGCAGATCTGATCACCCCATCTCAAAAAAGATATATTGCAATTGGAAAAGGTACAGAGAAGAGCAACAAAATGTTTAGGGGGCATGGAACAGCTTCTGTATGAGGAGAGATTAATATGACCAGGACTTTTCAGCTCGGAAAAGAGATGACTAAGGGGGGATATGATAGAGGTCTATAAAATCATGACTGGTGTAGAGAAAGTAGATAGGAGAAGGAGTAAATAACACTTTCTTAACACAAGAACTAGGGGTCACCCAATAAAATTAATAGGCAGCAGGTTTAAAACAAACAAAAGGAAGTATTTCTTCAGACAACGCACAGTCAACCTGTGGAACTCCTTGCCAGAGGATGTTGTGAAGGACAAGATTATAACAGGGTTCAGAAAAGAACTAGATAAGTGCATGGAGGATAGGTCCATCAATGGCTATTTGCCAGGATGGGCAGGGATGGTGTCCCTAGCCTCTGTTTGCCAGAAGCTGGGAATGGGTGACGGGATGGATCACTTGATTCCCTGTTCTGTTCATTCCCGCTGGGGCACCTGGCACTGGCTGCTGTCAGAAGACAGGATAGTGAGCTAGATGGACCTTTGGTCTGTCCCAGTATGGCCACTTTTAGGCTTTTATGACCCCTCAAGGCTTGGGGTGGGAATATCTTGCTGTATTACCTCCTGATTGGTCTAAATTTACACACAAATGTAAAATATGGCTCTAAACTGGGCTTTATCTCTAATCTTCTTTCTCCCGAAAGGAATTAGATACAGTGCTCCTGTTAGCTATTCTCAACAGTTGACAAGAAGGGGTGAATATTGGCCTCATTAATATTCACCCCTTCTTGTCAACTGTTGAGAATAGCCCACTTCCACCTTCATTGAATTGGCCCTGTTAGCACTGACACCCCCCCCCCTTGGTGAGGCAACTCCCATCTTTTCATGTGCTGTGTATTTATACCTCCCTACTGTATGTTTCACTCCAGGCATCTGATGAACTGGGTTCTAGCCCACGAAAGCTTCTGCCCAAATACATTCCTTAGTCTCTAAGATGCCATAAGGACTCCTCGTTTTTTCTCTAACCTAGTGGCTCGCAACCTTTCCAGGCTACTGTTCCCCTTTCAGGAGTCTCCTCTCTTGAAAACTACTTGCTTACAAAAGCAGAAATACAAAAACTAACATCACAGCGTTTTTTCAGTCAGTGTCTGAGTTTTCTCTAAGCCAGTGGCTCTGTATCCCTGGTACACAGACGTCTTCAAGGGGGTAAATCAACTCATCTAGACATTTGCCTAGGTTGTCAACAGGCTACAGAAAATGCACTAGTCAAGTCAGTACAAACTAAAATATCAGACAATGACTTGTTTACCCTGCTCTATAAAATATCCACTGAAATGTAAGAGAAGTTTAAATACTGACCCTGCAGATGGGAACACAGGGACGTGAAAACGTCCCACCATCAGCCCTCAACACACACACACACCCCCTCAACACACACACACACCCTTGACATACCCTCAACACACACACACACGCCCTCAACACACATACCCTCAACACACACCCCAACAGCCCTCAACACACACACGCACACACACACCCCTTGTCTGCCAATGCCCATGTAAGCAGATGTGTTCCCCCAAGTTTCCCCTCACGTGGAAAACTAAGACAAATCAGAGTCCTGCAATGGATACAGGAGTCTGGAAAGGTTGAGGGTCTAACCCACAAGATCCTGCTCCCTCGGAGAGCTGGGGATTGAGCCCCAGTGTCCTGGCTCCTGGCCCCCTGTTCTAACTCACTAGCTCCTGTCCCAGAGCTGGGAAGAGAGCGCAGGAGTCCTGACAACCCGTTTTAACTACTAGACCTCACTCACTCCTCTATGGAACCCAGGAGTCCTGACCCGCAGGCCCCCTACCTCCTGCATTAACCCACTAGACCCCACATCCTTATGGAACCCAGATGTCCAAGGCCCACCCAACCCTGCTCTCCTGTGCCCTGCTTCCACTCTATAGACCCCAGGCATCCTGGCTCCCACCCCCACTTCTCTAACCACTGGATCCCGCTTCTCCCAAGGACAGGAGTAGGATGTAGGAGTCCTGCCCTTAATCGACATGGCACCAGGAACAGAACCCAGGAGTCCTGTCGTTCCGTTCCTTTGCTCAGACCTGTGACCCCATGTTCCACCCAAGCCTTCCAAGGGGAGCTGGTATCGCTCATTCCCCTAATTCAATTTCCCGGCAGGAGGGGAGGAGAATTTGTCAGCATGCAAAGAGCCGGCAAGAGGAACAGGAACGTACAGACTGTCCCAGGAGAAGTGTGCAAATCCGTTAAAGTTTCTATATTGCATCACAGCAGGTACCTGAGCCCTTCTATAAAAGGAGAATGAGACACAGGGACAGCCCCGGTGTGACAGGAAACAGGGAGAGCCTGGCACAGCTTTTCCACTCTGCAGGATTAGTCACCGACTTCACCCAGGCAACTTTACTCTAAGGAGCATTTGGTAAGTGATACCCCTCCAGTCTGTTTGTGCTCTAATCATTAGATCCTACTCCCCTTCTGAAGCCAGGGATACACCCCGGGTGTCCTGGCTCTCAGCCCCTCCTTCTCTAACCACTAGACCCCACTCCTCCACCATATGACTATTAATGGAGGTTTTGTATTGAGGACTGTTTGCAATGGCAAGCTCTCACTTTAATGGACTGGGGGAGAGTGGGGTTTCCTGGTCCTGCTGTCTGGCTTGGGGGCTCTGCAGGGAATTGTGGGAGCAGTGGCAGTCTGCTAAGAAGCAGCCTAGAACAAGGTGGGCTGAGTTGTCTCGCTGCATAGAGAACAGCCTGCTTTGTCTCCCTCTTGTTTGTGGTTTTTGTGGGTGATTGGCCTTGATCCCCAGAAACAGAGTCACCTTACGCTGCAGCATTCTGGCACGAGTATTTGAATTTTGCATCTGACTTCTCCATGTGGGTGCCACGAACATACCAGCCTCAAAGGTGTCCGAGGTGCAGCTACCCCAGAGCTGTGGCCAATGGCTCTGAGGTTTCAACCCCCCGTCAATGGGCTCATGCATTTGCAATCTCTCTTCTGAACTCATTTCAGCCTGTCTGTGATAAATCCCCCAGCTGGAGATTTGGCTGCATCCAAGACCCCAGCACCGATCTACTGGTTCCCCATCACCATGGAGGCTTCTCTTGCCGTCTGCATCCTCGCTGCTCTCCTGGCTACGGGTGAGTGGGGTCTGTTCCTACAGGGGCTGATTTCCTAACTTCTCCAACATACCTCCAGCTCAGAGCCGCCTGCCGGGTGAAACTGTTAGTTAACGTAACCGAAAAGCAGCCACAGGATAACGGGGGCTGAGCTGGGGGCGTCTGAGTGACAACGTCCCAGGAGGAGAGGGCTGGAAGTCACAAAGTCCCCGTGACAGCGAGTGAAACAATTGTGGAAATGGGAGGAAATATTTATTCTTTAAATCACTGACTGGGTGTGTTTCAGAGCCGGCCAGAGGCCAAGGATATTCCTAAAGGGAATTTTCCCCACGAGTTTGTCTGAAAGGCAGCAGATCTGAATTTCACTCACAAGAGTTGAAGATGATATAAAAGGCATTTTACTCCATCCCCAGATGGGGTTAATGGGCCGCAGCTCCGTTGGTGTCAATGGACCTCAATTACATTCAGGGGAAGGTGAGGGGACAAGGAAGGGACAAATCAAGACCCCTCATGTTCTCTCTCCTTAGGGTGACCATATTTCCCTGTGCTGAATATGGGACACCTGGTCAAATTACTCGTATTCCAGCGGCAATCAATCAGAACTGTGCAGTACAAACATCCAAATTAACATCAAGTTGGCGGAGCTCCTGATAAAAAGAAATCAGGCGTAGCTGGATTCTTTTTATTTACCTTCTTATCTTTAAGGCTTTATTGTTTAGACAGGGAGGGGTGACACAAGCACACCCACACGGGGGAGGTGACACACACACACACACACACACACACACACACTCCCGTACACCTCTTTCACACGGGCGGTGGGGGTGACTGACCGACCCTCCTCTCCCTGACTAAAAGAATAGGAGTACTTGTGGCACCTTAGAGACTAACAAATTTATTAGAGCATAAGCTTTCGTGGGCTACGACCCACTTCTTCGGATGCATATAGAATGGAACATATATTGAGGAGATATATATACACACATACAGAGAGCATGAACAGGTGGGAGTTGTCTTACCAACTCTGAGAGGCCAATTAAGTAAGAGAAAAAAACTTTTGAAGTGATAATCAAGATAGCCCAGTACAGACAGTTTGATAAGAAGCAAGTGTGAAAATACTTACAAGGGGAGATAGATTCAATGTTTGTAATGGCTCAGCCATTCCCAGTCTTTATTTAATCCTGAGTTGATTGTGTCTAGTTTGCATATCAATTCCAGCTCAGCAGTCTCTCCTTGGAGTCTGTTTTTGAAGTTTTTCTGTTTTAAGATAGCCACCCGCAGGTCTGTCTTTCCCTGACTGGTGCTCTCCACCCTCCATTACTGGCTGGGCCCTCAGGATGGGCCCGATTCTCCCAGTACCCGGTGCTGCATCTTCCCAAGGCAACACGCGGGGGAGGCACAGGGTCAAATACCCCCTGCCCCCCCCAGATTTCTGCCAGGGTTCATACTGGAACATGGCCAGCAGCAGCCTTTCAGCCCTGTGTGGGAGGGAAGGGATGGGAGCTGCTTCGAGCCACAGGGGGTGTTGGTGGGGGGAAGAGATGACCTGGCTTGTGTCTTTGCAGAGTTCATCTCTCCATCCCAACCCCCAACCCTGGCTTCCCTGTGGCTGGAAGCTGGCCACAGACATAACCCAGCCATCCAGTGCCCTGGTTACAGCACGGACAAGAAGGGGTTAAGCCCTAAGGATGCAGTTTGAACCCGGGCCAGGGAACCTGACTGCAGGGGCTTTAGCGAACCCGGCCAGAGAGGTGGCTAAGCAGGGGCGGGTGCCAGGGAATGGAGCAGCCCCGTGTTCCCTGGGGGCAGGACCCATGGCGGGGGGGTGGGGGTCCAGTGAAGAGGTTGCTAAGCCCCTGCTCCAGGGACTGCTGTGGATCCTGCAGGTTCGGGGTGGGAACAGGCTGGAAATCACTTCTCCTCCCCCCCCCCCCAACCCCAGAGCTTAGCTGAGGGGCGGGGCGCCTTCCCCGTGCCAGCGCTGTGCGGGGCTTTGGCACATGCCGGGCTCGGCTCCTCCTGGCCGGCGCCCTGAGCCGGAGGGTCTTTGGCTTTCCCGGGACACCAGCCCAGTCAGAGGCAGTGGGGGGAGGAAGGAGCTGCCGGCCAGGCTGCTGGTGAGCTGAGCGCTCCGACCGGGGGCTGGCTCTCTGCACAGCGCTGGGAGCAGGACCTGCCCCACCGGGGGGGATATGGAGGAGCAGCGGGGCAAGGGGGTTGAGGGGCAAAGCAGGGAGAGGACAGCGAGAGGGGGAACATGTGAAGGGCAGCAGAGGTGACACATAACCAGCTGGTGCCTGCCCACTCAGCAGCCAGCGCCGGCCGGAAACAAGACGGAGGGTGGGACCCTGCTGTCTGAGAGCCGACACGCAGCGGGGGCTGCACTGACAGACCAGCGGGGAGAACGGCCGGCCCCACGCGCTGCATCTTCGCCCCACCACCAGCCTTGCACACCCACCCCCATCGTCAGCCACTGGACCCCCCCACTCACCGCTGGTGGGTGGGCAGCTGGCGAGCAGGAATCCGGCCAGCAGCAGGACCCGCCAGTACTGATGGGGGAGACAGTAAATACGGGACATTTTGTCTGTTTTTAAGAAATATTTGGGGCATCTGCAGGAGGCCTTAAATAGGGGACTGTCCCTTTAAATACTGGACGTCTGGTTACCCTCTCTCTCCTTCTCCAGGGACCTGTCTGCAGTGTGAGGTTTGCGCTGGAGCAGGAAACAACTGCACGGGCAGCATGCAGACCTGCGCCGCTGGGCAAGACTCTTGTGGCATCTTACTTACCGAAGTCATAGTGGGTAGGTGAGATGGACCCTAACCAGCCTGGGTCAGGGAGCAGGCTGGGGAGCCAGGACTCCTGGGTTCTGTGCTACACCTTCCTCTGGGACGGGAGTGGGGTGGCTGGGTTCAAACGGGCAATGGCTGGGAGCCAGGACTCCTGGGTTCTGTGCTGCACCTTCCTCTGGGATGGGAGTGGGGTGGCTGGGTTCAAACGGGCAATGGCTGGGAGCCAGGACTCCTGGGTTCTGTGCTGTACCCTGTGGGCTAGTACACCAAAGGGGTCTCAGTCTCGGTATTGCAAGCAGTGGGTCTCACATGAAAGGCCCAGCAAATTCACAGTGGCTGCAGCTTGGACAGTTCAAACACTGTCCTGGCGACAGGTTGATGTGCCGTCAGTAAAGGCAGACACCCGGACCGTGTAAAGAAGAGGTGATAGGTAGAATACCACCAACATGACAAGGTTGCCACTAACTGTATGAACTGAACAGAACGAGTTTGCTGTAAGAAAGCGTCTCAGACATTTTTACTAGCAAAGCCGTCGTAAATATCAGGGAATGATTTTCTATTTCATTCACGGCAAAGAGGGGGAGGAGAGGGAGCCAGATCTTCCTCCCCCAGACAGAGCCAGCTGCCCTACGGCGCTCTAAGGAAACACCACCGCCCCCACAGTGCTGCTCCAGGGGGCAGAGCCGGTGCTGGGGCAGGGAACTCGGGGACGGGGCTCTGGGACCCCGAAAAGTCACAGCGGCTGCAACTGAAGCCTCTGGTGGCCACATGTGGCCACTGTAGCTGCACTTGGGAATCAATCCAGGTGACTAGCCAGCCTGTGGGCCAGGGGCCCACTCAGGATGGGATCCGCAAAAGCCAGCACAGCCAGCAGAAGCCACCTAAGCCAGTAGGAAATGCCGAGGAGAGGGGTGTGGCATAAGCCCCACCCCTCACCCAGAGTTCGACGCTAAATCCACACCCAGCTCTGGTTGGGCTCCACAGCCGGGAACCCCTCGCCGGGAGTCTGGACTGGGTCAGCCCTTCATTGTCAATGGCGGGTGTGGTAGAGAAAGGGCTGCCCTGAGACCCCAGCGGCTGGGCACTCAGACGGGCCATGGGGGAGTCAAGTTCAAATCCCCACTTGGCTGAAATCAGGCTGGGGACTTCAGCCCAGATCTCTCCCCTGCTGTGGTCATGCCTGGCTCTCTGGTCTCCGGGTGGGTCTCTCCTGTTTGAAAACGCTGCACGTTTCATGAAATAGTTGAACATTCTCTGGAACCTGATTCTCCCACACCAATGGGGAGCGTCCGACCCTGGGTATATGGGGGCAACCCCCCACCCTGCCATCTCCTGTCATGGCCGGGCTTTGTACAGGGTCCGGATCCGGTGGGTGTGCTCCGAGGGCGTCCCCTGGGTCAGGCCCTACAGGTGATATTGGCAGGGGAACGCCTAGTCTGTGAATCCCGCCATGGCTAAGGGGTGGCTGGACGCCTGGCATTGGGATTTTGGCGGCCCGGCATGTACCCCCTGGTGGGAACTTTGGCGGCGAAAGGATTTTCTGGGCAGGAGATTTGGGGCCCTGGGTTAGGCGGCAGCTGAGTGGGAAGCTGGATGATTTAAGTGTTCAGTTTAGGAG
Organism: Emys orbicularis; assembly: GCF_028017835.1. Taxonomy (NCBI): domain Eukaryota; kingdom Metazoa; phylum Chordata; order Testudines; family Emydidae; genus Emys; species Emys orbicularis. The sequence continues at coordinate 22,381,632 of NC_088702.1, read as the reverse complement.
TTGAAATTGCTTTTTTTTATGGCCCTGCAGGACCTCTGGTAAGTCATGTCCTCTCTCTGTGCCTCCGTTTCCCCATGGGTAGAGGAAGGCTAATGGCACAGGGCATCATTGTGAGGTGGACGTCAATGGGGTGGGAGTGGAATGGAATAAATCTGTCTTCTCCTCCTGTGCAGTGGGAATTAAGAGACAGAGCATTCACAAGGGCTGCGTGACGTCCAGCCAATGTAAAGCCGACCTCGTCTCTATGAATTTTGGGAATGAAATGACAACAAGGACGAGCGTCACCTGCTGCGTGGGAGACGCCTGCAGAACTGACAACGTTACGTGTAAATCTCCCCTCCCCGTTCCCCTGCACCTCCTGTTTCCTGGAATGTACCCCACCTTAATTTCCTGAGTCTGGTCCTCCTGCTGCAGGGGGCACCCCATTGGATAACACTGAGCCACTGGGGGAGGTGGAGTTTGGTGGGCGGGGCTCTAGGCTCCCACCAGGTGTGAACCCAGCTGACCCCACCCAGGGCGGGATCCAGGGCTCCCTGCTGCAAACCTCTCCCCTGCCCCTGCTGCCCCCAGAGCTATAGCTCCCCCTGCAGGGGGCACCCAGGGCTAAGCTGTGCAGCCCCCAGCTGCTCTCCCTGCCCCGACGTCTCCTGGGGCTCGTCCCCCGAGCTGACTGCGTTTGCTCCGCTTCTTCCCAGTGCCCCCGGCTGACACCAAACCCAACGGCCGGAGCTGCCGTGGCTGCTACGCTGTGTCCACTGATCACTGCCATGAACAGACCATAGCGTGTACTGGAAACGAGACCCACTGTATTAACGACACCGGGACCATAATGATTGGTAACTTCAATTCTTTTATTCTGGGGTTATTTTTCCTTTGCTCTCCCCCCTGCAGGGCAGAAGCGAGGTGCTGGGTTGCTAGGGAAAGGTATTGGCTGCAGGTCAGGACACCTGGGTTCCGTTCCCAGCCATAGGTGCTGGCGCTCGGGTTGCTGGGGGTGGTTTCCATCATATGCAGGGTTTGCAGTTTGGTTCCATGGCTCTCAGCACCCCCACTCTCCAAACTGACCCAGCGTGCCTGTTCCCAGTGTATCCCACACACCACCTGGGAGTGGGGTTCTGCCCCGTCTAGTGGCACTGAGACCACTCCGAGAGAGATCAAATGAGTCTGGTTTAAAACCTTAGCTAAGCATCAGTTGGCTTTTAGCTCATGCAGTAGGGACTCATGCACTAAGCTCCACAGGCCCCAGGTTCAATCTCGCCTGCAGACGACCAGGGTCTGTCGGTGTTACACCAGCACTGGCCCCCGGTGTGACCTTGGACTAGTGTCTTCCCCTCCCTGTGCCTCTGGTGCTCCTCCATCCACTGCCTGTGTCTAGTTTAGTCTCTAAGCTCTTTGAGGTAGGGACTGGTTTAGTCCTGGGAGCGCCTGACATGCCAGGCACTGACAGACCCCAGTGAAGATAAGGGACCCGTGCTGTGCTGGGTGCTAAAAACTAATAGGAAGATATAGTCCATGCCGCTGAGAGTCGCTGTAGGCATAGTGAGGATCATTGTCCCCATTTAAGAGGTGGGGAAACCGAGGCACGGAGCAGTGCCGTGACTTGCCCAGTGTCACACAGGAAGCCTGTGGCAAAGCTGGGATCTGAACCTAGTTTTGAGGAGTCCCATCATGGTGCCTTAATTCACTACAAAGCCACCCTGCTTAGAGATCCCAGTGCTGCCACCAGCACTGAGCTGCTGCTTTGCTAAATGAGACGTGCTGCTAATCCAGGCCTGATCCAATGTGAGTGCTGTCGGTGGACTCTGGCTCGGGGCTGCAAGTGACTTGTTCAAGGACACACAGTGCATCTGCGTTGGATGGGGAGGGCATGCGGGGCCAGGCAGGCTGTGGGGAGTAGAGCAGACAGGGAGATGAAGGCTGTGGGGAGTTTGGATGGGCCCCAAGGAGGGGGACGCTGTTGTATCCTGCTCCAGCTTGAGGAATGGAGCTGCTCTCTTGACAACAATCGCCTGTCCCCCAACCACACACAGGTGGAAAGCCAACGGAGATGGTCATGAAGGGCTGCGTTTCTGCATCGGTGTGCCCCCACTTAAAAGTGGGTTCATCGGACTTCACAGGGATCAGCTTCAATCTAACCATGAACAAATGCACAGAGGCTTCCGGTGCGGCGGGTGTGGCTCCGGGACAAGCCGGGCTCCTCCTCACAGCCCTCGCTGGGCTCTTCCTGCTGAAGCTACTCTCCTGATTCCACAGCCGGTGCAACGGCGACACTGCAGTGAAATACACCCTGCAGCCCGCATTAGCTGCTCTCCCCCCGAGGGGTTCTCGGCTCCTGGATGGACTCACATCCCCTTGATGTTGCTGCACTGAATAAAACACACTGGAGACCAAACTCTGGAATTGTATTTATTTCAAATGGGAAAAAAAAAATAGTGTGTGTGTGTGTGGTGCCATCAAGAAGCCTGTTAGGAACATAAGAGTGGCCACAGCTAGTCCAGTGTCCTGTCTCCGACAGTAGTACAACCAGAACTTCAGGGGCAGTGCACAGAACACAGTAATTTAGGACAGACCCACCCTGGTCTTCCCCTCCTGGCTTCTGGCAGTCAGAGGTTTAGGGACACCCAGAGCAGGGGGTTGTGTCTCCGAGCATCTTGGTTAATTGCCATGGATGGCCCTATCCTCCAGGAACTGATGGAGTTCTTTTCTGAACCCTGCTATACTTTTGCCCATCCCCTGGCAGTGAGTTCCACAGGTAAATTGTGCATTGTTGGGAAAAACACGGCCCCTTGTTTGTTTGAAACCTGCTGCCTGTTCATTTCTTTGGGCGACCCCTGGTGCTGTGGGACAGGGGAAATATTATTTCTCTGGTCACTTTCCCCACCCCATGGCATGATTTTCTAGCTCTCAGTTGCATCCGTCCCTCCGTCGTCTCTTTGCAGAGATAAATGGCCCTAATCATTTTAGTCCCGCCTCCTAAGGAAGCTGCTCCATGCCCTGAAATTAGGTTCAGAAAGACCCCAGTGGGGAAAGCAGGTACCACAGGCTGGGGGCTACACAGCCCAGGAGAATGTCAGTTCAGCCTCCGATGGGGGCTGGGAGCCAGGACTCCTGGGTTCTTTCCCCGGCTCTGGGAGGTAGGTGGGGTGCATTGGGTTGAAGTGGGGAGCTCTGGGAGCCAGGAGTCCTGGGATCCATGCAGAAAGGACTGAGGGTCTGGTGACTGTCACACCCTCCCTCCTTTCCCACAGCACAGTGCCCATAGCCCTGCTGCTGCGTCTGACCACAGCGAGGCCCAGCCCAGGGTGTGAGCAGGTCTCGGATCTATCTCCCCAACGTCACCGCAGAGGACAGTGGTTTGGAAGTGAAGTGGGGCGGGAAGGGGGCTGCGTCTACACTTCCAACAGGGAATTGTGGCTGTTGGGTTCTCTCCCTGCCGTGGGGCGAGGAGTGTGGGCCAATGGCTGTGACGGAGGATCCCAGGAGAGCAGTACAATGCCTACTGCCCTCGCCCAGGTGCTGCTCAGGAACAAGCCCTCATCTCTACTTCCTTATCTGCCAAATCCAGGGCCTGGGGCATCTGCTGGCACCCGGCAGGGGCGGGAAAATGCCTTTCCTTGGAACAGGACTGGACAGACGCCAGCGGCTCCAACAATGCCAACGCCGGCATCTCCAAATGAACCCGGGGGCCCTCCAGCCAGCGCTGCTGCAGAGCAGAGAGATCAGGGGCTTTGCTGATGACGTTCCCCCTTTCCCACCCGAGCAGCTAGTCAAAGTTCGGCCAAGGTTAATGTTGGACCAGGTGGAATTGCAAAGCCCCCTGCTCCCGCCCTGGAGATGTGAGTCTCACTGGCTCCAATGGACGTACTTGGCTGCCTTCAGCCAGGACCCAGGACATCAGATCTCTGCCCCACCCTTAGCAGGGAATCCAGGGCAGGACAGAGCATGGCCGGGGATGAGCTCCCAGCCCAAAGAGGAGTGAATTGCAAGCTAAGACGTACGTGGGTGTGAACGTGACCTGGAGTTTTTGGAGTAGGGCCAGAGGCGTTTTTGCTGAGCGTTGTTTGAGGAACCTGTTTTGAGGGACAGGAGGCAGAGCACCCAGTGCAGGGCAAATTTTGGTTAACATCTACTTTCCCTATAGGGCCATCTTGTTTTGCCTTTTGTTGTTGTTGGGCATCCATGTTTGTTCCCCTTCTTGTCCACTAGTTTGCCGCCCTTTGGAGAAAAGGCGGGAAAGGCTAAGAGCACATGACCAACTCATCTATCTACCCGGCAATGGGGGGTTATAAAAGGCCATCTCCCCAGTCACTCAGGGCTGTCCGCCTGAGAGGCAGCTAGTACCTCCCGCTTAGGGTTAGGTTGTTAGCCCATAAGGTAGGCTAAGGCCATAACAGCTCTGGTCTTAGGGTAGGGCTACCTACCTTCACGCCATCGGCTGTCCTTAAGATCCGGAGCACGTACACACACACAGGGCGACACGGGGAAAGAAGACCAGAGTGGGAGAAGGCCGATGTAGCTGTTCGGAGCCCCGTTTTCATGAGGAAGGCCAGCCAGGGAAAGAGCAGCTACCTGTCCGTGGTCCTGTTGCCTCCTGTCCTGCTGGGCCTGCAAGCATCCATCGTTCCCGTCGCCTGCGATGGTAGAGTGACATCTTAGCACTCCTGGCCACTGACCTTTGTGCTCAGGGTGGGTCTGACCTCCATGCTCTTGTGTTAACTGCCAACGCTGGTTTGTATTTGGCCACTGTAGCAATGCGGGACTCACCCCGCGGCGCCTCCTGCTGGTCATCTCTGGGAATTAGCATTTCCAGCCCCCGGAGCGCCCTCTGCAGGCCGGTGTGCCGCTGCCACTTGGCCCACGTGTCCCTCCCAGGACTCCAGTGCCCCGTTATCTGGCGTGCTGCCCCCTGGCAGTACATCCCTCAGTCTCGGGGTCTCCCCTCCCCGGGGAACCCCTATCCCCACCTCGCCTCCGTCATAGGCTACTGCCAGTCACCAGCTAGCCCCCGCACCCTGGGGCAGACTGCAGTGTCAGCCACTCATCATAGGGAAGGTTAGGTCTGGACCTGCTGCCTCTCTCTGCAGCCCAGTGCCTGTATGGGGCCTTGGACAAGGCCCTCAGGCGCTAGGGGGCAGGACCCTTCTCCCCGGTGTCGGCCTCGTGTTCAGGGTCAAGTCCGGTCTGCCAGGCCTCGTGCCGGGTGACTTCTCCCTGCACTGGGCCTTCTGCCCAGCCCCCCACCCCAGCTCTCCCCAGCCGCTCGCTGCACTCGGCGCCAGTGGCATGTGTGGCAGAGCCGGTGCCTGCTGTTCCGGCTTCGCACCCGCGGCTCCCTCTGCGGCTGGGCCCTGGCTCTCCATAGGCGCGGCTGGTCTGCGCTGCTCCAGCTCCCGGCTCCCCCTTCTCTGCCCCCAGCCCAGCTCGGGCTGCTTCTTTCCCCTTAGCTCTGCCCTATCCTGCCTTAGCCAGCCCCAGCTCACACAGAGGATGGGACCCGGACTCCTGACTCCCTCACTGGCCTGCCCGCCCTGTCAATCAGGCTGACCTGGAGCGCTGGCCTCTCCCCATTGGCCCCGGGGCCTGTCAGTCTCAGGATCCTGCTTTGTCTTCGACCCTTCCCCTTTATTTTAGTACTGGGAGAGGGCCACACCCCCCGTGCCACGTGTCAGTGAGGGGCCTCAGCCCCCCGGCACTTCCACGAGGAGCTGTGAGGAAATTTCCCATCACAATTTGCTTTTTTTTAATGGAAAATCAGGTTTTTCAACTCAAAAATTTTCACAGCAGGGACCTGCTTTCCTCCAAATTTTTCCATTTTTGTCAACCCCCCTCCACCAAAATTATTTTTTTTCCCCAGTTTTTGGCCATGTTCTCTTCATTTGAGTTTTTTTGGTTAAAAATTGGTTTGTTTTTGACAGTTTCTGTCCAAAAACTTGTTCAGATTTCAGCCCAAACCAATAAATTTTCCACCTGTTTTTTTTGCTGAAAACTGTTTCTGTTTTGATAGTTTGGGCTCAAACCATTTCTGGGTTTAGGTAGAAAATTATTCATGTTTACGCCAATAATGGTTCAGTTTGTAGCCAAAACGTTTCCAGTTTTTAGTGCTTTTCAACCAACATTATTTTGTATTTTCAGCTTGAATGATTTTCATTTGGGGCTGAATTTCTTTTGCCTGCAATTTCCTGCCAAAAGTTTTGTTTCAGATTTTTTGAGGTTTTCACGGTTATTTTTTTTTTCTGATGAAATCTGACATTTCCTCTGGGTTTGGGGCAGGAATCCAGCTCTACTCTTGCATAACATTTGTGACAGTGTGAGGGAGCTGGGGCTGACGGACAGGAGGAAGAGACACAGAGGATAAGCCCAAATTACAACCAGCTTGAAACCAGAGCTGTTGTCAAGGTCATTGATGGGAGCCCCTGGAATGATTTTGCCAGAATGGTAGAATCTCAACTCCATTGTTTCAGAGTTGGCCAGCGACCAAGGATATTCCTGAAAGGGGATTTTCCCCGCGAGTTTGTCTGAAAGGCAGCAGATCTGAATTTCACTAACATGAGTTCAAGACAATATAAAAGGCATTTCTACATCAAGATTCCCAGTTGGGGTCAATGCGCTGTTGCTCCATTGGTGTCAATGGGACCAGATCCGCAGCTGGGGTCAGTTAAATTCAAGAGAAAGTGAGGGGGCAAGGGAGGGATGAATCTAGACCCTCATTTTCTCTCTCTTTCTCCAGGGACCTGTCTGCAGTGTGAGGTTTGTGCTGGAGCAGGAAACAGGTGCAAGGGCTGTATACAGACCTGCGCCGCTGAGCAAGACTCTTGTGGCATCTTTCTTACTGACAGCATACTGGGTAGGTGAGATGGACCCTAACCAACCTGGGTCAGGGAACAGGCTGGGGAGCCAGGACTCCTGGGTTCTATGCTACACCTTCCTCTGAGAAGGGCGTGGGGTGGATGGGCCTGAACAAGCAATGGCTGGAAGCCAGGACTTCTGGGTTCTATGTCAGACCCTATGGGCTACCTCCCAATGGGGCTTAGACTCAGCATTGCATGGCTGAGTCACTTTCCTGCGCCGTGCCTCAGTTTCCCCATGGGTAGAGGAAGGCTAATGGTACAGGGCTGTCGTTGTGAAGAGGACAGTGATGAGGTGGGAGTGGAAGGGGAACAAATCTCAGACTTCTCCTCCTGTGCAGAGGGAGGTCATTCTCACGGACTGTACAATATCAAGCGAATGTAAACGCAGCCCCATCTCTATGAATTTTGGGTACATAATGACAAGGCTCCTCCTCCCAGCCCTCGCTGGGCTCCTCCTGCTGACACTTCTCTCCTGATTTCCCACCCGGTGCAACGGCGCCGCCGCACTGAAATACACCCCTGCAGCCTGCGTTAGCCCCTCTCCCCTTCCCCCTGCAGGGGTGCTCGGCTCCTGTGAATTTTTGTTCTCCAGCTTCTCCAGCTGCCTCGTGCAGAGGATGGGCCCCGGCCATCAGTTGCCAGGGAGGGGGTGGCTGAATGGGGGTGTAGGGATACATAGGGATGGGGGAGGGGGCTTAGGGACACGTGTGGACATTGGCAGATGTGCCTGACTGAAAGGGAGAGGCCAGCAGTCAGCCAGGGTCTGCATGAGGCAGGCTCCCCAACTCCCTAACAATCCCTCCCCCCCCCCCCGAAAAAACCTGTTCCATACTTCTCCCGGCCGCACCTAACAACCCTTCATGTTCACTCCCAGGCTCCTTCCCTCTCCATCAGCTCCTCCGTTACCCCTGACTCCCCACAGCCTTTGCACTGCTTCTGAGGGGTGCAGGAAATACGATTCTGTATTGTAGTTTAAATGAATTATCACTCAGAGTGCTGTATTAATGTGCCTAGTAAGAAATCTATTTGTCAAAGAACATTTCCTGAATCTTTTTCCTTGTCTGTACTGTTACAGACATACTTGCTGACAGGTATTTTGAAATAAATTACCAAAATCATTGAAAGTGGTGGGATTATACTGTGTTATTTTGACAGAAAACATATGCAGAATTTTGAAGAATTTTACAATATTGTGCGCAGAACTTTTAATGTTTTGGTGCAGAACTCCCCCAGGAGTAAATAATTTAAATGATCATTAACAGAAATGACATTCACCACCTAGTGGTGCATTGAAAAACTACGGACAAAATGATTTTATACAGTTTATATGGAACGTAATTCAAAAACTGTCCCTCTTAATTTTTCACAGCTCCCCCAAAATGTTTAGGGGACAGAAATCCTCTATAGATGGAAAACTCCCACCCCTGGACACACACAAGAAATTGTACTCACCGGTGTTCCCGATGCTGGCCGTTCTGGAGCAGCTGGCTGGATTAATAGCTGCGTTTCTCTGATGAATGCATCTGTTCTGGAATTTTAATGTTCTTGCTCGGTTGGTTGAAGAACTCAAGACAGGGCAAAGTGCAGTTTGTCCAGGCCCTGAGAATGGCTTTCCGGCGTTTCAGCCTTGGATCCGGATTGTTCTGCTGGGCACAGGTCATTCATGGCAGAAAACACCCTCTGCACTGAAGCATTACGGCCAGGCAGCAGAGGCTTCATTCTGCGTGTGGCACTGAGGATTGCCTGAGATGTTTGATTGCTTCATCCCATTGGCCACGTACTGTGATCACTGTAGTGGTGTCATTCCAGCCACACAGTTTCCCCCAGTCACAAACTCCTTTAACCGAGGGACTCCATCCAACAGCGCCTCCTCGCCAATGGTCACATTTGGGCATTTCCCCTGCAGTAACTCGACTGCTGCGTCCGTCTCAGATCTGAATGGAGCTGGCTTTAGAAGCAGACACTTCAAATCTCTCCACGCAGCTGTGTGCTTTCCCCAGGCACGGAGGTGTTTTATGGCTGTAGCGAAGCAAGATCTTGATACATTGAGATAGCGCCGACGTGACTCTCCTGGGGACGGTGTTTGCCCAGGGACACAGGACCTCGCCTGGGGACTGGCCCCGGAGAACGGGGGTGTATTGTCACCCTACTGCGCAGTGGCGGATTTAGAGTTAGTGGGGCCCGGTGCTGAGCTTCAAATTCCTCTGGGGCAGGGCCGGCTCTGGCTTTTTTGCCGCCCTAGGCCCCCCGGCGGGGAGTGCGGCAGGGGAGGGTGGCCGGAGCGCCGCGGGGAGGGCGGCGAGCCCGGCTGCGGCCCCGCTCTCCCCGACCAGCCGGAGCGCCGGGGGAGGGCGGTGAGCCCGGCTGCGGCCCCGCTCTCCCCGACCGGCCGGAGCGCCGCCCCTCTCCAGGTGCCGCCCCAAGCACGTGCTTGGTGGGCTGGTGCCTGGAGCCGGCCCTGCTCGGGGGGAACATTCTCTCTTATCTTCCCCCCCGCTCTGTTTTTCACTCTTTTTCTGCATTCTCATCCTGGGGCTCAGGGTGCGGGGTGCAGGGTCTGGGAGGGAGTTAGGGTGCAGGAGCAGGCTGGGGCTGGGGGGGTCTGGCCAGGAGTTAGGGTGGCGGAGGGGGTCAGGGCTGGGGCAGGAAGTTGGGGTGCGGAGCACTTACCTGGGGCAGCTCCCGTTTGGTGCAGGGGATGCAGGTGGCTCCGCGCGGCCCTTTGCTCGCCCGCAGGCACCGCCCCCGCAGCTCCCATTGGCCGCGATTCTCGGAGCCACCTCCTCCCCGCCAGGCAGGGCTGCCCGGAACGCAGGGGCTGCAGCCAAGGGCTAAATGAGCCCCAGAGTCCTGGGCTGCAGCCCCTAAAGCCCTGCCCCCTTTCTGAACCCGGCCCTGCGAGCACAGGCTGGAGGCCTCAGGAGGAGCAGGGACAGCCGCGCAGCCGGAGAGAAGCGTCAGTTTCCCCTTCAAAGCGCCGCTTCTCTCCGGCCGGCTGCGCGGCCGCCCGAAGCTCCTCCTTAGTCCTCCGGCCGCATTCGCGGCGCTCCCTCCCCCCCACCTCCCGCCTGCTCCCCTGAGGCTGTGGGTAAGCCTCCCTCCCTGCTCCCCTGCCCCCCGCAGCCCCTCTCCTGTGCAGCGGCGCCCCCGCAGGGCGTGCGCAGGTGCTGAGCTGCCTGAGGGCCGGGCCCTGGGGCCCCCTGCTGTTGGGGGGCCCCGTGCCAGGGCACCCTGTGTTTCATGGTAAATCCGCCCCTGCTACCAGAGCTGGCCTGTGCCACCGGACCCCAACCAGTAAAGCCATGGGGCGGATCCTGCGGATAGGATCCTGTTTGTGGCGCCGATTATGTAAGCGGGGGATGGTCTCGCCATTGTGGGGAACTTTCTTGGCTTCTGCACTATGGAGGTGGAATTGGATGGTAATGGGATCGGAGTCCTCACTCCCACTCCCCTCTACCCAGCGGCCATCCTGCCCTGGAGGGCTCCCCCTCCCCTCTCTCCCACGGGGCACTGTCCTCATAGCCACGACGAGGCAGGGGCACCACTTTGGAAGGGTGTCTCCCCTCACCGAGTTTCCTACCACAGCGGGGTGCAAACAGGAAAATGAACCGCTGCCCCACGCTCTCGCCGGAGGAACCCACAGCCCTTAGCTGGGTTGGAGTGAGAAGCGGCTGTTGGCTGACAGGGCTGTCCCCAGGAGCTGGACCAGCAGCTCCCCCGTCCCCTCAGCGTCAGGCGGTGGGAAACATGAGCGGCAGGTGCCATAGGCCAGGGGAGGCTAAGCCTCCCCAAACAGCCAGGCGTGGCCCTCGCTCTGCCCCGAGGCCCCGTCCTGCGTCCCGCTATTCCCCCGTGGCCCCAGCCCTCGCTGCGCCGCTTCCCACCCCTGCTCAGCCTCTTCCCCGAAGCGGGTGGGGGCTGGGGTTGGGATGAGGGCTCAGGGCTAGGGTGGCCGACTTTCAAATCGCATAAAACCGAACACCTAGCCCCCCCCTTCTGTGAGGCCACGCCCCCTTCCCCGCCCCTTCCCTGAGGCCCTGCCTCCCGCTCACTAAATTCCCCCTCCCACGGTGGCTTGCTCTCTCCCACCCTCACTCACTTTCACTGGCCTGGGGTGCGGGAGGGGGTGAGAGCTCTAACTGGGGGTGTGGGCTCTGGGGTGGGGCCAGAAATGAGGGGCTCAGGGTGCGGGAGGGGGCTCCAGGCTGAGGCAGGGGATTGGAGTGTGGGAGGGGGTGAGGGCTCCGGCTGGGGGTGTGGGCTCTGGGGTGGGGCTGGGGATGAGGGGTTTGGGGTGCAGGAGCTGGGGTGGGGGGCTCAGGGCTTTGGAGAGGGAAGGGGCAGAAGGGGCAGGGCAGGGGCAGGACCTTAGGAGGAACGGGCGGGGCTGAGTGATAACATCCCCGAATGAGGGGTTCACGCTCTGCCCTTGGCGGGAAATGTAAATCCCCTGGCCGTGTGGGCTGCTGCTGCTCCATGGCCGGGAGTGGAGTGGAGAGCTGTCCGCGTGGCTCTGTCCGCCCCCACCCTGAGCAGAGCTGGTATAACGAGATCCCCACATGCCCCCTCCGGCTGGGCGGCTGAGAGCCTGGGCGCCCATTAGCCCCCCTGCCAGCCCCCGCAGCCAGCAGCAGCGCTCGCAGCCCCGGCACCAGAGGGCACTCAAAGCCGTTCCTGTGGGGAAATAGCTCCTCGGTCCCCCGCTGGTGGGATGGGAGCCAGGGGAGGGCAGGTCCTGGCCAGCCTTGGCCCAGAGAAGGGACCTGGTGAGTGCTGAGCTCCAGGAGTCTCCCCCACAAAGCCGGGCAGTTTTATTTCCAGTGTCACCGTCGGTGCTGCCCTGAGACGTTTCAGCTGCTCCTGATGGAAACCAGAGGACGATATTGTCTGTACCTCGGCATCTCAACCAGCAAATACAAATGTTTGCTTTCTGAAGTTATTCTAGGGACCCTGGGACTTTTTCACAGTCCCTGGAGGGCTCTTAATCGTACCAGGTTGTTACAGCCGGGGAACAGGTCTCTTTCCCAACTTCTTTAATATCTGAGTGTGCCCTAGATATGACATTGCTTAGAGGGCAAAATTTCTTGATAACATTTAAGACGTCTCGTGTCAGATTGTATTTTCCTTAAGGCACGTTGAGAATCACCCAGCTGGGTCACTGCAGATCCATACTCAGGATTCCTATAGGACATTATAAAACTGAACAGCTTCCAGAGGCTAAAACCGGCTTTTATTTCAGCCCTTTGTAAATACAAGTTCAATTTATCAATTTGTTATGTTTTGAATCTTTACACCTTGAGTTCCTTGAACAGGAGGAAGTTTCATTTGTGCTGGGGAATTATCAGATCCATTGTATAAATAGATTACAATGTTTAAGACTTTATTTCTAGTTACTGAGTAACTTCATAAGAAAAGAAAACACATCGCCACAGGAAAAAGGTGATAACATTGTTATCTACTGGAAATACACCTTCCAATGTTGTAGAGCGGATGGAAAACCCGTGTTGGCCCATCTATTGTAATAATTTCTTTCCAATTATCACTTTTAAAGCTTTTTGTTTTTCCTTTTTTTTAAACTAGTGCCAGAACAAACTTCTCTAATTTATTAGTTATTCCATGTTTTAGAAGAATGTTTGCAGGAAAACTCAACTGCTTTACTTCATAACTTTTTCATGAGAATTGGGATATAATAATTAAAAGTGCGTATATTTGCTTGCTTATAATTTTCCAAAAGGTAATATACATGAAAATAAACAAGTATTTGGGTGTTTGAGGGGGATTGGTGTGACATGGTAAGGATAATGATATTGAGCAAATATTCTACATGAATTTTATTTACCAGTTAAAGTTATTAGTTCTTGTATGAAGGCTCCAAAACTGATAAAGGAAAGTAAATGCAAAGTAATGCCTATTGGAAAATATTATCCCAGCTATACATACGAAATGATGGGGTCTAAATTAGCTGTTACCACTCAAGATTGCTCTTGGAGCCATTGTGGACAGTTCTCTGAAAACCTCCACTCAATGGGCAGCGGCCGTCAAAAAAGTGAACAGAATGTTGGGAATCATCAAGAAAGGGATAAATAATAAGAGAGAAAATATCATATTGCCTCTGTATAAATCCATGGTATGCCCAGACCTTGAATACTGTGTGCAGATCTGGTCACCCAATCTGAAAAAAAGATCTATTGGAATTGGAAAATGTACAGAGAAGAGCAAGAAAAATGAGGAGAGGGATGGAACAGCTTCTGTATGAGGAGAGATTAAAAAGACTGGGACTGTTCAGCTTGGAAAAGAGACGACTAAGAGGGGATATGATAGAGGTCTATAAAATGTTGAAGGGTATGGTGATAGTGAATAAGAAAGTGTTCTTTACTCCTTCTCATAACACAAGAACTAGGGGTCACCAAATAAAATGAATAGGCAGCAGGTTTAACACAAATAAAAGGAAGTATTTTTTCACACACCGCACGGTCAACCTGTGGAACTCCTTGCCAGTGGATGTTGTGAAGGCCAAGACTATAATAGGGTTAAAAAAAGAACTAGATAAGTTCATGGAGGATAGGTCCATCAGTGGCTATTAGCCAGCCTGGGCAGGGATGGTGTCCCTAGCCTCTGTTTGCTGGAGCTGGGAATGGGCGACAGGGGATGGATCACTTGGTGATTCCCTGTTCTGTTCATTCCCTCTGGGACACCTGGCACTGGCCACTGTCGGAAGACAGGATACTGGGCTTGATGGATCATTGGTCTGACCCAGTATGGCCGTTCTTATGTTCTCCTATAGGGGGCACCGACTCTCATCTGACCCCAGGGTGGGGGGACCAGCTGGCACAGAGGGGCAGGGAATGGGACATGAGGCCATCATACAATGATGGGGTCTAAATTAGCTGTTACCCCTCAAGAAAGAGATCTTGGAATCATTGTGGACAGTTCTTTGAAATCATCCATTGAATGTGCAGCGGCCGTCAAAAAAGCAAACAGAATGTTGGGAATCATCAAGAAAGGGATAAATAATAAGCCAGAAAATATCATATTGCCTCTATATAAATCCATGGTACGCCCACACCTTGAATACTGTGTGCAGATGTGGTCGCATCAAAAAAGATATATTGGAGTTGGAAAAGGTTCAGAAAAGGGCAACAAAAATGATTAGGGGTCTGGAACGGCTTCCGTATGAGGAGAGATTAATAAGACTGGGACTTTTCAGCTTGGAAAAGAGATGACTAAGGGGGGATATGATAGAGGTCTATAAAATCATGACTGGTGTGGAGAAAGTAAATAAGGAAGTGTTATTTACTCCTTCTCATAACACAAGAACAAGGGGCCACCAAATGAAATTAATAGGTCGCAGGTTTAAAACAAACACAAGAAAGTATTTCTTCACACAACGCACTGTCAACCTCTGGAACTCCTTGCCAGAAGGTGTTGTGAAGGCCAATACTATAACGGGGTTCAAACGGGAGCTAGATAAATTCATGGAGGATAGGTCCATCAATGGCTATTAGCCAGGATGGGCAGGGATGGTGTCCCTAGCTCTTCTTCATGCCCAGCTCCCTCTCTTCCACTCTGTGTTTAAACGGGGCTGAACGTGAGTGTCAATGGAACAAAGGAGGGAAAAGAACAAAAACACCCTCAGAGCTTTAGCCCTCCCCATGCCCAGCACTGCAAGGTACCAAGAACTCTGCAAAGGTTATTACGATTACGAGATCTGGTGGCGGCTGGCAATATTGTTATAATGTTTACAATGAAAAGGAGAGACGGGTCCTGTGACTTAACAAAGGACATGGAGTGATTGCTGGGCTGGGAAGAGAAGCCAGGAGTCCTGGGTCGAAGCCCCGATCTAACCCAGTGGCTCTCAACCTTTCCAGACGACTGTACCCCTGTCCGGAGTCTGATATCTCTTGTGTACCCTCACTTAAAAAACAACTTGCTTACAAAAGCAGAAATAAAAAAACCAAAGTCACAGCACATTTTGACTGAAAAATTGCTGACTTTTCTCTAATCCAGTTATTCTCAACCAAGGATCTGTGTACCCCTGGGGGTATGTGGAGGTCTTCCAGGGGGTACATCAACTCATCTAGACATTTGCCTAGTTTTACAATAGGCCACATAAAAAGCATTAGCGAAGTCAGTACGACCTAACATTTCATAAGAGACTGACTTGTTTATACTGCTTTATAGACTGTCCAATGAAATACAAGTGCAGTATTTATATTTATATGGTAAAAATGAGAAAGTCAGCAATTTGTCAGGAATAGTGCAGCTGTGACGCTTTGGTATTTTTATGTCTGATTTTGTGAGCAAGTCGTTTTTAAGTGAGGGGAAACTTGGGGGTACGCAAAACAAATCAGAGTCCTGCAAGGGGAACAGTCATCTGGAAAGATTGAGAGTCAAACCCACAAAACCCTGCTTCCTGCTGAGAACAGGACCCCAGAGTCCTTGCTCCTAGCCCCCTGCTCTAACCCACTAGCCCCCACTCCCTCCCCAGAGCTGGGGAGAGAACCCAAGAGTCCTGACAACCAGTTTTAACTACTAGACTCCCCCCTCCCTTCTCTATGGAACCCAGGAGTCCTGACCTGCAGGCCCCCTTCCTCCTGCATTAACCCACTAGACCCCATGTCCTTATGAAACCCAGATTTCCAAGGCCCACCCAACCCTACTCAACTGTGCCCCACTTTCCACTCTATAGAACCCAGGCATCCTGGCTCCCACCCCCACTTCCCTAACCACTGGATCCCACTTACCCAAGGACAGGAGTAGGACGCAGGAGTCCTGCCCTTAATCTAGATGTCATCAGGAACAGAACCCAGGAGTCCTGCTGCCCCATTCCTTTCCTCAGACATATGATTGGCTACCCTTCATCGTCACCCCAAGCCTTCCAAGGGGAGTTGCTTTCACTCATTCCCCTAATTTGATTTCCCAGCAGGAAGGGAGGAGAATTTGTCAATGTGCACAGACATCCAACGTGCAGGGGTGGCGAAGGGACCAGGAACGTACAGATTCTAAAGCGTGCAGATCCGTTAAAGTTTCTATATTGCATCACTGCAGGTACCTGAGCCCTTCTATAAAAAGAGAAAGAGAGCCAGGGACAGCCCCGGTGTTAGAGGAAACAGGGAGAGACTGGCACAGCTTTTCCACTCTGCAGAATTAGCCACTGACTTCACCCAGGCAAACTTTACTCTAAGGAGCATTTGGTAAGTGATACCCTCCGGTCTGCTTCTGCTCTAACCACAAGACCCCACTCCCCTTCTGCAGCCAAGGATAGAGTCTGAGAGTCCTGGCTCCCAGTTACCCTGCTTTAACCCACTAGACCCTACTCTCCTCCTGGAACTGCAGGCAGAACCCAGGAGTCCTGGCTCCCTGTCCCTCCTGCTCTAACCACTAGACCCCACTCCCCTTCCAGAGCAAGGGATGGAACCCAGGAGTCCTGGCTCCCAGCCCCACTCCTCCATCATATAACTGTTAATGGATGTTTTGTATTGAGGACTGTTTGCTGTGGTACAATATCATTTTAAGAGGGGTGAGCGGGAGAGAGGGGGGCTTCCTGGTCTTGCTGGCTGTCTTGGGGGCTCTGCAGGGAAGCGTGGGACCAGAGGCAGCCTGCAAAGAACTAGCCTAGAACAAAGTGGGCTGAGTTGTCTCTCACTGCCATGGGGAGCTGCCTGCTTTGTTTCCCACTGTTTAGTGAGCAGCCTGCTTTGTCTCTCTTGTTTGTGTTCTTGTGGGTGATTGTTCTGGATGCCCAGAGACAGGGTCACCTTATGCTGCAACCTTCCAGCAGGAGCATTTCAGGTTTCTCTCTGACTTATCTGTGTGGGTGCCACGAACATACCAGCCACAAAGGGGTCAGATGTGGGGCTACTTCAGAACTGTGGCAAACGGCTCAGTGGTTCCACACCCCTGTCGACTGGATCATGCATGTGCAA
Organism: Emys orbicularis; assembly: GCF_028017835.1. NCBI lineage: Eukaryota > Metazoa > Chordata > Testudines > Emydidae > Emys > Emys orbicularis. The sequence continues at coordinate 22,364,858 of NC_088702.1, read as the reverse complement.
TCTCTCTTCTGATCTCAGTTCAGCCCATCTGTGATCAATCCCCTGGTCAGAGATTTAGCTGCATCCGAGACCCCAGCGCCGATCTACTGCTTCCCCATCACCATGGAGGCTTCTCTTGCCGTCTGCATCCTCGCTGCTCTCCTGGCTACGGGTGAGTGGGCTCTGTTCCTACAGGGGCTGATTTCCTAACTTCTCCAATGTACCAACAGCCCAGAGCTGCCTGCTGGGTGAAACTGTTACTGAACGTAACCGAAAAGCAACCACAGAATAACGGGGGCTCAGCTAGGAGTGTCAGCGTGCCAACGTCCGAGGAGGAGAGGGCTGGGAATGGGGGGAAAGATTTATTCTTTAGATCACTAGAACCGTGTCCTGACTGGGCATGTTTCAGAGCTGGCCAGAGGCCAAGGATATTCCTGAAGGGGGATTTTCCCCATGAGTTTGTCTGAAAGGCAGATCTGAATTTCACTAACATGAGCTCAAGACAATATGAAAGGCATTTCTGCACGATCCCCAGCTGGGGTTAAAGGACTGTAGCTTCATTGGTGTCAATGGGGTCAGATCCCCAAGAAAATTCAAGAGAAAGTGAGGATGCAAGGAATGGACAAATCTAGACCCTCATGTTCTCTCTCCTTCTCCAGGGTCCTGTCTGCAGTGTGAGGTTTGCAGTGGACCAGGAAACAACTGCACGGGCAGCATGCAGACCTGCCCAGTTGGGCAAGACTCTTGTGCCTTCGTTCTTACCGATGTCATACTGGGTAGGTGAGATGGACCCTAACCAACCTGGGTCAGGGAACAGGCTGGGGAGCCAGGACGCCTGGGTTCTATTCTACACCTTCCTCTGGGATGGGAGTGGGGTGGCTGGGTTCAAACAGGCAATGGCTAGAAGCCAGGACTCCTGGGTTCTATGCCAGACCCTGTGGGCTACCTCCCAATGGGGCTTAGACTCAGCATTGCAAGCAGCGGTTCTCAAATGAAAGGCCCAGGCAGTCACAGGAAATTCACAGGGTTTGCAGCTTGGCCAGTTCAAACACTGTCCTGGCGACAGGTTGACGTGCCGTCAGTAAAGGCAGACACCCGGACCGTGTGAAGAAGAAGAGGTGCTAGGAAGAATACCACCAACGGGACATGGCTGCGATGAACTGAACAGAACAAGTTCGCTGTAAGAAAGCGTCTCAGACATTTTTGGTAGCAAAGCCATTGTAAATATCAGGGAGTCTGGACCGGGTCAGCCCTTCCTTGCCAATGACAGCGGTGGAGGAGGGGCTGCCCTGAGACCCCGGTAGCTGGGCGCTCAGCTAGGCCATGGGGGAGTCAAGTTCAAATCCCACTCGGCCCGAATCAGGCTGGGGACTTCAGCCCAGGTCTCTACCCTCCTACGGTCGTGTCTGGCCCTGTGGCCTCAGGGTGGGTCTCTCGGTCTCCCCTGTTGAAGCCGCCCCACGTTGTATGAAATAGTTAAACATTCCCTGGAACCTGATTCCCCGACATCCAATTGTCTCTTGGGTATATGGGAGGCAACCCCCCACCCCCACCCCACACACATACACACCCTCCCTGGCTGGGCTTTGTGCAGGGCCAGATCTGGTGGGCGTGCTCCGAGGGCTTCCCCTGGATCAGGCCCTGCAGGTGATATCAGCAGGGAAACGTTTAGTTTGTGAATCCCGCTGTGGGGTGGCTAAGGGGTGAGCGGGACACCAGATGTCAGGATTTTGGTGGCCCTGTATGTACCCCCTGGTAGAAACTTTGGTAACTAAAGGACTTTATGGAGCGGAGATCCAGGGACCCCAGGGTTAGGCAGCAGCGGAGTGGGGAGCGGGAGGATCTAAGCACTGGATTTAGGTGCTGGAATAACTTTGTCTAGCCCTGAGGGACCTTGGGTAAATTGCTTCCCCTCCCTGTGCCTCAGTTTCCCCAGGGTAGAGGAAGGCTAATGGCACAGGGCTGTCGTTGTGAAGAGGGTGTCATTGGGGTGGGAGTGGAAGGGGAATAAATCTCTGTCTTTTCCTCCTGTGCAGCGGGAATGAAGATCCAAAGCATTCTCAAGGGCTGCGTGACGTCCAGCCAATGTAGAGCCGGTCCCAGCTCTATGAATTTTGGGAATGAAGTGACATCAAGGTCGAGCATCGCCTGCTGCGTGGGAGACGCCTGCAGAACAGTCAATGTTACACGTAAATCTCCCCATCTCCGCCTCTTATCCTTGATCCCCCTGCACCTCCTGATGCCCAGAACCTACCCCACGTTAACTTCCTGAAACTGAGACTCCCGCCCTGCAGGGGGCGCCCCATTAAGTAGTACTGAGCCCCTGGGAATACTCCTCCCTCCCTGCAGGGGGTGCCCCATGGAATAACACTCCCTGCTGCAAACCTCTCCCCTGCCCCTGCTGCCCCCAGAGCTATAGCTCCCCCTGCAGGGGGCACCCAGGGCTGAGCTGTGCAGCCCCCAGCTGCTCTCCCTGCCCCGACGCCGCCTGGGGCTCGTCCCCCGAGCTGACTGCGTTTGCTCCGCTTCTTCCCAGTGCCCCCGGCTGACCCCGAACCCAACGGCCGGAGCTGCCGTGGCTGCTTTGCTCTGACCACTGAACACTGCCTTGAAGCGACCATAGCGTGTACGGGAGTCGAGACCCAATGTATTGATGCCATTGGGATTGTAACGATTGGTAACTTCTCTTCATCTATTCTCGGATTATTTTTCCTTCACTGTTTCCCCCCCGTGGGGCAGAAGCGAGACGCTGGGTGGGGGCTGCTAGGTAAAGTTATCAGCTGCAGATCAGGACACCTGGGTTCTGTTCCCAGCGTTGGCCCCCGGTGTGACCTTGGGCCAGTGTCTCCCCCTCCCTGTGCCTCTGGTTCTTCTCCATCCATTGCCTGTCTGTTGTTTAGTCTCTAAGCTAGGGACTGATTTAGTCCTGGGAGCCCCCGTCACACCGGGCACTGCACAGACCCACAACGAAGTTAAGGGACCCATCCTGTGCTGGGCACTAAAAACCCATAGGGAGATATACTCTGTGCCCCAAAGAGCCTGCAAGCTCTGTAGGCATCGTGGGGATCATTCTCCCCATTTAAGAGGTGGCACACTGAGCAGTGCCGTGACTCGCCCAAGGTCACACAGGGAGGCTGTGGCAGGGCTGGGAACTGACCCTAGTTTTGTGCAGTCCCATCATGTTGCCTTAACTCACTACAAAACCACCTGTTTTAGAGATCCCACTGCTACCACCAGCACTGAGTTGCTGCTTTGTAGATGAACTGTTGGTCTAATACAGGCCTCATCCAATCCAGGTATTGTCGGTGGGCTCTAGATTGGGGCTGCAAGTGACTTGGTCAAGGACACACAGTGAGTCTGTGTCAGAGAGGGCGGCCATCCAGGGCCAGACAGGCTGGGGGGGAGCAGAGCAAATGGGTAGATGGAAGCTGAGGGTGAGGGGAGTTTGGATGGGGCCCTGAGGAGGGGGATTCTGTTGTGTCCTGCTCCAGCTTGAGGAATGGAGCTGCTCCCCTGACAATCACCTGCTTCCCCTCCCCTCTCCCATGCAGGTGGAAGCCCAACGCAGATGATCATGAAGGGCTGCGTTTCTGAGTCCATGTGCCTCAACCTAAACGTGGGTTTGTCAGCCTCCGCAGGGATCAGTTCGAATCTAACCACAAACAAATGCACAGTGGCCTCCGGCGCGGTGGGCGTGGCTCCGGGACCAGCCGGGCTCCTCCTCCTGGCCCTCTCTGGGCTCCTCCTGTTGAAGCTTCTCTCCTGATTCCCCACCCAGTGCAACAGGCAACACTGCACTCAAATCCACCCTGCAGCCTGCGTTAGCCCCTCGCCCCTGCAGGGGTTCTCGGCTCCCGCATGGACTCACATCCCCTTGATGTTGTTGCACTGAATAAAACAAACCTGAGACCAAACTCTTTGGATTTATTTATTTAAATGGGGAAAAATGTGATTCTTGTGGGTGGTGCCGTCAAGAAGCCTGTTAAGAACTTAAGACCGGCCACAGCTAGTCCAGTGTCATGTCCCCGACAGTGGCACAACCAGAACTTCAGGGGCAGTGCCCAGAACACAGTAATTTAGGACAGACCCACTCCTGACTTCTCCTGGCTTCTGGCAGTCAGAGGTTTAGGGACACCCAGAGCATGGGGCTGTCCCCCTGACCATCTTGGCTAATAACCATTGATGGCCCTATCCTCCAGGAATTTATCTAGTTCTTTTTTGAACCCCCTTATATTTTTGCCCATCACCAAATCCCCTGGCAATGAGTTCCACAGGTTAATTGCGTATTGTGGGAAAAAGCACGGCCTCTTCTTTGTATGAAACCTGCTGCCTGTTCGTTTCATTGGGTGACCCCTGGTTCTGGTGCTGTGGGACAGGGGAAATAGCAGTTGGCTAGTCAGTTTCTCCACCCCATGGCATAATTTTCTAGCCCTCTGTTGCATCCCCACTGAGTCGTCTCTTTGCCAAGCTGAACGGCCCCAATATTTTTAATCTCGCCTCCTATGGAAGCCATTCCGTGCCCTGATATCAGGCTCAGAAAGACCCCAGTGGGGAATTAGGCAGCACCGTGTCCTGGGCACCAGGCTGGGGGCTCTGGAACGGCTCAGAATGAAGTTCAGACAGGCCCCTCCTGCGGTGACCCCCCTCGGGCCAGACTCTCACCAGGGCCAGCCTCTGACCTCAGAGCGCTCAGCCCCCTGTTCACACCGCGAGCTCCCCGCAGGGAGTGCCCCTGAATGGGATACTGGGGAAGCCGTACCCGCCCCCCAAAAGTGGCCATGTACCCCAACTTCGCAGTCAGCAGTGACCCTCAGCCAGCGTGTGACACAAACGGGTTATTAGTTGTCGGGAATACCGTGCAGAACAGAGCTTGTTAGCACAGTAAGCAGGAAGGTTCAGCAAAGTCCATCTCAGGGGGACCCAGAGCCCCCCCACGATTCCCAAACCAGGAGACCACTCAGCTTCCAGCAGCCCACCCTCAGTAACACCCAGGTGCCCCTCCTCCGTCCTTTGTACAGCTTCCTGGGTCACCTGGCCTCCACCTTTCTCTGTTCCCAGCTCCTCCGGCTGGCACTTGCCGAGGATGGGCCCTGGCCATCTGTTGCCAGGATACAGAGTCTGGCTCCAGGCAGCTAGAGGACATGGCAGTCACACCTGCCCTCTAGGGAACTCTGCACAATCACACACCCTTGTCCCACCACCTAGATACTGGTGCAACGCACAGGGTAAACTGAGGCACACACAGGCTTCAGACAAACCATTAAGAAAATTCCCACTTTGGCACGCCCAGGCTGGGAGCTACACAGGAGAACATCAGTTCAGCCTCCAGCAGGGGTGCAAACGCTTTGGGACCTGTCGAAGGAGCCATGGTACGAAACGTGCTGGAGCCAGGGATCAGTAGCGGAGCCGTGGGGATGTCCTGTGGGATTCTGGGGCCTGGCGATAAGAAGGGGACATTCCCAGAGAGCCTGTATCATGGTCAGATGCACAGGACGCTCTGGGGTGCTGCAACACGTCCGTCTCGCCTTAGCCCCACTCCCCGAGTCCCCCTGCTCCGTTTCAGTCTACCTTGTAGCAGGGCCGCAGTTAATCAGAGCCTTTTGTGCAGGGCTGTCCTTACCCATGCGCAAACTACGCAGCTGTGTAGGGCACCAGGAAATTGCTCCAGCGGCCAGCCCGATCCCCCAGCTGAGCCACCCAGGAAAGCTGCCCCTGCTCCGCCTCTTCCCCATAGCCCCTGCCCTTTCTTTGCCCCAACCCCACCTCTTTCCATCCCTGCTCTGCCCCCACCCCTGCTCTGCCTCTTCCCCATGGCCCCTGCCCCTGCTCCGCCCCCACCCCGCCTCTTCCTGCCCCTGCTCCGCCCTAGCCCCGCCCCCACTCCATCCCTTCCCCTGAACTGTGTCCCGGTGAGTACTGGGGGGCGGTTCTCCCCCGACCCCCAAGTCCCAAGACTGGGAGCCAGGGGAGCAGAGTGGAGTGGGCTGGGTCTGGGTCACTCCACTTCTCGCCACCCTGTGAGTGCGGGGTCGGGCACGCCCTGCAATCACCAGGAGGCAGAAAGTGGAACGACCTGGCTCGTGCTGGGGGGCAGTTTCCCCCCTGCCCCCCAAGCCTGCTCCTGCACACACACCCCCGCAGAGGCCTGGCGACAGCCCCCCCCACACGGAGGCTTGGGGCCAGGGACAGCCCCCCTCTCCCACAGGGGGGTTGCATAGGGCACCAAAATGTCTAGGGACGGCCCTGCTTTTGTGTGCTGTCCATCCATCTCGGTTTGGGTCTTCGAACCCGCCTCTGAGCCTCCACTGTGAAGTTTAACACCCTGGTTCTTAGATATTCTTCGGATTTCCCCCAGCCTGGACTCCCTCCGCTGTTCATGGGTGCCACCTTCCCGCTTCCCGCATTCGTTCCAGACACGGCCCTTCCTTGGCACTACAAGCATCCAGCATAACGTTCTGATTTCCACTCTGGTCAGGATCTGCTCCCGTCTCTTCCTCAGTCCCCAGCGTCCGTGTTACCCGGCGTTCTTTCAACCCAAAGCTCTTGGTAACTTTTACTCTGTGTGAGGTGGTGTCAGGAAATAAATCAGAGGAGACACGGCTGTCTCACCGATAGATGGCTGGCACAAACAGGACAACACAAGAGTGCTTTCACTTAAAGCTAAACTTAACTTAGTCTCAAGCACTTACACACGTCCACAACAGGCTAATAAAACACCCCCATCACTCAATAATTACCAAAGCTGAGTGTGGCTCTCGAGTGACACAGCGGCAGGCTTCCGGTGGCCAAATCTTCCATCTGCCGGTGGGGACTGCAAGATGTATCCAGAGGGAGAGTCCAAAAAGAGTCCAACTATCTCAAGCTTTTCCCCCTTATTTATACATTAGTAATAGAATGACATGTCCCTTAAAGAAAACTTATTAAGCAAGCGGTTCCAATGGTCAAGCAAGAGGCTCCTTCTGATTATTGATTAACCAGGTGTGGGTTTTTCCAGAGTTTGCAGCCTTGAGACCCCAATAGACATTCCTGAGGGTACATCCTGCTCTTTTCAAATGCATGTATCAGCAACTTCAACACAATTCTTATCAGGAAGGACGCGGGGTCAAGCTGCCCTTTCTGTGGCACCCAAAACTCTCCCTCCCCTCCTGCCTTGGTCAAGCTGAGGCTGCTTAATACGTTGCTTTAACAATAAGCCATAGTGGTTTCAGGCACTTTACTGGTTTGCCAAAATCTCCCCGTACATCCGGAGCCATAGAGAAAGGCCGGCTAATTACTGGCTTTAATTTTTACTTTCAGTTTGTTGGACATTGGCCTAGCGCAGACCCGCACACCTGTTTGAGCCAGCGTGCGTCTTCAGCCCCCTCTAGTGGCTGCACTGTGGCAGAGGTTTCTGAGTCTGGGGCTGCACCGCTGCTCTCGCCCGAGACCCCGTAGCTCAGGTTTGGGCTTACGGACCCAGCGGTTGCAGGTTTGATTCCACAGAGTAATAACATGCCCAGGAGGGCTGCTCCATCGAAAGAGACAGCAGCACCTGTTTGATAAAGCACCTGCCACTCAGCCTCTGCTGGAGGGGAGAGAGTTCAAATATCTGATTGTTATTGTTGGGACTAGGATTCCCCCCCTAGTGCTAAGTGCTGTACATTGTGATTGCTATTTATTAGGTGTCTTACGGTAGCACTCAGACACCGCAGTCATGGCCCATGACGCCACTGTGCTAGGCGCGGTAGATTCATAGATTCATAGATTCTAGGACTGGAAGGGACCTCGAGAGGTCATCGAGTCCAGTCCCCTGCCCGCATGGCAGGACCAAATACTGTCTAGACCATCCCTGATAGACATTTATCTAACCTACTCTTAAATATCTCCAGAGATGGAGATTGCACAACCTCCCTAGGCAATTTATTCCAGTGTTTAACCACCCTGACAGTTAGGAACTTTTTCCTAATGTCCAACCTAAACCTCCCTTGCTGCAGTTTAAGCCCATTGCTTCTTGTTCTATCCTTAGAGGCTAAGGTGAACAAGTTTTCTCCCTCCTCCTTATGACACCCTTTTAGATACCTGAAAACTGCTATCATGTCCCATCTCAGTCTTCTCTTTTCCAAACTAAACAAACCCAATTCTTTCAGCCTTCCTTCATAGGTCATGTTCTCAAGACCTTTAATGATTCTTGTTGCTCTTCTCTGGACCCTCTCCAATTTCTCCACATCTTTCTTGAAATGCGGTGCCCAGAACTGGACACAATACTCCAGCTGAGGCCTAACCAGAGCAGAGTAAAGCGGAAGAATGACTTCTCGTGTCTTGCTCACAACACACCTGTTAATACATCCCAGTACATCATTAGTGCTATTTATCAAGTGTCCCCATCCTGTCACGGTGACCTTTGACCCAGTCACCTCATCCTCCTCAGGGCCCTCCCTGTCCAGAATAGCTAACGGGAACCTGGGATCTCTCCCGACCAGGAGATAAAAAGGAGCATGACCTGTCGATGAATGGGTGTGGCCGTTGTTGGCCAAGCCCAGCTCAGGAAGATGTTCCTGCCAGGTCCGCAGCTTTTCAGGTGGGAGTGTCCGGAGAGGCCACGTGTGGTCCGGTGAAACCTCTCGCACTGAGCATTTCCTGGCGGGTGACAGGGTGTTGTTTGGCTTTTGGCTATGCCGGACAGTTTGCACGATTCAGGTATTGCCTTTGACTGAAAATTCCTCCCACACAATGGCGTCGGTCTGCAAAAAGCTGAATCATTCATACACGTGACTTGCCTTGGTGGCTACAGACTCCATCTTGTTACTGTGATTTTGCACAGGAGAACAAAGGTGTTTCCGTCCACAAAAGAGAGAATATAAAAGACCCTGAAAGCCTCTCCAATTTTGTCTTAACTGTCTCAGAAGATAGCCTCTCCACCCCCAAAGAGATGCCTGAAAGAAACTGGAACAAAAGAGAGTAACTATGGGGGAAGTGAGTGATTGCTGGACCCAGACTATGAAGGAGTCTAGTCTGTGAAAGAAGCTTATTGGAACATCTCTGAGGGTGAGATTTACCTGCATTTAGTTTCCTACTGTATTAGGCTTCGACTTGTGTGGTTTTGTTTTATTTTGCTTGGTAATTTATTTTGTTCTATCTACTATTACTTGGAATCACTTAAATCCTACCTTTTATATTTAATAAAATCACTTTTACTTTTACCCAGAGCAAGTAATTAATTCCTGGCGGGGGGGGGGGGGGAGAAACAGCTGTGCATATCTCTCTATCAGTATTATAGAGGGTGAACAATTTATGAGTTTACCCTGTATAAGCTTTATACAGAGTAAAACGGATTTATTTGGGGTTTGGATCGCATTGGGAACTGGGTATCTGGGTGCTGGAGACAGGAACACTTCTTAAGCTGTTTTCAGTTAAGCCTGCAGCTTGTGGGGGATGTTGTTCAGACCTGGGTCTGGGTTTGTAGCAGGCTAACATGTCTGGCTCAACAAGACAGGGTACTGAAGTCCCAAGCTGCCAGGGAAAACGGGCTCAGAGGTAGTCTCAGCACATCAGGTGGCAGTCCCAAGGGGATTTCTGTGACCCAACCCGTCACAGATATACCCCTACATTAGCGTTAATCGATACAGGAGCTGCTGTATCCTTAATCAAAACAGCCCCAAAAGCAGGAAAAAGATTAAAACAAGTAGCTTTGAAATCCTTTCAAGGGAAACCTAGTCTTGTGTGGGAATGGACTTAAGTCCCTTTTTCAGTACAAGGCAGACTCCTGACATGGTTGATGAAATTATTCTGGGATCCACCTGGTTGTTCAAAAACCATGTGGTGATTGCTATACCCAGAGGTAGTCTTTGGAGGTTAGAAATTCCCCGTTCACATTCAGGAAAATGTGGGCAGGATGTTATGTTAACAAAAAGGGGAGAGAGACCAGTAGCCGCACTTACAGCCCAACTAGCTGAAAAGCGGTGCTTGAAATTCCCCTCAGTATGGACTCAAAAGAAAACAGATTGCGGTAAAATTAATGCTTGTGTTAAGATTGCTGGGGGAATTTGTGCCTCCCCAAAAACAATACTCCTACCCGAGAGAGGCAGAGGCCCAACTGGTGCAAACCATCCAGGAATTAGAGCAACAAGGGGTCATTCGAAAAACAAATGTATCCTGTGTGGCCAGTGCTGAAGGCAGACGGCCAATCCTGGCGTCTCACAATTAATTACAGAAGAATCAATAAGGGCACCATCCCTATGGCTCCTGTTGTGGCCGATGTGACACAGGTCGTACAAAGAGTGCAGGCCACATCTAAATATTTCTCAGTTATTGATTTGGCCAACTGTTTCTTTGCCATCCCCCTTCATCCAGACTCCCAAGGTCGATTTGCCTTTACAATAAAGGAGCAACAACGGACCTTTTGTCAGTTACCCCAGGGATACCACAACAGCCCGGCTATTGCCCATCGGCATGTTGTGGATATGCTAGACCAGTTGAGTCCACAAGAAAGGCCGGTTGTGTTTTCCGATGTAGATGACTGTAGCGGGGTGGACACCCGCTCCTGCCATGAAGGGCTTGAAATCAGCCCTGAAAGAGGGCTGCAGGGGTAAAAGCTGGGCTGATTGGGGAAGTGGCCGCAGCTGGGCCACGCCCCAATCAGGCCCCAGCTGGCCTGTATAAAAAGGCTGTGAGCCAGGAGCCCAAACAGTCTCTCTCTGCGCTCTAAGAGAGAAGGGCCTGGCTGCAGGGAGCTAGAGACAGGGTACTGGGAGTGGAGCAGGGCTGGGGACAGGCAGAGGAGCTGGGGAGCGCCAGCCTGGAAAGCCCCAGGCTGCGGCCTAGCATTGGGCTAAAAGGTACTGGGGGTTGCAGAGGGCAGCCCCGGGGTAGGCAAAGGGAGCAGGTCTATACCCAACCTTGCCAGTAATGAGTAGGCTGATAATGTCGTCTGCCCCAGGGCGCGGGGCTAGACGATGACTGGCAGTAGCCTTATACTGAGGCGAGGTGGGGATAGTGGGTGGGGGTTTCCAAGGGAGGGGAGACCCTGAGAGAAAGGGGGTACTGCCAGGGGGCAGCACCCAGAGAAAGGGGCACCGGGGTCCTGGGAGGGACACGGGGCCAGGGGCAAGGCGGATCACCAGCCTGCAGAGGGCACTCCAAGGCTGGCAGAGCTAATTCCCATGGAAAACCAGCAGGAGGCGCCGCAGGGGTGAGTCTGAACTGCTACAATGACATTTTAATATTTGGGGAAACTAAGGCACAAACTCAAACACTTACGGGGAAAGTTTTGGCACTAATTCAGGAAACTGGGTTCAAAGTAGCCTGAGACCAGGCTCCGTTGGTGCTACCTCCGGTTACATACCTGGGCACAGTCGTTGGACAAAAAGGGAGACAGGTAGATCAGAGGAAGGTCAGGGCACTAGTAGAAATGCCGGCCCCTATGGACGCCCACTCTTCTTTAAGAGAACTGCTAGGAGGATTTCCTTAGACCACCCATTTATAAATATGTTGAAATCACTCACCCCTTGTGGAGACTGCTAAAGGAAAAGACAGGATGGGAATGGGGAAAAGAGCAGGACTCCGCTTTAACCCTGCTAAAACAGAGGCTCTCACAGCCCCAGCCCTGCGTTTCCCTGATGAATCACAGCCTTTTGGTATTCGTTTGGCTGCCACTAACATGACCTTGGCTGCCACACTATTGCAAAACAATAAAGAAGGAAAGCTAGTGCTGGTAGCATATGAATCTAGGAAATTACAAGGAGCAGAAATCAATTTTGATCCCTATGAACGTGAGAGTCTAGCAGCCATCTGGGTGGTACAATCTTTTGAGCCACTCATAGGAACAGCCCCTATTACTATCCAAAGCACCCTGTTTATATAGTGATCTTCCTTCACTGGGACAATGAGTTTTGCACCGTGCTGTAATCAATTGTTGTTTGACAAGTGCTTGTTTTCTTAAATTGTTCTTCTCATCCTTTATCTTGTTCTCTCATCAGTCTCTCAGGGAGTTACCCCATGCTGGTTTTGATCACAGCTATCTGCCCACTGATAGGTGCCTGCCCCAGCTTTTAGAGTCATCAATCTGCCCTCCTCTGACATCTCAATAGGGGCAGGTTGCAATCTCCTGGTGCCTTTACGTCTGTTCTCAATTCCTCCCTAGAAGATCTGGTCTGGTGATGGCCTTCACACGTATCTTCTAACACACACGTTCCTCATTCACACGCAAAACAGGACTGATTTGCACGGAGCATTTGAACAGGAACATCAAATTGCAATGCAGGAGAATACAATCCTGGCATCCTTTTACTTATTTTGAAATGCTAATTTTAAACCTACAACAAAGTGGTGACCCTAAAGGTCTGTTACTGCCTTGAAATCAGCTCCAGACACAAGATTCTGGCTGATGCATCTTTACGAATGGCCCACTAGGCCATTCCTTCCTGCTTTCAGAAAGGGTGGCTGGCAGAATATGGTCAAATCATACATCAATACATTTAATGCATGCTACATTATTATTCTTTATCCCTCATTCTAAATTATACAAATTACAAACATAAAATCCTGCTACTACAACTCAACTATGACCCACTTTCCAGTCTATAGAACCCAGGCATTCGGACTCCCACCCCCACTTCTCTCACCACTGGATCCTGCTTCTCCCAAGGACAGGAGTAGGACCGAAGGGTCCTGCCCTTAATCGACATGGCACCGAGAACAGAACCCAGGAGTCCTGCCGCCCTGCCCATGGTGTGACCTGCTACCCCCCATTGCCATCCCAAGCCTTCCGAGGGGAGTTGGTATCGCTCATTCCTCTAATTCGATTTCCCGGCAGGAAGGCAGGAGGATTTGTCAGTGTGCACAGACGCCCAAAGGGTGGGCAGGGCTGGTGAGAGGAATAGAAACTTATAGACTCTCCCAGGCGAAGTGTGCAGATCCATGTAAGTTCCTGTATTGCATCACAGCAGGTACCTGAGCCGTTATATAAAGAGAGACAGAGACAGCCCCAGAGTGACAGGACAGACTGCGAGACCGGTACAGCTTTTCCACTCTGCAGTCAGCCACCCGCTTCACACCAGGAAAACTTTAAGAAGTGTTTGGTAAGTGATACCCCTCTGATCTGTTGGTGCTCTAACCCCTAGACCCCACTCCCCTCCCAGAACTGAGTAGAGAACCCAGGAGTACTGGCTTCCACCCTGCCCCCTCTCTGACCCCCCACTCCCCTCCCAGAGCTGGGATAGAACCCAGCCCCACTCCTCCACCATATGAATGCCGATGAAGGCGAGAGCCAGCATGCAAATGGGGCAGCTGGCGGGCACAGTGGGGTCATATCAAAAGGCAACTATCGTTACGCTCCAGTTCTCTTCCCAGCGAGTGCAAACAGCTGCCTGAGACTGAGGGGTGGGGTGAGGTGAGAGAGACACCCGCTGCCGCACCGGAGAGGTGATGCTCTGAATCCTGTGTACACTCTTGGACTCCTTCAGCCGGTACCACGAAATCAGCTGTGTCCTCTCCTTACCAGGAATATGAGGCAGAACAGACCCTGAGGGTGGCTGAGCTCCCAACCACAGGTGGGGAAACTGAGGCAGCTGCAAAGCATTGGCAATGCTGCGACACCCGCCAAAGGTGGGAAGTGTCCAAGCGCAGTGCACAGGGGGAGGGGAGGGAGAGGGCAGAGGTAGCTGCTGCCAGGAGGGAGGGGGAATTTCTTACCCCAGTCTATGGCTGTCTGATGGTCTGTAGCAACGTGAATGACCCCAAGCAGGTGGGGAAGGTGCCCCTGCTATGTGATGTGCGGAGGGGTCAGTACAATTCCTCCTCCCCCTGGGGAATCTGGGGTGATGGTGCAGGGCCACAGACCCTGATCTCTGGGGAGCGGGACACAGAAGGAATTTGGCTCTGGACAAGGGATAAGGGGTTGCCCTGGCCTGGGCCCTGGGATCCCTACTCTGTTGAAAGTAGTGTGTGGCTGAGAGCCGCTTTACAGGGAGCTGGACATTGTGTCTCAAGGACGGGATTGCAATGGCAAACTATCACTTTAAAAGTGGGGGCGGGGGAGTTTGTGGGGTTTCCTGGTCCTGCTGGCAGTCTAAGGAGCTCTGCAGGGAAGCGTGGGACCAGAGGCAGTTTGTAATGAAGCAGCCTAGAACAAAGGTGGGCTGAGTTGTCGCTTGTTGCCATAGTGAGCAGCCTGTTTTGTCTCCCCCTTGTTTGTGGTTCTTGTGTGTGATCATTCTGGATCCCAAGAAACAGACACCTTATGCCGCAACTTTCCAGCAGGAGCATTTCTGGTTTGTCTCTGACTTCTCCGGGTGGATGACACGAACACACCAGCCACGAAGGGGTCAGGGTTTTGGCTACCTCAAAACTGAGGATACCCCCACCCTGTTGACTGGCGCATGCATGTCCAATCTCTCTTCTGATCTTATTTCAGCCCGTCTGTGATAAATCCGCTGGCCAGAGATTTGGCTGCATCAGAGACCCCAGCGCCGATCTACTGCGTCCCCATCACCATGGAGGCTTCTCTTGCCGTCTGCATCCTCGCTGCTCTCCTGGCTACGGGTGAGTGGGGTCTGTTCCTACAGGGGCTGATTTCCTAACTTCTCCAACGTACCACCAGCTCAGAGCTGCCTGCTGGGTGAAACTGTTAACAAACGTAACCAAAAAGCAGCCGCAGAATAACGGGGGCTGAGCTGGGGGCGTCAGAGTGACAATGTCCGGAGGAGAGGGCTGGAAGTCACAAAGTCCTGTGACAGCGAGTGAAACAATTGTGGAAATGGGAGGAAATATTTATTCTTTAAATCCCTAGAATCGTGTCGTGACTGGGCACGTTTCAGAGCTGGCCAGAGGCCAAGGGCATTTCGAACGGGGATTGTCTGTTGTGTGACAGGCAGCGGGTCTGAATTTCAGTAGCAGGAGCCCAAGGCTATTTGAAGGGCATTTATATGTGATCCCCAGCCGGTGTCAGGGAGGTGCAGCTGCACTGGAGTCAGTGGGGCCAGGGCCCAGCCGGTGTCAAGGGGCCCCAGCTGGACTGGAGTCAATGGCAGGTGGGACTCGGTCCTTGCTGCGGCGCACTGGAGAGCGACACCAGCTCACACCCGCTGGGGATCTCTCTGGTGTTTGTGAGGTGGGAAAACCCACTGGGGAACTAAAATCTGCAGCAAAATCCAGGGAGACGCAGCCACAGAGCAGCGTGAAATGTCTGTAGCCAGCTGGGACCATCCACAATGCTGATGAGGGACCCCAGGGCGCTGTACCCGGTGCTTCCCCACTGAGCCCAGGGGAAGGCGAGGGAGGGAGAAATCCAGGTGGCTCATGTTCTCTCTCCGTCCCCAGGGGCCTGTCTGCAGTGTGAGGTTTGCTTTGGCCTAGGAGTGAGCTGCAGAGGCGACCTACAGACCTGCGCAGCTGGGGAAGACTCCTGTGGCGTCGCGCTGACCGAATCCACACTGGGTAGGGGAGATCGGGGTTAATCTCTCATGAAAGAGGTGCTGGGGCTGAAGCATTTTTTTTACTTTCACAACTGACACAGCTCTGCCTTGGCAAGGCCTGGTACAAATTAAGAACCGCATGAGATGGACCCTAAGCAACGTGGGTCAGGGAACAGACTGGGGACCTAGGACGCCTGGGTCCTCTCCTGGGCCCAGCTCCGGGAAGGGAGTGGAGTGCATTGCTGTGAGCACCGGTTAAGGAGCCAGGACACCTGGGTTTTATGCCAGACCCTGGGGACGAGCTCAGTTGCAATGCCAAGCTCCCAGGCGACTAGCCAGCCGGTGGGCCAGGGGCCCGCTGAGGATGGAAACCACAAAAGCCAGCGCGCCAAGTGGACAGATACAAGTCAGGAAAAAGATCTTGGAGTCATCGTGGATAGTTCTCTGAAGACGTCCACGCAGTGTGCAGAGGCGGTCAAAAAAGCAAACAGGATGTTAGGGAATTATTAAAAAGGGGATAGAGAATAAGACTGAGAATATCTTATTGCCCTTATATAAATCGATGGTACGCCCACATCTCGAATACTGCGTACAGATGTGGTCTCCTCATCTCAAAAAAGATATACTGGCACTAGAAAAGGTTCAGAGAAGGGCAACTAAAATGATTAGGGGTTTGGAATGGGTCCCATATGAGGAGAGATTAAAGAGGCTAGGACTCTTCAGCTTGGAAAAGAGGAGACTAAGGGGGGATATGATAGAGCTCTATAAAATCATGAGTGAGACAGTGGATAAGGAAAAGTTATTTACTTGTTCCCATAATACAAGAACTAGGGGTCACCAAATGAAATTAATGGGCAGCAGGTTTAAAACAAATACAAGGAAGTTCTTCTTCACACAGCGCACAGTCAACTTGTGGAACTCCTTGCCTGAGGAGGTTGTGAAAGCTAGGACTATAACAGCATTTAAAAGAGAACTGGATCAGGGCGCAGCTGGAGCGTGGGTGCAGGGGGACCGGCTGCGGGGGGGAAGGGGAGGGAGCGGGTGGGAGAGAGAGAGAAGGGGGCGGCCAGGGCTACAGCAGGGGCGCTGCCACACGGCCCCTCCCGCTGTGCCGCCGCCTGCCGCGAGGGCTCCGCTCCGGTCGGCGGGGAGGGAAGGAAGAGGACTGCCCTGCAGGGTGCTCTGGTTCTCTGCGCCGCCACCCCCTACAGGGCGGCCGGAGCGGAACAAGAACAACAACAACAAAAAAGCGGCCGCGCCGCCCTAGGATTGGGCAGAATGCCGCCTCCAACAATCTGCCGCCCCAAGCACCAGCTTGCTCAGCTGGTGCCTGGAGCCGGCCCTGAACTGGATAAATTCATGGAGCTTAAGTCCATTAATGGCTATTAGCCAGGACGGGTAAGGAATGGTGTCCCTAGCCTCTGTTTGTCAGAGGGTGGAGATGGATGGCAGGAGAGAGATCACTTGATCATTGCCTGTTAGGTTCACTCCCTCTGGGGCACCTGGCATTGGCCACTGTCGGCAGACAGGATACTGGGCTAGATGGACCTTTGGTCTGACCCAGTACGGCCTTTCTTATGTTCTTATGACAGCCGCCTAAGCCAGCCAATAGGAAATGCCTAGGAGAGAGGTGTGGCATAAGGCCTGTTTGGCCCCTCAGTCCCAGCTGCACAGAGGTGCCCAGCTCTACTTGGGACCCATGTCTGGGAATCCCTCGCCGGGAGTCCTGCATCTGGACCGGGTCAGCCCTCCCTTGTGAATGACGGCTGTGGAGGAGGGGCTGCCAGGAGACCCCAGTGGCTGGGTGCTCAGCTGGGGGAGCCAAGTTCAAATCCCCACTCGGCCCGAATCGGGCTGGTGACTTCAACCCAGGTCTCTCTCCTCCTATGGTCGTGTCTGGCCCCCTGGGTCCGGGTGGGTCTCTCTGTCTCCCCTGTTGAAGCTGCCCCACGTTGTATGAAATAGTTAAACATTCCCTGGACCTTGATTCCCCCCATGTCCATGGGGAACGTCCGACCCACTGAGCTCCTGGGTTCACGGGGGGCCACTCCCCACCCACAACTCCTCCCCTGACTGGGCTTTGTGCAGGGCCTGATCCAGTGGGCGTGCTCTGAGGGCATCTCCTGGATCAGGCCCCGCAGGTGATATTGGCAGGGGAACGCCTAGTCTGGGAATCCCACTGCGGCTAAGGGGTGAGCGGGACACACGGCATGGGGATTTCGGCGGCCCGGCACGTACCCCCTGTTGGAAACTTTGGCAATGAAAGGACTTTATGGGCAGGAGATTCGGTGCCCCCAGGGTTATGCGGCAACTGAGTGGGGAGCTGGAGCACAGACAATTGGTGCCTGCTGATTGTGTGGGGGAGACGCAATTTAAATTTTCGTCCTCACTATAGCTTGAGTCATGGCCCCTCCAAACACCCCCGCCTTCCCCTCTGCAGCCCCCGCCTTCAGCTCTCAGCTGTTTGCTGCTGCTGTGCAGGGAGTGGACCCGGCCGCACCATGTGACCGAGCGGGGCCAGCAAACCCAGGCCTACCGCCCCCCCATCCCATGTGTCGCCTCTGAACTGGAGGTTGTAAATGCTGAATTTAGGTGCTGAAATCGCTTTGTTTAGCCCTGTGGGACCGCGGCTGACTCACTTTCCCCTCTTCATGCCTCAGTTTCCCCATGGGTAGAGGAAGGCTAATGGCACAGGGCCAGTGTTATGAAGAGGGCATCAATGGGGTGGAAGTGGAAGGGGAATAAATCTCCCTTTTTTCCCCCTGTGCAGCGGGAATTAAGACCCAGAGCATTCTCAAGGGCTGTATGCCATTGAGTCAATGTAAAGCCGGCCCCATCTCTGTGAATTTTGGGCAGGGAATGAGAACACAGACAAGCTTTGCCTGCTGCTTGGGAGATACCTGCAGAACAAGCACCATTACAGGTACCTCTCCCCAGCTCCACCTGTCCTCCCCCATCCCCTGCACCTCCTGCCCCACGTTAACTTCCTGAGACTGGTCCTCCTGCCCTGCGGGGGGCGCCCCATGGAATAACACTCAGCCCCTGGGTGGGTGGAGTTTAGTGGGTGGAGCTCACCAGGTGTGAACCCAGTTGACCCCACCCAGGGCGGGGTCCAGGGCTCCCTGCTGCAAACCTCTCCCCTGCCCCTGCTGCCCCCGGTGTCCCCAGAGCTACAGCTCCCCCTGCAGGGGGCACCCAGGGCTGAGCTGTGCAGCCCCCAGCTGCTCTCCCTGCCCCGACGCCTCCTGGGGCTCGTCCCCCGAGCTGACTGCGTTTGCTCCGCTTCTCCCCAGTGCCCCCAGCTGACCCCGAACCCAACGGCCGGAGCTGCCCAGCCTGCGTCGCTGTGTTTGCTGATCAGTGCAGTGAGAAGACCATACAGTGCACTGGAGACGAGACCCAATGTGTCAACATCGTCGAGACCCTAACAACTGGTAACCTCAGTTCATTTCTTCTGGGGTTATTTTTCCTTTGTTGTTTTATCCCCCGTCGGGCAGAAGCGAGATGCTGGGTGGAGGCCGCTAGGGAAAGGTATCGGCTGCAGATCAGGACACCTGGGTCCTATTCCCAATGCTGGGCTCCGGTGTGACCTTGGGCCAGTGTCTTTCCCTCCCTTTGTGTCTGGTTCTCCTCCCGTCCATTACCTGTGTATAGTTTAGTCTCTAAGCTCTTCGTGGTAGGACTGACTTAGTCTAGAGAGCCCCTGTCATGCCAGGGGCTTCACAGATCCCCGACCCACATGGGGGTCCCCTTTTCTGTCAGATGCTGAAGGACTCCCAGCAGGATACAGTTCCTGCCCCCCAAAGAGGCTGCAATCGGAACAGGCAAAATAAGGATCGTTCTCCGCATTTTAAAGTTGGGGGAAACTGAGGAACAGAGCGGTGCCGTGACTTGCCCAAGGTCACACAGGAAGGCTGTGTCAGGGCTGGGAATTGAATCTAGTTTTGCAGAGTCCCATCATGATGCCTTAAATCACTATGAAGCCACCCTTCTTAGAGATCCCAGTTCTGCCACCAGCACTGAGCTGCTGCTTTGCTAGATGAGTGGTGCAGCTAATACTGGCTAGCTCCAATACGGGTTTCGTTGATAGGCTCTAGATCGGGGCTCCCAGTGACTTGTTCAAGGACACACAGCGAGCCTGTGTCAGTGCAGAGGAGAAGGGGGAGGCCATCCAGGGCCAGACAGGCTGTGTGTGTGTGTGTGTGTGTGTGTGGGCAGATGGCGAGACAGAGGCTGTGGGGGAGTCTGAAGGGGCCCTGAGGACTGGGGGGACCATTGTCTCCTAGTCCAGCTCAAGGAGTGGAGCTGCTCCCCTGACAACTTCCTGTCCCCTCCCCCCGCAGGTGGAAATCCAGTGCAGATGGTCATGAAGGGCTGTGCTTCCCAGTCCATCTGCGCCCAGATAAAAGTGGGTTCGGGGACCTTCGCAGGCATCAGTGCAGATCTAACCACGGCCAAATGCACAGCGGCCTCCGCGCGGCGGAGGTGGCACCAGGGCCAGGCGGGCTCCTGCTGCTGAATCTTCTCTCCTGATTCCCCACCCGGTGCAATGGCGCCGCCGCACTGAAATACGCCCCTGCAGTCTGCGTCAGCCGCTGTCCCACCCATGGATTCTCGGTTCCCCGGATGGAGTCAAGCCCCTTGATATTGCTGCACTGAATGAAACAAACTAGTGACCAAATTCTTTGGAATTTATTTATTTATTTCAATGGAGAAAAATTTAATTCTGGTGCCGTCAAGAAGCCCGTTAAGAACAGAAGCATGGCCGCACCGGGTCAGGTGAATGATGCAGCTAGTCCAATGTCCTGTGTCTGACAGTGGCCACTACCAAAGCTTCAGGGACAGTGTCCGGCACATGGCAATTTAGGACAGAGCCACCCCTGACTTCCCCTCCCGGCTTCTGGCAGTCAGAGGATTACGGACACTCTGAGCATGGGGTTGTGTCCATGCCCATCTTGGCTAATAGCCATTGACGGACCTATCCTCCAGGAACTCATCTAATTCTCTTTTCAACCCACTTATACCTTTGCCCCATCTCCAAATCCCCTGGCAATGAGTTCCACAGGTTAATTGTACGTTGTGGGGAAAAGTGTGACCTCTTGTTCATATTAAACCTTCTGCCTGTTTATTTCAGTGGGTGACCCCTGGTTCTGGTGCTGTGGGACAGGGGAAATAGCAGTTCTCAAGTCACTTTCTCCATGCCATGGCATGATTTTTTAGCCCTTTGTCGCATCCCCCCTAAGTTGTCTCTTTGCCAAGCTGAAAGGCCCTAATCTTTTTAGTCTCGCCTCAAACATTCCGTGCCCTAAGATTAGGCTCAGAAAGACCCCAGTGGGGAAAGCAGGTACCACAGGATGGGGGTTACACAGCCAAGGAGAACATCAGTTCAGCCTCCAGCAGGGACTGGGAGCCAGGACTCCTGGGTTCTATCCCTGGCTCGGGGGGGGGGAGAGTGGGGTCTAGTGGTTAGAGCAGGAATAGATGGGAGCCAGGACGCCTGGGTTCTATCCCCAGCTCTGGGAAAAAAGTGGGGGTGGAGTGAGTTGGAGTGGGGGGGAGGTGTCTGGGTGTCAGGATTCCTGGGTTCCGTACAGAAAGGTCTGGGGAATCTGGTGATTGACACACACACCCTCCCTGCAGCACAGTGCCCACAGCCCTGCTGCTGCATCCAACCACAGTGAGGCCCAGCCCAGGGTGTGAGCCGGCTCCCACGTCCATTTCCCCAGAGTCACTGGTTTGAAAGTGCAGTGCAGTGGGTGGGGGGCTGGGTCTACACTTCAATCGGGGCTGCTGGGTTCTCTCCCTGGTGCGGGGAGGGGAGTGCGGGCCAATGGCTGTGACGGGGGACCCCTGTGGAGCAGCATGGTGCCCACCGACCTCACCCAGGCGCCGCTCAGCAACAAGCCCTCACCTCTACTTCCTTATCTGCAAAATCCAGGGCCTGGGGCACTAGGTAACAACTGCTGACAGACGGCGAGGGCGGAGCGGGGAAACACCTTTCCTGGGAACAAGGCTGGACAGACGCCAGCGGCTCCGAGAACACCAACGCCGGTGTTGGTGGCCCGGGGGCCCTCCAGCCAACGCTGCTGCAGAGCAGTGAGATCAGAGGCTTTGCTGATGCAGTTCCCCCTTTCCCACCCGAGCAGCTACTCAAAGTTCAGCCGCGGTTAATGTTGGACCGGGTGCAATTACAAAGCCCTCTGCACACACGCCGGAGCCGTGACTCTCCCTAGCTCCAGTGCATGTTCTTGGCTGCCTTCGGCCGTGACCCGGGAGATCAGCTCTCTGCCCCACCCTTAGCAGGGAACCCGGGTCAGGGCAGAGCATGGCAGGGGATGAGCTCCCAGCCCAATGAGGAGTGAATCGCAAGCTAAGATGTACGTGGGTGTGAAACTGACCTGGAGTTTTTGGAGTAGGGCCAGAGGCATTTTTGCTGAGTGTTGTTTGAGGATGACTTGGTAACAAGGCAGCGTGGTTCCAATGTGCAGGTTTGGTCACTAAAATATTAATCTTGCAAAAATGGAAAGTTGCTCTCCACCAAATATTGGTGCCCGCCCGGCTCGGTAGGACGGTTGCCCTCACAGCTAATGAGAGAAGGAAAGGCCGATAAATTCAAAGCAATTTGGGCTGACTTTTTAGAAGTCTATGATTAACATAGACCCTGAAGATAGATATGTCTGGACAAACTGGAGAAATGGTCTGAAGTAAATAGGATGTAATTCAATAAGGACAAATGCAAAGTGCTCCACTTAGGAAGGAACAATCAGTTGCACACATACAGAATGGGCAATGACTGCCTAGGAAGGAATACTGCAGAAAGGGATCAGGGGTCATAGTGGATCACAAGCTAAATATGAGTCAACAGTGAAATGTTGTTGCAAAAAAAGGAAACATCATTCTGGGATATATTAGCAAGAGTACTGTAAACAAGACACGAGAAGTAATTCTTCTGCTCTACTTCGCGCTGATTAGGCCACAACTGGAGTACTGTGTCCAGTTGTGGGTGCCACACTTCAGGAAAGATGTGGACAAATTGGAGAAAGTCCAGAGAAGAGCAACAAAAATGATTAAAGGTCTAGAAAACATGAGCTATGAGGGAAGATTGAAAAAATTGGGTTTGTTTAGTCTGGAGAAGAGAAGACTGAGAGGGGACATGATCACAGTTTTCAAGTACATAAAAGGTTGTTACAAGGAGGAAGTAGAAAAATTGTTCTTCTTAACCTCTGAGGACAGGACAAGAAGCAATGGGCTTAAATTGCAGCAAGGGAGGTTTAGGTTGGACATTAGGAAAAAAGTTCCTAACTGTCTCGGTGGTTAAGCACTGGAATAGATTCCCTAGGGAGGTGGTGGAATCTCCATCATTGGGGATTTTTAACAGCAGGTTGGACAAACACCTGTCAGGGATGGTCTAGATAATACTTAGTCCTGCCGTGAGTGCAGGGGACTGGACTAGATGACCTCGCGAGGTCCCTTCTATCATTCTATGATTCTATGTCGCTTCCCCTCCCTTTATCCTATTTACTTTGTGCATTCTGATGAATCTGGTATTTTGGTTGATTTGTTGTATTTGAAAAAAATATATAAATAAACAAAATACCCAAGTTTTTGCCATTTAATTTCCTAGTTTTTTAAACAGCCAGAGAAATGCTGGTTGGGAGGAGCTGGTGGTCTAGGCAGCTGTCGTTCTCACCGGGTTCACTGCTGATATGCTACTATGGCTCAGTAATAATCAAAAGACCCCGCTTCATACAGCGCTTTGCCTCAGTTGATCGCACAGAACTTTACATCACCGTCGTCATTTTACAGCTGGGAAACTGAGGCATGGAGCCGCGATGTGACTGGCCCACGGTAGCTCACCCAGCCAATGGCAGAACCAGGATTGGTCCCAGTCCAGTGGGCTTTCCATTAGGCCACATGGTGGCTCTGTGATTCTTCAGGGCTCCCCGGGCTCCTGTAGGCAGTACCGGGTTTACAATGGTGCCAAAAGGTGCCGTGGTGCCCAGCCCATACTCAGAAGGGGCCCATTATGGTTGCCAGATGCATAGGAGATGTGGGGAGGACAGGCGAGGTCATGTCCCCCCCCACCAGATTTCTGCTTGGCCTGCCAGGAGAGAGCGACAGGGGCTCTGTCCTCCTGCTGCGCCCACCTCCTGGCTCGCTCGGCCCCTGTCCCTGGCAGCCGGGCCCGGGAGGGCAGCAGGAGGGGCAGGACCAACCAGCTCTCACGCCTGGCACTCAGGGTCCCGGCTCTGTGCCGCCATGAGGAGTGGCTCCCTCCTGCCCCCCGACCAGGCCCGGCCTCGTTTTCCAAGGAGAGCGGCTGAGTGACCCGGAAATGTGCCGGAGGGGGAGGCACAGTGGGAGAAGAACAGAGCCCCCCCACACACAGTAGGTAACTCTGGTGGGACAGGGTGTGACTCCTATACCTTGGGGGAGCATCATGGAGCCCCCATCTTCCTCATTTTTATATAATTGTGATATTATATATAAAGCATGCCTTGTAAGGTATCCGCGGAAAAGTTATGATCTCTTGAATATCATTTGTCTATCCATAGATGGGTATCATTAATGCATATGAAGTTATGAGAATTGTGTTGTATGGTTGTCACTAAAACATGCTGTAAGTTGGGGAATCACCCAGCTATTAGCTCCCCTGAGGCAACAGCAAGGAAAGTAACCAACGCCCAGGCGGGGTATCAAACAACCCATCACCAGCCATTATCCAGCAAGGGAGCTACAATGCAATGACTCACCGGCATGAGGCCACACCAGGGGAATTGCTCAGCCTTGCCTGGAGACTCAGCAATGCCCCCCAGACGTGCCTGGACTTGTGTTCTCCAAGCACATGGGACTGGGGTATAAAACAGGCACAGTGGCCACATGCTGGGCCTTTCTCCTGCCCCCACTTCTGCTGCAATCAACAAAGACACTGAGAAGAAGACTGAAGACTCCAACAGGAGATTGGCCCAGATTTAAGGGGCAAATCTGTATATTAAGGACTATAATATCCAGTGGGGTGAGAAAAGCTGCTTAGCCTAGATGTCGCCCAGGCTAATGGGGTTGGGAGTTTAGACTGCGGGCTTAGATTTTACTTGATTTTGGTAACTAACTCTGGACTTTTTCCCTATCACTTATAATCACTTAAAATCTATCTTTTGTAGTCAGTAAGTTTGTTTAACTGTTTATCATTACCAGTGAGTTTGCCTGAAGTGTTTGGTGAATCTGCTCGGGTTTCCAAAGGCTGGTGTATGTCCACTTTCCATTGATGAAGTCGGGAACCAATGAATAAATTTGCACTGTTCGTCTTGAGCAGTGCAAGACGGTACATTCCTGGGGTACAGTGCTGGGAGCTGGGGGGATTCGGCTGGTGCCTTTCCCTGTGTGATCCATGAGCGGCTCTGGGAGCATTCATGGAATCTAGCTGGGTGCAGGCCTCCACATGCGGTTGTGCTGAGTGATAACAGCGCCAGGAGGGGTTTGCTGCTGGTCACTAGCAAGGCATTGTGAGAGACAGCCCAGGCTGGAGAGAGTTAGGGGGGCACAGTGGTCCCACAGTCCCAGGCTGCACCCCGGGGGGATCCTGTCACACAGAGAAAGTGCGGTGGGAGGTCCTGGCGCTCCTGCTGTAGTGTCCCATGGGGGCCCACAAATATGTTTGGCAGCGGGCGCACAAAAGGTTTAACCAGCCCTGCTTGTACGCTTTGTTCAGTGGTGTGGGGATAATGGCACACACACATACACACACACACACACACACACACACACACACACACACACACACACACACACACACACACACACACACACTTTTTTCAAGGTAACCTGGAAAGAAGAGGGCATGAGGGTAAGAGATTTGTTCTGGATTTCAGGGGAAACTTTGACAATGTTTTGAAAACTCTATGTAGTGAAACGCGTTCGTATCCATTCGTTGTAAGTTGGCAAGGTTTTAGCCTGGGCAAGACAAAATCTCTCCCCAAACTCACGAAGCATCAGGTTCCACCCCGGGGTTTTACCCATTTTTTGAAACACTTTTCCCCCGAGTGTCAGGCACAACGAACAAAACACTCTTACAAAGCTGTCGAGAGGCCTGGGCGCACACACGATGGGTGAAACTGCAAGATTGGGCATTTCTAACAGAGATGAAGAACACTCACCTACCCAAAACACTTCTTTGCCTTTATGTGTTTAGCGATATTTTCTAGAAGTGCCTCAAAATCAGCATCATACCATCAGGTACGGGATCCTCCCCGGGCCTTTGTTAGTGTTTTACTATTCGACAGCCTGGTGAAACGAGTGATTTGAAAGACTGGCAAAATGCAGTGTGGAGGAGGGGAATATAACTTTGTGACGTTGGGGGTCACTTCTCTAAGAAAAGCACTTACTATCGAGAAAACATGGCAACTGTTAAAGAACAAATATGCGCTGTTTCACTAAGAAAAAAAAACAACCAAACAAACTCAAACCAGATTTCAGACTGTTGTCAAAGATTTCCCTGAAATCCAGATCAGTGCTCTTATCCCCAGGCCCTGGTTGTTGTTTTTCAGGTTTAACGTTCACAAATGTAAGGCTAATTTAAAACTTTATGTGACGGTCTTTTCTGAATACTTGTGGCACCTTAGAGACTAACACATTTATTTAAGCATAAGCTTTCGTGGGCTACAGCCCACTTATTCGGATGCATAGACTGGAACATACAGCAAGAAGATATTTATACATATAGAGAACATGAAAAGGGTATAAATATCTTCTTGCTGTGTGTTCCAGTCTATGCGTCCGATGAAGTGGGCTGTAGCCCACGAAAGCTTATGCTCTTATAAATTGGTTAGTCTCTAAGGTGCCACAAGTACTCCTGTTCTTTTTGCGGATACAGACTAACACGGCTGCTACTCTGAAACCTGTCTTTTTTGAATGGCACTGGACCTTTGATTTAAAACGTCCTGTTCAGCCGAAGGATCTGGAGATGGTGGCAGTTTTAGACTCTGGCTACAGAAGGCAGAAGCTACCACAACGTATATGGGACACTTAACAGCAGTAACTAAACGTGCAACCTAAAAGCATGAGGAGGTACACAGCCATTAGCAGCACTGCGCAAAACTCCAAGCCCAGCCATGGCTAGACTGTTAAAAAAGCCTGTGCCGTTATGAAAATACATCAAGGCGTCTACATTTGTAGTAACAAAAACAACAAGGAGTCCGGTGGCACCTTAAAGACTAACAGATTTATTTGGGCATAAGCTTTCGTGGGTAAAAAACCTCACTTCTTCAGATGCATCTGAAGAAGTGAGGTTTTTTACCCATGAAAGCTTATGCCCAAATAAATCTGATAGTCTTTAAGGTGCCACCGGACTCCTTGTTGTTTTTGTGGATACAGACTAACACGGCTACCTCCTGATACATTTGTAGTGATATTTTATAGAGCTACCTGCCAAACAATTTCCCTCCCCTCCCACCCCCCCAGCACACACCCGTTTTATTCATCATGACATTGAAATAGCTCCAAAGAATTAATTTTCTGGCATTTATCTAATACTTTTCATATACGGTCCCAAGCTTTTCACAATAGCGTTCACTTGCGTGCAAAAAACCCCCCGAAACCTTCAACCAAACACTTCGCCAAATGCAGTAAAAGTCTATTGTAGGGTCAGTATTC
Source organism: Emys orbicularis (assembly GCF_028017835.1). Taxonomy (NCBI): domain Eukaryota; kingdom Metazoa; phylum Chordata; order Testudines; family Emydidae; genus Emys; species Emys orbicularis. The sequence continues at coordinate 22,337,841 of NC_088702.1, read as the reverse complement.
GTAAATTGTGAAGAAAATTTTAGATTACAGGGTAAAAACCCTGCATTTACACAGGGCTTTCTACAGTTACAAAACTAAAATGTGAAAAGAGCAGTCATAGCTTTCTAATTGCTGGCAGGGCCAAGATACCGGCACCATCTGACACCTCCACCAGCACCTGTTTTCTTGACTTTTGAGCTACTATCTTCAAAAAACATCTCTCTCAAACCTCCTCTCTTTTCCTGACTTTTTCAGATGGTTCCTAAAACTGCATCTTCTCCAGCTAAACACATTGTTTCTAATCAAAGGCCTAATACAATAAAAATGACATGAAAAAAGGTTGTACAATATGAATCATCTTAAACTTTTCAATAATAAATGCAAGAACAGAATGCAAAGATCGGAAGGGTGAGGAAGATCGAAAGATACACAAACACATCCCAGAAGCATGCAAAGAGGCAAATGAAAAATGGCTAGAACAAAGAGGTCTTGAAATCGAAGAACATGAAATCAGACACAACCACAAAAGAAACCGTAGAAAGACCGTGAGTCAAATAAGTTAAGAAAAGGAAGTTACGAAGAGGAACAAACTCTATCAAAATTAATGAGTCAGAGTATGCTACAAAGCAAACAGCATCCTGGAAAGATGGATGGAATACGTGAAGGAGCGTTTGATCCTGAAAAACTGGAAAATATAGAGATTGAAATTGGAGAAGAAAAAACACTGGCTATTACAATGCGGAAACTAGGCAGAGCGCTAAAAAAATATAAAGCAAGGTAAAGTAGCTGGGGAGGAATATATTGCGGTTGAAATGCTACAATCCCTGTGTCACGGACTTCCAGGTCGTGCCCACTCTTGGCCCCGGGCGGTCCGTGGGGGATGCCCTTTTTAGTGAGACAGCCCTTCTCGGGGGTCCACTCTCTCTCGGGGTCAGGCCCCTCCACCTCCTGGAGCCGCACCTCTCTGAGCCTCAGCACGTCTGTCTCTGCCGTGGGCCCCCTCAGGGAGTCCCCTCGCTCTGGGCTCCCAGGGCCTCCACCCCCAATGGGGTTGATGCCACCCTGTTCTCTAGACCGGAGTGACTCTCAGCCAGCGTAAAACAGGAGGATTTATTGAGAGTTGAACACAGCACAGGAAACTCTCAGGGCCTCCGGCCTGGCCTCCCTCAGCCCAGCACATCCCAGTCTCCCCTGCACCCAGGTGGGCTCTGCCTGCTCCCCCCTCCAGCTCAGAGCCCCCCTGCTTCCCAGCTGGGCATCTGAGATCACCGGCTCCAGGCTCCGCCTCTGTCCATTGTCTTCTCTCCAGGGAAACAGGGTCATAAACCGGGGCCTCCTCTCCTCGCTTCTGTCCTCTGGCTGGAACGGGCTGGTTAGGTCACTGGGTCTTCACTCTGCAGCCCATTGTCCGCCCACTGGCCAGAACCGGCTGCGTCTCCTCAGCTGGGCCTCCGGGTCACCAGGTCGCCAGGTCACCGGTCGCTGGGGTATCCATCCTCCAGGCCATTGGCTGGGTCCCTAAGTCCTCTCTCCGGTCCTCTGCAAAACAAACTCCCTCTCCCCTCACCTCGTTAAACCAGTAACACCCAGGGAAACTGAGTCCCACCCCCTCCGCATGCAAACCATTGAAAACTCCACAGAAAACAAGAAAACCCCCCACTTCATCACACCCTGAAGGACGATGCAAATTCTTACCTGCTCAAACTTCTCAATCAGATATACACACCAGGAGAACTTCTGGAGGACTCCAAGAGGTCAATCTCTATTCCTCACCGAAGGTTGATAATGCTAGAAACTGTGAAGAACATTGAACTGTAAACCCAAGAAGCCGCACACTCACAGATCTGTGGAAAACTGTTGGCACATGGACACATCTTGAGACAAGAATTAGCAGAAGTCAGATGGGTTTCAACCAGGAGTGAGTACGAGGGATGCAGTTTTTGCCGCTAGGGTCTTATGTTAGCATGGGAAAGAAGAACTTTGTAAATAGACTATTGAAAGCGATTTGGCAACATCCAACATGACAAGATGATACATATCCTTGAAGAATGTAGGATTGACTTCCAAGATCTGTAATTAGTAACAAGCTCGTTCTGGGGACAGAAAGCAGCAATCCGAATGAAGTATGAACTGCGTATTGCAGCATTACAGAGGTAAATGCCATGGTTGCATTGTATAATTCCAACTATTTAGCATATACATAGAAGTTAGAATAAGGGAATGTTTAGAAGACACCGACCAGGGCATACAGGTCAATAGAGCAGACATCAACAACGTAAGACACACTAAGGAACCAATTCATATCACTTTGAGGAACTTCAGAACATGCTTACTTTTGGGAGCGATGGCAGCAAGAAATATGGAAAGACCATTAACGATGGGAAGACAAAAAATATGGTAATACGTAAAGGCCATAATGCACATGGAAGGCAACACCTGTATCTTGACGGTCAAATGGTGAAACAAATGAATAGTTTCCCCTATTTAAGGAGTCTAATAACATCCGACTGAAGAGGGGAGGAAGAAACCAGGAGAAGGACAAAGCTTGCAAAAAATGCATCCAACAACTTCCCACGACTTCTGTGTCCTCAAAAGTTAAAACGACACATCTACACTAGATTGCTGCAGTGCTACAAGTGGTCAGCCCTGTTGTACCAAAGAGAATAACGTCTTTCTGTGGACACGTAGCTCGGTGATCGCAGATCAGCTCAATTCGAGGACACAGACAGTCGGGCAAGATGTCAGGCAAACCAGGAAGAGATAGAAGGAGAGCCAGCTAGGTTGGAACCGTCAGCAGACGGGCTGGTCTCCAAGGCAGAGGGGAAGTTTTATACCTCTGTCCCAATGGTGGAAGAGACTGTACCATGCTGACAGGTGGATGCATTGGCTTTATCCCTGCCTCCACGTGGTACCTAGCAGAGGGTGAGAAGATTCGTCCCCCTGATCCCACAGCTATCAACGGGTTTGTTACCGTCCTCCAAAGCAAAACATACAAAGGGATGAGGTGCAAACCGTTAAAGGATTTATTGAATCAAGGTAAGTGTAGCGAGGCGGTGTGGTTCCCCGCCGCCCTGGAGAGGGACGAGTCTCCAGGAATCAGATAGACATCCAAGAATGAAACTTAAGGGGTGGCAGAAAACTTGGTTCACGCCAGGTGAAGAGAAATCTTGGGCTCCTTCCTTAGAGAAATTCTAGTTGTGCTCCAGCTTCCACCCACTTGACTCCCCTCCCCTCCCAGAGCCAAGGATAGGACCCAGGAGACCTGGCTCCTGGCCCCAATACTCTAACCACTAGGTCCCAGTCCCCTCCGGGAGCCAGGAGTAGAATCCAAGATGCCTCGTTTAATCCAACATACCCCTAGCAGGCCAGGAATAGAAGCTATGTTACTTTGGGCATCTGGTTCATGGCAGGTCTCTGACCTTTTAAAATCCAGCTTTCAATTGAAGCTTTTCTTGCAATTATGTTTTTTCTAAAAAATATCGGGGCTTGTTGAAAAAATTCTCCACCTTTTTCCCCCCAACCAAACCAGAAACCAATTTTGGGAGGAGGGGGATGGAGGGACGGAGAAAAGAAAATAATTGGGGGAGGAAATGAGAAACATGGACAACATTTTTGAGGAATATTTTGGTGAAACTTTTTGGGTTAAAAAAACTGAAAGGCAAAGAAAAGGGATCTCCTTCTCAAAAACAACGCCTCATTCCTCTAAATCAAATTGCGAAAGCTGTTCCCCCCTCCCTTTTTGCAACTTTAAGCCAATAGATGCAATTCTTAGTCTGAGTTTCCAGGAAGTTGCATAAACGAGCATTTGTCAAGTAGTCCGGCTTCTACATTCATGGCTGGAACTTCCTGAAAATCCATATGCCCATAAAGGAGCCAGGGAAGATCTAGTGAAGCAGATTTGGCATGATTTGGAGGGGGGATTCCTGAGAGACAGCCTCTCCACCATTAAAAGCAGTGTGTGGTTTGGCGCCACTTCACAGGAAGCCAAATATTGTGTATTGAGGAGTGTGTTTGAAACAATAAGTGACTTAAGAATGGGGGTGGGGTGGTTTCCTGTCCTGCCGGCAGGCCAAAGAGCTCAGAAGGGAAGCGTGGGACTAGAGGCAGTCTGCAAAGAACCAGCCGAGAACAAAGAGGCTGAGTTCTCTCTCTTGTTTTTGGTTCTTCCATGTATTTTTCCTAGATTCTCAGAACAAAGTCATTTAAGACAGCAACCTTCCAGCTGGAGTATTTGCGGTTTGTTTCTGACTTCTCCAGGTGAATTCCGCGAACATACCAGCCACGAAGGGCTCATTGATGCGGTTACCCCAGAACTGTGGAAATAGATCTGAGGATCCACCCACCCTATCAACTGGATGTGGCATGTGCAATCTCTCTTCTTATCTCATTTCAGCACAACTGTGATAAATCCCCCAGCTGAGGATTTGGCTGCATCACAGACCACAGCACCGGTCTACTGCTTCCCCCTGACCATGGAGGTTTCTCTTGCCGTCTGCATCCTCGCTGCTCTCCTGGCTATAGGTGAGTGGGGTCTGTTCCTACAGGGGCTGATTTCCTAACTTCTCCAACGGACCAATGGCCCAGAGCCGCCTGCCGGGTGAAACTGTTACTGAATGTAACCGAAAAGCAGCCACAGGATAACGAGGGCTCAGCTGGGGGCGTCTGAGTGACAACGTCCCAGGAGGAGAGGGCTGGAAGTTACCAAGTCCCCGTGACAGCGAATGAAACAATTGTGGAAATGGGAGGAAATATTTATTCTTTAAATTACTAGAACCGTGTTGTGACTGGGCACGTTTCAGAGCTGTGGAGGACAAGGACATTTTGAACGGGGACAAGGACATTCCTGTCTGTTGTCTGACAGGAAGCAGATCAAAACTTCCGTAAAAATAGCTCAAGGTTATTTGAAGGGCATTTATATGTGATCCCCAGCCGGTGTCAGGAGGGCGCAGCTGCACTGGAGTGGGTGGGGCCAGGGGACAGGGCCCAGCTGGTGTCGGGGGTGCAGCTGCACTGGAATCAGTGGGGCCGGGCCCAGCCGGTGTCAGGGGGGCCCAGCTGCACTGGAGTGGGTGGGGCCAGGGGCCAGGGCCCAGCTGGTGTCGGGGGTGCAGCTGCACTGGAGTCAGTGGGGCAGGGCCCAGCTGGTGTCAGAGGGGCGCAGCTGCACTGGAGTCAGTGGGGCAGGGCCCAGTCGGTGTCAGGAGGGCGCAGCTGCACTGGAGTCAGTGGGGCAGGGCCCAGTCGGTGTCAGGGGGGCCCAGCTGCACTGGAGTCAGTGGGGCAGGGCCCAGCTGGTGTCAGAGGGGCGCAGCTGCACTGGAGTCAGTGGGGCAGGGCCCAGCTGGTGTCAGAGGGGCGCAGCTGCACTGGAGTCAGTGGGGCAGGGCCCAGCTGGTGTCAGAGGGGCGCAGCTGTACTGGAGTCAGTGGGGCAGGGCCCAGCCGGTGTCAGGAGGGCGCAGCTGCACTGGAGTCAGTGGGGCAGGGCCCAGCTGGTGTCAGAGGGGCACAGCTGCACTGGAGTCAGTGGGGCAGGGCCCAGCCGGTGTCAGGAGGGCGCAGCTGCACTGGAGTCAGTGGGGCAGGGCCCAGCCGGTGTCAGGAGGGTGCAGCTGCACTGGAGTCAGTGGGGCAGGGCCCAGTCGGTGTCAGGAGGGCGCAGCTGCACTGGAGTCAGTGGGGCAGGGCCCAGTCGGTGTCAGGGGGGCCCAGCTGCACTGGAGTCAGTGGGGCAGGGCCCAGCCGGTGTCAGGAGGGCGCAGCTGCACTGGAGTGGGTGGGGCCAGGGGCCAGGGCCCAGCTGGTGTCAGGAGGGCGCAGCTGCACTGGAGTGTGTTGGGCCAGGGCCCAGCCGGTGTCAGGGGGGCGCAGCTGCACTGGAGTGGGTGGGGCCAGGGCCCAGTCGGTGTCAGGGGGGTGCAGCTGCACTGGAGTCAGTGGGGCCAGAGCCCAGTCGGTGTCAGGAGGGCGCAGCTGCACTGGAGTGGGTGGGGCCAGAGCCCAGCCGGTGTCAGGAGGGCGCAGCTGCACTGGAGTGGGTGGGGCCAGGGCCCAGTCGGTGTCAGGGGGGTGCAGCTGCACTGGAGTCAGTGGGGCCAGGGCCCAGTCGGTGTCAGGGGGGCCCAGCTGCAGTGGAGTCAGTGGGGCAGGGCCCAGTCGGTGTCAGGGAGGCGCAGCTGCACTGGAGTCGATGGCAGGTGTGACTTGGCCCTTGCTGCACCGCACCGGAGAGTGACACCAGCTCACACCCGCTGGGGATCTCTGGGGTTTGTGAGGTGGGAAAAACCGCTGGGGAAATGAAATCTGCAGCGAATCCGGGAAGATGCAGCCCCCGAGCAGCATGAAATGCCTGTAGCCACCTGGGACCATCGACAAAGCTGGGGCAGCGCGTTGATGAGGGATGAGGGACACCAGGGCGCTGTACCCGGAGCTTCCCCACAGAGTAGGGTGACCAGATAGCAAGGGTGAGAAATCAGGACAGGGGGTGGGGGGTAATTGGCACCTATATAAGACAAAGCCCCAAATATCGGGACTGTCCCTATAAAATCGGGACCTCTGGTCGCCCTACCACAGAGCCCAGGGGAAGGTGAGGGAGGGACAAATCCAGGTGGCTCATGTTCTCTCTCCGTCCCCAGGGGCCTGTCTGCGGTGTGAGGTTTGCGATGGATCAGGAACCAGCTGCACAGGTGACCTACAGACCTGCGATGTTGGGCAAGACACTTGTGGCATTGCTTGGACAGACTCCACATGGGGTAGGTGAGAGGGACCCTAACCAGCCTGGGTCAGGGAACAGGCTGGGGAGCTAGGACGCCTGGGTCCTATTCCAGTCCCAACTCTGGGAAGGGAGTGGGGTGGGTGGGTCTGAGCAGTGGTTAAGGAGCCAGGACACCTGGGTTCTATGTTAGACGCTGTGGGCTAGCTCCCCAACGGGGCCTTTCCCCTCTCCCCTCCTACAGTCGTGCCTGACCCCCTGGCTCCTGATGGGTCTCTCTCAGTCTCCCACATCCATGAGGCGTGTCTAACCCACTGGGCTCTTGAGTATACGGGGGGCACCCTTCCACCTCCTCCCGTGGCTGGGCTTTGTGCAGGGCCCAATCCGGTAGGGGTGCTCCGAGGGCATCCCCTGAATCAGGCTCCGCAGGTGATATCGGCAGGGGAACACCTAGTCTGTGAATCCCCTTGTGGCTAAGGGGTGAGCGGGACACACGGCGTTGGGATTTCAGCGGCCCTGCATGTACCCCCTGGTGGGAACTTTGACAACGAAAGGACTTTATGGGCAGGAGATTCGGGGCCGGGGAGCTGGAGGATCTAAATGCTGGATGTAGGTGCTGGAATCGCTTATCTAGCCCTGTGGGACCTTGGGTAAGTTGCTTCCCCACCCTGAGCCTCAGTTTCCCCATGGGTAGAGGAAGGCTAATGGCACCTGGGTGTCGTTGTGAAGAGGGCGTTGATGGGATGGGAGTGGAAGGGGAATAAATCTCTGTCTTCTCCTCCTATGCAGTGGGAAGCAAGACTCAGACAGTTATAAAAAAGTGTGTGTCCTCCGACCTGTGTAAAGCCAGCCCCTTCTCTGCAAATTTTGGCGATGCAATGACAAGGACAAGCTTCAAATGCTGCGTGGGAAATGCCTGCAGAACCACCAATATTACAGGTACTTCTCCCCGTCTCTGTGTCTCCTCCTCCATCCCACAGCACCTCCCGCTGCCTGGAACCCACCCCACATTAACTTCCTGAGTCTGGTCCTCCGACCCTGCAGGGGGCACCCCATTGAATAACACTGAGCCTGTGTGCAGGTGGAGTTTATTGGGCTGGGCTCTAGTCTGCCTCCAGGTGTGAACCCAGCTGGCCCCACCCGGGGCGGGGTCCAGGGCTCCCTGCTGCAAACCTCTCCCCTGCCCCTGCTGCCTCCAGTGACCCCGGAGCTACAGCTCCCCCTGCAGTGGGCACCCAGGGCTGAGCTGTGCAGCCCCCAGCTGCTCTCCCTGCCCCGACGCCTCCTGGGGCTCGTCCCCCGAGCTGACTGCGTTTGCTCCGCTTCTCCCCAGTGCCCCCGGCTGACACCAAACCCAATGGCCAGCGCTGCCCTGGCTGCTACGCGATGAACGCTGATCATTGCAATGAGCAAACCATAAATTGTACTGGATCCGAGACCCAGTGTATTGATGCCACCGGGACTATAACAATTGGTAACTTCTGTTCATTCATTCTGGGGTTATTTTTCCTTTGTTGTTTCTCGCCCACCCCCTGTAGGTGTGCAGTGAGTCACTCTTTGGCGTCACTAAGTGAAGGGTATTGGCTGCAGATCAGGACGCCTGGGTCCTATTCTCAGCACTGGGCTGAGGTGTGACCTTGGGCCAGTGTCTTCCCCTCCCTGTGCGTCTGGTTCTCCTCCCATCCGTTTCCTGTGTCGAGTTTAGTCTCTAAGCTACTCGTGATAGGGACTGGCTTAGTCTTGGTGGCCCCTGTTGTGCCAGGCGCTGAATAGACCTTAGATGGAGATTGGGGTCCCCTCTTGTGCCTGATGCTAAAGGACTCCTGGTGAGATACAGTCCTTGCCCCCAAAAGCCTGCAATCTAAACAGGCAAAAGAAGGATCGTTCTCCCCATTTAAAAAATGGGGAAACTGGAACAGTTTGTGCCATGACTTGCCTAAATTCTCACAGGGAGGCTGTGGCAGTCCCATAATGGTGCCTTAAGTCACTACAAAGCCACCCTTCTTAGAGATCCCACCACTGCCACCAGCACTGAGCTGTTGCTGCTAGATGAGCTGGCGAGGGCTATAACTGGCCTGACCCAATCCGGGTACTGACGGTGGTCTCTAGATCGGGGCTGTGAGTGATTTGTTCACGGACACACCGCGAGCCTGCATCAGAGCACAGGAGAAAAGGAGTCCATGTAGGCCCAGACAGCTGGGGGTGAGCAGAGCAGATGGGGAGATGTAGGCTGCGGGGCATCCTGGTGGGGCACTGGGGGTGGGGGGTGTTGTGTCTTAATCCAGCTTGAATAGCCTGACAAAAATTGCCTCCTCCGCCCTCCCCCCCACAGGTGGACATAAAAAGCAGACTGTCATGAAGGGCTGCGCTTCCAAGTCCATCTGCATCATGGCACAAGTGGCTTTGCAGATGTTCACAGATATCAGTGTAGATCTAACTGAGGTCGAATGCACAGAGGCCTCCGGCACGGCGGGTGTGGCTCTGGGACCAGCCGGGCGCCTCCTCCCAGCCCTCGCTGGGCTTCTCCTGCTAAAGCTTCTCTCCTGATTCCCCACCTGGGGCAATGGCCACACCGCACTGAAATCCACCCAGCAGCCTGCGTTAGCTGCTCTCCCCCACAGGGGTTCTCGGCTCTCAGATGGACTCACATCCCCTTGATAGTGTTGCACTGAATAAAACAAACCTGAGACCAAACTCTTTGGATTTATGTCTCTGTTTATTTCAATGAGGAAAAATTTAATTCTTGTGAGTGGGGATGTGAAAAGCCAGGTAAGACGAGAAGCGCGACCACACCGGGTCAGGTGAATGGTGCAGCTAGTCCAGTGTCCTATGTCCGACAGGGGCACACCCAGAACTTCACGGGCAGTGCCCAGAACGTGGTGATATTGGGGAGACACAGCCCTATCTTCCCCTCCCGGCTTCTGGCAGTCAGATGTTTAGGGACACCCAGAGCATGGCGTTGTGTCCCTGCCCATCTTGGCTAATTGCCATTTATGGCCTTATTCCAGGAACTTATGTAATTCCCTTTTGAACCCATTTATACTGTTGCCCATCCCCACATCCCCTGGCAATGAGTTCCACGGGTTAATCGTGCAATGTGCAGAAGGGTACCGCCCCTTGTATGTATTAAACCTGCCGCCCGTTCGTTTCTTTGGGTGACCCCTGGGTTTTGGTGCTGTGGGACAGGGGAAATAGCAGTTCTCTACTCACTTTTCTCCACCCCATAGCATGATTTTCTAGCCCCCTGTCGCATCCCCCTGTCGTGAGGTGGTGTGGCCCCCCTCTGACCCAGAGGGGGGAACCACCCTCTGTGCCCAGGTGGGTGGAGCCAGATCCGCCTTGCCCCTCCCACCGGCAGTGGGTAAGCAGAACAGGAAGTCTGGCTGTCGCGCTGCTGGAAGCACAGTCGGCGTCTTGTGGCTGGATTACCCGCTGACTCAGTGGCGGCTTCTCCACCACTGCTGGGGCCCTGGGTCGGGTCCTGGTGGAGTTGGGTGGGCCCGGGCCCCACCGCCACCCCACCACGGGGTGGCAGCCTCCCCTCTCCAGGTCAAGAGGCCTGGGTGTGTCGGCCACCTGCAGGATCTAGGACGCCTGACTACGGTGTTTGCTCTGCCCCTGCTTAACGGGCCCAGGGACTATAGACAGTTGGCTGCTCTGCCCCCGGCCTGAGGACCAGAGCATAGGGACTCCTGGGAGGCCCTGCTCCTGCCTCGGGGCCGGAGTCTGTTCCCTGTTTGGGGGCCCAACCCCGTTAGACCGGTCGGGATGCTAACTCCTAGTTTGCTAATTACCCTCTGATACTAGATGGTGGTCCCGCCGGTGTAGTGGGGCGGTGTGGCCTCCCTCCGACTCAGAGGGGGAGGGACGATCACCACACGACTACACCCCCCTGACCTGTCTCTTTGCCAAGCTGTACGGCCCTGATCTTTTTAGTCTTGCCTCATATGGGAGCTGTTCCGTACCCTAAGATTAGGCTCAGGAAGACCCCAGTGGGGAAAGCAGGTACCACAGGCTGGGGGTTACAAAGCCCAGGAGAATGTCAGTTCAACCTCCAACGGGGACTGGGAGCCAGGACTCCTGGGGTCTCTCCCCGGCTCTGGGAGGGCAGTGGGGGCTCGTGGTTAGAGCAGGGGGGCTGGGAGCCAGGACTCCTGGGTTCTCTCCCCAGCTCTGGGAGGGGAGTGGGGTGTATTGGGTTAGGGGAGAGGGGGTTGGGAGTCAGGACTCCTGGGTTCCGTACAGAAAGATCTGGGGGTCTGATAGCTGTCACCCCTCCCCCTCCCCGCAGCACGGTGCCCACAGCCCGGCTGCTGCATCCGACCACAGTGAGGCCCAGCCCAGGGTGCGAGCCAGCTCTCACTTCCATTTCCCCAACAGCACCGCAGGTGGCAGCGTTTTGAAAGTGAAGTGGAGTGGGTGGGGGGCTGTGGCTACACTTCAAAGGGGAATTGGGGCTGTTGGGTTCTCTCCCTGGTGCGGGGAGGGGAGTGTGGGCCAATGGCTGTGACGGGGGACTCCTGTGGAGTAGCACAGTGCCCACCGACCTCGCCCAGACGCTGCTCAGGAACAAGCCCTCACCTCTACTTCCCTGTCTGCACGATCCAGGGCTTTGGGCATCTGCTAACAACTGTTGACCCACAGCGGGAAAACGCCTATCCTGGGAACAGGGCTGGACAGACGCCAGCGGCTCCGAGAACACCAATGCCGGTGTCTCCAAATGAACCCTGCAGAGCAGCAAGATCAGGGGTTTTGCTGAGGCAGTTCCCGCTTTCCTGCCCAAGTGGCTACTCAACGTTCAGCTGCGGTTAATGTTGGACCGGGTGGAATTGCAAAGCCCCCTGCTCCCGTACTGGAGACGTGACTTTCCCTGGCTCCAATGGATGTTCTTGGATGTCTTTGGCCATGACCCGGCAGGTCAGCTCTCTGCCCCACCCTTAGCAGGGAACCCTGGGCAGAGCAGAGCGTGGCGGGGGATGAGCTCTCAGCCCAATGAGGAGTGAATCACAAGCTAAGCTGTACGGGGGTGTGAACCTGACCTGGAGTTTTTGGAGTAGGGCCAGAGGCATTTTTGGTGAGCGTTGTTTGAGGAAGCGTTTTTTGGGGGGGCGGGGGAGGTAGAACAGACACAGGGCCACTCGAAGGCAGGGATAAAGCCAACTCAGCAGCCTGCCAGCATGATACGGTCTCTTCCACCGTTGGGACAGAGGTGTAAAACTTCCCCTCTGCTTTGGAGACCAGTTCATCTGGTGATGGTTCCGACCTAGCTGAATCTGCTTCCACCTCTTCCTGGTTTGCCTGCCGTCCTGCCGGATCGTGGGTGTCCTTGAATGGAGTTGCTCAGGGATCAGTGAGCGACGTGTCCCCAGAAAGCTGTTATTCTCTTACCAAGAGTCTCAACTGATTGTGCTGTTGTAGAATTCATCCTCCTCATCACCCCATCGGTCGTAGTTTTGGTTATCCAGCTAATTTTCATCCTTCTTCTGTAATGCCGAAACTCAAACTCTGGCATCATCTCTTAGTGTTCTTTCTAAGGACGTCTGGACAGGAGAGCTGACCACATGCACCACTGCAGCGCAGATGTGGCCCTTTTAACTTTAGATGACACAGAAGTCGTGGGAAGTTGTTGGATGCAGTTTTTGCAAGCTGTGTCCTTCTCCTGGTTTCTTCCTCACCTCTTCAGTCGGATGTTATTAGACTCCCTAAATAGGGGAAACTATTCATTTGTTTCACCACTTGAGCATCAAGATACAGTGTTGCCTTCCATGTGCATTTTACGTATTTCCATACTTTTTGTCTTCCTATCATAGAATCATAGAAGATTAGGGTTGGAAGAGACCTCCAGAGATCATCTAGTCCAACCCCCTGCTCAAAGCAGGACCAACCCCAATTAAATCATCCCAGCCAGGGCTTTGTCAAGCCTGACCTTAAAAACCTCTAAGGATGGCGATTCCATCACCTCCCTAGGGAACCCATTCCAGTGCTTCACCACCCTCCTAGTGAAATAGTGTTTCCTAATATCCAACCTAAACCTCCCCCACTGCAACTTGAGACCATTACTCCTTGTTCTGTCATCTGCCACCACTGAGAACAGCCGAGCTCCATCCTCTTTGGAACCCCCCTTCAGGTAGTTGAAGGCTGCTATCAAATCCCCCCTCACTCTTCTCTTCTGAAGACGAAACAAGCCCCAGCCCCAGCCCCCTAATCATTTTCGTTGCCCTCCGCTGGACTCTCTCCAATTTGTCCACATCCCTTCTGTAGTGGGGGGACCAAAACTGGACACAATACTCCAGGTGTGGCCTCACCAGTGCCGAATAGAGGGGAGTAATCACTTCCCTCGATCTGCTGGCAATGCTCCTACTAATACAGCCCCACATGCCGTTAGCCTTCTTGGCAACAAGGGCACACTGCTGACTCATATCCAGCTTCTCGTCCACTGTAACCCCCAGGTCCTTTTTTACAGAACTGCCACTTAGCCAGTTGATCCCCAGCCTGTAGCAGTCCATGGGATTCTTTTGTCCTAAGTGCAGAATGCTGCCCTTGTCCTTGTTGAACCTCATCAGATTTCTTTTGGCCCAATCCTCCAATTTGTCTAGGTCACTCTGGACCCTATCCCTACCCTCCAGCGTATCTACCTCTCCCCCCAGCTTAGTGTCATCTGCGAACTTGCTGAGGGTGCAATCCATCCCATCATCCAGATCACTAATGAAGATGTTGAACAAAACTGGCCCCAGGACCGATCCCTGGGGCACGCCGCTTGATACCGACTGCCAACTAGACATTGAGCCGTTGACCACTACCCATTGAGCCTGACAATCTAGCCTGCTTTCTATCCACCTTATAGTCCATTCATCCAGCCCATACTTCTTTAACTTGCTGGCAAGAATACTGTGGGAGACTGTATCAAAAGCTTTGCTAAAGTCAATTTATATCACGTCCACTGCTTTCCCCGTATCCACAGAGCCAGTTATCTCATCATAGATATCATCATATCGTTAATCCTCATTCCATATTTCTTGCTGCCATTGCTCTCAAAAAGAAACAGTGCCATGAATTGGTTCCTCGGCGTGTCTTACATTGTTGATGTCTGCGCTATTGACCTGCATGCCCTGATCAGTGTCTTCTAAATGTTCCCTCATTCTAACTTCTACATATATGATAAATAGTTGCAATGATACAATGCAACCATGGGGTTCACCTCTTTGATGCTGCAGTACGCAGTTCACACTTCGTTCGGATTGCTGCTCTCTGTCCCCAGAACAAGCTTGTTATTAATTACAGATCTTGGAAGTCAATCCTACATTCTCCAAGAATATGTATCATCTTGTCGTGTTGGAGCTTATGAAATCCCTTCCCATACTCTACAAAGTACTTCTTTCCCACGCTACCATAAGATCCTCAGGGCAAAAATTGCCTCTCTCATAGCCACTCCTGGGCGATACCCTACTGGCTTCTGCTAATTCTTGTCTCAAGATGTGTCCATGTGCCAACAACTTTCCACAGACCTGTGAGTGTGCGGCTTCTTGGGTTTATAGTTGGATGTTCTTCACAGTCTCTAGCATTATCAACCTTCGGTAGAGGAATACAGATTGACCTCTTGGAGTCCTCCAGAAGTTCTCCTGGTGTGCATAGCTGATTGAGAAGTTCTGGCAGGTAAGTTTCTGAATTGTCCTTCAGGGATTGTAGCATTTCAACCACAATCCATTCCTCCCCAGTTACTTTACCTCGCTTTATACTTTTTAGCACTCTTTCTAGTTTCCACATTGTAATAGCCAGTGTTTTTTCTTCTCCAGTTTCAATGTCTCTATCTTCCAGTTTTTCAGGATAATCAAACATTCCTTCGTGTATTCGACCCATCTTTCTACCATGCTGTTGGCTTTGTGGCATCCTCTGACTCATTAGTTTTGGTAGAGTTTATTCCTTTTCTTAACTTCTCTATTTGTCTCATGGTTCTTTTTGTGGTTCAATGAATCTCTTTGTGGTTGTGTCTGATATTCTTTGATTTCAAGGTCTCTTTGTTCTAGCCATTTTTCATTTGCCTCTTCACATGCTTTTGGGATGTCTTTGTGTATCTTTCGATCTTCCTCACTCCTATCATTGCAATCTGTTCTTGCATTTATTGTTGGGTGGTTTAGGATAAATAATTGTTGTAAAACTTCTTTGCGTGTCATTTTTTATTGCATTAGACCTTTGATTAGAAACCTCGTGTTTAGCAGAAGGCACTGGAGAAGATGCAGTTTTAGGAACCATTTAAAAAGGCCAGGAAAAGAGAGGAGGTTTGGCAGACATGGTTTTTGAAGACAGTAGCTCAAAAGTCAAGAAAACAGGTAGGTGCTGGTGGAAGTGTCAGAGGGTGCCGGTATCTCGGCCCTGCAAGCAGTTAGAAAGCTATGACTGCTCTTTTCAAATTTTATTTTTGTAATTGCCAAAAATAAAACCAGTTGTAACTGAGGGGGTTTTACCTTGGAATGGAAATTTTTCTTCACAATTTACAAATACTGGGCCTACAATGTGCTTAAACTGCCTTTGGCGAAGTGTTTGGTTGAGCATTTTGGTTGGTTGGTTGGTTGGTTGGGTTTTGGACGCTGTTCAATTTATTTCAGGAAACTTTGCAAGACAAGCGAAGGCTATTGTGCAAGGATTGGGATCGTAAATCTTCTATACAGCATTTTGTAATTCTTATTCCAGTCGATCTCTTCTTCTTTGGCTAAGGCAAAGCCGAACGGTTGACTTGAGAGGTGTGTGCCAGATGGTACAATTTGTGCAAAAGGCGTTATTCTAGTCTATATAGGTTTTTATACCACGTCTATCACTGTAGTGTCTGAGTGTCTTCCAGAAGTCCTGCCACCCTGTCCCTGGTGTGACCAGCTACCCTATGTTGCCATCCCAATCCTTCCAAGGGGAGTTGGTTTCACTCATCCCTCTAACTCGATTTTCCATCAGGAAGGGAGGAGGATTTCTCAGTGTGCACAGACGCCCAAAGGGTGGGCAGGGCCAGCGAGGGGAATAGAATCTTATAGACTCTCCCAGGAGAGGTGTGCAAATCTAAGTTCTCATATTGCATCACAGCACAGCATTGAGCCCTTCTATAAAAAGAGAGAGAGACAGAGACAGGACAGAGCGAGAGACGGGTACAGCTTTTCCACTCTGCAGAATTAGCCACCGATTTCACCCCAGACACACTTTACTCCAAGGAGCTTTTGGTAAGTGATACCCCGCTGGTCTGTTGGGGCTCTAACCACTAGACTCCACTCCCCTGTTGTAGCCAGTGATAGAAGCCAGGAGTCCTGGCTCCCAGCCTCTCCTCCCCACTCTATCCACTAGCTCCCACTCCCTTTCCAGAGCTGGGGATAGAACCAAGGAGTCATGGCTCCCAGCCTCCCCACCTCTAACCTCTAGACCCCATTCCCCTCCCAGAGCCAGGGAGAGAACCCAGTAGTCCTGGCTCCTAGCCCCCTTCTCTAACCACTAGAAATCACTCCCTTGCCGGAGCCAGGGATAGAACCCAGGAGTCCTGGCTTGGAGCCCTGCCCTCCTCTAACACACTAGACCCCACTTCCTCCCACAGCCAGCCTCCTGGCTCCCAGCCTCCCCTTCCTGCTCTATCCACAAGCCCCCGCTCCCTTTCCAGAGCTGGGGCTAGAACCCAGGAGTCCTGGTTCCCAGGCCCCACCCCTGCTCTATCCATGAGTCACCACTCCCCTCCCAGAAGCAGGGATAGCACGTGGGAGTCCTGGCTCCCAGCCCCACTCCTCCACCACAAACATTGTAATGAAGGCAAGAGCCGGCTTGCACCTGATGGGTGTGGTGGGGTTGTCTCAAAGGGGTAGCACCAGTGAGTGCAAACAGCTGCCTAAGCCTGAGGGATGGGGTGGGGTGAGAGAGCTGCCCGCTGCTGCACGGGGTAAATTTACTCCCGGGTCAATTCTTGGACTCCTTCAGCCGGGACCAGGGAGATCTGCTCTGTCCCCCCGTCACAAGGTTCAGTCCCCGCTAGTGGTGCCTCCTGCTGGCCATCCTGGGGATTAGCTCTGCCAGGCATCACATTCTCCTCCAGCGTCTCTCTCTCCAGGAACCGCAGCCTCCTCTTCACGACTCAGCCCTCCAGCCGGGTCACCGTAGGTGTCCCCCCTCTTCCAGGGTATCAAATTCCCTCTTGACCAATGCGCTCAGCATCAGCAGCTGGGAGGGGGACCCAGGCCCACCCTCTAATCCAGCTCCCGGCTCAGGGACCATGTAGTCAGCAGCCAAGTTCGGCACTATCCCATTCCTTGCTGCTTTCCCCCTGAGCCTTCTCCTACCTCCTAACTCTCCCCGCTCCTCTGGGTTTGTGGGTCCTAAACTCCCTCCTGTGGGCAACCTGCCTTTAGCCCCCACCACACCCCTTCACATACACACCCCGCCCTTGCCAGGGAGCCTGGGGCAGAACAAACATGAGGGCAGCTGAGCGCCCTGACACATGGGGGAAACTGAGGCAGCAGCAGAGCACTGGCAATGCCATGACACCCTCCAAGGGTGGGAAGTTCCCAAGCGCAGTGCACAGAGGTGGGGGGCAGAGGGCAGAGGCAGCTACCGCCAGGAGGGAGGGGGAATGTCTCCCCCCCCAGTCTGCCTGATGGTCTGTGGCAACATGAGTGACCCTGAGGAAGTGGGGGAGGCACCACTGCTGTGTGGTGTGGGGAGCAAAACCCCATCTCCTTGGTGGGAGGGGTCAGTAGATTTCCCCTCCCCCTGGGGAACTTGGGGTGATGCTGTGGGGGCCCCAGGCCCTGATCTCTGGATAGGGCGGCTGTGGCAGGGTGGACTAAGTCTGGAGGTGCCCTGCTGGAGGCCTGGTGGCCCTTGCCTCACCCTGCCCCAGAACAGAGCAGAGAGAAGTTCTCCAGGCAGCCTAGAGTGGCTGCAGAGGAGCGACCAATCAGAGGGGCTGATGGAGCAGCCAATCCGGGGCCAGAAGGTCCCTATATAAGACAAGCAGCAGAGCAGAGAAGTTTAGTTCCTGCCTAGAGCTCGAAGAGGAAGGACCTTGTGCCTGGCTGAGTCAAACCAAGCCACAGGACTGCAGGCAGCTCATTGCAGAGAGCTCACCAGGCAGAACCAAGCCCAGGGAAGGCTGCCAAAGACTGGCTGGCTGGAGTAGCAGCAGGGCCATGAAAATGTCAGTGCAGGCAGACTGAGCACAGAACCTGGCCAGACCTGAGGAGATTACTGAGATGGGCCCCGGCTGGGTGGTTGAAGAAGGCAGTGCCGCGGAGGAGAAGCCTTTGAGCTACAGCCCCATACCAGGGCCGCGATAAGAACTCGGGACTGTATACCCCGGAAGTGGGGACCGCGTGTGCGGCTTGGCTGGAGGACTGAGCTGCCGAAGACCAGCCGAGAGAACCAGTGGCCGCTTGCAAGAGGCAGCTGCCACCCTGATGTAAGACCAAAAAAGAAAAGCAGGTCACACCTAACCGAGAGAAAGGGGGCCAGCCACGAGAGGTGGGTGCCCCCCCCCAGTAAGAACTGTGTTTGCAGGCACTATCCCCCAGAGAAAAGGGGGCACACACGAGAGGCGGGTGCTGACCCCATTACAGGGGCAAACAAAGGAATTGGGCTCTGGAGGAGGGATACGGGGTCCTTCCGCTGTGAAAAGTAGTGCGTGGCTGAGAGCTGCTTTGCAGGGAGTTGGATGTTGTGTATTGAGGACTGATTGCAATGGAAAGCTATTGCTTTAAGAGTGGGGGCAGGGAGTGGAGTTTCCTCGTCCTGCTGCCAGTCTTGGGGGCTCCACGGGGAAGCATGGGACCAGAAGTAGTCTGGAAGAAACCAGCCTAGAAAAAGGTAGGCTGAGTTGTCTCACTATCATAGGGAGCAGCCTGCTTTGTCTCTCTCTTGTATGTGCTTGCTGTGTAGGATTGTTCTGGATCCCCAGAAACAGAGTCACCTTAAGCTGCAACCTTCCAGCAGGAGTATTTGAGGTTTGTCTCTGACTGCTCCGGGTGGGTGCTGCGAACATACCAGCTGCAAAGCGGGTCAGAGGTGCCGTTACTCCAGAGCTGTGGCAAACGGCTCTGTGATTCCACCCACTCTGTCGACCAGCTCACGCACGTGCAGTCTTTCGTCTGATTTCATTTCAGCCGATCAGTGATCAATCCCCTGGCTGGAGACTTGGCTGCATCACAGACCCCAGCGCCGATCTGCTGCTTCCCCATCACCATGGAGGCTTCTCTTGTCGTCTGCATCCTCGCTGCTCTCCTGGCTACCGGTGAGTGGGGCCCTGTTCCTACAGGGGCTGATTTCCTAACTTCTCCAACGTACCAACCGCTCAGAGCCGCCTGCCGGGTGAAACTGTTAATTTAATGTAACTGATCATCAGCCACAGAATAACGGGGGCTGAGCTGGGAGTGTCTGCGTCCGAGGAGGAGAGGGCTGGAAGTCACAAAGTCCCCATGACAACGAGTGAAACAATGGGAGGGAATATTTACTCTTTAAATCACTAAAATGTATCCTGACTGGGCAGTTTCAGAGCTGGCCAGAGGCCAAGGGCCTTCCTGACAGGGGATTGTCTCTGCTCTGAAAGGCAGATCTGAATTTCAGTTCCATGAGCTCAAGACGATATAAAAGGCATTTCTGCAGGGTCCCCACCCGGGGTCAGTCGGCCATAGCTGCGTTGGTATCAATGGGGCCAGTTCCAAGCTGGGGTCAGTTAAATTCAAGGGAAGGGACAAATCTAGATGTGTCATGTTCTCTCTTCTTCCCCAGGGTCCTGCCTGCAGTGTGAGGTGTGCGAAGGCCAAGGAACCAGCTGCACGGGCACCATGCAGACCTGCCCAGCTGGGCGGGACTCTTGTGCCATCTCTCTGACAGTGACTACATTGGGTAGGTGAGATGGAGCCTAACCAACCTGGGTCAGCGAGCGGGCTGGGGAGCCAGGATGCCTGGGTTCTAGTCCCTCCTCTGGGGCGGGTACTTCAGCCCAGATCCCTCCCCCTACTACGGTCATGCCTGGCTCCCTGGTTTCCGGTGTGTGTGTGTGTGTGTGTGTGTGTGTCTCTGGTTCCCCTGTTGAAGCCGCCCCATATTGTTTAACTATTTCAAACATGCCCTGGAACCTGATCACCCACGTCCACAGAGAGTGTCCAACCCACTGGGTATCCGGGGGGCCACCCCACCCCCATCTCCTCCCCTGACTGGGCTTTGTGCAGGGCCCGATCCGGTGGGCGTGCTCCAAGGACGTCTCCTGGATGAGGCCCCGCAAGTGATATCAGCACGGGGGAACGCCTAGTTTGGAAATCCCACCGTGGCTCAGGGGCGAGCAGGACGCACGGCGTTGGGATTTCAGTGGCCCTGCATGTACCCACTGGTGGAAACTTTGGCAACGAAAGGGCTTTATGGGCCGAAGATTCGGGGCCCCCAGGGTTACGCGGCAGCTGAGTGGGGAGCTGGGGGATGTAAATGCTGGATTTAGGATTTAGAAAGCTGAAATGGCTTTCTCTAGCCCTGCGGGACCTCGGATTAGTCACTTCCCCTCTCTGTGCCTCAGTTTCCTCCTGGCTAGAGGAAGGCTAATGGCACCTGGGTGTCGTTGTGAAGAGGGCATTGATGGGGTGGGAGTGGCAGGGGAATATATCTCTGTCTTCTCCTCCTGTGCAGCGGGAATGAACACCCAGAGCATTCACAAGGGCTGTGTGACGTCCAGCCAATGTAGAGCCGGCCCCTTGTCTATGAATTTTGGGCAGGGAATGACAACAAGGACGGGCGTCGCCTGCTGCGTGGGAGACGCCTGCAGAACAACCACCGTTACAGGTACCTCTCACCATCTCCGCCTCTCCTCCCCCATCCACTGCACCTCCTGTCCAACGTTACCTTCCTGGGTCTGGGCCTCCTGCCCTGCAGGGGGCTCCCCAGGGAATAACACTGAGCCCCTGCGTGGGTGGAGTTTAGTGGGCGGGGCTTTAGGCTCCCACCAGGTGTGAACCCAGCTGACCCCACCCAGGGCGAAATCCAGGGCTCCCTGCTGCAAACCTCTCCCCTGCCCCTGCTGCCCCCGGCGTCCCCAGAGCTACAGCTCCCCCTGCAGGGGGCACCCAGGGCTGAGCTGTGCAAGCTGCTCTCCCTGCCCCGCCGCCGCCTGGGGCTCGTCCCCCGAGCTGACTGCGTTTGCTCCGCTTCTCTCCAGTGCCCCCGGCTAACACCACCCTGAACGGCCAGCGCTGCCCAGCCTGCTACATGTTGAATGCTGGTCAATGCAATGAACAAACCATAGTGTGTACTGGATCCGAGACCCGATGTCTTGATGCTGCTGGAACCATAACAAGTGGTAACTTCAGTTCATTTATTCTGGGGTTATTTTTCCTTTGTTTGCCCCCCCCCTCTTCCCCGTGCATAGGGCAGAAGCAAGACGCTGTGTCGGTTCCACGAGGTCAGGGGTTTACAAACTGTGGGTCAGGACTCGAAAGTGGGTCGCGACCTTATTTTAATGCCAGACACTAACGACTCCTCTGAGGAAACCGTCCCTGCTGCCAAAGAGCCTGCAATCTGAACAGGCAAAAGAAGGATCGTTCTCCCCATTTTAAAGATTGGGGAAACTGAGGCAGGGAGCAGTGCCGTGACTTGCCCAATGTCACACAGGAAGGCTGTGGCAGGGAATTGAACCTAGTTTTGTGGAGTCACACCATGGTGCCATTACTCACTACAAAGCCACCCTGCTTAGAGATCCCAGCGCTGCCACCAGCGCTGAGCTGCTGCTTTGTAGATGAGTGGTGGGGCTAATACAGGCCTGATCCATTATGAATACTGTTGGGGGCTGTAAGTGACGTGCTCAAGGGCACACAGTGTGTCTGCCACAGAGGAGGAGGGGGACGCCATCCAGGCCCAGACAGGCTGGGGGGAGCAGAGCAGACAGGGAGATGGAGGCTGTGGGGGAGCTTGGTGGGTCCCTGAGGAGGGGGAAGCTGTTGTGTCCTAGTCCAGCTCGAGGAGCGAAGCTGCTTCCTTGCCACAATCAACTGCTTCCCTCCCGCCCCCGCAGGTCGAAACCCCGTGCAGATGGTCATGAAGGGCTGTGTTTCCCAGTCCATCTGCGACCAGCTACAAGTGGGTTCGGGAACCGTCGCAGGGATCAGTGCAAGTCTAACCATGGCCAAATGCACAGACCCCTCCGGTGCGGCGGGCGGGGCACCAGGAGCAGCTGGGCTCCTCCTCCCGGCCCTCGCTGGGCTCCTCCTGCTGAACCTTCTCTCCTGAATCCCCACCCGGTGCAACGGTAACATCACACTGAAATACCTCCTGCAGCCCGCGTTAGCCCCTCTCCCCTCCAGGGCTTCCCAGCTCCCGGGTGGACTCACATCCCCTTTATATTGTTGCACTGAATAAAACACGCTGAAGAGCGAACTCCGGATTTGTTGTTTCTCTGTTTATTTCAATGAGGACATTTTAATTCTCATGGGTGGGGTCGGCAAGAAGCCAGGTAAGAACAGAAGCGCGGCCGCACCGGGTCAGGTGAATGGTGCAGGTGGCCCTGTGTCCGACAGGGGCACACCCAGAACTTCACGGGCGGTGCACAGAACAGTGCAATTCGGGAGAGACCCACCCCTGTCTTCCCCTCCCAGCTTGTAGCAGTTGGAGGTTTAGGGACACCCAGAGTAAGGCGTTGTGTCTCTGACCGTTTTGGCCAATAGCCATGGATGGCCCTATCCTCCAGGAACTGATCTAGTTCTTTTCCAAACCCTGCTATACTTTTGCCCATCCCCGGCAGTGAGTTCCACAGGTTAATTGTGCAGTGTGGGGAAAAGTGCAGCCTCTTGTTTGTATGAAACCTGCTGCCTGTTCATTTCATTGGGTGACCCCCAGTTTTCGTACTGTGCGACAGGGGAAATAGCAGTTTTCTAGTCACTTTTTTCCATGGCATGGCACGATTTTCTTCCTGTCTGTCACATCCCCCTGACCCTGTCCCTCAGTGGGTCAAGGCTGAGAATACCCCATTCAGGACACACCGCTGACAACTAGGACAGACGCACTCCACATGGCTGCTGATTCTATCATTAGAGTTTACTGAGCCAGTGACAGAGATGAGCGTGTGTATCACCGCAAAAGAAGCCACAAACACAGGCCCCGTGGGCAGTCCAGCCCTTGGCTCACCACCCGGACACTTTTTAGACTTTATGGTGAATTGTTCCTGAAAACCAGTTTCCCCAGAATTAGCGTCCTTCTGCTCCCAATGGATTAGCCACTTAGCCAGGTCAATATATGAGTCAGATCTTACCCAGTAAGCATGCGGCTGGCAGTCCTTTTAGGGCTGGTCCACACTACCCGCCTGATTCGGCGGGTAGAGATCGATCTTCTGGGATCGATTTATCGCGTCTCATCTGGACGCGATAGATCGATCCCAGAAGCGCTCCCCCGTCGACTGCGGAACTCCTGCTCGCCGAGAGGAGGAAGCGCTGTCGACGGGGGAGCTTGCCTGCGCCGCGTGGACCCGAAGTAAGTAAATTTAGTTCGATCTAGGAAACGTCCACTTCAGCTACGCTATTCTCGTAGCTGAAGTTGCGTTTCCTAGATCGATCCCCCGCCCCAGTGTGGACCTGCCCTTAGTAACTAGGAAAGTAAAGGTTTAAATAATAGAATAGAGTTATAAGTGGTTAGTGGATCATATACCCACAAGTATCAGGGGGTAGCCGTGTTAGTCTGTATCCACAAAAACAACAAGGAGTCTGGTGGCACCTTAAAGACTAACAGATTTATTTGGGCATAAGCTTTTGTGGGTTAAAAACCCCACTACTCACGAAAGCTTATGCCCAAATAAATCTGTTAGTTTTTAAGGTGCCACTGGACTCCTTGTTTTTTTTAATACCCACCAGTGATTTTCACTGTCCATAGATCGGGATCACAGCAGGGTGCGATAAATCGCTAGCGGTCAGAGGTCTCTCTGGACTCACCCAAACAGCTTGGGGGTCGTCAGACCTTGTTAAGAGCTTCCGTGTTAGAAAGCCAGCCCGGAGAAATGGTAGGGAAATCAAGACAATATGCAGGTGTCTCAAGTGCCTTTTTATACCCTGTGCACAGAAATGTACTGGCCCAAACGAAGGTCACAGCCCTTGTTTGTGGAAAGTTACCGGCACAAGATGGAGTCCAGGGTCACGTGAGCAGATCACATGGCTTCACGTGGTTTGCTGAATCGCAGGGGTTGGCCAGTGGCTCCTCAGGGGCCGAGGAGTTTCTTCAATGGCCCATTGTTAGAGTGAAGGGTCCTCAACTTCTGCCACAAGGTTTTCCACTTTGGAGGGCGGGATGAGCATTCAAAACGACCTTGCCAGATTGGTCTCCAGTCAACGAGATGAAACTCAGTCAAGACAAGTGCAAAGTCCGACACTCAGGAAGGCAAAAAAATCAGATGCACCCCTACCCAATGGGGCATCACTGGCTAGGGGGTCGTACCGCTGACAAGGATCTGGGGGTGATCGTGGATCACAAATTGAACAGGAGCCAACCATGTGACACAGTTGCAAAAAAGGCTAACCCCATTCTGGGGTGTAGTAATGGGTATGTCGTATAGGACAGGGATTCTCAACCTTTTTCATTCTCAGCCCCCCACCCCCAACATGCTAGAAAAACTCCACAGCCCAGCTGTGCCACCACAACTGTTTTTCTGCATATAAAAGCCAGGCCTGGCATTAAGGGGTAGCAAGCCGGGCAATTGCCACAGCGGGCACCGCAAAGCTAAATTGCTCAGGCTTCAGCTTCAGCCCCAGGGACTGTAGCTCCTGGCCTGTGCTGCCACATTTCACCACTAGAGGCCACTCTAAGACTAATCGACTTCTTGACGGCCCCACCCACTAGAGTTGAAATTTCCTCCCACAAAAGCAATTAAAAATTTCCAAAGACTTTGGTCTCCCTGAATCTCCTGAGACACCCACCCGGGAGCCAGGGGGCCAGGCACGACCGTAGGAGGAGAGAGATCTGGGCTGAAGACCTCAACCCGATTCAGGCCGAGTGGGGATTTGAACTTGTCTCCCTCAGGGTCCAGCTGAGCCCCTAGCTGCTGGGGTCTCCTGGCAGCCCCTCCTCCACAGCCGTCATTCGCAAGGCTGACCCGGTCCAGACCCCGGATTCCCGGCGAGGGGTTCCCAGCTGTGGATTCCAAGCAGAGCTGGGCGCCTCCATTCAGCCCAGACTTAGGGGCTTAACTCCGGGCGAGGGGCGGGGCTTAAGCCACACCCCTTTCCTCAGCATTTCCTATTGGCTGGTTTAGGCAGTTGTCTGCTCTGCATGCTGGCTCTGGCAGATCCCATCCTCAGGTGCCTCCTTCTCCCCATACACCGTACAGGGAGCCGGGCCCCGACCCACTGGCTGGCGAGTCGCCTGGGGGTTCGGCATCGCAATGCTGAGCAGAAGGCCCCATTGGGGAGCTAGCCACAGGGTCTGCAATAGAACCCAGGCGTCCTGGCTCCTTACCCGCTGCTCAGACCCACCCACCCCACGCCCTTCCCAGAGCTGGGACGAGGAGAGAACCCAGGCGTCCTGGCTCCTTACCCGCTGCTCAGACCCACCCACCCCACGCCCTTCCCAGAGCTGGGACGAGGAGAGAACCCAGGCGTCCTGGCTCCCCAGCCTGTTCCCTGGCCCAGGTTGGGTGGGGTCTAGGGTTACCATCCATCCGTATTTCCCAGGACATGTCCGGCTTTTTCGTCTTTAAATAGCCGTCCGGGAGGAATTGGTAACAAGGTTAAAAGGTCCGGGATTTTCCCACCTCCCCTCCCTTCCATGCAGAGTGCGGCGCGGCTGATTGGGCGGCTGGGCCTGATTGAGTCGCTCCCATTGGCCTCCAGCAGCCAGAGCCCCTCCCCTGCTCACTCTGCGGGGGAGGCGTGTTTTGCCTCCACCTGGAGGAGCCAGCATCTGACCGGCGTGGGCACGGTAAGGGGAGTCCCGGGGGGCAGTCAGGGAACAGGGGGAGGGTTGGATGGGACCCCGGCCTCCACCTGCCACGCCCCCTCTGCGCGTCCCCCCCCCTCTCCCGTGCCTGCTTGTGCTGCCGGAGTAGCACATTCCTATGCCCTCCCAGCAGCAACTGCTGTCTGCTGCCCCAGGGTCCTAGTGCCCCCCATCCACTAATGGCAAAGCAGGCTGCCCTTACCCTGCCCTTCCACCCTAGCCCTGAGCCTCTCCAACGCCCCAAACCCCTCAGCCCCAGCCCTCATCCCCCTGCACCCTAATCCTCTGCCCCAGCTCTGAGCCCGCTCCTGCATTGTGAACCCCTCATCCTGAGCCCCAACCCTCATCCCCCTGCACCCTAATCCTCTGCCCCAGCCCTGAGCCCCCTCCTGCATCATGAACCCCTCATCCCCAGCCCTCATCACCCCGCACCCTAATCCTCTGCCCCAGCCCTGAGCCCCCTCCTGCATCATGAACCCCTCATCCTCAGCCCCAACCCTCATCCCCCTGCACCCTAATCCTCTGCCCCAGCCCTGAGCCCCCTCCTGCATCATGAACCCCTCATCCTCAGACCCACAGCCCTCACCCCTGCACCCCTCCTATCCCCAAACTCCCTCCCAAACCCCCTACCCCTTCCCACACACCCCCTCCTGCCCTCAAACTCTCTCCCAAAGCCTGCACCCCCACCCTTTGCACTGCCTCCCACCCCCAAACTCCATCCCAGAGCCTGCATCCCTCACCCCCTCCTGCACACCCACCCCCTGCCCCAGCCCGGAGCCTGCACCCTGCACCCCTCCTGCACCCTAATCCCCAGCCCAGGACCTGCACCCCAGACCTCCTCCCCCCACCCAATCCCCCTCCCAGAGCCTTAGGCAGGTGGGGGGACGGTCCTAGGGGGGGCAGTTAGTTTTGGGGGTTCTCAGGAGGCGGCAGTCAGGGGACAAGAAGCGGGGGGGGGTTGGGGGTTCTGAGGGGGGCAGTCAGGGGGTGGGAAGTGGGAGGGAGTGGATGGGGGTGGGGCGGGGCTAGAGTGGGGCTTCCCCCCCCCCAGTGCCCTCTTTTTTGATTGTGGAAATATGGTAACCCTAGTGGGGTCCCTCTCACCTATCCAATGTGGATTCTAGCCAAGTGATGCCACAAAAGTCCTGCCCAGCACCGCAGGTCTGTCGGTTGCCTGTGCATCTGATTCCTTGGCCTCTGCAAACCTCACACTGCAGACAGGCCCCTGGGGACGGAGAGAGAACATGAGCCACCTGGATTTGTCCCTCCCTCACCTTCCCCTGGGCTCTGTAGGGAAGCTCCGGGTACAGCGCCCTGGCGTCCCTCATCCACCGCGCTGCCCCAGTTAGGTCCCTGGTCCCCGCTGGCTACAGACATTTCACACTGCTCGGGGGCTGCATCTCCCCAGGTTTGCTGCAGATTTTAGTTCCCCGGTGGGTTTTCCCACCTCACAAACCCCAGAGAGATCCCCAGCGGGTGTGAGCCGGTGTCGCTCTCAGCAAGGGCCAATTGACACCTGCCATCGACTCCAGTGCAGCTGGGCCCCCCTGACACCGACTGGGCCCTGCCCCACTGACTCCAGTGCAGCTGGGCCCCCCTGACACCGACTGGGCCCTGGCCCCACTGACTCCAGTTCAGCTCCACCCCCCTGACTCTGGCTGGGCCCTGGCCCCACTGACTCCAGTGCAGCTGTGCCCCATTGACACCAGCTGGGCCCTGGCCCCATTGACACTGGCTGAGGATCACATTGACCCGCCCTTCAGATTCCCTTGAGCTCCTGCTACTGAAGTTCAGACCCGCTGCCTGTCACACAACAGACAATCCCCGGTCGAAATGCCCTTGGCCTCTGGCCAGCTCTGAAACGTGCCCAGTCATGACTCAGTTCTAGTGATTTAAACTGTAAATATTTCCTCCCATTTCCACAATTGTTTCACTCGCTGTCACAGGGACTTTGTGACTTCCAGCCCTCTCCTCCTCGGACATTGTCACTCTGACGCCCCCAGCTCAGCCCCCGTTATTCTGTGGCTGCTTTTCGGTTACGTGCGTTAACAGTTTCACCCGGCAGGCAGCTCTGAGCTGTTCGTACGTTGGAGAAGTTAGGAAATCAGCCCCTGTAGGAACAGACCCCACTCACCCGTAGCCAGGAGAGCAGCGAGGATGCAGACGGCAAGAGAAGCCTCCATGGTGTTGGAGAAGCAGTAGATCGGCGCTGGGGTCTGTGATGCAGCCAAATCTCCAGTTGGGGGATTTGTCACAGATGGGCTGAAATGAGATAAGAAGGGAACTTGCACATGTATGAGCCAGTTGATAGAGTGGGTGGAACCACAGAGCCATTTGCCACAGTTCTGGGGTAGCCGCGCCTCTGACCCCTTCATGGCTGGTATGTTCATGGTACCCACACAGAGAAGTCACAGACAAATATCAAATACTCCTGCTGGAAGGTTGCAGTGTAAAATGCCTTTCTTTCTGAGAATCCAATAGAATTACACACAAGAACCCAAATCAAGATAGAGGCGAAGCAGGCTGCTTTATACAACAGAAAGAGACAAAGCCGGTGGCTCTCTAAACAGAGGGTGACAAAGCAGGCTGCTCCCTACGGCAGGAAGAGACGGCTCGCCCACCTTGATTCTACTCCTGGCTCTAGGAGGGGACTGGGACCTAGTGGTTAGAGAAGTGGGGCCTGGAGCCAGGACTCCTCGGTTCTATCGCTGGCTCTGGGAGGGGAGTGGGTTCTCGTGGTTGGACCAGGAAGGCTGGGGCCAGGACTCCGGGGTTCTATTCCTGCTCTGGGAGGGGAGGGGAGTCTAGCGGTTAGAGCACCAACAGACCAGAGGGATGTGACTTACCAAAACTCCTTAGGGGTTCAGGCTGAGTAGCGTTTGCCAGGGGTGGAGCAGACGGATAGTTCAGTGAAGCAGAAAAGATTTGCCAATGTCTGTCTCTCTCCTCTTATAGAAGGGCTCTGCTACGTGCACTGATGTAATGCACTTTTGTTTGGTTGAGTCCATAAGTTCCTAGTCCCCTCGCCAGCCCTGCCCCCACCCAACGGTGACACAATTTGGACACATGAGCACGTTGAGAAATTCACCACCCTTCCTGCTGAGAAACAATCACAGGGATGAGGGAAACCGCCTCCCCTTTAAATCATGGGAGGGCGGCGGGGGGCAATGTGGGGAAGCGGGTCACACAATGGACGGGGGGGGGGCAGGACTCAGATTCCTGGGTTCTATTTCTGCCTTGCTAAGGGCATGTGGGTTAAGGGCAGGCCTTCTGGGTCTCATTCCCGCCCCTGGGAGCAGTGGGGTGAAATGGTTAGAGGAGTGTATGTGGGGGGGAGTGGCAGGACTCCTGGGTTCTGCAGAGTGGGTTGTACCATGCTCCCCTTAGAGCAGGGTGGGGTCTGCAGCAGGGCCCAGGGGAGTTGGCAGGTAGAGGGTTAGGTGGGTTCCTGAATCTATATGTGAAGGGGCCGGAAAAGAGTACGAAGCGGCTGTGACATTTTCCACACGTCAGGGCAGAAGCTGAGTGTAGGGACGTAGGGGCAATACGGGGAGCCCCTGTCCATTGCCGTGAAAAGGCAGCAGGCGAGAAGGTGTCCCCAGGGCGTTGTGGAGCATCGCTGGGAGAGGGCAGAGTGGTGCTGCGGGAGCCTTTGCCTTAACGCGCTATTTCCTGTATTACAGACGTTTGTGTTTTGCCGAACTCGATGCTTTGCAAGGGCAGGACCTATCACCAGGCAGCCTTAACCCAGCATTAACCAAGTTCCCCCCACCCCATGCCCGCTTACGTTTTATTCTTGGATTTATTCCTGGTACCTGGACATTACCCGATATGTAGGGCCCTACCAAATTCACAGCCATGAAAAACGCGGCGGTACCATAGGCACCAAGCCTGCACCCCAAACCCTCTCCTGCACCCAAACCCCCTCCCAGACCCCACACCCAGCACTCCAAACCCCCTCCTGCAACCTAACCCCCTGTCCCAGCCCGGAGCCTGAACCCAGCACCCAAACTCCATCCCAGAGCCTTAGGCAGGTGTGGGGGTCGGGGTGGGACTTGGACCCATTCTGGGCACCACCAAAACTTATACAAACCTGCTGCCCCTGCACTGAAGGTACAACTGCCCCAATACAACCCCAATGGGAAATACTGAAGGTTATTGAATTTGCTTGGCGGCCAGGAGGAGACACTAACGTCAGGGTACTCATGGAATTCAATGAATGTAAGATTGGTTCACATCTGGGAGTACTTAGAGTATTAGGGAATTGTACCCATGAACTTTGGCAAGTGGATACTAGGGATATAGGAAAAATGGAACCCCCAGAGTGAATCAAAGAAACCCAGGGCAGTAAATATATTAAGAAGTAGCCTAAAGTTCACTTACAAGATCAGTGTCTGACCACTTCTTCATACTGTCCCTACCCAGTTAGGTAAATATACATGGCTAAGCATGTGGGTACAATTAAACTTGAAGGTACTTGCAACTGAATCGGATATAAAAAAAAACCCCAAGAAGACACCCATCGAATGGACCACGTGTGGTAAAACTGGATTATAGGGAACAAGTTATTGTAACACCAATACGATCTCTAAAACAAACTGACTTGGACCTCACCAGGTTAAAGGTATCCAAGGTTGCACCTCAAGGCATCCCAGATGTACAGACTCTTCATAAGGGCTGGGCAGCCTGGTTAAAATGATGGTATATGGAAAAATCCATAGGAAGGCCCCCAACGGTATATTGGAAGCTGCTGTGGGTGGAACTGAATTAGGAGTGGAAACACTGGATGTTACTAACACCGGGGGACTTGGAGCAGGACGGACAGGGTCTGTATCGTACACGAGTTTAGAAAATATTTTCAGTTTCAGCCACAAGGAAAACTGAAAACTGACGTTCCCCTTCCCTCTCTTTTTCCATTTTTCAGTCAGGGGGGAAATTATAAGGAACAGCCAGCGTGGATTTATCAAGAACAAATCAGGTCAAACCAACCTACTTTGACAGAGCAACTGGCCTAGTGGACGGGGGGAAGCAGCAGACATGAGAAATCTTGATTTGAAGGAGGCTTTTGACACAGTCCCACATGACATCCTCACAAGCAAACAGGCAAATGAGGATGAGGTGACATTACTATATTAGGTAGGTGCACAACTGGTCAAAAACCCTCCTCAAAGAGTAGTTATCAACGGTACACTGTCAGACTTGCAGAGTGTCTCTAGTGGGGTTCTGGGGTCAGTCCTGGATCTGGTGCGATCCAATATTTTCATGAATGACTTGGGTAATGGAGCGGAGAGTGTGCTTTGCAGATGACACCCAGCTGGGAGGGGTTGCAAGCACTTTGGAGGGCAGGATTAGCATTCAAAACGCCCTTGACAAATTGGAGAATTGGTCTGAATTCAACAAGATGGAACTCAATCAAGACAAGTGCAAAGTACGACACTCAGGAACACAAAAAAATTAAATGCACACCTACAAAATGGGGCATCACTGGCTAGGGGGTCGTACCGCTGACAAGGATCTGGGGGTGATAGTGGATCACAAATTGAACATGAGCCAACAACATGATGCAGTTGCAAAAAAAAAAGGCTAATCTCATTCTGGGGTGTAGTAATGGGTGTGTCGTACATGAGACACGGAAGGTCATTGTCCTGCTCTGCTCGGCCCTGGGGAGGCCCCAGCTGGAGAACTGGGTCCAGTTCTGGGCACCGCGCTTTAGGAGAGATGGAGACAAACTGGAGAGAGTCCCGAGGAGAGCAACAGAAATGATTAAAGGCTTAGAAAACCCGACCTGTGAGGAAAGGTTAAAAAACTGAGGGGGGGGGGGGACCTGAGAACCGTCCTCAAACGCATTCAGGGCTGTTATTAATCAACTGTATTTGATTTGCTTCCCTACCCATCCCTGAAGTGTCCTCACTTCTCTCCATTCACCCCCCTCTGTTGCTTCGAGGGACCCTGTGGGGATGATCAAATCCTTCTCTTTATCCCTGAGAAATGCCTCGAATTCTGCAGGGATGCCAATGTTCAGAGCCAACAGGTGGGTCCCGCTATCATAGGTCCCGATTCAGTGAGACGCTGAAGCGTGGTGCTTACTGTTAAGCACGTGATTTAGCCTCCATGTGCTTAAAGCTAAGCATGTGCTTGCGTGTTGGGTCAGGGCTTTTGAGAACAGGCTTCTGTTTCCAGCTGGGCCACACAATCTCCCTCGCAGGTTTGGCCAACAGTTTCCAAAGTGGCCTGTAATTCAGGTGGACCTGCTGTAGGGGGCGCTGCCGAGGGCAGGAGAGGCTGGGCTTGGCTGTGATGACTATAAAGGAAAGTTCTTTACTGTGTCTGCTGGACCCGGACTGAGCCTGTGGTCCCCCCGGGGATTGTAGCTCCTGGCCTGTGCTGCCTCATTTCACCACTAGAGGCCACTCTCAGACTAATTTGGCTTCTTGATGGCCCCGCCCACTACAATTGAAATTCCCCCCCACAAAATCAATTTAAAATTTCCAAAGACTTTGGTCTCCAGTTTGTTTTATTAAGTGGAACAATATAAAGGGGAAGCGAATCCGGCCGCTGCCCAGAGCGCCTGAGAGGGGAGAGCGGCTGCAGAGAGGGGCAGACACAGGCAGCCGGGGTGTTATTGAATGTGGCAGGGCCATTGCATGGGGTGGGGAATCAGGAGAGAAATTTCAGCAGGAGGAGCCCAGTGAGGGCGGGAAGAAGGAGCCCGGCTGGTCCCAGAGCTGTGCCGGCTGCGCTGGTAGCTGCTCTGCATGTGTGCTTGGGTAGATCTCCACGGATCCCCAGGAAGGTCCCAGAACCTGCATTTATCTGGGAGCACACGGACACGGTGACGCAGCCCTTCATGATGATCTCAGTGGTATTTCCACCTGTATGGGGGGGGGGAGGAGGAAGGAGGCGATCGGGGTGAGGGGCGCAGCTCCATTCCTTGACTGGACTAAGAAATAACAGCCCCCCCTTCCTCAACTCTGCCCCTGTGACCCCCACTAAGCCCCCCCCCACAGCCTCCATCTCCCCATCTCCTCTGCTCTCCCCAGCATGTCTGGCCCTGGATGGCCTCCCCCTGCTCCTTTAATGTGACACAGACTCACAGTGTGTCCATGAACAAGTCACTTGCAGTCCCGACCTAGGTCCCACCAACAACACCTGGATTGGCTCATGCCTGTTTTATCCCCACAGTTCATCTAACAAAGCAGCAGCTCCCTGTTGGTGGCAGGAGTGGGATCTCTAAGAAGGGTGGCTTCATAGTGAGTTAAGGCACCATGATGGGACTTTGCAAAACTAGGCTCAGTTCCGAGCCCTGCCACAGCCTCCCGGTGTGACCTTGGGCAAGTCACGGCACTCCTCAGTGCCTCTGTTTCCCCATCTGTTAAATGGGGAGAATGATCCCCACTATGCCTACAGAGATTGCAGGCTCTTTGGGGCACAGAGTATATCTCCCTATGGGTTTTTAGAGCCCAGCACAGCCTGGGTCCCTTTTCTTTCCTGGGGGTCTGCGCAGTCCAGGCATGACAGGGGCTCCCAATACTATATCAGACCCTACCATGAAGAGCTTAGAGACTGAACTATAGACAGGCAACGGATGGAGGAGAACCAGAGGAACAGGGAGGGGGAGACACTGGCGCAAGGTCACACCGGAGGCCAGCGCTGGGAACAGATCCCAGGTGTCCTGATCTGCAGCCGATACCTTTCCCTAGTGGCCTCCACCCAGCGTCTCACTTCTTCTCTACGCGGGGGGGGGGAGGGGGGAAACAGCAGAGGAAAAATACCCCCAGAATAAATGAACGGAAGTTACCAGATTTTAGGGGCCCGGCGACGTCCAAACATTGGGTCTCGGCTCCAGTACACGCTATGGTCTGTTCATGGCAGTGATCAGTGGACATAGCGTAGCAGCCACGGCAGCGCCGGCCGTTGGGTTCGGTGTCAGCTGGGGGCACTGGGGAGAAGTGGAGCAAACGCAGTCAGCTCGGGGGACGAGCCCCAGGCGGCGTCGGGGCAGGGAGAGCAGCTGGGGGCTGCACAGCTCAGCCCTGGGTGCCCCCTGCAGGCGGAGCTGTAGCTCTGGGGATGCCGGGGGCAGCAGGGGCCGGGGAGAGGTTTGCAGCAGGGTGGGGTCAGCTGGGTTCACACCTGGGGGCAGCCTAGAGCCCCACCCACTAAACTCCACCCAGCCAGGGGCTCAATGTTATTCAATGGGGCGCCCCCTGCAGGGTGGGAGGACCAGTCTCAGGAAGTTAATGTGGGGCAGGATCCAGGCAGCAGGAGGTGCAGGGGATGAGGGAGGAGCTGCGGAGATGTACCTTTAACAGAGTCCGGTGTGCAGCTGTCTGTCTGGCAGCAGGTGATGCTCATCCTTCTGGCCTTTGCCGTCCCAAAATTCATAGAGATGGCTCCAGCTTTACATTGGCTGGGTGACAAACAGCTCTTGAGAACGTTCTGGGTCTTCCTTCCCGCTGCACAGGAGGAGAAGTCTGAGATTTATTCCCATTCCACTCTCACCCCATCGATGCCCTCTTCACAACAACGGGCCTGTGCCATTAGCCTTCCTCTACCCATCGGGAAACTGAGGCACACAGTGAGGCAAGTGACTCACCCCACGTCCCGCAGGGCTAGAGAAAGCGATTTCAGGAGCAAAATCCAGCATTTAGATCCTCCAACTGCCTACTCAGCCGATGCCTAATCCTGGGGGCCCCGAATCTCCTGCCCATAAAGTCCTTTTGTTGCCAAAGTTTCTACCAGTGGGTATGTGCAGGGCCACCCAAACCCCAACACCATGCATCCCGCTCACCCCTGAGCCACGGCGGGATTCACAGACTAGGCCTTCCCCTGACGATATCACCTGCGGGGCCTGATCCTGGGGACGCCCTCAGAGCACAACCAATGGATCGGGCCCTGCACAAAGCCCAGCCAGGGCAGAAGATGGAGGGGGGTTGCCTCCCATATACCCAAGAGCCTGGGGGGTCGGATGCTCCCCATGGATGTGGGGGAATCAGGGTCCAGAGAATGTTTAACTATTTCATACAATCTGGGGCAACTTCAAAAAGGGAGACTGAGAGACCCACTCGGAGGCCAAGGGGTCGGGCACCACCGTAGGAGGGGAGAGATCTGGGCTGAAGACCCCGGCCAAATTCGGTTCCCACTTGGCTCCCCCATGGCCCAGCTGAGCGCCCAACCGCTGGGGTCTCCTGGCAGCCCCTCTTCCACTGCCGTCATAGTCAAGGAAGGGCTGACCTGCTCCAGAAGCTGGACTCCTGGTGAGGGGTTCCCGGCTGTGGACCCCAAGCAGAGCTGGGCACCTCCGTGCCGCCGGGACTCAGGGCCGAACTTAGGGTGAGGGGCGGGGCTTAGGCCACACCACTCTCCTCAGCATTTCCTATTGGCTGGCTTTTGTGGATCCCATCCTCAGACACCTCCCTCTCCCCATGCACCCAACGGGGAGCCCGGCCCCGTCCCACTGGCTGGCGAGTCACCTGGGGGTTCGGCATCGCAGTGCTAAGCCAAAGGCCCCGTTGGGGAGCTAGCCACAGGGTGTGGCATAGAACCCAGGCGTCCTGGCTCCTTACCCGCTGCTCAGACCCACCCACCCCACGCCCTTCCCAGAGCTGGGACGAGGAGAGGACCCAGGCATCCTGGATCCCCACCATCTTCACTGACCCATGTTGAGTAGGGTCCATCTCACCTACCTGCTGTGTCTTCTGTCAGAGTGATGCCACAAGAGTCTTCCCTATTTCGGCAGGTATCTAGATCGCCCGTGCAGGTGGTTCCTGATCCATCGCAAACCTCACACCGCAGACCGGCCCCTGGAGACGGAGAGAGAACATGACTCCAGTGCAGCTGGGCCCCCCTGACACTGGCTGGGCCCTGGCCCCACTGACTCCAGTCCAGCTGCGCCCCCCTGACACCGGCTGGGCCCTGGCCCCACAGACTCCAGTCCAGCTGGGCCCCCCTGACACCGGCTGGGCTCTGGCCCCACTGACTCCAGTCCAGCTGCGCCCCCCTGACACCGGCTGGGCCCTGGCCCCACAGACTCCAGTCCAGCTGGGCCCCCCTGACACCGGCTGGGCCCTGGCCCCCCTGACTCCAGTCCAGCTGGGGCCCCCTGACACCGGCTGGGCCCTGGCCCCACTGACTCCAGTCCAGCTGCGCCCCCCTGACACCGGCTGGGCCCTGGCCCCACAGACTCCAGTCCAGCTGTGCTCCCCCGACACTGGCTGGGGATCACATATAAATGCCCTTCAAATAGCCTTGAGCTCCTGCTGCTGAAATTCAGACCCGCTGCCTGTCACACAACAGACAATCCCCGGTCGAAATGCCCTTGGCCTCTGGCCAGCTCTGAAACGTGCCCAGTCATGACTCAGTTCTAGTGATTTAAACTGTAAATATTTCCTCCCATTTCCACAATTGTTTCACTCGCTGTCACAGGGACTTTGTGACTTCCAGCCCTCTCCTCCTGGGACGTTGTCACTCAGACGCCCCCAGCTCAGCCCCCGTTATTCTGTGGCTGCTTTTCGGTTACGTTAACTAACAGTTTCACCCGGCAGGCGGCTCTGAGCGGTTGGCACTTTGGAGAAGTTAGGAAATCAGCCCCATAGGAACAGACCCCACTCACCCGTAGCCAGGAGAGCAGCGAGGATGCAGATGGCAAGAGAAGCCTCCATGGTGTTGGAGAAGCAGTAGATCGGCGCTCGGGTCTCGGATGCAGCCAAATCTCCAGTTGGAGGATTTATCACAGACGGGCTGAAATGAGACCAGAAGGGAACTTGCACATGCATAAACCAGTTAACAGTGTGAGTGAAACCACAGAGCCATTTGCCACAGTTCTGGGGTAGCTGTGCCT
Organism: Emys orbicularis; assembly: GCF_028017835.1. Lineage (NCBI taxonomy): Eukaryota > Metazoa > Chordata > Testudines > Emydidae > Emys > Emys orbicularis. The sequence continues at coordinate 22,301,396 of NC_088702.1, read as the reverse complement.
CTCTGACCCCTTAGTGGCTGGTATGTTGTTGGCACCCACACAGAGAAGTCACAGACAAATATCAAATACTCCTTCTGGAAAGTTGCAGTGTAAAACGACTTTCTTTCTGAGAAGTAAGGGATAAGTAAGGGGGAGGGATAGCTCAGTGGTTTGAGCATTGGCCTGCTAAACCCAGGGTTGTGAGCTCAATCCTTGAGGGGGGCCATTTAGGGATCTGGGGCAAAAATCTGTCTGGGGATTGGTCCTGCTTTGAGCAGGGGGTTGACTAGATGACCTCCTGAGGTCCCTTCCAACCCTGATATTCTATGAATCCAGCAAAATTACACACAAGACCCCAAAACAAGAGAGAGACAAAGCAGGCTGCTCCCTACCACAGCAGAAGACAGCTTGCCCACTTTGATTCTAGTCCTGGATCCAGGAGGGGACTGGGACCTAGTGGTTAGAGAAGTGGGGCTAGGAGCCAGGACACCTGGGTTCTATTCCTGCTCTGAGGATGGAAGAAGGGTCTGACAGTTAGAGCACCAACAGACCCGCTGTGACTTACCAAAACTCCTTAGGGGTTCAGGCTGACTAACGTTTGCCGGGGGTGGAGCAGACGGATAGTTCAGTGAAGCAGAAAAGATTTGCCAATGTCTGTCTCTCTCTTCCCCTTATAGAAGGGCTCTGGTACATGCGCAGATGTAATACTGAAACTTTAAAATCCCTGCATTCTTCGTTTGCTTCGTTCCATAAGTTCCTAGTCCCTTCGCCAGCACTGCCCCCACTCACCAGTGACACAATTTCGACACACGAGCATGTTGAGAAATTTGCCAGCCTTCCTGCTGAGAAACAACCACAGGGATTCATGAAACCACATCTCCTTTAAATCTTGGGGGGCAACATGGGGAAGCAGGTCACGCAATGGATGGGGCAGCAGGACTCCTGGGTCCTCTTCCTGGCCTACTAAGGGCATTTGGATCAAGGGTAGGACTCTTGGGTCTCTTTTCCGCCCCTGGAAGAAGTGGGGTGAAGTGGTTAGAGGAGTGGGGGTGGGCAGTGGCAGGACTCCTGGGTTCTGCGGAGTGGGGAGTAGGGTGTACCACTTAGAGCAGGGTGGGGTTGCGACTGGAAGTCAGGATTCCTGGGTTCCATAGAAATTTGAGTGGGGTCCAGTAGTTAAAACTGGTTGTCAGGAATCCTGGGTTCTATTCCAGGCTTTGGGAAGGGATTGGAGTCTAGTGAGTTAGAGCTGGGGGAGCTGGGAGCCCGGATGCCTGGGTTCTATCCACAGTTCTGGGAGGGGAGTGGGGTCTAGTGGGTTAGAGCTGGCGGGGGGGACTGGGAGCCAGGACTCCTGGGTTCTAGCTTAATCTCTGTGAGGGGAGTGGGGGCTAGTAGGTTAGAGTGAGGGGGAGGGCTGGGAGCCAGGATGCCTGGGTTCTATCCCCAGCTGTGGGGGGTGGGGCCTAGTGAGTTAGAGCAGTGGGGGCTAGGGACTGAGCACTGTCGCTATGCCAACCTACCCCCAGTGTAGCGGTAGCTAGGCTGATGGAAGCTACCATTGCTTGGGGAGGCGGAGGTCCTACAGCCACAGAACAGCCCCCCTCCCGCCCCGTAACCTGTGTTTACGCTCTGCCGTAGCTGTCCTGCTACAGCACCCATCTCATAGACCCTGCAGCTCAGAGCTGAGCCATGTAGGTGGACGGGATTGCCTGGTTGCAAACCCAGGGGCAAGGAGGGAAGGTGGGAGCAGCAGCGGTGGGTAGGACCCTGGGAGGAAGCAGGGAGAGAGAGCTTCTTGGGCACAGAGCCCACCAGAAAGGCAGGCGAGGGGATTTCTGAGCATGGAAACGGGCTGCTGCTGTTTGTCCCTGCTGCTCTCCAAGAAGCAGGATGCTGAGGGGGTGCACGGTCTTTGCACTGCAGAGAGACCTGCCTTGCATCATCGAGTTCTCCTCCTAAAGGAAACAGCCTTGCAGTGTCCCACATGGTGGCTAAACTGCACGGGGCCACAAAGGGGGAAATAACAGCCCTGCAACAAAATACATACAGGCCTAGGGCTAGATTCCTGGCTACTTCAGGCCCCAGCCACACAGATTTAGGCACCGCTGGTATTCACAAACGCCCCCCCCCCCCTTCTGGCTTCTGCCAAGCCCTCTGGGCAGCTAAAGTCATTCAGCCTCGACATTTGTGCCATAAAAGTTCCCTTGATACTCAAGTTTCTGCCCCCAGATGCCTGCATCCCAGCAAGAGCCAGGATCTTGCCTGCCAGGCTCAATCCAGGAGGTGCGCTCAGAACTGGCTCCACACACCAGAGAGGAGGAGCTGGTGGCAGTAGTGGCATCCCTTAGATCCACTAGTCCAGTGGCCAGGATCCTCCCCGGGTTCATTCACCCCTCTGCCGAAGGTGGAAAGGGGATTTGAACTTGCATCACCCGCTTCTCAGCTGAGGGCTGGAACTGCAGGGACATACAACCACCTGACATGAGGCGGGGGTCCTGCAATCTCTCCTCTTCAAGCTGTTCCACTGTATGTCCACCAAACGGCCAAACACCGATGTGAATCGTAGAAAAGTCAGCCCAAATTGCTTCAGATGTCACGGGGCTACCCTTTCTGCACAACACCGGTCGCTCGTTAGCTGCGAGAGCGGCCATCCTGCTGAGCCGGGCATCACTATTCAGTGGCAATCGACTTTTCCATTTTTGCAGGATTAATATTTCAGTCACCGAAGCAACCACGCCGCCTTGTCACCAGGTTATCTCCGGGTATCAGGAATAGATCCAAGGATGAAACTTAACGGTAGGGGGACAAAAAACTTGGTTATCACCGGGTTTTGGTTGCCCGTTGATAGCTCTTGTCCTTCCAGAGTGTCGAGTCCAGCAAAATCCAACCTTCTGGAAACCAGGAAATCCCGAGTTACAGTAAATGCCCAGGCAGCCATCACTCTGTCCCCAGGGCGATGGCACTCAGCAGAGGTGCACTGAATGGTGGAGAGATGTGTTGGAAGAGCTCCAAGACCTCCATCTATTTGACAAAGAGGGTATTAAAGGGTGACTTGATCCCAGTGTATAAACGCTGGGGAACAAATATTTGACAATGGGCTGTCCAGCCAAGCTGAGGAAGGTCTAACACCATCCAATGGCTGGGAGTTGAAGCCGGACAAATTCAGCCTGGAACGAAGGCGTCATTTCTTAATGGTGAGCATAATTAACCTTTGGGACAATTTACCATGGGGCGCGGTGGATTCTCCATCACTGACAATTTGTAAATCCAGATGGGATGTTGTTCTCAGAGGTCGGCTCGAGGAATTAATTCGGGGGTGGGGGGACTGGTGTGACGCAGGGGGGTCAGATGAGATGATCGAATGGTCCCTTCTTGGCTTGGACTCTAGGGGCTGCGATTGTGATATGGGGAGATCTGGGCTGAGTCCCCCCAACCCTCTATGCCACGAGGGTCCGATCTGCGTCGTGTTGTCCTGGACTTCTATGATTCTATGATTCTCTCCCGGCTCCTCACGGACCCTGGGAGGAACTCCCCTCAGAGCGACAGCCCTTCTCGGGGGTCCGCTCGCTCTTGCGGGTTAAGTCGTAGGCCACTCTGCCTACTGTACCTCTGAGCCTTAGCACACCTGTCTCTCCCCATGGGCTCCCGCAGGGAGTCCACTCGCGCTGGACCCCCAGGGCCTCCATGCCCAGAGGGAATAATGAAACCCTGATCCACAGGTGCAGACTTCTACTGGCACTGGTGGGTGCTCTACCCCTCTCTGTCCCCGGCCCCACCTTGACTCCACCCCTGCCTCACCCCCTCCCGCCCCCATTCCAACCCCTTCCCCAAATCCCCACCCCGGCACCACCTCTTCCCCGCCTCCTCCCCTGAGTGCGCCGCGTTCCCGCTCCCTCCCGGAGCTTGCTACAGCTGTTTGGCGGCGGCAAGAGCTTGGAGGGACGCTGAGGAGTGGGGACGTGGCACGCTCAGGGGAGGAGGCAGAGGTGGAGGTGAGGTGGGGCAGGGCGGGGATCTTGGCTGCCGGTGGGTGCAGAGCACCCACTCCAGCCCTGGAGCACCCACGGAGTCGGCGCCTATGCCCTGATCTCTAGACCGGAGCGACTCTCAACCAGTGTAACACAGGAGGGTTTATTGAGCATCTGAACCCAGCATAGGAAACTCTTAGGGCCTCAGGCCTGGCCTCCCTCAGCACAGCACATCTAGGTCTGTCCCGCCTCCAGGTGGGATCTGGCTGCTCTCTCCTCCCAGCCCAGAGAGGCATCCAATATCACTAGCCCCAATAGCCCCTCCCCTGTCCTTTATCTTCCGTCCCAGGTAAACAGGTCGCTGGGGCCCTCTCTCTTCAGTTCTTTGTTCCCCTCTAGCTGGAACCGTCTGGTCAGGTCACCAAGGTCCTCTCTCTTCAGCCCATTGTCCTCCCACTGGCCGGAACCAGCTGACGGCCAAGCTGTGCTGGGCCTCTTCTTAGTCACCAGGTCACCAGTTGTTAGGGTTCCCCATCTCCAGGCCAGTGTCCGGGGATCCCGGCTGCCAGGCGAGGTCACACCTGGTCCTCTGCAACAACAAACCCTCTCCCACCACCTTGTGAAACATGCAGCACACAGGGAAACTGAGGAGCGCACACGCTAGTCATGTAAAACGCTACAAAACTCCCCAACTTCGTCACACGTGTTAATACAGTATTGGGTGGATCATGTCCACAGCAGGGCCCAGGAGAGTTGGCAGGTAGAGGGTTGGGTGGGTTCCTGAGTTAGTATGTGAAGGGGCTGGAAAAGGGTACGAAGCGGCTGTGACATTTTCCACACATTGGGGGAGAAGCTGAGTGTAGGGACGTAGGGGCAGGACAGGGAGCCCCTGTCCATTGCCTGAAAAGGCAGCGAGCGAGAAGGTGTCCCCAGGGCATTGTGGAGCATCGCTGGGAGAGGCCAGAGTGGTGCTGCGGGAGCCTTTGCCTTAACCCGCTATTTCCTGTGTTACAGACGTTTGTGTTTTGCTGAACTCGATGCTCTGCAAGGGCAGGACCTATCACCAGGCAGCCTTAACCCAGTGTTAACCAAGTTCCCCCCACCCCACGCCCGCTTACGTTTTATTCTTGGATCTATTCCTGGTACCTGGAGATTCCCCGATATGGTTAGCCGAGCGATTGGGTGATGGGAAGGGTGAATTTTACAAGAGCACAATCAGCTGAGACCTTTGGTAAGAGAATATCAGCTTTCTGGGGACACGTCGCCCGCTGATCCCAGAGCAACTCGATTGACTCACACAGTCCGGCAGGGCGGCAGGCAAACCAGGAAGAGGTAGGAGAGCCAGCTGAGAGATTTGGTCTGACTTTTCCCGGACTCTCGTGCCCTCTTATCTTGGGGCACTGCCCCACAGCAGCACCCCCCCACACTCTGGGTCTCCCCTCCCAGAGGAACCCCCAACCCTCGATGCCCACCTTGCCTCAGTGGCTACTGCCAGTCATCATCTAGCCCCCCACTCCCTGGGGCAGACTGCACTCTGGAAACCACTCATCATTGGCAAGGGGGTTGGACCGGCTGCCTCTGCCTATCCCCGGGCTGCACCTCTCCCGCCCCAATACGTCCTTAGGCCTTTAGCAAGGCCTCAGCCTGGGGAGTTTCCAGGCTGGAGCTCCCCAGCTCCTCTTGCCCTTCCCCAGCCCTGCTCTGCCCAAGGTACCCTGTGCTCCCAGGCAGCCAGGCCCTTCCCACTCCAAGGCTGGAATGAGACTGACCCAGCTCCTCCCTTAGCCCTTATATCAGGGCCAGCTCTGGCCTGATTGGGTGTGGCCACAGCTGTGGCTGCCTCCCCACACCGCCTGCCTCAGCTGCCTTTAACCTTTTCCCCTAGGAGCGGGGTAACCGCGCCGCTACACCCTCCTCAAAGAGTAGTTATCAATGGTTCGCTCTCAGACTTAGAGGGTGTATTGAATGGGGTCCCGGGGCCAGTCCAGGGTCTGGTACTATTCAATATTTTCACAGATGACTTGGGTAATGGAGCGGAGAGTGTGCTTTGCAGATGACTTCCAGTTGGGAGGGGTTGCAAGCACTTGGGAGGGAAGGAGAAGCATTTAAAACAACCTTGACAAATTGGAGAATTGGTCTCAATTCAGCAAGATGAAACTCAATCAAGACAAGTGGAAATTACGACACAGTGGAAGGCAAAAAATCAAAGGCACAACTACCAAATGGGGAATAACTGGCTAGACAGTCATACCAGTGAAAAGGATCTGGGGGTGATGGCAGATCACAAGTTGAATATGAGCCAACAGTGTGATACAGTTCCAAAAAAGGCTGATCTCATTCTGGGGTGTAGTAATGGGTGTGTTGTATCTGAGACACGGAAGGTCATTGTCCTGCTCTGCTCAGCACTGGGGAGGCCCCAGCTGGAGAACTGGGTCCAGTTCTGGGCACCGCGCTTTAGGAGAGATGGGGACAAACTGGAGAGAGTCCAGAGGAGAGCAAGAGAAAAGATCAAAGGTTTAGAAATCCTGACCTGTGAGGAAAGGTTAAAAACCGGGCACGTTTAGTCTTGAGAGAAGAATGTTGGGCGGGGGGAGTGCTGAGAACTGTCCACAAAGACATTCAGGGCTGTTATAAAGAGGCCGGGGACCAATCGTATTTGATTTGCTTCCCCACCGATCTCGGAAGCATCCTCACTTCTTTCCATTCACCCCCCTCCATCCCTCCTTCTGCTGTTTCGAGGGACCATGTGGGGACGATCAAGGCCTTCTCCTTATCGCTGACAAATACCCCGAATTCTGCAGGGATGCCAGTGTTCACAGCCCACACGTGGTGCCTGCTACCACAGGCCCCGATTCACCAAGGCTCTGAAGCACGGTGCTTACTGTTAAGCACCTGACTTAGCCCCAAATGCTCATGTGCTTACAGTTAAGCATGTGCTTGCGTTTTGGGTCAGGGCTTTGGAGACAAGGCTTCTGTTCCCAGCTGGGCCACACAATCTCCCTCGCAGGTTTGGCCAACAGTTTCCAAAGTGGCATGTAATTCAGGTGGACTTGCTGTAGGGGGCGCTGCCGAGGGCAGGAGAGGCTGGACTTGGCTGTGATGACTATAAAGGAAAGTTCTTTACTGTGTCTGCTGGACCCGGACTGAGCCTGTGGTCCCCCCGGGTATTGTAGCTCCTGGCCTGTGCTGCCTCATTTCACCACTAGGGGTCACTGACTAATTGGCTTCTTGACAGCCCCGCCCATGAGAATTGAAATTTCCCCCCACAGATTTCTAAAGACTTTGGTCTCCAGTTTGTTTTATTAAGCGGAACAATATAAAGGGGAAGCGAATCCAGGCGGGAGCCCAGAGCCCCTGGGAGGGGAGAGCGGCTGCCGAGAGGGGCTAACACAGGCGGCTGGGGTGTTACTGAGTGCGGCGTGGCCATTGCACCGAGTGGGAAATCAGGAGAGAAACTTCAGCAGGAGCAGCCCAGCGAGGGCTGGGAAGAGGAGCCCGGCTGGTCCCAGAGCTGTGCTGGTTGCGCTGGAGACTGATGAGCATCTGGCCGTGGTTACCTCTCCTTTGATCCCTGCGAAGGTCCCAGAACCCTCATTTATTTGGTCACAGACATACTGAGTACCACAGCCCTTCATGACGGTCTTCGTGGCAGATCCACCTGCATGCGGGGGAGGAAAGGAGGTGATCAGTGTGAGGGGTGCCGATCCATTCCTTGAACTGGACCAGGACACAACAACCTGCCCCTCCTCAGCTCTGCCCCTCTGAGCCCCGCCGAGGCCCCCCACCGCCTCCCCTTTGGCTCTGCTGCCCCCAGCATGTCTCCCTCTTCTCCTTTACTGTGACGCAGACTCACTGTGTGTCCTTGAATAAGTCACTTGCAGCCGTGATCTAGAGCACACTGAGGATACCGAGATTGGATAAGGCCTGTATTAGCCACACCACTCATGCTGCAAAGTAGCAGCTCCCTGTTGGTGGAAGCGGTGGGATCTTTATGAAGGGTGGCTTCATAATGAGTTAAAGCATCATGATGGGATCCTGCAAAATTGGGGTCAATTCCTAGCTCTGCCACAGCCTTCCTGTGTGACCTTGGGCAAGTCATGTCACTACTCTGTGCCTCCGTTTCCCAGTCTCTGAAACTAGGAGAATGATCCCCACTATGCCTACAGAGATTGTGTAACACCGACAGACGCCAGGTGTTGGCGGGCGGGATCGAACCGGGGACTTCTGGAGCTTAGTGCATGAGGCAAAAGCCAACTGGCTGTTAAGCAAACTCCTTCTCGCTAAGTGGTTTGGGTGCCACTACAGTGGACAGGACACCCCACCCAGGAGGTGGGTGGGTTACAGTTGCAGGCTCTTTGGGGCATGGGCTATATCTCCCTATAAGTCTTTAGCGCCCAGCACAGTATGGGTCCCTTATCTTCGCTGGGGGTCTGTTCAGTGCCTGGCACGACTGGGTCTCCCAATATTAAACCAGTCCCTGCCACGGAGAGCTTAGAGACTAAACTATAGACAGGCAATGGATGGAGGAGAACCAGAGGCACAGGGCGGGGAAGACACTGGGCCAGGGTCACACCAGAGGCCAGCGCTGGGAACAGAACCCAGGTGTCCTGATCTGCAGCCGATACCTTTATCTAGCGGATGACACGCAGCATCTCGCTTCTGCCCTTGGGGGCGCGGGACAGCAAAGGAAAAATAACCCCAGAACAAATGAAAGGAAGTTACCAGATTTTAGGGGCCCGGCGATGTCCATACATTGGGTCTCGGCTCCAGTACACTGTATGGTCTCTTCACGGCACTGCTGAGAGGACGGAGCGTAGCAGGCTGGGCAGCGCTGGCCGTTGGGTTTGGTGTCAGCCGGGGGCACTGGGAAGAAGTGGAGCAAACGCAGTCAGCTCGGGGGACGAGCCCCAGGAGGCGTCGGGGCAGGGAGAGCAGCTGGGGGCTGAACAGCTCAGCCCTGGGCGCCCCCTGCAGGGGGAGCTGTAGCTCTGGGGGCAGCGGGGGGGGGGAGAGGTTTGCAGCAGGGAGCCCTGGATCCCGCCCCGGGTGAGGTCAGCTGGGTTCACACCTGGGGGCAGCCTAGAGCCCCGCCCACTAAACTCCACCCAGCCAGGGGCTCAGTGTTATTCCATGGGGCGCCCCCTGCAGGGTGGGAGGACCAGTCTCAGGAAGTTAATGTGGGGCAGGTTCCAGGCAGCAGGAGGTGCAGGAGATGGGAGATGTACCTTTAACAGGCGTCGGTGTGCAGGAGTCCGTCTGGCAGCAGGCGATGCTCGTCCTTGTCATCATTCCCTTCCCAAAATTTGTCGAGACGAACCTTGTGTTACATTGGCTGGATGTTGCACAGCCCTTGATAATGGTCTGGGTCTTCTCTCCCTCTGCACAGGAGAAGACAGAGATTTTTTTCCCCCATCCATTCCCAGCCCATTGACGCCCACTTCACAATGATGCCCATGTGCCATTAGCCTGCCTCTACCCATGGGGAAACTGAGGCACGGGGAGGGGAAGTGACTCTTTCGAAGTCCCGCAGGGCTAAAGAAAGCGATTTCAGCACCTAAACCCAGCCCTTAGATCGGCCTGCTCCCCACTCAGCTGCCGCGAATCTCCTGCCAAAGTTCCCACCAGGGGGGTACATGCTGGCTGCTGAAATCCCAACACCGGGCATCCAGCTCACCCCTTAGCCGTGGCGGGATTCAGAGACTCATAGTTTCCCTGCTGATATCACCTGCGGGGCCTGACACAGGAGATGCCCTTGGAGCACGCCCACCGGATCAGGCTCTGCACAAAGCCCAGCCGGGGGAGGAGATGGGGAGGGGCGGGGGGGGGCAGTTGCTCCCCCCCGTATACCCAGGAGTCCAGTGGGTCAGATGCTCCCAGTGGAATGTTTAACTATTTCATACAATGTGGGGCGGCTTCAATAGGAGAGACGTACAGAGACCCGCCCGGAGGCCGGGCACGACCATAGGTGGGGAAAGATCTGGGCTGAAGTTCCCAATTCGGGCCGAGTGGGGATTTGAACTTGCCTCCCCCTGGGCCCAGTTCAGTGCCAAGCCACTGGGGTCTCCTGGCAGCCCCTCCTCCACTGCTGGCATTGACAAGGAAGGGCTGACCCGGTTCAGATATCGGACGCCCAGCGAGGGCCTCCGGGCTGTGGACCCCAAGCAGAGCTGGGCGTCTCTGTGCAGGTGGGACTTAGTGGGTAAGGGACTTTGGGTAAGGGACAAGGCTTAGGTCACTCCCCTTTCCTCGACATTTCCTATTGGCTGGCTTAGGTGGCTCCCACTCAGTGGCCTCTGGTGCATCCCCTCCTCAGGTGCCTCCTTCTCCCCATGCACCGTACAGGGAGCCGGGCCCCGGCCCACTGGCTGGCGAGTCGCCTGGGGGTTCGGCATCGCAGTGCTGAGCCGAAGGCCCCGTTGGGGAGCTAGCCACAGGGTGTGGCATAGAACCCAGGCGTCCTGGCTCCTTACCCGCTGCTCAGACCCATCCGCCCCACTCCCTTCCTGGAGCTGAGATTAGGATAGAACCCAGGCGTCCTGGCTCCCCAGCCTGTTCCCTGGCCCGCGTTGGGTCGGGTCCCTCTCACCCACCGAGTGTCAATTCTGTTAGAATGACGCCACAAGAGTTTTGCCCAGCAGTGCAGGTCTGTAGGCTTCCCGTGCAGCTGGTTCCTTCTTCTTCACAACGCTCACACCGCAGACAGGCCCCTGGGGACGGAGAGAGAACATGAGCCACCTGGATTTGTCCCTCCCTCGCCTTCCCCAGGGCTCTGTGGGGAAGCTCCGGGTACAGCGCCCTGGGGTCCCTCATCCGGGGCCGGTGCAACCATTTAGGCGACCTAGGCGGTCGCCTAGGCCACTAGGATTTGGGGGGCACCATTTTCTTCGGCAGCAACCGCAGCGGCCGGATCTTCGGCCGCCCCGGTCGCTGCTGGCATTTAGGCGGAGGGAGCTGGGGCAGTGGAGCGCGGGGAGGGCCGCCTGCAGCAAGGGGGGGGGCGGCACGCAGGGGAACTCCCTGCCCCAGCTCACCCCTGCCCCACCTCCTCCCCGAGCACGCCGTGGCTGCTTCACTTCTCCCGCCTCCCAGGCTTGCGGCACCTAAGCTGATTGGCGCCGCAAGCCTGGGAGGCGGGAGAAGTGAAGCAGCCATGGCGTGCTCGGGGAGGAGGCGGGGCAGGGGTGAGCTGCTGCCAAGGGGGCGGCGCCTCAGGGCGGGGGCTCGGGGACGGGCGCAAGGTGGAAGTTTCGCCTAGGGTGCGAAACATCCTTCCACCAGCCCTGCCCTCATCCACCGCGCTGCCCCAGTTTGGTCCCTGGTCCCCGCTGGCTACAGACATTTCACGCTGCTCGGGGGCTGCGTCTCCCCGGGATCGCTGCAGATTTTAGTTCCCCGGTGGGTTTTCCCACCTCACAAACCCCAGAGAGATCCCCAGCGGGTGTGAGCTGGTGTCGCTCTCCAGTGCGGTGCAGCAAGGGCCGAGTCGCACCTGCCATCGACTCCAGTGCAGCTGCGCCCCCCTGACACCGGCTGGGCCCTGCCCCACTGACTCCAGTCCAGCTGGGCCCCCCTGACACCGACTGGGCCCTGCCCCACTGACTCCAGTGCAGCTGCGCCCTCCTGACACCGGCTGGGCCCTGGCCCCACTGACTCCAGTGTAGCTGCGCCCCCCTGACACCGGCTGGGGATCACATAGACCAGCCCTTCAGATTCTCTTGAGCTCCTGCTGCTGAAATTCAGATCCGCTGCCTGTCACACAACAGACAATCCCGTTCGAAATGCCCTTGGCCTCTGGCCAGCTCTGAAAGGTGCCCAGTCACGACACAGTTCTTGCAATTTAAATTATAAATATTTCCTCTCATTTCCACAATTGTTTCACTCGCTGTCACAGGGACTTTGTAACTTCAAGCCCTCTCCTCCTCGGAAGCTGTCACTTGGACGCCCCCAGCTGAGCCCTCGTTATCCTGTGGCTTCTTTTCGGTTACATTCAGTAACAGTTTCACCCAGCAGGCGGCTCTGGGCCGTTGGGCCGTTGGAGAAGTTAGGAAATCAGCCCCTGTAGGAACAGACCCCACTCACCCGTAGCCAGGAGAGCAGCGAGGATGCAGACAACAAGAGAAGCCTCCATGGTTATGGGGGAGCAGTAGATCCACCCTGGGGTCTTTGGAGGATTTTTCACAGAAGGGCTGAAATGAGATCAGAAGGGAACTTGCATATGCATGATTGGGCCGAAAGGATGGGGAGAGCCACAGAGCCATTTGCCACAGTTCTGGGGTAGCAACAGCTCTGACCTCTTCGTGGCTGGGTTTTTTGTGGCACGCACAGGGAGAAGTCATAGAGAAACCTCAAATACTCCTGCTGGAAGATTGCCGCATAACATGACTTTGTTTCCGAGAATACAGCGAGAACCAAAAACAAGACAGAGACAAAACAGGCTGCTCCGTTTGACGTAAAGAGACACAGCCGGCCACTCTATAAACAGAGGGTGTCAAAGAAGGCTGCTCCCTACAGCAATGAGAGATAGCTCGCCCAACCTGATTCTTTTCCTGACTCCAAGAGGGGACTGGAACCCAGTGGTTAGAGAAGGAGGGCCAGGAGCCAGGACTCCTGGGTTCTATTCCTGCTCTGGGAGGGAAGTGGGGTCAGCAGCATACCAGAGGGATGTTACTTACCAAAACTTCTTAGGGGCTTCAGGCTGAGTAGCGTTTGCTGGGGTGGAGCAGACGGATAGTTCAGTGAAGCAGAAAAGATTTGCCAATATCTGTGTCTCTCCTCCTTTTATAGAAGGGCTCTGGTACATGCGCTGATGTAATGCACTTTTGTTTGCTTGAGTCCATAAGTTCCTAGATCCCTCCCCAGCCCTGCCCCCACCCAACGATGACACAATTTGGACATACGAGCACATTGAGAAATTCGCCACTCTTCCTGCTGAGAAACAACCACAGGCATGAGTGAAACCGCCTCCCCTTTAAATCTTGGGTGATGGGGGGCAACTTGGGGAAGTGGGTCACAGACTGGATGGGGTGGCAGGAGTCCTGGTCCTATTCCTGGCTTGCTAAGGGCATGTGGGTTAAGGGCAGGACTTCTGGGTCTCATTCCCGTCCCTGGGAGAAGTGGCGAGCTGTAGGTTAGAGGAGTGGGGGATGGGATTGGCAGGACTCCTGGGTTCTGCAGAGTGGAGAGTAGGGTGTAGTAGTTAGAGCAGCGTGGGGTTGGGACTGGAAATCAGGGTCCCTCAGTCCATAGAAAGGTGAGTGGGATCCAGTAGTTAAAACTGGTCATCAGGTTCTATCCCTGGCTCTGGGAGGGGAGTGGGGGCTGGGAGCCAGGACACTTGGGTTCTATCCCCAGCTCTGGGGATGCGGCCTAGTGACTTAGAGCAGTGGGGGCTAGGGACTGTAGCCCGGTGGGCCAGCTTACCTGTATTATATTCATTGCTTTGTTATCCTGCTTTATTATATTTAGTAGTAATGCAAGGAACCTACAGGCTTTTATCCTGTAAGATTTGGCTTTAATAGATAGTGTGAGGCTTGAGGCCTATAACCTTTGGTATGGATAAACTTAAGTAACTTATAAGTTATAGGGAACTGGAAGTGGCATGCCAGAGGTGAAATTTTGTTTAGAATACTGACATTGGCCACCCACAGAACATCGCTGACACCAGCATCCGGAAAGTTCCGGACAGAACCTTTGACCGGAAAGCTGCCATGAATGCAAATTGACATGTATGCTAATAGGGTAACATCATACATACACTAACCTATAGAAAATGGATACCTTAAGGGAAGAAAATACAAATAAGGACCTCTATTAAATATGTATTGGTCATGGCGGCATCAGCATAACCTACTATGTAAGTAACATTTCAGGGGCAGCAGATAGATTGGAGTGATGTAGACCTTGGAAGGGGCCAGAATGATGGCCACCGGAAAAGATGAGGATGATAACGGTGATGAGAAAGATAATGGTTAAGTATGAAAGATAAGGGTGTAAGGATGGACGTCCAAATGTCCTTTCTGTATTATCTCTATCTGCCTTGTTGAGATTAAGTGTGTGTCGAACTTTGCTAAATTATTAATAAATTATATATTTGTATATAGAGAGAGATAGAGTTCCTGTGGTGTGAGTGTTGCACCTGTGCACATCGGGGTTCCCAAATTATATGATAATTTTACAATAATCTTACTGGGGCTGATCTTAAAACAAAAACCTGTTAATCCTCAAGTTACGATTATATATACCCAGCTTCGGGTCAGGCTACAGGACTGAGTGTCATCGCTATGCCAACCTATCCCCCAGTGTAGAGGTAGCTAGGCTGATGGAAGCTACCATTGCTTGGGGAGGCGGAGGTCCTACAGCCACAGAACAGCCCCCCTCCCGCCCCGTAACCTGTGTTTACGCTCTGCCGTAGCTGTCCTGCTACTGCACCCATCTCATAGACCCTGCAGCTCAGAGCTGAGCCGCATGGGCAGATGGGATTGCCTGGTTGCAAACCCAGGGGCAAGGAGGGAAGGTGGGAGCAGCAGCGGTGGGTAGGACCCTGGGAGGAAGCAGGGAGAGAGAGCTTCTTGGGCACAGAACCCACCAGAAAGGCAGGCGAGGGGATTTCTGAGCATGGAAACGGGCTGCTGCTGTTTCTCCCTGCTGCTCTCCAAGAAGCAGGACGCTGAGGGGGTGCCCGGTCTTTGCACTGCAGAGAGACCTGCCTTGCATCATCGAGTTCTCCTCCTAAAGGAAACAGCCTTGCAGTGTCCCACATGGTGGCTAAACCGCATGGGGCCACCGAGGGGAAAATAACAGCCCTGCAACAAAATACATACAGGCCTAGGGCTAGATTCCTGGCTACTGCAGGCCCCAGCCACACAGATTTAGGCACCGCTGGCATTCATAACCCCCCCCCCCTTCCGGCTTCTGCTAAGCCCTCTGGGCAGCTAAAGTCATTCAGCCTCAACATTTGTGCTGTAAAAGTTCCCTTGATACTCAAGTTTCTGCCCCCAGGCACCCTGATGCCTGCGTCCCAGCAAGAGCCAGGATCTTGCCTGCCAGGCTCAATCCAGGAGGTGCGCTCAGAACTGGCTCCACACACCAGAGAGGAGGAGCTGGTGGCAGTAGTGGCATCCCTTAGATCCACTAGTCCAGTGGCCAGGATCCTCCCCTGGGTTCATTCACCCCTCTGCCGAAGGTGGAAAGGGGATTTGAACTTGCGCCACCCGCTTCTAAGCTGAGGGCTGGAACCGCAGGGACGTACAACAGCCTGACATGAGGCGGGGGTCCTGCAATCTCTCCTCTTCAAGCTGTTCCACTGTATGTGTTCCACCAAATGGCCAAACACTGTCGTGAACCGTAGACCTCTAAGAAGTCAGCCTGAATTGCTTGGAATGTCACAGGCCTCCCTCCCTGGGCGACACCAGTCGCTCGTTAGCTGCCAGGGCGGCTGTCCTGCCGAACCAGGCGTCAATATTTGATGGCGATCCATTTTTCCATTTCTGCAGGATTAATATTCCAGCCACCAAGGCTACACGTTGGAACCAGGCCACTTTGTCACCAGATTGTCTCCGGGTATCAGGAATAGAGCCAAGAACGAAACTTAAGGGTAGGGGGGGCAAAAAAATTGGTTAATGCTGGGTTCCGGTTGTCCACTGATAGCTCTTGTCCTTCTGGAGTGTCGAGTCCAGCAAAATCGAACCTCCTGGAAACCAGGAAATACCAAGTTACGGTAAACGCCCAGGTAGCCATCACTCTGTCCCCATGGCGATCGCACTCCAGCGGCATTCACTGGAGCTGTGCTAAATGGTGGAGAGATGTGTTGGAAGAGCTCCAAGACCTCCATCTATTTGACAAAGAGGGTATTAAAGGGTGACTTGATCCCCGTTTATAAGTGCCAACAAAGGGAACAAATATTGGATCCCGGGCTCTTCAGCCAAGCGGAGGAAGGTCTAACACCATCCAATGGCTGGGAGTTGAAGCCGGACAAATTCAGCCTGGAACGAAGGCGTCATTTTTTAATGGTGAGAGTAATTAACCATTGGGACAATTTACCATGGGGCGTGGTGGATTCTCCATCTCCAACAATTTTTAAATCCAGATGGGATGTTGTTCAAAGAGGTCGGCTCAAGGAATTAATTCAGGCTGATGTGACGCGGGGAAGGAGAGGGTCTGAGATGATTCCAATGGTCCCTTCTGGCCTTGGACTTTATATTCTAGATGGTGCTGGTCCTGCCATGAGTGCAGGGGACTGGACTTGACCTCTTGAGGTCCCTTCCAATCCTCGGATTCAATGACTCTATGACACTAGGGGTTGTGATTGTGATATGAGGAGATCTGGGCTGAGTCTCCCCAACCTTCCCATGCCACGAGGGTCCCATCTGCGTTGTGTCAATACAGAACTGGGTGGATCATGTTCGCAGCAGGGCCCGGGGAGCTGGCAGGTAGAGAGTTAGGTGGGTTCCCGAGTTCACATGTTGAGGGGCCAGAAAAGGATATGAAGTGACTGTGAATTGTCCATGTCCCGGGGGAGAAGGTCAGTGTCTGGAGTACGTAGGGGCAGTACGGGGAGCCCCTGTCCATTGCCGTGAAAAGGCAGCGAGCGAGAATGTGTCTCCAGGGTGTTGTGAAGCATCACTGGGAGAGGTTACAGACAGTGATGACAGTGCAGGCGTTTGCCTTAACTCACAATTTCCTGTTTTTCAGATGTTTGTGTTTTGCTGAAGTCGATGCTCTGCACGGGCAGGGCCTATCACCAGGCAGCCTTAACCCAGCGTTAACCAAGTTCCCCCCACCCCACGCCCGCTTAAGTTTCATTCTTGGATTTATTCCTGGTACCTGGAGATGACCCGATATGGTTAGCCAAATAACAGGGTGCCAAGAAGGATGAATTTTATAAAAGCACAATTAGTTGCAACCTTTGGTAAGAGAATGACAGCTTTCTGGGGACCCGTCACTCACTGATCCCAGAGCAACTCGATCCGGCAGGACGGCAGGCAAACCAGGAAGAGATAGAAGCAGAGCCAGCTAGGTCAGAACCTTTACCCGATGGGCTGGTCTCCAAAGCAGAGGGGACGTTTTACACCTCTGTCTCAATGGTGGAAGATGGCAGGCGGTGGCCAATGACACCTGCATCAGAGCTGTCACTTGAAGAAGAAGAAACTTTTAAAAGATTCACATGGAAGAAGAGGGCTGAGAGATTTGGTCTGACTTTTCCTGGAAACTTTGACAACTGACTGAAATCATTTCTTTTTTTTTCGTGACATGGCTTTGGACCCGTTCTCTGTTAGTTTTTGTGCTGCGGCATGGGCGAGCGTCTGTCAGACAGAAACTCTTCCAAACTCATTATTCCGCCCACAGAGATACACACTGTCTTTTGCCGGACTTTCTAATCACGGGCCACAGGGTCTCCGAAGAGTCCGAAATAGGAAATAAGTCACAAAGGGCTTGTCTATACTTACGCGCTGGTTCGGCGGCAGGCAATCAAACTTCTGGGTTCAATTTATCGCGTCTTGTCTGGACGCGATAAATCGAACTCAGAAGTGCTCGCCGTCGACTCCTGTAATCCTGCTCGGTGAGAGGAGTACGCGGAGTCGACGGGGGAGCCTGCCTGCCGCGTCTGGACCGCGGTAAGTTCGAACTAAGGTACGTCGACTTCAGCTACGTTATTCACGTAGCTGAAGTTGCGTACCTTAGTTCAAATTGGGGGGTTAGTGTAGACCAGGCCAAAGGCAAGGGCGGAATTTGGGGCTACTTTGTAGCAGCACTTGCAGAGCAACAAGGAATTATTTTTTGTTTTCGTTAGCAACACACTGACGGGGATTTAAGGAATGGCACGAACTGCCATCCTGGGCACTTTAAAGAGTGAAATGATGCCGCGTTGGTCCCAGGATGTTAGAGAGACAAGGTGGGGCAGGGAACGGCTTTCATTGGACCCACTTTCATTGTGGAGAGACACCAGCTTTCGAGCTACGCAGAGCGCGTCTTCAGGTCCGACCTCCAGATAAACTCCCAAGCTTGTCTCTGTCTCTCCCATCCAGTAGCAGAGCTGAGGGCTGGACCCCCACAGTGGGGCTCTGAACATGAGGACACGCTGCCTTCCTCACCCCACATGCCCGTGGCGTGTGTTCAGCCCATCTCCTTATGTCTCTGCCTCACACACAGGCCAGGCCGACCTTAAATTATCAGGGCGACCCAGCTCAATTGCTCAGGGGTGTGAAAAATCCACCCCTGAGCGCCGTGGTTAAGCCAACCGACAAAACCCATGGAACTAGCTGCAGCTGCTCCGAGAGGTGGAAGTAGGACTGCGACGGGAGAGCCCCGCCTGTCGCTGGAGCAAATCTCTGCCCTGGAGCTGTAATGTTTGAGGAGCAGACCCGGCCCTCATCCTTCCTGCAGCTGCTCCGCTTCACTTTCTAACCACAGCCAAATGCAGAGAGTGGGTGGAAATGGAAGTGAAAGCTGGTTTTACCCTCGGGCTGCGGTCAAACTTAGCGGCAGGACTACGGGCCCCGTGCTGCAGGGAAAAGGGGGGTACTAATGAGGGGTGCTCTGTTTCAGCCCTCAGACTCCCCTTCTTTTCTGTACAGAACCCAGGAGGATTAATTTCCAGGGGACCCCCCCATCTTCTTTAACCCACTCGCCTCCCAGAGCAGAGGATAGAACCCAGGTATCCCAGCTCCCACCCCCTGCTCTAACTCAGCTGACCCCTCCCCCCTCCCCAAGCTGGGGAAAGAACTCAGGAGCACTCCTGACTCCCAGCCCCTTGCTCTACCCACTAGACCCCACTCCCTTCATGGAGCGGGATTAGAACCCAGGAGTCCGACACTTAATCCGCACGCGGCAAACAAGCCAGGAAAGAATCCATAGCGCCCAGTCCACTGCTAACCCAATAGGCTGCCAGGCCAAGTCTGAAAACTGTGTTTTGCTTCTGTGTGTGATTTTGTTTCTCAGCGGGAGAGGGGAAGTGATTGTCAGGGCCCTGATGTGTCCAGAAATGTGGGCACCTTTGGCTGTAGGTCGCTGCTGCTCAGGGCAGGTAGAAAACGATGGTCTGCAAAAGACAAAAAGAGGGATTGTTTACGTTTTGTGTGTCTGAATTTCATGACAGTTCGAGATTTTTACATACCAGCCAGGCTCCAGTGCAATTGTTGAATCAAAGATTATTAACCAAAGATGAATCCAGCACTAGGCAGAATACAGAACGCAGAAATACCCCCGGAGCTGGGGAAGAGAAGGTAGCTCGGTCCCTTCCTCTGTACGCGGTGGAAAGCTGCCAGCGTTCATCCCCAAATGAACTTTCCAATTCTCTTTACTTTGCTAGGGTGTCACCCAAAGACACTCCTTTCTGGAAGGAAAAATCCTTTCCCATGAGTCATGGGAAATGTCGCCACATGTTCTGTGATGGGATGTCCTTTATGGTCCTCATTTTACCTGACGGACCAATATGGAGGAATTGCTAACAGTTCTTAATGAATGAAATGGTCTGTATTTGCAGAACCCACATGCAGTAACAAGCATCCCTTATCAATCACCCACCTTTGTGTAGAACATACTTCTGCAGACACTTTTCCTTAGGCCGAGGGGGTCTGTTCCCATGTAGTGAAGTCAGGGTAAAAAGCAGGATTAAAAGATCTCACACCTATCTATTGAGTTCATTTTGCCTTCATCCATTAGAATCATTAGATTTGAAGCAAAGGGGAAGTGCATGGCTCGGGGGGGATTTTATACTACTCCCCTCCCCTGGCCTATACCTACCTACCACACACACAAGGAGGCGGGGCCTCTGTCCAAGGAGTGGGGTCCTTGGAAGTTGTCCCGTGGGGGGGTAGAAATAGGCGATGGAGTCTGGTAGCATCTTTAAAGCAGGCCTTTTATTGACAAGGGACACACCAAGTCCTGCTTCTCTGAACACAGGAGCAAGCACAAACAAAAGGAAAGCATCTTTGCTCATGCTCTTTAGCCAGCCTCATACCCTTGCTATAGGCGTTTGAGGGACCACACCATGCAGGCAGGCTTCGCTGCGTTGCCTTCTGCGTAGCTCTGAGTGGTCTGCCTCCCCCAACTAAACCGCTTCCTCAGCAACGCTCAGCAAAAACCCTCCTCCAAAAACTCCAGGTTGGGTGCACAGCCCTGTTCGTCTTAGCCCAGAGTTTGTGAATCACGTGCCCTGACAGCTGAGTTAATTGAAGAGAGCGTTCACTGTGCAGAGGCAGGGCTGCGGATGTAAAGCCAACAGACCCCCATCATCAGCGGGCAGAATTGAACTGGGGACCTCTGGAGCTTAGAGCATGAGACTCTATCACATGAGCTAAAAGCCAGCTAACTGGTAGCTAAGGCTGTAGAGCAGACTCATTTTATCTCTCTCTCTAAGAGGTCTCAGTACCACTAGATGGGACAGAACCCCACACCCAGAAGGTGTGTGGGTTACACGGGCACCCCAAACGGTGTCCTCCACCGGCACCAGCTTGCACAGACACTCTGTGGGCACAAGGTGCATGCCGGAGGGAGCGGGGCGCTCTGCAAAACAGCTCTCGGCAAAAAATAAAATCAACTAAAATAGACGCCCAGAGAAAAGCAGAAAAACCCGCGGGCTGCACTTGGCCTTGTTTTCAGATCCTTTGGCTGTCATTCATGTGTGCACACGCCCCCCAATTCACACAGTGCTCAGTAAAACTCCAGGGCAGGTTCACACCCCCTTTCCTTGTGAGTCACTCCTCACTGGGCTGGGAGCTCATCCCCTACCATGCTCTGCCCTGGGTTCCCTGCTAAGCGTGGGGTGGGCAGAGAGCTGATCTCCTGGGTCACGGCCAAAGGGGGCTTTGCAATTCCAGCCCGGTCCATCATTAACCGCGGCTGAACTTTGACTAGCCGCTCGGGTGGGAAAGGGGGAACGGCATCAGCAAAGCCCCTGATCTCTCTGCTCTGCAGCAGCGCTGGCTGGAGGGCCCCCGGGTTCATTCGAAGATGCCAGCAATGGTGTTCTTGGAACCACTGGCGTCTGTCCAGCTCTGCTCCCAGGAAAGGCGTTTTCCCGCCTCGCCCCCACCGTGTGTCAGCAGTTGTTAGCTGATGCCCCAGGCCCTGGATCGTGCAGATAGGGAAGTGGAGGGGGGGCTTGCTCCTGAGGCGGTGGGCACCGTGCTGCTCCACAGGGGTGCCCCGTCCCAGCCATTGGACTGCACTTGGGGTGACCGTCTGTCCCATTTCGGCCGGGACAGTCCCCTTTTTAAGCACTGGCCTGACTTTTTTTTTGGCAAAAGTGTCCGTAAAAAATTATCAGTTGGCAAGAGCAATTATGGGACAAATGCCAACTTTTGTCGAAAAAGGTGGGGTGCAGTGCAGAAGGGTGAGCAGCAATCTCTGCCCCCTGTAGGGGGAGGGTGGGCTTGTGCACAGAAGGGGCAGACAGGGTTCCAGCAATCAGTGACCTCAGCCTTGCTCAGGGAGGGGGCTCGGGCAAGCCGTGCCACAGGGCGGGGGGGGGGCTCACACCACCCTGGGCTGTGCCCAGTTTTCCCTTTGGGAAATATAGTCACCCTGACTGTATTCCCCTCTCCACGCCAGGGAGAGAACCCAGCAACCCGGAGTTCCTGTTTGAAGGGCAAATGCAGCCCCCACCCCTCCACTTCACTTCACTTCACTTCACTTCACTTTCAAACCGCTGTTACCTGCCGTGATGCTGGGGAAATGGAAGGGAGAGCTGCCTCGCCTTACACCCTGGGCTGGGTCAGAGAACCCAGGAGTCCTGACTCCCGGGCTCCCCTCTGCCCACTCCACCCCATGCCCCTCCAGAGCTGGAGATAGAACCCAGGAGTCCAGGTTTCCAGCGCCCCCTCTGCTCTAACCAGTAGACCCCACTCCCCACCTACAGTACAAACACTTTTCCTTCCAACACCCAGCAATCACCCCTGGAGCCGTCAGACACAGAAGCAGGTCATGCTCGGAGCAGTGCTTGAGCCAGAAAAAAGCGTGTGCAAAAAAACCCAAGAGACACAAGTTAGGGCCGGTTCTGTGGCCTTGTCTATTTCACTGCACTGCTCTGCCTCCTGTGTGGAGTTGGCCAATTTCCCCGGGCCTGGCCGGGTTGTTGTGGTTAGGAGGCTAGGAAAGTGATGATGAAATTCTGATACCGTCTTGATGCAACCTTCTGAGTCTGCCAAGACGCACCTGGGTCTGTTCCCCTGACTGCTGCAGAAACAAAGAGCAGCAGGCGGCTTCCATGTGCAGAAAGCCCCACACCTGCCCCTCCAGCAGGCTCTGCGTCAAAGAAGAAACAGCTCTGTTCCCCCCACGACCTCACTCACCTCTGCTGCTTGTGGCTTCCTGACTCCCACCCACTAGGGCTGCAGCCGTTCTCTTTGCCCCTCTGTGTGCAAGCACGACTTTGCAGAGCTCTCATGTGCCTTGGGTGGTCTCTCCATTGTCCACAGCTCTCTCTACTCCACAAAGGGGTTTCATTGCTCTTTCTGCTGCTGAGCCCATGGTTTAACCACTATACCCCACTCTCCTCTCTAAAGAAGCCAGTTGCCCTAATTCCCAGCTATCTGCTCTTATAACCAATGGATACCACTTCCCTTCCCCCACCAGCAATAGAACCCAGGCATCCTGACCCTCAGTTCCCCTCCTGCTCTAACTCGCTACATCCCATTCTCCTCCCAGAGCCAGGGATAAAACCCGGAAGTCCAGACAACCTGTTTTAAGTATGAAACCTCACTCACCTCTCCATGGAACCCAGGAGTCCTGGCTCCCAGCCCCTCACCCCACGCTAGTCACTAGACCCCGCTCACCATTGTGTGGTGCTCTGGAGGCCCCCCCAGACCTCGCTCACATCTCTATGGAACCCAGGAATCCTGACTGCCAGTCCCAACTCCCTCCTCCACCCCACGCTCTAACTACTACACCCTACTCCCCACTCTGCAGAACCCAGGGGTCCTGGCCACTCCCAACCCCCACTCCCCTAACCACTGCACGCCACTTCTCCCAGGGACGGGAATGAGACCCAAGAGTCCTGCCCCCAATCCACATTCCCTTAGCAAGCCTGGAAGAGGACCCAGGAGTCCTGCCGCCCTGTCCATTGGTGTCCCGCTTCCCCATGTTGCCACCCCAAGGTTTAAGGGAGAGGCGGTTTCATGCATCCCTGTGATTTTTGTCTCAGTGGACAGGGAGGAGAATTGATCAGTGGCTCTTGTGTCCAAAATGTGCTCATGGGTGGGAAGGGGCAGCCTGAAGCCCCCTAAGGAGCATTTGGTAAGTGACACCTCTCAGGTCGATGGATGCTCTAACCACTAGACCCCACTGCCCTCCCAGAGATGGGGCGAGAACCTGGGAATCCTGACAACCAGTTTTAACTACTAGATGCCCCTCAATTCTCCAGGGAACCCAGGAGTCCTGACCAGCAGGCCCCTTTCCTCCTGCCTTAACCCACATCCTTATGGAACCCAGATTTCCAAGGCCCACCCAACTCTACTCTACTGTGCCCCACTGTCCACTCTATAGAGGACGTCCTGGCTCCCACCCCCACTTCTCTCATCACTGGATCCCGCTTCTCTCAAGGACAGGAGTGGGACCCAAGAGTCCTGCCACCCTTGTGTGACCTGCTACCCCGCCTTGCCACCCCAAGTCTTCCAAGGGGAGTTGGTTTCCCTCATTCCTCTAATTCGATTTCCCAGCAGGAAGGAAGGAGGATTTGGCAGTGTGCACAGATGCCCAAGGGTAGGCAGGGCCGGCGAGGAGAATAGAAACTTACAGACTTTCCCAGGAGAAGTGAGCAGATCTGTATAAATTTCTATATTACATCACAGCAGGTACCTGAGCCCTTCTATAATAAGAGACAGAGACAGCCCAGATGTGACAGGACAGAACGAGAGACGGGTACAGCTTTTCCACTCTGCAGAATTAGCCACCAACTTCACGCCAGGCAAACTTCACTCTAAGGATCATTAGGTAAGTGATACCCCTGTGGTCTGTAGATGCTCTAATCACGAGATCCCCCCTCTCCTCCCAGAGCAGGGGAGAGAACCCAGGAGTCCTGGCTCTCACCCTGCCCCCTCTCTGACCCCCACTCCCCTCTCAGAGCTGGGGAGAGAACCCAACTGTCCTGGCTCCCAGCCTCCTGCTCTAACCACTAAATTGGACTCCCTTGGTAGAGCCAGGGAGAGAACCCAGGAGTCCTGGCTCCCAGCCCCATGCCTCTACCACGTGAGTGCTGATGAAAGCAAGAGCCAGCCTGCAATCGGGGTAACTGATGGTTCGGCGGGGTCGTATCAAAGAGGAAACACCGTTAATCTCCAGTTCTCTTCCCAGCGAGCTGCTGGGGACATGGGTGTGATAAATGAAGGCGGGGGGGGGGGGGGTAGCTCCCTTTGATGGACACCCAGCCAGCCAGTTAGCTGTAAAGTCCCTCTTGGTAGCTACTTGCTTTACCTGTAAAGGGTTAAAAAGTCCCCCAGGTAAAGGAAAGGGAGAGGGCACCTGACCAAAAGAGCCAATGGGAAGGCTAGAACTTTTTAAAATTGGGGGAAAAAAGCTTTCCCTTTGTGTTCTGGGGTTGTTCTCCGGAGAGAGGGGAACAGAGCAAAGGCAGGGCTATGGCTATGCTGTCAAAAGCTTTTTGCCAGGTATGGAAATCATCAGATTATACCTAGAACGACCCAAATATGTCAGTAGATCAGGGAATGTCTAGAAAGACGCGATTAGGTTTATTTCTTTTATCTTCTGTAAGGCTTGTGGACTCCTCTGTGCTAACCCCCAAATGCTTTTGTTTTGTTTGTAACCTTTAAGCTGAACCTCAGGAAGGTTGTTCTTGATGTTTAATTTTTGTAAGTAGGTTTTTTAAATCTAGCAACAGCCTAAGTTCCAGATGTATTCTCTTTCTTTTTGGTTTTAATACAATGTACCTTTTTTAAGAACAGGATTGGATTTTTGTGTCCTAAGAGGTTTGTGCATGTTGTTTAATTAGCTGGTGGCAACAGCTGATTTCCTTTGTTTTTTCTCCCCCCAGTCTATGGCTGCCTGATGGTCTGTGGCAACATGAGTGACCCCAAGCGGGTGGGGGAGGTACCACTGCTGTGTGGTCTGGGGAGCAAACCCCCACCTCCTTGGGGGGGCGGGATCAGCACAATTCCTCCTCCTCCCAGGGAATCAGGAGTGATGGCATGGTGCCGGGCTCCAAGCCCTGATCTCTAGGGATGGGGACATAGAGGGAATTTGGCTCTGGAGGAGGGATACGGATTTGACCTGGCCTGGACACTGGGATCCCTCCACTGTTAAAAGTAGTGCATGGCTGAGAACCTCTTTGCAGGGAGCTGGATGTTGTGTATCAAAGACTGTTTGCAGTGGCAAGCTCTCTCTTCAAGGGGGGAGGAGTGGGGTTTCCTGGTCCTGCTGGTAGTCTTGGGGGCTCTGCGGGGAAGTGTGGGACCAGAGGCAGTCTGCAAAGAACCAGCCTAGAACAAGCTGGGCCGAGTTGTCTCTCACAGTCATAGGGAGCAGTCTTTTTTATCTCCCTCTGGTTTGTGTTCTTGTGGGTGATCTTTCTGGATTCCCAGAAACAGTCACTTTGCACTGCAGCCTGCCAGCAGGAGCATTTCAGGTTTGTCTCTGACTTCACTGGGTGGGTGCCATGAACACACCAGCCACAAAGCGGGTCAGAGGTGCGGCTATCCCAGAACTCTGGCAAACGGCTCTGTGGTTCCACCCACCCTGTCGATGGGCTCATGAATGTGCAATCCCTCATCTGATCTCATTTCAGTTCATGAGTGATAAATCCCCCAGCCAGAGATTTGGCTGCATCAGAGACCCCAGCTCGATCTACTGCTTCCCCATCACCATGAGGGCATCTCTTGCTGTCTGCATCCTCGCTGCTCTCCTGGCTACAGGTGAGTGGGGTCTGTTTCTACACAGGCTGATTTCCTTTGGTGGCCAATGTAATAAAAACTCAGGGCAGCCTGTTGCATGCAGTTGTTTGTTAAAGTAGCCAAAA
This sequence comes from Emys orbicularis, assembly GCF_028017835.1. NCBI lineage: Eukaryota > Metazoa > Chordata > Testudines > Emydidae > Emys > Emys orbicularis. Next base: position 22,275,479 of record NC_088702.1, on the reverse strand, counting down.
AGCAGACAAGTGGAAGCAAGGAGGAAGAGGTGTCTGGAAGACACAAGTTCCCATGACGATGGATGAAACCATTCTGGAAATGGGAGGAAACGTTTATGGATGAAATCACTGAAAACTGGTGAAATTTCAGATCCGGCCAAAGGAGACAGAAGTGTAGGAAGGAAGCTCTTCCCCCACGACGAGTGTGACTGAAAGGGAACAGAGCTGAATGTCAGTGCTCAAGACACAATAAAAGGCATTTCTATAGGGTCTCCAGCTGGAGTGAATCAAACCCCTGGGAAGGTGAGGGGGCGAGGGAGGGACAAACTAGACACATCATGTTCTCTCTCCCTCTCTAGGGGCCTGTCTGCAGTGTGAGGTTTGCTCTGGTCCAGGAACCAGCTGCACGGGCGCCCTACAGACCTGCCCCGCTCGGTTTGACTCTTGTGGCATCTCTCTGATTGAAAACACATTGGGTAGGTGATATGGACCCTACCCAACATGGGTCAGGGAACAGGCTGGGGAGCCAGGCCGCCTGGGTCCTCTCCTAGTCCCAGCTCTGGGAAGGGAGTGGGGTGAATGGATCTGAGCCATGACTGGGAGCCAGGACGCCTGGGTTCTATGCCAGCCCCTGTGGGCTAGGTCCCCAAAGGGGAATTAGGCCCAGCATTGCAATGCCTGGCTTCCAGCACACTAGCCAGCCAGTGGTCTTTGTGGACTCTGGGTCAGGGGACAGGAGGCCCATACAGCACCTAGGGAGAGAGAAGCATCTTTGAAAGGGATCCACGCTGAGCAAGGAGCCAAGCCCTACCCCTCTCCAGGAGTTTGGCCCCTAAGTCCTGGCTGCACAGAGGTGCCCAGCTCTGTTTGGGGTCCAGAACTCAGAACCCCTCGCCGGGAGTCGGGCGTCTGAACTGGGTCACCTCTTCCTTACAAAAGGCAGTGGTGGAGGATTTAATAGGTAATCTTGGCTGCAGGGCCAGCTCCAGGCACCAGCGTAGCAAGCAGGTGCCTGGGGCGGCCAATGAAGAAGGGTGGCACGTCCGGCTCTTCGGCGGCAATTCGGCGGCGGGCCCCTCACTCCCTCTCGGAGCGACGGACTTGCCGCTGAATTGCCACCATAGAATGAAGCAGCGGTAGAGCTGCCGCCGAAATGCCGCCGATCACGATCGCGGCTTTTGTTTTGTTTGCTGCTTGGGGCTGCAAAAACGCTAGAGCCGGCCCTGCTTGGCTGAATTTAGTTTGGATCTGGTTTATCATTCTGACAATGGTTAGTTTTAAGGATTTTTCTCAGTTTTTCTCTACTGAAGTTTTCAAAGTTTCAGGAAATGATGGAGCATGGGGGGGTGTCAGACAGCTTCAGCAGCACAGGAGCCAGCAAACAGAGCTGTAAACAGGGGAGTTTGAGTGGGAGTTTGTAAGGGGAGTTTGCGGGGAAGTCTAGCAGAACCAGGCAGAGAAACAGACAGGCTAGTGAAGAGAGTGTGTGGTGGTCTGGCAGTGTTGTGGTGCTCTTTGGGGGTTTGTTTTGCTGTGGGTGGGGTGTTTTGGTTTGTGCTTCCTGGACTAACGTGACTTAGGTGGGAAGGCTATGACAGATACAGAGGCAGCAGTGGTAGTGACCCAAGCAGTGGAGGACACAATGGAGATGACTGGATGTGGAAGCTGCGGCATGTACATGATCCTGGAGGAGGTACCTGAAAAGAGTTTCGTCTGCATGAAATGTCCCCTGATAGAGCTGATGGAAGAAAAGAGCCAAGGATTGGAGATGCAGGTGGAAACTCTGGTTGAGTTTAGAAGGGGGTTCGAGCAGATGATGGAGCAAAGACATGAGGAGGCTGAAAGGAAAAGCTCAGACTTGCAGATGGAAGCAGGACCAAAGAACTCTGAGGGGAGACTGCTGGGTGAGGAAAGTGGACAGTGGAAGCATGTGACTAAGAGAACCAGGCAGAGGAAAAGACAGTCCAGTGAAGGAGAAATAGAGCTCAGGAACAGGTTTGCGGAGTTGGAAAATGAAGAAGGGGCACAGCAGGTGGTCACTGAAGGTGGAAGGGCAAGGAAGAAGAGAAGAGCAGCTAGTTCTATAGGAAAAAGGGAAGAGTCAATGGAGACAACACCAAATATGAACCCCAGGAGGATACAGGATGGGTTGAAGAGGATTACAAGGGAGAATAGGAATGGAAAGGACTTGCAGCCAGAGGGAACAGGGGATAGACCGGAGAATCTCACCATCACCAGGAAAAGGCAGGTCTATGTGATTGGGGACTCCTTACTGAGAAGAATAGACTGGCCTGTAACCAGATCTGATTCAGAGAACAGAAGGGTGTGCTGTCTGCTGGGTGCTAAGATACGGGATGTGGACCTGAGGCTGAAGAGGATCCTAACAGAAGCGGGAAAGAATCCGCTGATTGTCCTTCATGTGGGAACAAATGATACGGCTAGATTCTCGCCGGAACGTATCAAGGGAGACTATGCCAGGCTGGGGAAAACGCTTAAGGAAATCGAGGCTCAGGTGATCTTCAGTGGGACTCTGCCTGTTCCTAGAGAAGGGCAACAAAGATGTGAGAAGATTATGATGTCAACAGATGGCTCAGGCAGTGTGCTATAAGGAGGGCTTTGGGATGTTTGGCCACTAGGAGGCATGCATGGACAGAGGACTGTTCTCTCGGGATGGACTTCACCTGAGTAGGGAGGGAAATAGACTTCTAGGATGGAGGCTGGCACAACTGATTAGAGAGCTTTAAACTAGGAATTTGGGGGAGATGGTTGGGAGATATCCAGGTAATCTCCACACCAGATTTTAACATTGAGAGGGAAGAAAACGAAGTAAGAAAGGATACAGACGTGGGTAGGAGAATGGACATAAGGAGGAAGGGCAGTGTGGATACCAGTCTAATAGGTGATACTGGTGGTAGAATGTCTGGGCCTAATTGGGTAAAGAATGTGAGGGAGGCCAAACAGCAAAAATTAAGATGTTTGTACACTAATGCAAACAGCATAGGTAACAAAATGGAGGAACTAGAGCTACTGCTGCAGGAAGTGGAACCAGATATTATAGGAATAACAGAAACATGGTGGAATAGTAGTCATGACTGGAGTACAGGTATTGAGGGGTATGAGCTGTTTAGGAAAGACAGAAATAAAGGCAAAGGTGGTGGAGTAGCATTGTATATCAATGATGAGGTAGACTGTAAAGAAATAAGAAGGGATGGAATGGATAAGACAGAGTCTGTCTCGGCAAAAATCACATTGGGGAAGAAAGCTACTAGAGCTTCCCCTGAGATAGTGCTTGGGGTGTGCTACAGACCGCCGGGATCCGATTTGGATATGGATGGAGACCTCTTTAATGTTTTTAATGAAGTAAATACTAATGGGAATTGTGTGATCATGGGAGACTTTAACTTCCCAGATATAGACTGGAGGACAAGTGCTAGTAATAATAATAGGGCTCAGATTTTCCTGGATGCGATAGCTGATGGATTCCTTCACCAAGTAGTTGAAGAACCAGCGAGAGGGGATGCCATTTTAGATTTGGTTTTGGTGAGTAGTGAGGACCTCATAGAAGAAATGGTTGCGCGGGACAACTTTGGTTCGAGCAATCATGAGTTAATTCAGTTCAAACTAAATGGAAGGATAAACAAAAATAAATCTGCGACTAGGGTTTTTGATTTCAAAAGGGCTAAATTTAAAAAATTAAGGAAATTAGTTCGGGAAGTGGATTGGACTGAAGAATTTATGGATCTAAAGGTGGAGGAGGCCTGGGATTACTTCAAGTCAAAGTTGCAGAAACTATCAGAAGCCTACATCCCAAGAAAGGGGAAAAAATTCATAGGCAGGAGTTGTAGACCAAGCTGGATGAGCAAGCATCTCAGAGAGGTGATTAAGAAAAAGCAGAAAGCCTACAAGGAGTGGAAGATGGGAGGGATTAGCAAGGAAAGCTACCTTATTGAGGTAAGCAATGCCCCTCTGCCATGTACATTGGCCAAACCGGACAGTCTCTACGCAAAAGAATTAATGGACACAAATCTGACATCAGGAATCATAATACTCAAAAACCAGTGGGAGAACACTTTAACCTGTCTGGCCATTCTTTGACAGACCTGCGGGTGGCTATCTTAAAACAGAAAAACTTCAAAAACAGACTCCAACGAGAGACTGCTGAGCTGGAATTGATATGCAAACTAGACACAATCAACTCAGGGCTAAATAGGGATTGGGAATGGCTGAGCCATTACAAACATTGAATCTATCTCCCCTTGTAAGTATTTTCACACTTGCTTCTTATCAAACTGTCTGTACTGAACCATCTTGATTATCACTTCAAAAGTTTTTTTTCTCTTACTTAATTGGCCTCTCAGAGTTGGTAAGACAACTCCCACCTGTTCATGCTCTCTGTATGTGTGTGTATATATATCTCCTCAATATATGGTTCACTCTTTATGCATCCGAAGAAGTGGGTTGTAGCCCACGAAAGCTTATGCTCTAATAAATTTGTTAGTCTCTAAGGTGCCACAAGTACTCCTGTTATTTTTGCGGATACAGACTAACACGGCTGCTACTCTGAAACCTCTTATTGAGGTCATGTAGGGATAAAGTGAGAAAGGCTAAAAGCCATGTAGAGTTGGACCTTGCAAAGGGAATTAAAACCAATAGTAAAAGGTTCTATAGCCATATAAATAGGAAGAAAACAAAGAAAGAAGAAGTGGGACCGCTAAACACTGAGGATGGAGTGGAGATTAAGGATAATCTAGGCATGGCCCAATATCTAAACAAATACTTTGCCTCAGTCTTTAATGAGGCTAATGAGGAGCTTAGGGATAATGGTAGGATGACAAATGGGAATGAGGATATGGAGGTAGATATTACCACATCCGAGGTAGAAGCCAAACTCAAACAGCTTAATGGGACTAAATCGGGGGGCCCAGATAATCTTCATCCAAGAATATTAAAGGAACTGGCACATGAAATTGCAAGCCCATTAGCAAGAATTTTTAATGAATCTGTAAACTCAGGGGTTGTATCGTAGGACTGGAGAATTGCTAACATAGTTCCTATTTTTAAGAAAGGGAAAAAAAGTGATACGGGTAACTACAGGCCTATTAGTTTGACATCTGTAGTACGCAAGGTCTTGGAAAAGAAATTGAAGGAAAAAGTAGTTAAGGACATTGAGGTCAATGGTAATTGGGACAAAATACAACATGGTTTTACAAAAGGTAGATCGTGCCAAACCAACCTGATCTCCTCTTTGAGAAAGTAACAGATTTTTTAGACAAAGGAAATTAAGTGGATCTAATTTACCTCGATTTCAGTAAGGCATTTGATACGGTTCCACATGGGGAATTATTAGTTAAATTGGAAAAGATGGGGATCAATATGAAAATTGAAAGGTGGATAAGGAACTGGTTAAAGGGGAGCCTACAGCGGGTCATACGGAAAGGTGAACTGTCAGGCTGGAGGGAGGTTACCAGTGGAGTTCCTCAGGGATCGGTTTTGGGACCAATCTTGTTTAATCTTTTTATTACTGACCTTGGCACAAAAAGTGGGAATGTGCTAATCAAGTTTGTGGATGACACAAAGCTGGGAGGTATTGCCAATTCAGAGAAGGACCGGGATATCATACAGGAAGATCTGGATGACCTTGTAAAGTGGAGTAATAGAAATAGGATGAAATTTAATAGTGAGAAGTGTAAGGTCATGCATTTAGGGATTAATAATAAGAATTTTAGTTATAAACTGGGGACGCATCACTTGGAAGTAACAGAGGGGGAGAAGGACCTCAGAGTACTGGTTGATCACAGGATGACTATGAGCTGCCAATGTGATATGGTCGTGAAAAAAGCTAATGCAGTCTTGGGATGCATCAGGTGAGGTATTTCCAGTAGAGATAAGGAGGTGTTAGTACCGTTATATAAGGCACTGGTGAGACCTCATCTGGAATATTGTGTGCAGTTCTGGTCTCCCATGTTTAAGAAGGATGAATTCAGACTGGAACAGGTACTGAGAAGGGCTACTAGGATGATCCGAGGAATGGAAAACTTGTCTTATGAAAGGAGACTCAAAGAGCTTGGCTTGTTTAGCCTAACCAAAAGAAGGCTGAGGGGAGATATGATTGCTCTCTATAAATACATCAGAGGGATAAATACCAGGGAGGGAGAGGAATTATTTAAGATCAGTACCAATGTGGACACAAGAACAAATGGATATAAACTGGCCATCAGGAAGTTTAGACTTGAAATTAGACGAAGGTTTCTAACCATCAGAGGAGTGAAGTTCTGGAACAGCCTTCCGAGGGGAGTAGTGGGGGCAAAAGACATATCTGGCTTCAAGACTGAGCTTGATAAGTTTATGGAGGGGATGATATGATGGGATAGACTAATTTTGGCAATTAATTGATCTTTGACTATTAGCGGTAAATATGCCCAATGGTCTGTGATGGGATGTTAGATGGGGTGGGATCTGAGTTACTACAGGGAATTCTTTCCTGGGGGCTGGCTGGTGAGTCTCGCCCACATGCTCAGGGTTTAGCTGATCACCATATTTGGGGTCGGGAAGGAATTTTCCTCCAGGGCAGATTGGCAGAGGCCCTGGGGGTTTTTCGCCTTCCTCTGCAGCGTGGGGCACGGGTCACTTGCTGGAGGATTCTCTGCACCTTGAAGTCTTTAAACCATGATTTAAGGACTTCAATAACTCAGACATAGGTGAGAGGATCATTGCAAGAGTGGGTGGGTGAGATTCTGTGGCCTGCATTGTGCAGGAGGTCAGACTAGATGATCATAATGGTCCCTTCTGACCTTGAAGTCTATGAGTCTATAATTGTGGAATGACAACAGATGTTGCAATTCAAAAAATTAAAGCTTTATAACCTTAAAATACAAACTGTCAACGTCAGCTACAAAAGTACACAGCATAAATTGCCGTAAATCAAACTCCAGCATGTTCTCAAGCAGTGTCGTTCTTACTTGGCTGACCTGTACATTTTAGGGCTGTCAGTGCTTCCGAGGGAATGAACAGATCAAGCAATTTTGAGTGATCCCTGTCATCCAGTCCCAGCTTCTGGCAGTCAGAGGTTTAGGCTCACCCAGATCATGAGGTTGTGTCCCTGATCATCTTGGCCAATAGCCATTGATGGACCTACCCTCCAAGAATGTATCTAGCTCCTTTTGGAACCCAGTTTTACTTTGACCTTCACAACATCCCCTGGCAGTGAGTTCCACAGGTTGACTGTGTGTTGTGTGAAGAAATACTTCTTTTTGTTTGTTTAAAACCTGCTGCCTGTTAGTTTCATAAGGTAACCCCTGGATCTTGTGTTATATGAAGAGATAAATAACACTTCCCTCTTCACTTTCTCTACACCGGTTATGATTTTATAGACCTCTATCATATCCCCCCTTAGGTGTCTCTTTTCTAAGCTGAACAGTCCCAGTCTTACTAATCTCTACTCGTATGGAAACTGTTCTATCCCTCTAATCATTTTGCTTGCCTTTCTCTGTTATTTTTCCAATTCTAATACTGAGCTGGGGTGACCAGAACTGCAGGCACTATTCAATGAGTGGGCGTCGCATGGATTTATCTAGTGGCCTTATAATATTTTCTGTCCTATTATCTATCCCTTTCCTAATGGTTCCTAACATTCTGTTAGCTCTTTTGACTGCCACTGCACATGGAGTGCCTGCACACAGAACTATCCAGGATGACTCGTAGATCTCTTCCTAGAGTGGTAACAGCTAATTTAGACCCCCTCGTTTTGTATGTAGAGTTGGGATGTGTATTAGTTTTCATTTATCAATATTGAATTTCATCTGCCATTTTGTCACCCAGTTTTGCGAGATCCCTTTGTGACTTGTTGCAGTCAGCTTTGGGCATAACTCTCTTGACTAATTTTGTATCATCTGCAAACTTCACCACATCTCTGTTTGACCCCTTTTGCAGATCATTTATGACTAAGTTGAAGTGCTCTGGTCCCAGTACAAATCCCTGGGGGACCCTGCTGTGAAAACTGATAGTTTATTCCTACCCTTTGTTTCCTGTCTTTTAACCAGTTACTTATCCATGAGAGGGCCTTCCCACTTCTCCCATGACAGCTTAGCTTGCTTAAGAGCCTTTGATGAGGGACCTTCTCAAAGGCTTTCTGAAAGTCCAAGTACACTATATCCACCTTTGTCCATGTTTGTTGCCCTCCTCAAAGAATTCTAATAGATTGGTGAGGCATGATTTCCCCTTCAAAAGCCATGTTGACTCTTCCCCAACAAATCATGTTAATCTTTGTGTCTGATAATTCTGTTCTTTACTGTAGTTTCAACCTATTTTCCTGGCACTGAAGTTAGGCTTACCAGCCTGTAATTGCCAGGATCGCCTCTGGTTCCTTTTTCAAAAATTGTCATCACATTAGCTACCCACCAATCATGTGGTGCAGAGGATGGTTTAAGTGATAGGTTATAAACTGCAGGTAGGGTGCTGCGATTTCATAATTGAAGTTCAGAACTTCCTTCCTCCTCCCTGTGGCTTAGTTTCCCAATGGGTAGAGTGAGGATTATGGCTGTCGTTGTGCAGTGGGTGTCGACGGTGTAGGAGTGGAAGGGGAATAAATCTCTGTCTCTCTTTCTGTTCAGCGGGAGTGAAGTCTCACATCATTGTCAAGACCTGTGTGACACCCAGCGCGTGTAAAGCCGGCCTCATGTCTATCAGATACTGGAATGGAGATACACTAAGGTTGAACATGTCCTGCTGCATGGGAGACGCCTGCAGAGCAACCACGGTTACACGTACATCTCCCCACCTCTGCCTCTCCTCCCACATCCCCTGCACCTCCTGTTCCCTGGAACCTGCCCAACGTTAGCACCAGATGTGAACCCAGCTGATCCTACCCGGGGCGGGATCCAGGGCTCCCTGCTGCAAACCTCTCCCCTGCCCCTGCTGCCCCCGGCGTCCCCAGAGCTACAGCTCCCCCTGCAGGGGGCACCCAGGGCTGAGCTGTGCAGCCCCCAGCTGCTCTCCCTGCCCCGACGCCTCCTGGGGCTCGTCCCCCGAGCTGACTGCGTTTGCTCCACTTCTTCCCAGTGCCCCCGGCTGACACCGAACCCAACGGCCAGCGCTGCCCTGGCTGCATCTTCTCAAACGCAAGTTACTGCGAGCAAGGGACCATAGAGTGTACTGAGGCCGAGACCCAATGTTTCTACTCAATCAAAAGAAAAGGCACGTGATAATTTCCGTTATTTTATTCTGGGTTTTCCTTGTTGTTACAAGTTCATAACCATCCCTGAGTCAGCCCCAGAGCCCCGATTACTAGCTCAGTCGTTCCTTCCCATGGCTTGGAGCTTTGTTCTTGGCATCATGTTTCAGGGGATTAGAAGACAAAGGTTGTTCCAAGAGTCCATTCCTGGCTGGTGCATGGTTCAGTGCAGGCCTTTGGACCCCAGGTCCCACATCTGTCCCAAACTCCTACCCTAGGACAGGATGCTGTGGGGTCTGCTGGGTAAAGATATCGGCTGGAGATCAGGACACCTGGGTCCTATTCCCAGCGCTGGCTCCTGTGTGACCTTGGGCCAGTGGCTTCTCCTTTCTTTGCCTCCCTTGCCCCTTCCATTTTGCCAAAGAGTTTGTGATCTACACAGGCAAAGGAAGGAGCATCATGTTGCCTTAATTCCCAACTAAACCTCTCAGAGATCCCACTACTGCCACCTGCACTGAGGTGCTGCTTTGCTAGATGAGTGGTGGGGCTAACACAAGCCCAGTCTGGGTGTTGTTGGTGGGCTCTGGATTGGGGCCACAAGTGACTTGCTCAAGGAGACACAGTGTGTCTGCGACAGCAGAGGAGTAGGGAGAGGTCATCTAGGGCCAGACAGGCTGGGGGGAGAAGAGCCAATGGGGAAATGAAGCCTGTGGAGGCCTAGATGGGGCTCTGAGGAGCAGAGGAGGGGGTGGTCGTTGTGCCCCACACCAGCTTGTGCAGTGGAAATGCTCCCCTGATGCCAATCGCCTACTTTCTCCCCCCACGCCCCCCCCCCCCCACAGGTGGAGATGACCCATTCGACATCCTGCACGGCTGCGTTACCAAGTCCTACTGTGCCAGACTAATAAAGGCATTTGATTTTGTCCCAGGGGACAGCGTAGTTCCAGTCATGGACATATGCACCACAGCCTGCGACACGGCTGGCACCGGATTAGCCGGGCTCGTCCTCTCAGCCCTTGCTGGGATCCTCCTGCTGAAGCTTCTCTCGTGTCTGTGTGGATGAGCACGCCACGCTTTCCTGTCGACTTTCATGTAGACTTGCCGGTAGATTTTTCACCCCCGCCCCATTTCCTGCCCAAGGCCTTGTCTACGCTACAGAGGTTTGTCGACAAAAGTTGTGCGGCTGGAATTAACTCCGTGTGTCGGCGGAGCTCTTGCACGGACACAGAGAGCAGGGCATGCTGGGTAGCCAGCCTGCTGTGCAACTGGCCGCAGGGCGCTTTGGGAAGGGTTTGCAACGCCTCATGGGGCTGGGACAGCGTCACAGGATGCCGGTGTCTCAATCCCATGGGCAGATTGCCAGCCGCTTTTCAACTGAAGGGTGGGGGAGTGTGTGGCAGGGAGCATGGCAGAGGGGGGAGAGAGACAGAAACAGCATGTGTGTTGAGGGAGAGTGTGTCCTCATGCCAGGGCCCTCCTTAGGCATACGCAGCATACGCGGCTGCGTAGGGCACCCAAAAATTTGGGGCACCCCTGGGTCTTATTTTCCACCCTCCTGCCTCTTCCTATCCCTGTTCTGACCCTTCCTGCTGGCTCCCACATCTGGCTGCTGCAGCCTGGTGAGGTTCCTCCGGAGGGGATCTAGTAACTTAAAGTGAAAAAGCCTCCAGCCTGCCAGCCCTATTAGCCCAGCAGTGAAACTGTTAAAGAGCCATTCAAGTGGTGAGGAAGCCATTTCACAGGCATTTGCCAACCCCCAGGGATACACTGTCTGTTTCTGAATTTACTGACCAAAACAGTTGTGCGTCACTGTCATATTTACTCAGAACATGTCAGTCTACAGGACCTTAGTTTAAAATTTGCTTTAATTGCTGTCAGAAGTTCCCGGAGCTTTGAAAGGAGAGGGGTCATAAGAACATAAGAACAGCCAGACTGGGTCAGACGTCTAGCCCAGTGTCCTGTCTGCCGACAGTGGCCAATGCCAAGTGCCCCAGAGGGAGTGAACAGAACAGGGAGTCATCAAGTGATCCCCCTGTCATTCAGGGCCACCAATGGGGGGTGGGGGAGGGCAAAAGGGGCAGCTGCCCCCGGACCCGGAGATTTAAAAGGGCCCAGGGCTCCCAGCTGCCACTGCCACTACTGCTTAGCCCCTCCCGCTCGCCCCTTCTGCCCAAGGCCCCGCCCCTTCTGGGGACCAGGAGCTGCACCCCCCACACATTGCTCAGGGACCCGGCTATTCTGTCGGCAGCCCTGGGAGGGGTGTATGCCTGCAGGGCAGCTGAGATCAAAACAGGGAACAGAGCGGTCACGGTGGGCATTGTGGGATACGGGGGGGGGGGGGTGGGGCAGTTACGGCAACATAACGGACTGACGCTTTGTCGCTTTAACTTGGCCGAAAAAAGCTCTAGGCCGCTCGTCAAGGGAGACAGCAGTTTTACCGCCAAAACGTGGCGTTGCAGTTACACCTCTGCTGCCGAAAGCTGCCTTTTGCCGACTTTGTAGTGTAGACAAGGCCAAGGAACGGCCACTTAGCAGAGAATGGCCCATTAGCAGCGTCAGCTTGCCCTTTGTCCCTAAGACAGGGAGGGCTGCTTTAGACATATACCCCGCCACACACTTCCTCTTCCCCTGCACCGGCTGCTCCCGGGCCAGGTCAGACCCACCTCCAGGAAACTCCCCCGGCCGCAGGAAACTCCGCACCACCCACCCTGCTCTTCCTGCCCCCATCACTCCTCAGCCAAGGATGGAGGCGTCACCCCCGCCCCGTTCCCCCAGAGCACCATTGTCACTAAGGCCAGCCCGGGACATTGTCACCATTCAGAGCTGGGTGGCCGGTAGCAGCAGCTGCTGGCCACCCAGCTGTGAAGGCAGCGCCACCGCCCATAGCAGCGCAGAGGTAAGGGTGGGACCAATGCCGCCTTTTGCGCTAGGGGGCGTGGCTATGGGGGGGCTAAGGCAAATTTCGGGGTGGTTATAGCCCACACAACACCCCCACCCCAGGCTGGTTTTGGAATAACCAGAGGTGGGGAATTTGCATTAATGTCGCCCTAGAGATTCCCCAGGAAAACCACTTACCACTTCTTGTTCCCAGAGTCCATCCCTGGCTGGCACATGGTTCAGTACAGGCCTTTGAACCCGAGGTCTCACATCTGCCCCAAATTCCTACCCTAGGATTCCTACCACTGGGTAAAGATATTGGCTGGTGATCAGGACACCTGGGTCCTATTCTCAGTGCCGGCTCCTGTGTGACTTGGGGCCAATGACTTTCCCTGTGTGTTCCTCCTCCCATCCTTTGCCTAGATAGAGTTTAATCTATAAACTCTTTGTGGTAGGGCCTGGCTTAGTGTTGGGAGCCCCTGGTGCGCCAGACCCTGACTGAGTTTGGAGACCCTCATTGTGCCAGGCATTGAACAAGTTCCCCGGGGCCGGGACTCTCACTAAGAGCTTGCAATGTAAACAGACAAAAGAAGGAACATCTTACCCATTTCACAGATGAGGGAACTGAGGCACAGACTTATGAGGAAATGTGTCCAAGGCCACACAGGGAGGCTGGGGCAGAGCTGGGAACTGAACCTAGTTTTCCTGAGTCCCGTCGTGGTGACTTGAGTCCCTAGAAAACATCATAGAGATCCCACTACTAACACCAACAGCGAGCTGCTGCTTTGCTAGGTGACCAGGGTGGGGACTAATACTGGCTGGATCTAATCTGGGTGTCATCAGTGGGATCCAGATCAGGGCTGCAAGTGACTTGCTCAAGGACACACAGTGAGTTTGTGTCAGAGCAGAGGACAAGGGGGAGGCCAGTCAGGCCCAGAAAGGCCTGGGGGAGCAGAGCAGATGGGGAGATGGAGGGTTTGTGGGGCCTAGGTGGGTCTCCCAAGAGCAGAGCTGAGGCGGGGGATGGGCGTTGTGTCCTAAGCCAGCTTGAGGAGTGGAGCTGCTCCCCCAACACCGATGGCCTCCTTTCCCCCCACCCCCATGCAGGGCTGCCACCTCCACCACCATGAAGGGCTCTGCTACCGAGTCCTTCTGTGCCCAGAAAAAAGTGGGTTTGGGGACCTTTGCGGGCGTCAGTGGGGATCTAAAGTTACCCAAATCCAAAGCAACCAGCACAGCTCGGGGACCAGCCGGGCTCCTCGTCCCAGACCTGGCTGGGCTCCACCTCCTGACCCCTCACCCGTGCACTGACCAGGCCACACTCAACAACACCCCTGCCGCTTGCGCCTGCCCCTCTCTGCAGCCGCTCTCCCCGCCCAGCGGCTCTGGGCTCCCGACCGGATTCGCTTCCCCTTTATTTTGTTGCACTGAATAAAACAAACCAGAGACCAAATTCTTTGGAGTTTTTTTATTTATTTCGATGGGCAAAATATTAATTTTAGTGGGCAGGGCCACCAAGAAGCTGCTTCATCTTAGAGTGACCCCTAGTGGTGAAATCAGGCAGCACAGACCAGGAGCTACAATTCTCAATATATATCTAGGCTTGGCCGAATTTTATTTTTTAACAATTTCAGTGGATAATATTGATAGGTTTTTAAAGCATTTTTTCTATTTTTATCCATTTAAATTTTCACCGTTGTGGGAAATGACGGGGGACAATAATGATTTAATGACAGTAGACTTGGAGATTCAAAAAGTTAAAGCTTTTTAACCGTGAAAACTCCAATTCTCAACATCACCTGTGAAAAGATACAAAGCAAATAGCCTAAAATCAAACTCTAACAAGTTCTCAACAAGTGTTTGTCTTACTAGGCCTAAAAATTTGTTATTATTGATGCCTAAATCTGTTCCTTGGTTTGGGTGTGTCTGGTGAAATTGACATTGATCAATATTTACAGGAGTGGAGGGGTGCCTGTTCTGGCAGGAGGGTCGTTCTCAGTGGTATCCCAGCTCATCAAGTGACAGTCTCGAGGGGAGTCTCTGTGACCGAACCCGTCACAGAGGGAAAAGCAAATTGGCGGGAAACGTGTGGTAAACCACAATGCCAAAAATAGCAGCCGATCTTGGCACTGTGAGGTAAATAACAGTCGCCATCTAAAAATAGAACCGACTCTTTCAAATGCTGGCAGTTAGCCAAAGTGAACAAAACAGCCGTCGATCAAGCTGGTTGGCACGGCAGAGTATAGCTATGAGTGTGTTAGGAGTTTCTCTGTGACAGAAGCTTGTGAGGTGCGGGGGTGACAGACTCTAAGCAGAGAAACGGATTCGTCCGACTACAGCCAGTACAGCTCGCCGGATCACCCAGCAAGGGGGAGAGTTTTCTTACTTGCCATGATTGTAGCCTAGGACCATATATTTAGGTCCCTTTGTAACTTTCAATGCATTGTTAAAACCACCCGCTCTCTCTCGAACTTGACCAAATCGCTTGGGGGGAAGGGCAGTTCGTAACAACACCTGTTCCAGCATCTTACTGGCTGAATCTCTTTCAGTCAGGATCCCTCTGCGGTTCAAGGCTGCTTCCTTTGTTCTTCGGGGGTTGTCGATGCCCTGGGTAGAGAGAAAGAGAGGGATCATTTGGGGCGTTTGTTCTCCCTTTAGGTAGTTTTTTTCTTCTTCTTCTTCGAGAATCATCTCCAGCTGAGGTTCAGGAGACAGAGAAATCTGTGAGGATAGGGACCCCAAGCTGTTCCTCTGTCAAGTAGTAGATTTTTCTCCCACACCTTCCTTCCTGCCAAAGAATAGCCGCTTAACCACTTGTTGACACCAAGCTGAGGCACCAGCTATCCTTTTCTCTCTGGAGATCTGGATTGTGACTACCCTTCAGACTTGGAACATGCCTTAGTAATATCATACAGTAGAATCTTGTAACTTCACATACAGCGTTACCACACATTTTACCAGGACAATAATGATCAGTAAATTATGAGTTTTCAAACAATACCTCACAGGGCATTCTTTGTATGACATTTATCATAGTCCTGTAAAAGCGGTGAACATTGGAGTACAGATTGTCACAGTAAGTGACACCCTTGGTTCTACGGATGCTTTAATGCACTAGACCACACTCCCCGCTCAGAGCTGGAGAGACACCCTGGGAGTCCTGACTTTACTCACCCCCTCTCTTTGTTGCTTTAATTCTCTATTTTTCTCCTTTAATCTCCCTCTGACTGTTGCATGATTTACTGTGATTTCCTGCCTGCTAGCAAGAGCCTGGTTTTGGCAGTTTCCCTTTGTAGTTTTGCTTTCGCATGGTGCTGTACACGGAGATCCAGGACAAAGTTACCATTACACTTTGCCACCTGCACAAACGAAAGCGTCTCCTGATTCGTTATGTGCTTTTTATCTTTTCCCTCTGCATCCTTTTTAACCCATTGACAAACAGATTTCCAAGGGTTGCTTTATTCATCGCTCTTCATGCAGACAGAGCAGCCCTTTCATCAATAATATTGTTTATTATACAATTCTTTAGTGTTTTCCCATTGCTGGCCAATGTTTTTTCTTATTTTATTTAACCTGTTTCGAGGCTGATTGTTTTATGTACTTGTCCCCACCCCACCCCAATGCACCTGACTGCCAAATACTGCAGTGAGCTATTCACTTACTCACTCACTATTATAACAGTAGAATAAAACATTTTTAGACTGTCCCTAATCCCTATTGGAAAACATACGTCCTTAGGCCAGATAATCCAGATACAAATGACCGTTATTGACAATCACGTTGAGGTCTGCAATTTGTTGCCTGCTTGAATTTCATAATGATTCGAGATTGTCACCTACCAGGCTCCAATGCAATTATTTAATCAAAGATTATTAATCAAATGAATACAGCACTATAAAGAATATGGATACTTTACCTCACCATCTAGACAGTGAAGAGAAGGTGGTTTGGTCCTTTCCTCTGTACACGGTGGAAAGCTGCCAGCGTTCATCCCCAAATGAACTTTCCAACTCTCTTTCCTTTGCTAGGGCGTCCGCCAAAGAAACTCCCTTTCAGAAGGAAAAATCCAGTGGAGTGACTACATGGCTGGTTTGTTATGAAAAATGTTCCCTAGACCAAGTAACCAAACTCAGCCAATTTTATTGTCCAAGACAAGATAGGCCAATACAGAAAGGAAATAATTTATATCACACAATCTCTCTGGGACACTTGTTTCTCCCAGCATTTCCCATTCACCTTACACAGAACAGGAGGTTCAAAATACACTCCCAAAAGCACTTCTATGTGTAGCAGGGTTTCTAACAAGTGAGAAAGACCAGACTCGCCTCCTAAGATCCTTTCCTTATCTCCGTTATGGACACTGCATTTTAAGGCAGTTGCGCGTAAAGTTGGCTGTGCTGGGACATCAAAGAAATGTATCTTGCTTTGACGGTTTCCACATATGCTGAGTTGTCCTGGTCCAAGGTATTGTGGGACATATCAGAGAACAGCACTGTGGAAAGACATAATATAATTCCATTAACATAACTGCCCTCCCGCTGGGTATAACTGACTATTAACATGGTATGAGTATGTCTAACCTATATGGATTAGTGAACAGTACCTGCTTGGTGCTGTGATTATTATTAAATATTTAATTTAATAATGATTTAATATTATTTTACCAAACTGATCTGTGATGCAGAGGTAAGAGCATTTACCTGAGACTTATACTGTTTTTGCAAACTACGGAAGTGGCACTACATAATGAATACAGTTAACACGATCACTCCTTAAACTGGAATAGGCGTTAGTAGAGTACACACGAGGAATAACAGCAATTTGGAGCTTTGACAGCACAAGCAAGATTTTTATCCCCAAATGTCTCGTCATTGGTTATCACAGAGTACTAATGGTACTGTTGATAGTCAGTGACTTGACTACTCTTTGGGTCGTTATGAAATATAGCCCAGAGAGCAAATAACCAATGGTGGTTAGGTTTATTGCTCTAAGCCAATAAGGAAACAGGGAAAAGGTTCAATACGATCCCATCACATTGTTACATTTACCTTATAAAAAAGGGGGGATTTCCAGAGTTCCACCCCTGTAATCATCTATTTATGTACAGGGCACACCCTTCAAACATAGAGTTAACCCATCAGCTTTCCCCCTTGTTTTTCTGGTACCATGGGGTCCCCTTATCTCTGTGTTCCCTGCACCTGTATCACAGCTGACGCCCTCTAGGTCTGCACAGGGGTAGAACAATCTATGTCTTGTCCTCTTCCTATGGGCCACTCCAATGCAGGCCTGTGAGAATAACTCCCGACCTGCTGCTATGATAGAATACTCCTACGTCCTAATCCTGGCAACTCTCCTGTCTCCTTCAGCCAAAGGCACTTCAGCTAATGCACGGTGCTGTGGGATACTTAGCATACGGGAACAGGATTATAGTAAAGGTGGAGGCCAGTTTAGGCTACATGACTGCTATAATATTTGTGCTTAGTGCTATTTGTGCATAATGCATACTAATCTGTATATATAAATATAGTGTCTAAAATACATATTATTAATAAGAGATCTATATCTATCTATCTGTATCTATAGCTATATCTGTGCTAGCCAGCATATATTGGTTAACAGGACTGTCCCTGCATAGGTCACCCTTACTAGTAGGCCTCACAATATTAACCAATATTGGTGGACTATCTGGGGCCTACATTATTCGCCTGCATCCCAGGCTTCAGAGAGCTTCTGCAACTTTAACTTAAAGTCATTCCCAGCCTCCTTCACATTCAGATCCTCGAGTTCTTCGGGCCAGTCCACGTCCCTAACTAATTCCCTTCAGGTTTTTAAAGTTTGCCCTTTTGAAATCATGGGCCCTCATGGCAGCCCTATGTTTGTTTATCCTGCCATTCTGTTTGAACTGAATTAGTTGATCACTCAAAGCAAGGCTGTCCTCTCACCCAGATCTTCTGTGAGGTCCTCTCTACTCACCAGTATTTAAGGAAGGTCCAACTGGTCCTTGTAGATGTTGTCTTCCACCCAGTAACCTGGGAAAATTACAGACCACCCCTGGGCACCTCTGAGAGGCAATACTTCCCCACTCAGAAGCAGAGTTTGAGTGTAGGAAAGAAACTTTTAATGAAAAGAGGGAAGTAACCTCAGGGAAAATATCGCAAGCAGGATTCATAAACATAAATCTGTGCACAGGACGCCCACCCCAGAGTGCGTGGGGCAGTGCCTTCTGCCTCCTGTTCTTGAGTTCTACAACCGAAAGTTCCTTTTCTGTGCCCCCTCTGCTCCCTCACCACACCCCCCTCACAGTGGTTGTCCTTGGTCAGTGAGGACCCAGGGTTCAGAGGTGCTTCTGTGTGAGTTCACCTTCCACCTGGGGAAGAAGGCACCTGGTTTTTTCTCTCATCTGAGCACTTGCTCCAGCTGGCCAACCTGCCAGCCACCTTTCTGTTCCCCTGTCCGCCCCGCTTGCCATCCTGCCAGCCGCTGTTCTGCTGGCCGCATGCTCACCGCTCCACCAGCTGCCTATTGGTCACCTTCTGCTGCCACCTGCCTCTGCTGTGACCTCTGCAGGTCAGTCTCTTGAGGTATGTGATGTTGACAGTTTGTGTTTCAACAGTCTCACCCTCTCACCATCTACTGCCATTAAATTATTATTGCCCCATATCATTTCCCGCAACTGTGAAAAATAGAAAAATATGCACAAAATTAAACTCCAATATTATCCATTGAAATTAAAATCAAACTCAAATTCTGCCAACTCTAAAAAGATTCTTTATTGAGGATTGTAGCTCCAGGGCTGTGCTTCCCCATTTCACCACTAGGGGTCAGACTAAGACGAAGCAGCTTCTTGACGGCTCTGTCCACTAGAATTAACATTTTCCGCATTGAAATAAAATTTCCAAAGACTTTGGTCTGAAGTTTGTTTTATTGAGCGCAACAATAGAAAGGGGAAGCAAATCCAGATGGGAGCCCAGAGCCCCTGGGAGGGGAGAGCGTCTGCAGAAAGGGATCTAGGGGTTATAGTGGACCACAAGCTAAATATGAGTCAACAGTGTGATGCTGTTGCAAAAAAAGCAAACGTGATTCTGGGATGTATTAACAGGTGTGTTGTGAGCAAGACACGAGAAGTCATTCTTCCGCTCTACTCTGCGCTGGGTAGGCCTCAGCTGGAGTATTGTGTCCAGTTTTGGGCACCGCATTTCAAGAAAGATGTGGAGAAATTGGAAAGGGTCCAGAGAAGAGCAACAAGAATGATTAAAGGTCTTGAGAACATGACCTATGAAGGAAGGCTGAAAGAATTGGGTTTGTTTAGTTTGGAAAAGAGAAGACTGAGAGGGGACATGATAGCAGTTTTCAGGTATCTAAAAGGGTGTCATAAGGAGGAGGGAGAAAACTTGTTCACCTTAGCCTCTGAGGATAGAACAAGAAGCAATGGGCTTAAACTGCAGCAAGGGAGGTCTAGGTTGGACATTAGGAAAAAGTTCCTAACTGTCAGGGTGGTTAAACACTGGAATAAATTGCCGAGGGAGGTTGTGGAATCTCCATCTCTGGAGATATGTAAGAGTAGGTTAGATAAATGTCTATCAGGGATGGTCTAGACAGTATTTGGTCCTGCCATGCGGGCAGGGGACTGGACTCGATGACCTCTCGAGGTCCCTTCCAGTCCTAGAATCTATGAATCTATGAAAGGGGCAGACACAGGCTGCAGGGGTGTTGTTGAGTGCGGTGTGGCCATTGCACTGGGTGAGGAATCAGGAGAGAAACTTCAGCAGGAGGAGCCCAGCTGGTCCCGGGGCTGTGCCGGCCGTGCTGAAAGCTGCTGTGCAGTTCGATGGAGCCTTTCAAAGATCCCAGAATCGAAAGGGACTCGGCAGTGCAGCCCTGCAGAAAGTTCGATGTGCCGCGTACACCTGCGGCGGGTGGGGGGGGGGGAAGCAGGTGATCGGTGTCAGGCGAGAGACTTCACTGCACAAGCTGGTCTGGGACACAAGGACAGCCCCCTCCTTTGCTCCTCAGAGCCCACCTATGCCCCCACAGCCTCCATCTCCCCATCTGCTCTGCTCCCCACAGCCTGTCTGGGCCTGGATGGCCTCTCCCGCCTCCTCTGCTCTGACACAGACTCACTCTGTCTCCTTGAGCAAGTCACTTGCAGCCCCAATCTAGAGCCCACCAACGACACCTGGATTGGATCAGGTCTGTATTAGCCCCAACGCTCATCTAGCAAAGCAGCAGCACAATGGGATTTCTAAGAGGTCGTGTGGGGAATTAAGGCACCATGATGGGACTCTGAAAAACCAGGATCAATTCCCAGCTCTGCCACAGCCTTCCTGTGTGACCTTGGGCAACTCACCTTATCACTCTGTGCCTTGGTTTCCACAGCTGTAAAACAGGGAGAATGATCCTTCTTTTGCCTGTTTAGATCACAAGCTCTTTGGGGCAAGGACTATCACTATGAACTTGTTCAATGCCTGGCACAACGAGGGTCTCCCATGTCTGTTTGGGTTTGCGCAGCCCCTCACGCACCAGGGACTCTCAATATTAAGCCAGTCCTTACAACAAAGAGCTTACAGATTAAATTCTATATAGGCAAAAGGTGGGAGGGGAAATGGAAGGAAGGAAAGGGGAAGCCACTGGTCCAAGTTCACACAGGAGCCGGCGCTGGGAATAGGACCCAGGTGTCCTGATCTCCAGACAATATCTTTATCCAGCAGAGCCCACAGCATCCTGCCCTAGAGCAGGAATTGGGGACAGATGTGAGACCTGGGGGTCCAAAGTCCTGAACTGAACCATGTGCCAGCCAGGGATGGACTCTTGGAACAGCAAGTGATAAGTGGTTTTCCCAGGGAATCTCTAGGGTGAGGTTAATGCACATTCCCCAGCCCCGGTTCCTCCAAAACCAGCCTTGTGAAGCTATGCTGGGAAGGGGGCACCTTTGTCTGCTGAGCCCTGGGACATTCTGACTCTGGGATGATTGATCACAGTTTTCTAAAATGGATGAACATAAGGGTACAGTCTGTCACAAAGATGTGCGCATCTTGTTTCTAGTAATAAAATGATGGACTTTACATCAGCCTGTGTCGTCCGGGAGAGGGCCGAGCAGGACGGGACATAGTTTCTGTATAAGAATCTGGAACTGTGGGTGTGTTGGCGTTGCCGTGCAATATAACCAAGGCTGGGGAGAGCCAAAGTGTAACCCAGGTGTGGCCGGCAGGCTGCAGTCACAGGCACACACTCAGGGTGCAGCTCGCACGCTGGAGTCTGTTTGTGAGCGGCCCGGGGGGAGCTATTTCGGCAGGGCATTGGAAGGCACCCAAGGGTGCAGGGCAGGGGTGGATTGTACCATTAGCTGTGGTACATTGGTCTGGATGTACCCTGGAGATGTCACAGCGCTGTGCGTAGGGGGCAGCGCTGGCGACAGGAATAGAAATCTATCGACTCTGCCAAAGACGAATGGGGGATTTTTAAGTTTCTATCTCACATGAGAGGGTACAGCTGAGCCTGTCTAGAAAAGGAGGAGAGAGAGACACAGACAATGGAGAGATTGTACATGTTTTCCTGTTCAAAGAGCTCACCTTCTGCTCCACCCCAGGCAAACATTAACCGGCCTGAAACCCCATAAAGATCATTTGATCTAACAACCACTAGATCCCACTCCCCTCCCAAAGCTGGGAATAGAACCCAGGAGTCCGGGCTCCCAGCCCCACCCCCCATAAGGATTAGGGTTGCCAACCCTCCAGGATTGTCCTGCAGTTCCCAGAAATTAAAGATTAATCTTTAATTATAGATTATGTCATGTAATGACACCTCCAGGAATATGTCCAAGTAAAACTGGCAGCCCCAATAAGAATGCAAAGGAAGGCGGGAGTCAGCATGCCAGTGGGGTAGCTAAAGGAGAGAAACAGCAGTGGGGCTGGGTCGGTCGCACCAAGAGGAAACACTGTTACGCCCCAGTTCTCTTCCCAGCCTGTGCAAACAGACGCCTGTCTGGGGTGCGACAGCCACCTGCTGCCTTACGGGAGATCCGAATCTCGCTGACTGCAGGGTAAGCTCCTGGACCCCTTCAGCCAGGAGCAGGGAAATCAGCCCTTCCCCCTCCACCCTTCCCAGACAACATGGGACATAACAGAGCAGGGAGGCGGCTGAGCACTGGCAATGCTGTGACACCCCCTAAGGGGGGAAGATTCCCAGCGCAGTGTGAGCAGTGGGGAGATGGGGAGGGGGAGAGGGCAGAGGTAGCTGCTGCCA
Organism: Emys orbicularis; assembly: GCF_028017835.1. Lineage (NCBI taxonomy): Eukaryota > Metazoa > Chordata > Testudines > Emydidae > Emys > Emys orbicularis. The sequence goes on along the minus strand of NC_088702.1, from coordinate 22,253,212 downwards.
GCAGGGAGGGGGAATTTCTCCCTTCAGTCTATGGCTGCTTGATGGTCTGTGGCAACATGAGTGACCCCAAGCGGGTTGGGAAGGTGCCACTGCTGTGTGGTGTGGGGACGAAAACCCCCTCAGTGGGGGGGGGGAAGGGTCAGTACCGTTCCTCCTCCTCCTGGGGAGTCTGGGGTGATGGTGCAGGTGCCCCAGGCCCTGATCTTGGGGAAGGGGGACACAGAAATAAATTTGGCTCCGGAGGAGGGTTGAAGATTTGCCCTTGCCTGGAGCCCAGGACCCCTTGGCTGTTAAAATTAGTTCATGATTGGGAGTAGCTTTGCAGAGAGCCAAGGGTTGTTGCAAGCTATCACTTTAAGAGTGGGTGGGTGAAGGAAGTGGGGTTGGCTGATCTACAGGGAAGCATGGGACCAGAGGCAGTCTGGAAAGAACCAGCCTAGAACAAGGTGGGTGAGTTATGCATCTCTGCCCAGGAGAGCAGCCTGCTTTGTCTCCCTCTGTTTAGGGAGTAGCCTGCTTTGTCTCTGTTTTTTCATTCTTATGTGTTATCATTCTGGAGTGTCAGAAATAAAATTGTGTTACATTGAAACCTTCCAGCAGGAGTATTTGATATTTGTATCTACCTTCTCTGTGTGGGTGCCACCAACATAGCAGCCACAAAGGCGGGTCAGAGGTGTGACTACCCCAGAACTTTGGCATATGGTTTTGAGGTTCCACCTGTCGACCAGATGATGCATGTGCAATCTCTCTTCTGATCTCATTTCAGCCCGTCTGTGATCAATCCCCTGGCCGCAGATTTGGCTGCATCAGAGACCTCAGCGCCGATCTACTGTGTCCCCATCACCATGGAGGCTTCTCTTGCCATCTGCATCCTCACTGCTCTCCTGGCTACAGGTGAGTGGGGTCTGTTCCTACAGGATCCCATGTTCTGACTTCTCCAATAAACAAGGAAATTTTTGGAAGAGGATCTTCCGCTATGAAAGGAAACAGATTTGAATCCGTGTCACAAGACACTAGGAAATGGATTTCTATCTGATCCCCAGCTGGGGTCTGTCGCTGTAGCTGCATTGGTGTCAGGGAAGCCAGATCCCCACCTGGTGTGGATCAAACCCAGGAGAAGGTGAGGGGGCGAGGGAGGAACAAATCCAGGTGGCTCATGTTCTCTATCCATCTCCAGGGGCCTGTCTGCAGTGTGAGGTTTGCTCTGGACCAGGAGCCAGCTGCACGGGCGACCTACAGACCTGCACTGCTGGGGCAGACACTTGTGGCATCTCTCTGGGTGAATACACATTGGGTAGGTGAGATGGACCTTAACCAACCTGGCTCAGGGAAGAGGCTGCGGAGCTAGGACGCCTGGGTCCTATTCTAGTCCCAGCTCCGGAAAGGGCATGGGATGGATGGGTCTGAGCAGCGGTTAAGGAGTCAGGACACCTGGGTTCTATGCCAGACCCTGTGGGCTAGTTCCCCAAAGGGGACTTAGACTCAGCACTGCGATGCTGAACCCCCAGTTGTCTCCACGGACCATGGGTCAGGGGCCCAGGCTGCCGCCATGGTGCTTGGGGAGAGGGAGACACCTGAGGATGGGATCCACAAAAGCCAGCATGCCAAGCGGGCACCGCCTAAGCCAGCCAATAGGAAATGCTGAGGAGAGGGGTGTGGCCTAAGCCTCCTCCCCTCAGAGTTCAGCATCTAAGTCTGGGCTGCACGGTGGTGCCCAGCTGTGCTTGGGATCCACAGCTGGGAACCCCTTGCTGGGAGTCCAGCATCTAAACCGGGTCAGCCCTTCCTTGCAAAAGACAGCCGAGGAGGAGGGGCTGCCCTGAGACCCCAGCAGCTGGGGGCTCAACTGGGACATGGAAAAACCAGCTTCAAATGCCTCCCCTTCCACTGGACTATGGAGCGGGTCTGACTGGAGCCCTCTTCTTGCAGCCGTTCCGTTCAGGTTCAGTATTTCAGCTTGGCAGTATTTGATTTTTACCTTGTTCTCATTTTGACAATGTCATTTTTTAAACATGTTTTAATCCATTGAAATGTTCACAGTTGCAGGAAATGGTGGCCGGTGGGCGGGGCGGGTTCAGACAATAACGATTTAATGACAATAGATGATGGAATTCAAAAGGCAAAGCTTTCTAACCTTTAAACCACAAATTCAACATCACGTGTCCAATTATACCAAGGAAATCGCCTTCAGTCCAACTCTGATACCTTCTCAAGCAGCATTTCTGCTACTTGGCCAATCTGTAAATTTCAATCATCATCGATGGGAATATTGGGTCGGTTTGTGGGTGTTTGGTGAAATCAACGTTTACCAACATGTACTGAGAAAATCTTGACTCTGCCAAACCTATAAACACTTGGGCGTGAACTGGACCCTGACTGCGCCACACACTGGGTTGTGCTCTGAGCATTGGACTATTGGGCACAAAGTGGTGTGGAGGCATCACCAAATAGCACCTCCTGTGGCTGTGTTTTGTGGGGGACGCAACCATGTCACCCATCTCAGAGGCTGTCCCCTGGATCAGGTCCCAGAACTGAGATAGGCAGGGGAACGCCTACTGGGAGGTCCCGCCAGGGCTTAGCCATGAGCTGGGTGCCGGGTGTCACAATTGAGGCAGCTGTGTGGTTACCCACCTGGAGAAATTCAGGGACTTAGGGAGTTTAGGCACCTACAGGGTCAGTGTAATGGGTGGCGACTCACCCGGCGCAGCGCCTCCTGCTGGTCGTCTCGGGAATTAGCTCTTGAAGCCTTTGGAGCGCCCTCTTTAGGCCGGTGTCTTGCCTGCTGCTGGCCCCCGTGTCCCTCTCAGATCCCGGTGCCCTTTACATCAGGTTTCTGCCCCCTAACAGCAACCCACAATCTGGGTCTCCACACCCAGGGGAACCCCCAACCCCCTATCCCCACCTCGCCTCAGTGGCTACTGCCAGTCACCATCTAGCCCCCACTCACTGGGGCAGACGGCAGTCTGTTAACCACTCATCATCGGCAAGGGGGGTTGGACCAGCTGCCTCTGCCTATCTCTGGGCTGCCCCTCTACAGCCCTGGTACCCTTTTGTGGGCCCTTAACACGGCCTGCAGCCTGGGGCTTTGCTAGGCTGGAGCTCCCCAGCTCCCTCTGCCCTTCCCCAGCCCTGCTCCACCCTGGGTCCCCTCCTCAGCTCCCCAGGCAGCCTGGTCCTTCTCCCTCAGAAGCTAGAGAGAGAGTGTTCTCTGTCTCTGGTCCTCAGCCCCCTTATAGAGTCAGCTGTGGCCTGATTGGGGCGTGGCCCAGCTGTGGCTGCTTCCCTCAATCAGCCCAGCTTTCCCCAGCCACAGCCCTCCCCAGGGCTGCTTTTAACCCCTCCGGGCAGGAGTGGTATGACCACCCCACTACACACCCTCCCCCTTAAGAGTGCGCGGGGGTGTGTGTCCCTATTGCCCCAGTGCCCCTCGCAGCTCGGCTCGCAGGGAATCCCTCTCCTGCCGCAGGCTCTCCACTATTTGGAGCCACCTGCTTCCCTCTATTACCATCTGGACACCCACTGTAGCCGTCTCAGCTCCCACGTGGGTTTCTGTCTGTCTGAGCTCCCACTGTAGCCCTCCTGGCTCTTGTTTGGGTCCCCGGGTTCAGCTGGGGCCTCCTTGCCCCAGACAGTTCCGGGCTTGGGGCTCCAGTCTTGTCTGTCCCTCTCGCCTGGTCAGGCTCAGGCTGGGCCCCTTGTTCGGCGCTCCCCCTCTTCCTAAGAGGGCAGTGCCTTTTTACGTTGCCCCTGGTGTGGCAGTGGAAGCACCCCCTGCACCTTCCCTTTGCCATGGCCTTCCTATGGTTTGTACCTGGCTTAGCCTCCACTTCAGGTCTAGCCTGGGCCCTGCAAGTCCCCTGAGGGTACTCCCTCCGTAGGTGCCTGGGCTCCTTGCAGGCCCAACAACTTTGGAGCCCCCCTGTTGACTTCACAGAGGGCGCTCTCCCAGTTCCTGCTTTTTCTGGGTGGGGCCTCTGTGCTCCATTCCAGTAGGGACACCTCCTTTTATAGTGTCCCGGTTGCCCACAGGCGAAACAGTTTTTAGGCCCTGGCACCGGCCTCCAGCCCTTGGTGCCTGGTCTCCTATATGGTCCGGGTGTCCACCCCCGCAGCAGCCGGAACAACCCCCTCTGCTGCTCGGCGAGCTAGGCCACCCAGACCCTCCAGTAAAAGTCCATCTCTGCTCTCTCAAATGTCTCGGATCTGGGCAATAGTCCCACAGTCCTTGCCCTGCCCCTTGTATCAGGGGTGGACTGCAATTGCCCACATTCTCCACCACTTGTGGCAGGGCGATGACTCACCTGGCGCAGCGCCTCCTGCTGGTCGTCTCGGGAATTAGCTCTTCAGGCCGGTGTCTCGCCTGCCGCTGGCCCCCGTGTCTCTCCCAGACTCCAGTGCCCTTTACATCAGGGTTCTGCCCCCTAGCAGCAACCCACAATCTGGGTCTCCCCACCCAGGGGAACCCTCAACCCCCTATCCCCACCTCGCCTCCGTGGCCACTGCCAGTCACCATCTAGCCCCCGCTCACTGGGGCGGCGGACTGCAGTCTGTTAACCACTCATCATCAGCAAGGGGGATTGAACCAGCTGCCTTTGCCTATCTCTGGGCTGCCCCTCTGCAGCCCCAGTACCCCTTTGTGGGCCCTTAACACAGCCTGCAGCCTGGGGCTTTGCTAGGCTGGAGCTCCCCAGCTCCCTCTGCCCTTCCCCAGCACTGCTCTACTCCAGGTACCCTTCTCAGCTCCCAGGCAGCCTGGTCCTTCTCTCTCAGGAAGCTAGAGAGTGTCTCCTTTAGCCTCTGGCCCTCAGCCCTCTTATAGGGCCAGCTGTGGTCTGATTGGGGTGTGGCCCCACCTGTGGCTGCTTCCCCTAATCAGTCTGGCTTTTCCCAGCCACAGCCCTCTCCAGGGCTGCTTTTAGCCCCTCCGGGCAGGAGTGGGATGACCACCCCACTACAGTCAGGCAGCAGCTGAGCTGGGAGCCTGGGAATCGAAATGTTGGATTTTGGTGTCTCAGGTGGAAGTTAGATGCCTAAATTGCTTTGTGGGACCCTGTTATTTATCTCTCTCTGCTGCGAAAACTGATCATTTGTTCCTGCCCTTTGTGTGCTGTCTTTTACCCAGTTACTGATCCATGAGAGACCATCCCTCTTCTCCCATGACAGCTCACTTTGTTTAAGAGCCTTTGGTGAGGGACCTTGTCAAAGGCTTTCTGAAAGTCCAAGTACACTATATCCACTGGATCCCCCTTGTCCACATGCTTGGTGACCCCCTCAGAGAATTCTAGTAGATTGGTGAGGCATGATTTCCCTTTGCAAAAGCCATGTTTACCCTTCCCCAGCATATTGCACTCATTTATGTTTTGGCTAATTCTGTTCTTTATACTTTCAGTCAATTTGCCTGGTACTGATGTTAGAAACATGTAATTGCCAGGATCGCCTGATCGCCTGTGGAGCCCTTTTTAAAAATTGGCATCACATTAGCTATCCTCCAGTCATCTGGTCCAGAGGTTGGTTTAAGTGACAGGTTCTAAACTACAAGAAGTAGCTCTGCAATTTCATATTTGAGTTCCTTCAGAACTTCTTTCCCCCACTCTGTGCCCAGTTTCCCCATGAGTGGCGTTAGGATAATGTCACATGGCTGTTATTGTGCAGAGGGCAGCTATGGGGTGGGAGTGGAAGGGAAATAAATCTCCTTCTTCTCCTCATGTGCAGCGGGAATGAAGCAACAAATCGTTATCAAGGGCTGTGCAACATCCAGCATTTGCAAAGCTGGCCCCCTCACTGTGAACTTTGGGAATGGACTGGTAATAAGGTCGGGCATCACGTGTTGCATGGGAGATGCCTGCAGAACAACCAGCGTTACAGGTACCTCTCCCCAGCTCCACCTCTCCTCTCTCCCCTGTCCCCCTGCACCTCTGGCTGCTTGGAACCTGCCCCACGTTAACTTCCTGAGACTGGTCCTCCCGCCCCTCAGGGAGCGCCCCATTGAAGAACACTGAGCCCCTGTGTGGGTGGAGTTTAGTGGGCGGGGCTCTAGGCTACCACCAGGTGTGAACCCAACAGGCCCCACTCAGGGTGGGATCCAGGGCTCCCTGCTTCAAACCTCTCCCCTGCCCCTGCTGCCTCCAGCGTCCCCAGAGCTACAGCTCCCCCTGCAGGGGCACCAAGGGCTGAGCTGTGCAGCCCCCAGCTGCTCTCCCTGCCCCGACGCCGCCTGGGGCTCGTCCCCCGAGCTGACTGCGTTTGCTCCACTTCTTCCCAGTGCCACCAGACAACACCAAACCCAACGGCCGGAGCTGCCCAGCCTGCGTCGCTATGCTCTACGCTCAGTGCAATGAAGAGACCATACAGTGCACTGGATCAGATACCCGATGCATCGAGGTTGCCGGGACCGCAACATTTGGTAACTTCCATTCATTTAATCTGCATTTATTTTTCCTTTGTTGTTTATTTCGGTCACAGTCTAGGTCAAATGCATCTGTTCCCCCGCCGTGATCTCCAAGGCACCAGCTCTAATCGTCTGGCTCTTCAGCTCTCACTTCTCTTGGGCGGACACCCACATCTCTCTCCCTACTGACCAGGGAGTTCTTGAAGGCTGCACAGTCCCCTGCTGACACTGTGATAGCCCCAGCAAGCCAGACTGCCTCACAGGCACTGCACAGTCTCCGCAGGGGGGTTGAACAACGTCACGGCCCAGAGCTGTGAGCTGCCCCACAGCGCATCCTAAGCCATCACCTTCGTTCTGAAGGTCAGAGCATTATGGGGAAACCACGGATTGAAAACAATGAAAGGACCTGCAGGCTGGAAAGGTCACCTCGAATCCAGAATTGGGGTCTGCTAGTGTCAACCCCCACAACTTGGTTTTCATTCTTGTTACAAGTTGATAACGGTCTCAGCACTTGAGAAGGGCTCAGTCGTTCCTTTGTACAACTGGGACCTTTGTTCTTAGCCTTGTGTTCCAGGGGATCAGCAGACAAATGTGCCCTCACCTCATGGCATAGCTTCGCAAGGCTGGTTTGGGAGTAACCAGAGGTGGGGAATTTGCTTTAACTTCACCCTAGAGATTCCTTGGGAAACCACTTACCACTTGTTGTTCCAAGAGTCCATTCCTGGCTGGTGCATGGTTCAGTGCAGGCCTTTGGACCCCAGGTCCCACATCTGTCCCAAACTCCTACCCTAGGACAGGATGCTGTGGGCTCTGCTGGGTAAAGATATTGGCTGGAGATCAGGACACCTGGGTCCTCTTCCCAGTGCCGCCTCCTGTGTGACCTTGAGCCAGTGACTTTCCCTCTCTTTGCCCCTGTTTCCCCTCCCACCTTTTGCCTATCTAGAGTTTAATCTGTACTCTCTTCGTGGTTGGGACTGGCTTAGTATTGGGAGCCCCTGGGGTGCCAGGCGCTGCACAGACCCTGACCGAGATCAGAGACCCCTGTTGTGCCATGCACTGAACAAGTTCATAGTGACAGTCATTGCCCCCAACACCTTGTGATCTAAACAGGAAAAAGAAGGATCATTCTCCCTGTTTTACAGAGGGGGAAACTGAGGCACAGCACAATGAGGTGACTTGCACAAGGTCACACAGGAAGGCTGGAGCGGAGCTGGGAATTGAACCTAGATTTGCAGAGTCCCATCATGGTGCCTTAATTTCCCAGATCCCACCGCTACCACCAACAATGAGCTGCCCCTTTGCTAGATGAGCGATGGGTCTAATACAGTCCTGATCCAGCCCAGGTGTCGTCAGTGGGCTCTAGATCACTGCCAGTCACTTGCTCTAGGACACACAGTGAGTCTGTATCAGAGGAGAGGAGAAGGGGGAGGCCACCCAGGGCCAGACAGGCTTGGGGGAGCAGAGCAGATGGGGAGATGGAGGCTGTGGGGGACCTAGTCAGGGCTCTGAGGAGGAGAGCTGAGGAGGGGAGGGAATTGTCCTAGTCCAGCTTGAGGAATGGAGCTGCGCCTCTCACACCAATCCCCTGCTTCCCCCTCCCACCCCCCAGGTGGATCTTCCACATCGACCACCATGAAGGGCTGCGCTAGTGAGGCCACTTGTGCCCACTTTAAAATGATTTCAGGGACCATCGCAGGAGTCAGTGCGGATCTATCTGTGGTCAAATGCAAAGCACCTGGCCCAGCTCTGGGGCCAGTCGGGCTCCTCGTCCCATCCCTTGCTGGGCTCCTGCTGCTGAAGCTGCTCTTCTGATCTCCACTCCATGGAATGGCCACGCCACGCTCAACAAGACCCCGGCAGTCTGCGTCTGCCCCTCTCTGCAGCCACTCTCCCCTCCCAGGGGCTCTGGGCTCCTGGCCACATTCTCTTCCCCATTATTTTTTTGCACTGAATGAAACAAACTGGAGACCTCATTCTTTGGAGTTTTTTTTATCTCTTTCGATGGGCAAAATTTTAATTCTAGTGGGCAGGACTGTGTAGCAGCTGCTTCGTCTTAAAGGCACCCCTAGTGGTGAAATTAGGCAGCACAGACTGGGAGCTACAATTCTCAATAAAGAATCTTCGTTTGTATGTAGGGTGGGCTGAATTTGATTTTAATTTTTTTTTATAATTTTGAGGGATAATATTGAAATTTATTTTTAAAGATTTTTACTATTTTTATCAATTTAAATTTTCTCAGTTGCGGGAAATGGTCTGGGGGCAACAATAATTATTTACAGGAGTGCTTGTGGCATCTTAGAGACTAACAAATTTATTTGAGCATAAGCTTTCGTGGGCTACAGCCCACTTCTTCGGATGCATAGAATGGAACATATAGTGAGGAGATATATATACATACAGAACATGAAAAGGTGGGAGTAGCCATATCAACTCTAAGAGGCTAATTGCTCATCTTAATTAATTAGCCTCTTAGAGTTGATATGGCTACTCCCACCTTTTCATGTTCTGTATGTATATATATCTCCTTACTATAAGTTCCATTCTGTGCATCCGAAGAAGTGGGCTGTAGCCCACGAAAGCTTATGCTCAAATAAATTTGTTAGTCTCTAAGGTACCACAAGAACTCCTGTTCTTTTTGCGGATACAGACTGACACGGCTGCTACTCTGAAACCAGTAATTATTTAATGATTGTAAATGCTGAGATTGAAGACGTTAAATTTTGATAACTGTTAAAGCACAAATTGTCACCATCACCTGTCCAAATATACAAAGAAAATAGCCTAAAATCAAACTCCAATACAGTCTCAAGAAGTATTTGTTTTACCATGCCTATCAGAAAAATTTGTTATCAGTGCAAATATCTTATGTCTTGGTTTGGGTGTGTCTTGTGAAATCGACATTATCAGCATTTTCTGGTGAAAATCTTATCCTGCCAAACCTAGTCGTATCCCTCTTAGGCTAGGTCTACACTACAGCGGGGGTCCGACCTAAGATACGCAACTTCAGCTACGTGAATACCCTAGCTGAAGTTGCGTATTTTAGGTCGGCTTACCTGGCTGTGAGGACGGGGGAAAGTCGACCGCTGCCGCGCTGCCGCCGACTCCGCTGCCGCCTCTTGCCGTGGTGGATTTCCGGAGTCGACAGCAGAGCGATCAGGGATCGATTTTATCGCGTCTTCACTAGACGCGGTAAGTCGATCCCCGATAGACCGATTGCTACCCGCCAGATCGGCGGGTAGTGAAGACAAAGCCTTAGCCAGCTGCTGCCTCTTCTGCCCCTGACAGCACCCCTAGAGCAGGTCGACCTAAATTACAGACCACTTTGGAAAGTGTCAGCCAAGGTCTGTGCGGGCATTTCTGTAGTGGAGTTGGGAACAGGACCGTGAATTTGAGAGGTGCCGTTTCAAGTTCCTGCCCTGGGAAATAATCTCAGGCCACCTGCAAGCAGGTCCCATCAAAATGAAGCCACAGTTAGAACTGGCTCAAATTTTTCTATCAAAAACTTTTTCATGTTGAAAACGGGATGAAAAATGTGCCTTTTCCTCCCTGCTTTTCCATCCCTCCCCCCTTTTTTTAATGAAAAAACTCAGTTCTTGTGGGGACATTTCCTTCTCTTTCCTTCATTTTCCATATGCAGATTCCACTCATGAGATTTCTCCCACCAAGTCTCTGTGATGCCAATTAAATAATTATTTAGCTTGTGCACGGATACTTCCAGTTCCTCCTCTTGATTCCCCATGCTCCTTACATTTGTGTGTAGACATCTAAGGTGGCTGAGAGGGGATGGGAGCCGAAGGGGGATGGGAGCCGAGGGGGGACTGGAAGAGGGGTAGAATGAGGAGGATCCTTCCACAGCAATGGTGGGGAAGCAGTGGGGTCCGGGGGCAATGTGGGAATGGGTGGGGAACCCAGGGAGGCAGGGGGGCCAGGAACAATGGGGGGGGTACGTGGGGAGCACAGGGAGGGAACAGGGGCCAGGGGCAATCGGGGGTGTGGGGAGGGAAGCCGGGTGAAATAATAGGGCCAAGGACAATGGGGAGGGAGCCCAGGGAGGCAGCAGGGGCAATGGGCGGGGGGCGGGGGGGCTCTAGGGAGAGAGTGGGAGCCAGGGGTGCCAAAATACAAGTTCACCCAGGGCTCCATTTTCCCTCAGGCCAGCCCCATTGCTGGTCGTTAATGTCCTGGTGAAATATGTGTGGCAACACTGCATGTAAGGTTGTAAGTTTCTACTGGATGCTGTTACTCAGACGTGTCCCAAGTCTGGGCAGTGGGCAAACCAGATCCTCAGGGACAAAGGGCAAGCTGACGCCTCAGACAGTTGTCAATGGGCCATTATCTGATAAGTGGCAGTTCTTTGGCAGGAAAGGGAGCCGGGGTGAAAAATCCACATCTTAGCAAAGAAAGCATGGAGTTCCCATCCACACACAGGGCCTGTCACCATGTTCCCAGCTGGAAATGCATCTCAAAGGGGGGAGAGAACAATAAAAAGGGAGGTGCAATCCCCCAAAACACCCCCCCCCACTGCATTCACGGCACCTGAAGGACAAAGGAAGCAGTGTTGGACTGGAGGGGGAGGGGCAGGAATGGTTCCTGAGCTAAGGCCATGGTTACACTCGAAGTGCGAGTGTGGTCGTGCGCCAGCGCTGGGAGAGAGCTCTCCCGGCGCCCCAGGTACTCCACCTCCACAAGGGGATTAGCTTACAGCGCTGCAGGCACTGATTACACTGGCGCGTTACAGCGCTGTAACTTGCTGCCTCGGGGTGTGTGTGTTTTTTCACACCCCTGAGCGAGAAAGAGTCTGGTCAGTAACCTGCTGAAGCATGTGGTGAGGAAACTTGGCTGTGAATCTAATGTCTCTTGTTCAATTAGTCATGTTTTCTCTTCCTTTTGCCGGTACCCGTTACTGACTTCTATGTCTAGTACTTGTACTCGCTTCAAATCTAACTCTCTGTAGTTAATCAACTTGCTTTACTGTTTTATCTAATCCAGAGTGTTTGAACTGAAGTGTCTGGGAAACTCCATTTGGGCTGACAAGACTGCACATATCAATTCTAGTAATAAAATGATGGACTTTACATCAGCCCGTGTTGTCCGGGAGAGGGCCGGGCAGGACGGGACATATGTTTCTGTATAAGAATCTGGAACTGTGGGTGTGTTGGCATTGCCGTGCAATATAACCAAGGCTGGGGAGAGCCAAAGTGTAACCCAGGTGTGGCCGGCAGCCTGCAGTCACATGCACACACTCAGGTGCAGCTCGCACACGGGAGGCTGTTTGTGAGCGGCCCGGGGGAAGTTATTTCTGCAGGGCATTGGAAGGCACCCAAGGGTGCAGGGCAGGGGTGGATTGTACCATTAGCTGTGGTACATTGGTCTGGACATACCCTGGGGATGTCACAGTGCTGTGGGTAGGGGACAGCGCTGGCGACAGGAATAGAAATCTATCGACTCTGCGAAAGACGAATGTGAAGAATTTTAAGTTTCTATCTCACATCAGAGTGTACAGCTGAGCCTGTCTAGAAAAGGAGGAGAGAGAGAAACACACACACAGACAACGGAGAGATTGTACATCTTTTTTTTGTTCACAAACTCACCTTGTACTCCACTCCAGGCAAACATTACCCAGCCTGAGGCCCCTAAGGAGGATTTGGTAAGTGAAACCCCTCTGGTGTATGGATGCTTTAACCACTAGACCCCACTCCCCTCCCAGAGCCAGGGAGAGAACCCAGGAGTCCTGGCTCCCAACCCCCCTGCTCTAACCACTAGACCCCACTCCCCTCCCAGAGCCAGGGAGAGAACCCAGGAGTCCTGGCTCCCAACCCCCCTGCTCTAACCACTAGACCCCACTCCCCTCCCAGAGCCAGGGAGAGAACCCAGGAGTCCTGGCTCCCAACCCCCCTGCTCTAACCACTAGACCCCACTCCCCTCCCAGAGCCAGGGAGAGAACCCAGGAGTCCTGGCTCCCACCCCCCTGCTCTAACCACTAGACCCCACTCCCCTCACAGAGCCCGGGAGAGAACCCAGGAGTCCTGGCTCCCAGCTCCCCCCTGCTCTAAACCACTGGACCCCATGCTCCTCACAAAGCCTGCTCCTCACAGGGATCCTGGCTTCCAAGCTGCCTGCTCTAACCCACTAGACCCCACTCCCCTCCCAGAGATGAGGAGAGAACCCAGGAGTCCTGGATCCCATCCCCATCCCCATCAAGATGCAAATGAAGGCGAGAGCCAACATGCCAGTGGGGTAGCTAAAGGAAAGAAACAATGGTGGGGCTGGGTCGGTCGCACCAAGAGGTAACACTGTTACACCCCAGTTCTCTTCCCAGTGTGTGCAAACAGACGCCTGTCTGGGGTGTGACTCCAGGGTAAACTGCTGGACTCCTTCATCTGGAAGCAGGGAAATCAGCTCTTTGTCCATCCCCTCACCATACCAGGGAACATGGGACATAACAGAGCAGGGGGGCGGCTGAGCCCCCTGCTGAAAGTGGGGAAACTGAGGCAGCTGCAGAGCACTGGCAATGCTGTGACACCCCCCCTAAGGGTGGGAAGTGCCCAAGGGCAGTGCACAGCATTTGGGGGAGAGGGCAGAGGTGGCTGCTGCCTCCAGCAGGGAGGGGGAATTTCTCCCCCCAGTTTTTGGCAGCCTGATGGTCTGCGGAAATGTGAATGACCCTGAGATACGTTCCACTGCTGTGTGGTGTGGGGAGCGAAACCCAACCTCAGTTTAGGGGAGGAGTCAGTACTATTCCTCTTCTCCCCCGGGGAACCTGAGGTGATGGTGCAGGCCTCAGGCCCTGATCACCGGGGGCGGAGGAGAAAAAGAAACTTGGCTTCAGCAGAGGGTTGAAGGTTGATCCTTGCCCGGGGCCTGGGATTCCTCGGCTGTTAAAAGTGGAGCGTGGCTGAGTGTCACCTTGAAGGGAGCGGGGGGTTGTGTATCAAGGTCGGTTTGGGTTGCAAGCTGTCACTTTAAGAGTGTGTGGGTCATGGGGGTGCGGTTGGCTGATCTACAGGGAAGTGTGGGACCAGAGGCAGTCTGGAAAGAACCAGCCTAGAGCAGATCCCTGTGAAGACACAGGAAGGATTCGGGTGCAGGGCTGTTAGCTGGTGTGCTTCAGAACATCAGCTTTGTCATACACTTGGGAAATGACTGTGTCTCTTTAAGACAGGATCCAGACCCTGCATCAGTAGCAGCCAAAGATCTGAATCCAGAGAGACAGATGCCAGGAGCCAGTGAACATATTAGTGGTCTGGTTTGCATGGAGGAGGGGATTTCCCATCCAGCTAGTAGCACAAACAAAGTTCTGCTAAGCTTGGGATATTTCCTGTCTGTAAACAGAACCCTGGATCTCTGCATACGAGAGCAGCCTGCTTTGTCTCCCTCTGTTTAAGGAGCAGCCTGCTTTGTCTCTGTTTTTTTTTTTTTTTTTTTGGATCTTCCGTGTTATTCTTCGGAAGTGTCAAAAATAAAATTGTGTTACGCTGCAACCTTCCAGCAGGAGTATTTGATATTTGTATCCACCTTATAGTAGCTCCTTATAGGTTGTATTCCCCTAGTTTTTTTTATGAGAAAGTCATGCCAGACAATATAAAAAGCTTTGCTGAAGTAAAAATATACCACATCTACCACTTCTGCCCTATCCACAAGGATTGTTACCCTGTCAGAGAAAGCTATCAGGTTGGTTTGACACGTTTTGTTCTTGACAAATCCATGCTGACTGTTATTTATCACCTTATTGTCTTCCAAATGTCTGCAAATTCATTGCTTAATGATTTGCTCCATTATCTTGTGCAATCTCTTTTCTGATCTCATTTCAGCTCATCTGTGATAAATCCTCCAGCAGGAGATTTGGCTGCATCAGAGACCCCAGCACCAATCTGCTGATTCCCCATCACCATGAAGGCTTCTCTTGCCGTCTGCATCCTCGCTGCTCTCCTGGCTACGGGTGAGTCAGTTCTTTTCCTACAGGGTCCAAAGTTCTGACTTCTCCCATGTAACAAAAGCCCAGTGCAGCCTGTTGCATGAAATGGTTTATTAAAGTAACTACAAAGCAGCAGCAGAATAACAGGGGCCAGGTCTGACTGGAAACAGCCCCTGAGGAGATGCCTGGAAGTCCCAAGTTCCTGTGGCGATGCGTGAACCAATCCTGGAACTGGGAGGTAATGGTTGGAGTTGGAATCCCTGAAAACGTGCCCTGACTGGTTACATTCCCCAGCTGGCCAATGAACAAGGAGATTTTGGAAAGAGGACCTTCCACTGCGAGTTTGCCTGGAAGGAACCAGATTTGAATCTGAGTAACGAGAGTGTAAGACACTAGGAACTGGATTTCTGTCTGTTCCCCAGCTGGGGTCTGTCGCCGTAGCTGCACAGGAGTCAGTGGGGTCAGATCCCAGCTGGTGTGGATCAAACCCAGGGGAAGGCGAGGGAGGGACAAATCCAAGGGGCTCATATTCTCTCTCCTTCTCTAGGGTCCTGTCTGGAGTGTGAGGTTTGTGAAGGACCAGGAACCAGCTGCTCGGGCACCGTACAGACCTGCGCCGCTGGGTATGACTCTTGTGGCATCATTGTGACAGAAACCACAATTGGTAGGTGAGCTGGACCCTAACCAACTTGGGTGAGGGAACAGTCTGGGGAGCCAGGACACATGGGTCCTATTCTAGTCCCAGCTCCGGGAAGGGCATGTGGTGGATGGGTCTGAGCAGCAGTTAAGGAGTCAGGATCCTGTGGCTAGCTCCCCTTCGGCTCAGCATTGCGATGCCGAACCCCCAGTGGTCTCCTGGGTCAGGGGCCCAGCTTCCCCCATGGCTCATGGGCAGAGGTAGGTGCCCGAGCATGGGATCGACAAGGCAGGCACCCACCTAAGCTAGCCAATAGGAAATGCTGAGGAGAGGGGTGTGGCCTAAGCCCCACCTCAGGATTTCAAAGTCTAAGTCTGGACTGCACGGAGGTGCCCAACTCTGCGTGGGATCCACAGCTGGGAACCCCTCACCAGGAGACAGGGTGTCTAAACCTCATCAGTTCTTCTTTGCAAAAGACAGTGAAGGAGGAGGGGCTGCCTGAGACCTCAGCAGCTGGGGTGCTCATCTGGGACATGATAAAACCAGCTTCAAATCTCCTGCCCTTCCACTGGACTATGGAGCGGGTATCTCTGAAGCCCTCTTCTTGCAGCCCTTCCATTCAGGTTCAATATTTCAGCTTGGCAGAATTTGATTTTTACTTTGAAATCATTTTGACTAAGTTGATTTTTTAGCATTTTTTAATCCATTGAAATGTTCACAGTTGCAGGAAATGGTGGGCGGGGCGGGTTCAGACAATAATGATTTAATGACAATAGCTGATGGAATTGAAAAAGGCAAAGCTTTCTAACCTTTAAACCACAAACTCTCAACATTGTGTGTCAAATTATACCAAGGAAACAGCCTTCAATCAAACTCTGATACGTTCTCAAGCAGCATTTCTGCTACTTGGCCAATCTGTAAATTTCAATCATCATCGATGGGAATATTGGGTCGGTTTGTGGGTATTTGGTGAAATCAACGTTTACCGACATGTACTGAGAAAAACCTGACCCAGCCAAGCCTATAAACACTGGGACGTGAACTGGACCCTGACTGTGCCACACACTGGGGAGTGCTCTGAGCATTGGACTGTTGGGCATAAGGCGGGGGGAGGGGGCATGACAAATAGCACCTCCTGCAGCTGTGTTTTGTGTGGGGGGGGTCCACCCATGTGGCCCATCTCAGAAGCTGTCCACTGGATTGGGTCCCAGAGCTGAGATAGGCAGGGGAACGCCTACTGGGAGGTCCTGCCAAGGCCGAGCCATTAGCTGGGTGCCGGGTGTCAGATTTAGGCAGCTGTGTGGTTTCCCACCAGGAGAAATTCAGGAACTTAGGGACCGTTGTTTTCTATTCTTTGTTTCCTGTCTTTTAACCAGTTACCGATCCATGAGAGGGACCTTCCCTCTTATCCCACAATAGCTCAATTTGCTTAAGGGCTTTTGGTGAGGGACCTTGTCAAAGGCTTTCTGAAAATCTAAATACACTATATCCACTGGATCCCCCTAGTCCACATGCTTGTTGACCCCCTCAAAGAATTCTAGTAGATTGGTGGGGCATGATTTCCCTTTACAAAAACCATGTTAACCCTTCCCCAACATATTGCACTCTGTCCAATTCTGTCCTTTACTTAGGGTGACGATACATCCTGTTTTGGCCAGGACAATCCATTTTAAGCCCTCTCCCCACCATCCTTGATCAGTTGGCAAGAGCAAATGGGACAAATGCCCCCCCCTTTGTCAAAAATTGGGGTGCAGAAGAACGTGGGGGGGAGCGAACGGGGATGCCAGCCATGCACGGGGAGGCTGGGCTCAAGCAGGGGCAGGCAGGGCTTGAGTGAGCAGTGACACAGCCCCATGTGGGAAAAGGGGGCAGGGCTCAAGTGAGCGGCTCTGACCAACCCCGCGCAGGGGGGTGGAGAGGGGAGGCTCAGCTCGAACTAGCACCACGTGGTTTCCCATTTTCCCAGAGGGAAATATGGTCACCCTATCTTTACTACAGTTTCAACCACTTTGCCTGGTACTGGCGTTAGGCTTACCAACCTGTAATTTCCAGGATCACCTCTGGAGCCTTTTTTTAAAATCACAATTACATTAGCCACCCTCTTGCCATCTGGTCTAGAGTCTGATTTAAGTCATAGGTTACATACCACAGTGAGTAGCTCTGCAATTTAATATTTGAGTTCCTTCAGAACTTCCTTCCCCCTCAGTGTGCCTCAGTTTCCCCATGGGCAGAGTGAAGCTAATGGCACAGGGCCATTGTTGTGAGGAGGATGGTGATGGGGTGGGAGTGAAAGGGGAATCAATCTGTCTTTTCTTGTGCAGTGGGAATGAATCAAAAGATTGTTTTCAAGGGCTGTGTGACATCTAGCAATTGTAAAGCCGGCCCCTTCACTATGAATTTTGGGAATGGAGTGACATCAAGGACTGGCATCGCCTGTTGTTTGGGAGATGCCTGCAGAACAACAACCGTTACAGGTACATCTCCCCATCTCCGGCTCTCCTCCTTCATCACCTGCACCTCCTGCTGCCTGGAACCCACCCTGTGTTAACTTCTTGAGACTGGTCCTCCCGTCCTGCAGGGGGCACCCCATGAAATAACACTGAGCACCCGGTGCAGATGGAGTTTAGTGGGCGGGGCTCTAAGCTTCCACCAGGTGTGAACCCAGCTGGCCCCACCCAGGGCGGGATCCGGGGCTCCCTGCTGCAACCCCCTCCCCTGCCCCTGCTGCCCCCGGCGTCCCCAGAGCTACAGCTCCCCCTGCAGGGGGCACCCAGGGCTGAGCTGTGCAGCCCCCAGCTGCTCTCCCTGCCCCGACGCCGCCTGGGGCTCGTCCCCCGAGCTGACTGTGTTTGCTCCGCTTCTTCCCAGTGCCCCCGGCTGACACCAAACCCAACGGCCAGCGCTGCCCTGGCTGCTTCGCTACAACCTTTGCTCAGTGCAATGAAGTGAGCACACAGTGTACTGGATCTGATACCCGATGCATCGAGCTCTCTGGAACCGTAACAATAGGTAACTTCCGTTCATTTACTCGGGGGTTATTTTTCCTTTGTTGTTTAATTCGGTCACAGTTCATGGCAAGTGCACCAGTGTTCCCCCACCGGAGTCCCTCAGGGCTCCTACACTGGGCTCCCGGCTACTCAGCCCTCAGTCCCCTTTGGTGGACACGTGCGTCTCTCTCCCTGGTGACCGAGGAGGTATTTAAGGTGTGATAGCCCCAGCAAGCCAGACTGCCTAAGGGACCAGCGTCTGCGCTGCGCAGTCTCCACAGGGGGTTTGAACAGTGTCATGGCCCAGAGCTGTGACCTACCTCACGGCACTTCCTAAGCAAGCACCTTCTTTCCGAAGGAGAGAGCATTACGGAGAAAGGATGTGCAGGCTGGAAACTTTCCCTGAGGTCACCCCACCTCCAGCCCCGGGGTCTGCTAAGTGTCAACCCCCACAACTAGGTTTTCCTTGGGGTTACCAGTTCATAACGGTCTCAGTCTCAGCCCCAGAGCCCCGATGACTAGCTCAGTCGTTCCTTCCTATGGCTGGGACCTTTGTTCTTAGTCTCATGTCCCAGGGGATCAGCAGAGAAAGGTGCCCCCTTCCCAGCATAGCTTCACAAGGCTGGTTTTGGAGTAACCGGGGCTGGGGAATGTGCATTAACCTCACCCTAGAGATTCCCTGAGAAAACCGCTTATCATGTGTTGTTCCAAGAGTCCATCCCTGGCTGGCACATGGTTCAGTTCAGGACTTTGGACCCCCAGGTCTCACATCTGTCCCCAATTCCTGCTCTAGGGCAGGATGCTGTGGGCTCTGCTGGATAAAGATATTGTCTGGAGATCAGGACACCTGGGTCCTATTCCCAGCGCCGGCTCCTGTGTGAACTTGGACCAGTGGCTTCCCCTTTCCTTCCTTCCATTTCCCCTCCCACCTTTTGCCTATATAGAGTTTAATCTGTAATGTGTTTGTGGTAGGGCCTGGCTTAATATTGGGAGCCCCTGGTGCACCAGGCACTGCACAGACCCCAACCGAGATGGGAGACCCTCATTGTGCCAGGCTCTGAACAAATTCATAGTGACAGTCATTGCACCAAAGAGCTTGTGATCCAAACAGGCAAAAGAAGGAGCATTCTCCCCGTTTTACAGCTGGGGAAACTGAGGCACAGAGTAGTGAGGTGACTTGACCGAGGTCAGACAGGAAGGCTGTGGCAGAGCTGGGAATTGAACCTAGTTTTGCAGAGTCCCATCATGGTGCCTTAATTCCCCACAAAACTTCTTAGAAATCCCACATCTGACACCAACAGTGAGCTGCTGCTTTGCTAGATGAATGATGCAGCTAATAGAGGCCTGATCTAATCCGGGTGGGATCTAGAGCAGAGCTGCAATTGACTTGTCTTTATCAGAGCAGAAGAGAACGGGGAGGCCACCCAGGGCCAGGCAGGCTTAGGGGGAGCAAGGCAGATGGGGAGATGGAGGCTGTGGGGTGGGACCTGTATGGGGCTCTGAGGAGCAGAGGAGAGGCAGGGGAGGCTATTGTGTCCCAGAACAGTCAAGCAGTGGAGTTGCTCCCTGACACCCATCACCTGCTTTTCCTTCCCACGCAGGTGGAACGGCCACATCGATGACCATGAAGGGCTGCGCTAGTGAGTCCGTCTGTGCACAGATAAAACCAGATGCGAGGACCTTGGCAGGGGCCAGTGGGGATCTAACTGTGAAATGCAAAGCACCTGGCACAGCTCCGGGACCCGCCGGGCTCCTCATCCCATTCCTCGCTGGGCTGCTCCTGCTGAAGGTTTTCTCCTGATTCCCCACCTAGTGCAACGGCCACAGTGCACTCAATGACATCCCTGTCACTTGCGTCTGCCCCTCTCTGCAGCCGCTCTCCCCTCCCAGGGGCTCTGGGCTCCCAGCCGGATTCACTTCCCCTTTCTATTGTTGCACTGAATAAAACAAACCAGAGACCAAATTCTGTGGAGATTTTAATTGATATTGATGGGCAAAATTTTAATTGTAGTGGGTGGGGGCCTCCACAAGCTGCTTCATCTTAGAGTGACCCCTAGTGGTGAAATCAGGCAGAATGGGCCAGGAGCTAAATTTCTCAATAAAGAATCTTTTCATATCTAGGCTTGACCAAATTAAATTTTTTTTATTTCAGTCAATGATATCAATGTTTATTTTTAAGTATTGTTTCTATTTTCACTAGGGCTGTCGATTAATCGCAGTTAACTCATGCGATTAACTCAAAAAAAATTAATCACGATTAAAAATTAATATTTGCACTGTAATGATAAAAAGAAATAGTATTTTTAGTATTTTTAATTCACCTCATACAAGTACTGTAGTGCAATCTATTGGAAAACATACATACATCCTTAGCCCAGGTAATCCAGATCCAAATGACCTTGTTATTGACAGTCACGTCAGGGCCTCCAATTTGTTGCCTGCTTGAATTTCATAACGATTCGAGATTGTCACCTACAAGGCTCCAATGCAATTATTTAATCAAAGATTATTAATCAAATGAATACAGCACTAGACTAGGGCTGTCGATTAATCACAGTTAACTCACGTGATTAACTCAAAAAATTTAATCATGATTTAAAAAATTAATCGCGATAGAATACCAATTGAAATGTATTAAATATTTTTGGATGTTTTTTGACTTTTTCAAATATATTGATTTAAATTACAACACAGAATACAAAGTGTACACTGCTCACTTTATATTATTATTTTTGATTATAAGCATTTGAACTGTAAAAATGATAAACAAAGGAAATAGTATTTTTCAATTTACCTCATACAAGTACTGTAGTGCAATCTCTTTATCATGAAAGTGCAATTTACGTAACTGCACTCAAAAACAAAACAATGTAAAACTTCAGAGCCTACAAATCCACGCAGTCCTACTTCTTGTTCAGCCAGTCGCTAAGACAAACAACATTTTTTTATACATTTACGGGAGACAATGCTGCCCACTTCTTATTTACAATATCACCAGAAAATGAGAACAGGCATTAGCATGGCACTTTTGTAGCTGGTGTCGCCGGATATTTACGTGCCAGATGCGCTAAAGATGCCTCTTCATGCTTCGGCCATCATTCCAGAGGACATGCATCCATGCTGATGACATTCGTTACAAAAATAACGCGTTAATTAAATTTGTGACTGAACTCCTCGGGGGAGAACTGTATGTCTCCTGTTCTGTTTTACCCGCATTCTGCCATATATTTCATGTTCTAGCAGTCTCAGATGATGACCCAGCACATGTTGTTCATTTCAATAACACTTTCACTGCAGATTTCACAAAACACAGAGAAGGTACCAATGTGAGATTTCTAAGGATAGCTACAGCACTCAACCCAAGGTTTAAGAATCCGAAGTGCCTTCCAAAAGCTGAGAGGGATGAGGTGTGGAGCTGCTGTCAGAAGTCTTAAAAGAGCAATGCTCCAATGTGGAAACAACAGAACCCGAACCACCAAAAAAGAAAATCAACCTTCTGCTGGTGGCCTAAAATCAAACTGCAACAAGTTCTCAAGACGTATTTGTTTTACCATGCCTATCGGAAAAAATTGTTGTCTGTGCAAAAATCTTATTTCTTGGTTTGAGTGTGTGTTGTGAAATCGACAGTGTTGGACTGGAGGGGGAGGGAGGGGCAGGAATGGTTCCTGAGCTAAGTGTCTGGTCAGCAACCTGCTGAAGCACATGGTGAGGAAACTTGGCTTTGAATCTAATGTAACTTGTTCAATTAGTCATTTTTTATCTTCCTTTCTCCTGGACCCATTTCTGACTTCTATGTCTAGTACTTGTACTCGCTTCAAATCTAACTCTCTGTAGTTAATCAACTTGCTTTACTGTTTTATCTAATCCAGTGTGTTTGAACTGAAGTGTCTGGGAAACTCCATTTGGGCTGACAAGATTGTGCACATATTGTTTCTATTAATAAAATGGTGGTCTCTATATAAGCTTGTGTTTGGGAGAGGGCTGGGCAGCACAGGGCGAACATTTCTGGGGGAGAATCTGAAACTGGGGGTGTGTTGGCGTTGCCGTGCAATATAACCAAGGCTGGGGAGAGCCAAAGTGTAACCGAGGTGTGGCCGGCAGCCTGCAGTCACACGCACACACTCAGGGTGCGGCTTGCACGCTGGAGGCCGTTTGTGAGTGCCCCAGGGGGAAGCTACATCAGCAGGGCATTGGAAGGCATGCAAGGGTGCAGGGCAGGGGTGGATTGTACCATTAGGTATGGTACATTGGTCCGGATCATACCCAGGGGATGTCGCAATTTTGCAGCAAGCAGGGTTTATACGCAGCTTGTTATTTTAAATGAAGTTTACTCTCTGAACACTGATGTAGTAATTTTCAGTGCCTCTCGAGTGCGGTGGCTGGAAATAGTCAAGGAGCAGGTTCACTTTTTTTTTTTTTCTGTTTGCTTATTTCCGGCAAGGGAAATAAAACAGGAAAAGGCAAAAATGAGCAACAGAGAACAACTTCAAAGCTAGCCCTGGCCAGATTGGAGAAGGAAGAAAGAGTCAGAGCACATGACTGCAAAATTCTCGGGAAGAACCCTTGGCGGTGATAGAAGTGGTCAATGAAGCTACCATGTTAAAAAGCTGCATGGTAATGCTCTTTCACAGCTAATACATCTAAACAGACTTAAAGACTATTGCATCAGGGAAGCCATGGTAAACATGATGTGCTGTCTAGTAGGGGAAACTGAGGCACACCACCTCATTGATTTGATGGCTGAATGTCAGACTGACTCATCTCTGGAAAGCATTGATATCCACAGTGCAATAATACCAGCTAACAGGGCAGAGATGTTGTCAGTGTTGCAAGAACACCAAGAGGTGTTTTCTGACAAGTCAGGGAAGACACACTTGCTAACTCATAAGATCATTACAAAAGGCCCACCGCCATCTCCCAGCAGACTCGACAGGGCCACTGGCAAGGTGCAGGAACAAAGTTGTGCAGAAATACAAAGCATGTTAGATCTAGGAGTAATTAAAGAGTCTGACAGCTCCTGGGCATCGCCTGTGGCCTTGGTCCCTATCAAACACTGTAAGGTTTTCTGTTGATTATAGAAAACTCAGTGCTGTCACAGCCAGATGTGTATCTCACTCCTAGAACTGATGATCTTCTGGACATTTTAAGCAAAGCTAAATACCTGAGTTCTTTTGATTTAACTCCCAGCTATTGGCAGATTCCTTTAGGCAAGGATGCACAGATAAAGTCTGCTTTCATCACCGATATGGGTCTCTAGGAGTTCACAATGTTACCGTTTGGGTTAATTAATGCAAGAGCCACCTTCCAGAGACTGGTTTCAGAGTAGCAGCCGTGTTAGTCTGTATCCGCAAAAAGAACAGGAGTACTTGTGGCACCTTAGAGACTAACATTTATTTGAGCATCAGCTTTTGAAAGCTGATGCTCAAATAAATGTGTTAGTCTCTAAGGTGCCACAAGTACTCCAGTTCTTCTTCCAGACACTGGTCAACCAAGTGTTAAATGGTTTGCAGAGCTTTCAAAGGGTGTATGTGGCACTTGGCTGATCACAAAAACCTCAAGGAATTGTGTTGTCAAAACTCAAGGAGCCAGGCCTTACCATAAAAGCCTCTAAGTGTAAAATTGGAGCAGCCGGAGTTCCTTATTTGGGACACTGGGTAAGGGCAGGTCAGATATCCCCTGATCCCTTAAAAATCCAAGCCATTGTAAATTGGCCTGTACCCCAAACTAAAAAACAGGTCCAATTGTTGTTAGGTCTAGTAAACGATAAGAGAAGTTTTGTGTGTGGATTCAGTGACATTGTGTCTGCAATCACAGATCTATATAAAAAAGACAAAACCTAACAAAGTCATTTGGACAAAGCTTTCCAGGAAGCTGTGAAGAATGTGGTGAGAAAATCTGGCTTTGAATCGAATGTAGCTTGTTAAATGAATCATTGGTAAATGTTTTATCTTCCTTTTTCCTGGACCCATTTCTGACTTCTATACCTACTACTTGTACTCACTTAAAATCTACCTCTCTGTAGTTAATCAACTCATTTTATTGTTTACATAAGCTGGTGTGTTTGAACTGAAGTGTCTGGGAAACTCCATTTGGGCTGATAAGACTGCACATATCAATTCTAGTAATAACATGACGGACTTTACATCAGCCTGTGTTGTCCGGGAGAGGGCCGGGCAGGACAGGACATATGTTTCTGTATAAGAATCTGGAACTGTGGGTGTGTTGGTGTTCCGGGCAATATAACCAAGGCTGGGGAGAGCCAAAGTGTAACCCAGGTGTGGCTGGCAGGCTGCAGTCACATGCACACACTCAGGGTGCAGCTCGCACGCTGGAGTCTGTTTGTGAGCGGCCCGGGGGGAGCTATTTCGGCAGGGCAATGGAAGGCACCCAAGGGTGCAGGGCAGGGGTGAATTGTACCATTAGCTGTGGTACATTGGTCTGGATGTACCCTGGAGATGTCACAGCACTGTGCGTAGGGGGCAGCGCTGGCGACAGGAATAGAAATTTATCGACTCTGCCAAAGACGAATGGGGGATTTTTACGTTTCTATCTCACAGCAGAGCATACAGATGAGCATAGGCATCAGTGGGTGCTCCGGGGCTGGAACACCCACAAAAAAAATAGTGGGTGCTCAGCACCCACTGGCAGCCCCCCTGAACAGCTCCTCCCCCTTAGAGCCACCTGCCCACCAGCAGGTCCCGTCGATCAGTACCTCCCCCTCCCTCCCAGCACATCCCGCCCGCCGCTATCAGCTGTTCGCGGCATGCAGGAGGTACTGGCAGGGAGGGGCAGGAGCGGGGCAGGAAGAGGCAGGGGAGGGGCAGAATGGGGCGTGGCGGGGGTGCCAGCATGGGCGATGGGGCGGGATCGCGGGTCAAGCACGTCCCAGGAACTCAGGAAGTCGGCGCCTCTGCACCTGAGCAGGTCTATAAAAGGAGGAGAGAGAGACACACACCCACAAAGCAGAGATTGTACATCTTTTCCCGTTCATAGAGCTCTCCTTCTGCTCCACCTCAGGTAAACATTACCCAGCCTGATGCCCCTAAGGAGCGTTTGGTAAGTGACACCCCTCTGGGCTATGGATGCTTTAACCACTAGACCCCACTCCCCTCCCTGAGTTGGGGAGAGAGCCCAGGATTCTTGGCTCCCAGCCCCCCCTGCTCTAACCACTAGCCCCACTCCCCTCCCTGAGCCAGGGCTAGAACCCAGAAGTGTTGGCTCCCAGCATTGCCTGCTCTAACCTCTAGACCCCACTCTCCTCCCTGAGCTGGGTATAAAACCCAGGAGTCCTGGCTCCCAGCCCCATCTCCATAGGGATGCAAAGGAAGGCGGGAGCCAGCATGCCAGTGGGGTAGCTAAAGGAGAGAAACAGCAGTGGGGCTGGGTCGGTCGCACCAAGAGGAAACACTGTTACGCCCCAGTTCTCTTCCCAGCCTGTGCAAACAGACGCCTGTCTGGGGTGCGACAGCCACCTGCTGCCTTACGGGAGATCCGAATCTCGCTGACTGCAAGGTAAACTCCTGGACCCCTTCAGCTGGGAGCAGGGAAATCAGCTCTTCCCCCTCCACCCTTCCCAGACAACCTGGGACATAATAGAGCAGGGGGGGGCTGAGCCCACTGCGGAAAGTGGGGAAACTGAGGCAGCTGCAGAGCACTGGCAATGCTGTGACACCTGCTAAGGGTGGGAAGTGTCCAAGCGCAGTGCCCAGCTTTGGGGCAGAGACGGCAGAGATAGCTGCTGCCTCCAGGAGGGAGGGGGAATTCCTCCCCCTCCCCCCTGACTATGGTTCCTGATGGTCTGCAGCAACGTGAATGACCCCAAGTGGGTGGGGAACATTCCACTGCTGTATTGTGTGAGGAGCAAAACCCCACCTCTGTAGGAGGGAGAGGTCAGTACAATTCCCCCCCTCCACCCCGGGAACCTGGGGTGATGGTGCAGGCCTCTGGCCCTGATCACCGAGGAGGTGGCACAGAAAGAAACTTGGCTTCAGCAGAGGGTCGAAGGTTCATCCTTGCCGGGGCCTGGGATCCCTCAGCTGTTAAAAGTGGTGTCTGGCTGACAGTCACCTTGTAGGGAGCGGGGGGTTGTGTATCGAGGTCGGTTTGGGTTGCAAGCTGTCACTTTAAGAGTGGGTGGGTCAGGGGAGTGCAGTTGGCTGATCTACAGGGACCAGAGGCAGTCTGGACAGAACCAGCCTAGAGCAGATCCCTGTGAAGACACAGGAAGGATTCGGGTGCAGGGCTGTTAGCTGGGGTCCTTCAGAACATCGGCCTTGACATACTCTTGGGAAATGACTGTGTCTCTTTAAGACAGGATCCAGACCCTGCATCAGTAACAGTCAAAGATCTGAACCCAGAGAGCCGGAAGACAGAGAATACAGGAGCCAGTGAGCATATGAATGTGCTGGCTTGCAGGTAGGAGGGGATATTCCCCCTTCCCCCGCAGCTAGTAGCGTAAAGGAAAATCTGCTAAGATCAAGTTATCTCTCTGTCTGTAACTAGATTTCTGCCTATGAGAGCAGCCTGCTTTGTCTCCCTCTGTTTAGGGACCAGCCAATTTTGTCTCTGCTTTTTGGATCTTATGTGTTATCGTTCTGAAGTCGGAGAAGTAAAATTGTGTTACACTGTCACCTTCCAGCAGGAATATTGGATATTTGTATCACATTCTCCGTGTGGGTGCCAGGAACATACCAGCCACAAAGGGGTCAGAGTTGTGGCTACCCCAGAACTGTGGCAAATGGCTCTGAGGTTACACTCACCCTGTCCGATCTCATTTCAGCCCGTCTGTGATAGATCCCCCAACTGGAGAGTTGGCTGAATCAGAGACCACAGAACTGATCTACTGCTTCCCCATCACTATGAAGTCGTCTCTTGTCATCTGTGTCCTCACTGCTCTCCTGGGAATCGGTGAGTGGGGCTCTGTTTCTATGGGGTCTGATGTTCTGACTTCTCCGATGTCACAAAAGCCCAGTGCAGCCTGTTGCATGAAATGGTTTATTAAAGTAACTACAAAGCAGCAGCAGAATAACAGGGGCCAGGTCTGACTGGAAACAGCCCCTGAGGAGATGCCTGGAAGTCCCAAGTTCCCGTGGCGATGAGTGAACCAATCCTGGAACTGGGAGGTAATGGTTGGAGTTGGAATCCCTGAAAACGTGCCCTGACTGGTTACATTCCCCAGCTGGCCAATGAACAAGGAGATTTTGGAAAGAGGATCTTCCACTGCGAGTTTGCCTGGAAGGAACCAGATTTGAATCTGAGTAACGAGAGTGCAAGAGGCTAGGAACTGGATTTCTGTCTGTTCCCCAGCTGGGGTCAGTGGGGCCAGATCTCCACCTGGTGTGGATCAAACCCAGGGGAAGGCGAGGGAGGGACAAATCCAAGGGGCTCATATTCTCTCTCCTTCTCTAGGGTCCTGTCTGGAGTGTGAGGTTTGTGAAGGACCAGGAACCAGCTGCTCGGGCACAGTACAGACCTGCGCCGCTGGGTATGACTTTTGTGGCATCATTATGACAGAAACCACAATTGGTAGGTGAGCTGGACCCTCACCAACCTGGGTGAGGGAACAGTCTGGGGAGCCAGGACACATGGGTCCTATTCTAGTCCCAGCTCCGGGAAGGATGTGGGGTGTGTGGGTCTGAGCAGCGGTTAAGGAGCCAGGACATCTGGGTTCTATGCCAGAGCCTGTGGCTAGCTCCACAATGGGGACTTAGGCTCAGCATTGCGATGCTGAACTCCCAGTGGTCTCCAGGGTCAGGGGCTCAGGCTCCCACCATGGCACATGGGGAGAGGGAGGTGCCCGAGGATGGGATCGACAAGGCAGGCACCCGCCTAAGCCAGCCAATAGGAAATGCTGAGGAGAGGGGTGTGGCCTAACCCTCCTCCCCCAGGATTTCAACATCTAAGTCTGGGCTGCACAGAGGTCTGGTTGGGATCCACAGCTGGGAACCCCTCACCGGGAGTCCAGTGTCTAAACCTCATCAGTGCTTCTTTGCAAAAGACAGCCGAGGAGAAGGGGCTGTCCTGAGACCTCAGCAGCTGGGGGCTCAGCTGGGACATGATAAAACCAGCTTCAAATCTCCCCCACTTCCACTGGTCTATGGAGCGGGTATCTCTGAAGCACTCTTTTTGCAGCCATTCCATTCAGCTTCAATATTTCAGCTTGGCAGAATTTGATTTTTACCTTGTCATCATTTTGACAATGTTGATTTTTAAGCATTTTTTAATCCATTGAATGTTCACAGTTGCAGGAAATGGTGGCCGGTGGGCGGGGCGGGTTCAGACAATAATTATTTAATGGCAATAGATGATGCAATTCAAAAAGGCAAAGCTTTCTAACCTTTAAACCACAAACTCTCAACATCTCACATCAAATTATACCAAGGAAACAGCCTTCAATCAAACTCTGATACGTTCTCAAGCAGCATTTCTGCTACTTGGCCAATCTGTACATTTCAGTCATCATCGATGGGAATATTGGGTCGGTTTGTGGGTGTTTGGTGAAATCAACGTTCACCGACATGTACTGAGAAAAACCAGGTGGGAAGGGAGGCCCCCTAGATGATCAAAGAATCATAGGACTGGAAGGGATCTCGAGAGGTCATCAAATCCAGTCCCCTGCACTCATGGCAGGACCAGTATCATCTAGACCATCCCTGACAGGTGTTAGTCCAACCTGCTCTTAAAAATCCTCAATGATGGAGATTCCACAACCTCCCTAGGCAATTTATTCCAGTGCTTAGCCACCCTGACAGTTAGGAAGTTTTTCCTAATGTCCAACCTAAACCGCCCTTGCTGCAATTTAAGCCCAATGCTTCTTCTCCTGTCCTCAGAGGTGAAGGACAGTATTTTTTCTCCATCCTCCTTGTGATAACCCTTTGGGTACTTGAAAACTGTTATCATGTCCCCTCTCAGTCTTCTCTTTTCCAAACCAAACAAACCCAATTCTTTCAGCCTTCCTTCATAGGTCATGTTTTCTAGACCTTTGATCATTTTTGTTGCTCTTCTCTGGACCTTCTCCAATTTGTTCTCATCTCTCCTGAAATGTGGCGCCCAGAACTGGACACAACACTCCAGTTGAGGCCTAAGCAGCGTGGAGTAGAGCGGAATAATTACTTCTCATGTCTTGCTTTCAACACTCCTGTTAATACATCCCAGAATGATGTTCGCTTTTTTTTTTTTTTTTGCAACAGCGTTACACTGTTGACTCATATTTAGCTTGTGGTCCACTATGACCCCTAGATTCCTTTCTGTAGTACTCCTTCCTAGGCAGTCATTTCCCATTTTGTATGTGTGCAATTGATTGTTCCTTCCTAAGTGGAGTACTTTGCATTTATCCTTATTGAATTTCATCCTATTTACCTCAGACCATTTCTCCAGTTTGTCCAGATCATTTTGAATTTTAATCCTATCCTCCAAAGCACTTGCAACCCTCCCAGCTTGGTATCATCCACAAACTTAATAAGTGTACTCTCTATGCCATACTCTAAATCACTGCTGAAGATATTGAACAGAACCGGACCCAGAACTGATCCCTGCGGGACCCCACTCATTATGCCCTTCCAGCATGACTGTGAACCATTGATAACGACTCTCTGGGAATGGTTATCCAACCAGTTATGCACCCACCTTATAATAGCTCCATCTAGGTTGTATTTCCCTAGTTTGTTTATGAGAAGGTCATTCGAGACTGTATCAAAAGCCTTACTAAAGTCAAGATATACCACATCTACCGCTTCCCCCTATCCACAAGGCTTGTTATCCTGTCAAAGAAAGCTATCAGGTCGGTTTGACATGGTTTGTTCTTGACAAATCCATGCTGACTGTTACTTATCACCTTATTAGCTTCTAGATGTTTGCAAATTGATTCCTTAATTATTTGCTCCATTATCTTACCTGGTACAGAAGTTAAGCTGACTGGTGTGTAATTGCCTGGATTGCCCTTATTTCCCTTTTTATAGATAAGCACTATATGTGCTCTTTTCCAGTCTTCTGGAATCTCCCCTGTTTTCCATGACTTTTCAAAGATAATAGCTAATGTCTCAGATATCTCCTCAGTCAGTTCCTTGAGTATTCTAGGATGCATTTCCTCGGGCCCTAGTGACTTGAAGACATCTAACTTGTCCAAGTAATTTTTAACTTGTTCTTTCCCTATTTCAGCATCTGAACCTACCACATTTTCACTGGCATTCCCTATATTAGGCATCCAAATGCCACCAACCTTCTTGGTGAAAACCGAAACAAAGAAGTCATTAAGCACCTCTGCCATTTCCACATTTTCTGTTATTGTTTTTCCCTTTTCATTCAAAGCTATATAAGGTGGGATTTCACACTCCACCTTATATAGCTTTAATATATGTCAGGAACCCTTTGTTTCAAATTCCATTCCCAGCCCAGTTTGCTGAAAAATACAGGTACCCAAAATAGAGTTCAGTGTCATGTGATCTGGTCACATGCCCTTGCTGAGTCATGGCAGCCATTATTTACAGGCTTGCTGAAACCTTAACAGGAAGGCTAAGCTCTTACATAGTTCATTGTCTTTGCTGATGGGCCATCAGCACTGTCGAGCTTCTCCATTGTTGTATTTGAAAGGCTAGCTGTGGGTGTTACACAGAGTAAGCACATATGAAATACAGGTACATAATCAATATTCATAACTTCAGATACAAAACGACACATGCCCAAAAAATAATCACATTCAGCAAATCCTGACTTTTCCAATGACTCCTAATATGACTCATCTTGTACAAATTGCATCATAATTATGTCATAATCATGCCCCCATGATGAATAGGGGGTGTCGTGTCACAACCCCAACAAAGAATTCTAATAGATTGGTGAGGCGTGATTTTCCTTTACAAAAGCCATGTTGACTCTTCCCCAACATATTGTACTCATCTATTTTTCAGATAATTCTGTTCTTTACTATAGCTTCATCCAATTTTCCTGGTACTGAATTCAGACTTACCGGCTTGTATTGCCAGGATTGCCTCTGGAGCAAGGGCACCAGAGCCCTCCCAAAAGTGGGATGCCCTGGGGCCCCTGCCTCCTGAGGCCCTGCCTCCTGAGGCCCTGCCCCCCGAGGTCCTACCCCAACCCCTCCCCCGCAAGGACCCACCCGCCTTTTCCCCTAGAGGCCCTGCTTCCAGACAAGCCAGAAGCTGGAGCAGAGCTGGGGAGCCTTCCACCCCCACCCAGAGTGAGGTAGGGCTGAGAGCAGCCCCCAGCCCATGTCCTCATTCCCCGGGCCCCACACCAAGGCAGAGGGAGGCTCCCCACAGCTGCCTCTATGACCCTTACCATGCCAGGCGGTGGCTTTGAGGCTTCCCCCTGGCCAGAATCAGGTTGGAGAGACCCACATGGTCAGATGTGGGGAGCCGGCGCAGAGTCATGGACCCTCCATCTCCACCTGCCCTGGGCCGCGTGGGGAGACTGGGAGGCAGGGTGACAGGCCAGGAACTCCTCTTGGGGTCCCTGCACTATAGGCAGGTGGAGGGTCCGCACTGCTCCTCAAACTGCCTGGGCTCCCTGGCTGGGCTCCACCAGGGTGCTGGCCTGGTCGGAGGGTGGGGCCTCGGGGGCAAGAGGAGGGGAAGGAGGCAAGATCCACCCTAGTGAAAAGTGTATGTGCCACGTCCCTCCACTTTCAAAATTGGGAGGGCACTGACCCCCTCTAGTTCCGGCACTACCGTTCTAGAGCCTCTTTTAAAAATCACCATTACATTAGCTACACTCTGCCATTTGGTCCAGAGGCTGGTTTAAGCAATTGGTTACATACCACAGTGAGTAGCTCTGCAATTTTATATTTGAGTTCCTTCAGAATTTCCTTCTCCTTTTCAATGCCTTAGTTTCCCCATGGGTAGAGGTAGGATAATGGCACAGGGCCGTCACTGTGCAGAGGGCATTGATGGGGTGGGAGTGGAAGGGGAATAAATCTACATCTTCTCCTATGCAACGGGAATGACGCAACAGGTCATTGCCAAGAGCTGTATGACATCAGGAAGTTGTAAAGTTGGACCCCTCACTATGAATTTTGGGAATGGAGTGACAATGAAGCAGGGCATCGCCTGCTGTGTGGGAGACGCCTGCAGAACCACCACCGTTACAGGTACCTATCCCCAGCTCTGCCTCTCCTCCCCCATCCCCTGCACCTCCTCTTGCCTGGAACCTGCCCCAGTATAATTTCCTGAGACTGGTCCTCCCGCCCTGCAGGGGGTGCCCCATGGAATAATGCTGAGCCCCTGGCTGGCTGGGTGGAGTTTAGTGGGTGGGGCTCTAGCCTCCCACCAGGTGTGAACCCAGCTGACCCCACCCAGGGCGAGGTCCAGGGCTCCCTGCTGCAAACCTCTCCCCTGCCCCTGCTGCCCCCAGCGTCCCCAGAGCTATAGCTCCCCCTGCAGGGGGCACCCAGGGCTGAGCTGTGCAGCCCCCAGCTGCTCTCCCTGCCCCGCCGCCGCCTGGGGCTCGTCCCCCGAGCTGACTGCGTTTGCTCCGCTTCTTCCCAGTGCCCCCGGCCGACACCAAACCCAACGGCCGGCACTGCCCAGCCTGCGTCGCTTTGCTCTCTGCTCAATGCAATGAAGAGACCATACAGTGCACTGGAGCGGAGACCCGCTGCGTCGAGTTTGCTGCGACTGTAACAACGGGTAACTTCCCTTCATTTATTTGTGGGTTATTTTTCCTTTGTTGTTCACAGTTCAAGGAAACTGCACCTGTGTTCCCCTGCCAGGGTTCCTCAGGGCTCCCACGCTGGGCTCCTGGCTCCTCCGCACTCACTTCCCTTGGGGGGACACCTGTGTCTTTAACCCTGCTGACCAGGGGTGTAGCGAGGCGAGACTCCCTGCCGTGGTGCCTCCTGCTGGTTACACCTGGGAATTAGCTCAGTTCCAGCTCTGGGGCACCCTCCACTGGCCGGTGTCTCTCCTGCCGTCGCCTGCTTCTTCCAAATCTCCACCATGCTTCACTTCAGGCCCCACGTCCCTTCCTGTCCATGGTGTCCCTTCTCTTGGGTACTTCCCCGCAGCATTGCCCCACACTCAGGGGTCCGCCCCTCTCTGGGGAACCCCAATTCCCTACGCCCACCTCACCTCAGTGACCCACTGCCAGTCTTCATCTAGCCCCTTCCCTCAGGGGCAAACCAGTCTGAAATGGCCACTCATCATCAGTCAGGGGGCTGGACCAGCTGCCTTTTCCTACCCCTGGCTGCCCCTCTGCAACCCTAGTACCTCCTTGAGACCTTGGAGGCAAGGCCTCAGCCTGGGAGTCTGCCAGGCTGGAGCTCCCTAGCTCCTCCTGCCCTTCCCCAGCACTGCTCTGTCCCAGGTACCCCTTCTGCTAGCAGACAGCCAGTCCTTCCTCTCTAAGGCTGGAGAGAGACTGACTGCCTTCTGGCCCTGCAGCCTTTTATAGGGCCCAACCTGGCCCTGATTGGCTGTCTCCAGGCCCTCTCCAATTGGCTCCCAGCCGCAGCCCTCCCTAAGGGCTGCTTTTAACCCCTTCTTTCCCGGAGCGGGGTGACCGCCCCACTACAGGGGAGTTCTTTAAGGCTACACAGTCCCCTGCCAACACTGTGATAGCCCCAGCAAGCCAGACTGCCTAACGGGCCAGCGTGTGCGCTGCACATTCTCTGCAGGGGGGTTGAACAGTGTCATGTCCCACAGCTGTGAGCTACCCCACAGCGCATCCTAAGCAAGCACCTTCATGCTGAAGGAGAGAGCATTGCAGAGAAACCAATGATTGAAAACAATGAAAGGACCTGTAAGCTGGAAACTTTCCCTGAGGTCACCCCACCTCCAGCCTCAGGCTCTGCTAGGGTCAATCCCAACGATTGGGGTTTCATTGTTGTTACAAGTTAATAACAGTCTCAGAGCTCTGATGACTAGCTCAGTCGTTCCTTCCTACAACTTGGACCTTTCGTCTTGGCCTCATGTCCCAGGGGATCAGCAGACAAAGGTGCCCCCTTCCCAGTGTAGCTTTGCAGAGCTGTTTCTGGAGTAACCAGGGCTGGGGAATGTGCATTAACCTCACCCTAGAGATTCCCCGGGGAAAACCACTTACCACTTCTTGTTCCCAGAGTCCATTCCTGGCTGGCACATGGTTCAGTTCAGGCCTTTGGACCCCAGGTTTCAAATCTGTCCCAAACTCCTACCCTAGGACAGGATGCTGCGGGGTCTGCTGGGTAAAGATATCAGCTGGACATCAGGACACCTGGGTCCTATTTCCAGTGCCATCTCCTGTGTGATGTTGGTCCAGTTGCTTCCCCTTTCTTTGTCTCTGCTTCCATGCCCACCTTTTGCCCACTTAGAGTTTAATCTGTAAGCTCTTTGTGGTAGGGCATGTCTGAGTATTGGGATCATAGAATCACAGAATATCCGGGTTGGAAGGGACCTCAGGAGGTATCTAGTTCAACCCCCTGCTCAAAGCAGGACCAATCCCCAACTAAATCATCCCAGCCAGGGCTTTGTCAAGCCTGACCTTAAAAACCTCCAAGGAAGGAGATTCCACCACCTCCCTAGGTAACGCATTCCAGTGCTTCACCACCCTCCTAGTGAAAAAGTTTTTCCTAATATCCAACCTAAATCTCCCCCACTGCAACTTGAGACCATTACTCCTTGTTCTGTCATCAGGTACCACTGAGAACAGCCGAGCTCCATCCTCTTTGGAACCCCCCTTCAGGTAGTTGAAAGCAGCTATCAAATCCCCCCTCACTCTTCTCTTCTGCAGACTAAATAATCCCAGTTCCCTCAGCCTCTCCTCATAAGTCATGTGCTCCAGACCCCTAATCATTTTTGTTGCCCTCCGCTGGTCTCTTTCCAATTTTTCCACATCCTTCTTGTAGTGTGGGGCCCAAAACTGGACACAGTACTACAGATGAGGCCTCACCATGATCACGTCCCTCAATCTCCTGGCAATGCCCCTACTTATACAGCCCAAAATGCCGTTAGCCTTCTTGGCAACAAGAGCACACTGTTGACTCATATCCAGCTTCTCGTCTACTGTAACCCCCAGGTCCTTTTCTGCAAAACTGTTGCCTAGCCATTCTGTTCCCATTCTGTAGTAGTGCATCCCCTGGGGCCAGGTGCAGCACAGACCCAGACAGAAATGGGAGACCCTTGTTGTGCCAGGCACTGAACAAGTTCATAGTGGCAGTTCTTGCGTCAAAGAGCTTGCAATCCAAACAGGCAGAAGAAGCATTTTACCCATTTCAGAGATGGTGAAACTGAGGCACAGAGACACAAGGAGACGTGCCTAAGGTCACACAGGAAGACTGTGGCAGAGCTGGGAACTGAACCTAGATTGCAGAGTCCCATCATGGTGCCACAAAAACCTCTTAGAGATCCCACTGCTAACACCAACAGTGAGCTGCTGCTTTGCTAAGTGAATGTTGTGGCTAATAGGCCTGCTCCACTCCAGGGCCAGACAGGCTGTGGAGAGCGGAGGAGATGGGGAGATGGACGCTGTGAGAGACCTGGAATGAGCTCTGAGGAGCAGAGGAGAGGCAGGAGAGGCTACTGTGTCCCAAACCTGTCAAGGAGTGGATTTGCTCCCTGACACTCATCACCTGCTTTTCTTTCCCACACAGATGGAATAGCCACATCGATGACCATGAAGGGCTGCGCTACTGAGGCTGTCTGTGCACATATAACAGACGCTTCGGGGTCCTTTGCAGGGCTCAGTACGGATCTAACTCTCAAATGCAAAGCACCTGGCACAGCACGGGGCCCAGCTGGGCTCCTCATCCCAGCCCTCGCTGCGCCCCTTCTAATGCAGTTCCTCTCCTGATCCCCCACCCATGCAATGGCCATACCACACTCAATAACACCCTTTCTGCTTGCGTCTGCCCCTCTCTGCAGCCACTGTCCCCTTCCAGGGGCTCTGGGGTCCCAGCCGGATTTGCTTCCCCTTTATTTTGTTGCACTGAATAAAACAAACCAGAGACCAAGTTCTTTGGAGATTTTAAAATTTATTTTGATGGGGGAAATTTTAATTCTAGTGGGTGGGCCTGCTTAGTCTTACAGTGACCCCTAGGGGTGAAATCAGGCAGCACAATTCTCGATAAAGCATCTTTTTATATCTAGGGTTCGCTGAATTTTATTTTTAGCTTTTTTTATTTCAATGGATAATAGAAATCATTATTTTTTAGCATTTTTTTCTATTTTTATCCATTTAAATTTCCACAGTTGTGGGAAATAATGGAGGGCCATAATGATGCAATGGCAGAAGATGCTGAGATTCAAAAAGTTAAAGTTTTCTAACTGTTAAAGCACAAATTGTCAATATGACCTGTCAGAATATGCAAAGCAAAGAGCCTAAAATCAAACTCTAATAAATTCTCAACCAGCATTTTTCTTACTAAGCCTATTGGAAAAATTTGTGATTTTGATGCAAATATCTATTCATTGGGTTGGGTGTGTCTGGTGAAATCGACGTTGATTAATGTTTACTGATGAAAATCTTATCCTTCCAAGTCTATTTACATCCATCACAACAAACATCTGTCTCTTCTGCCAGTGGCAGCACCCTAGAGCAGATGAACATAAATTACGGGCCACTTTGGAAACTGTCGGCCAAGGTCTGCGAGGGAGGTTTTGTAACAGAGCTGGGAACAGAGCCCTGAGTCTGGGAGGTGCAGGTTTGAATTCCTACCCTGAGAAATAGTCTCAGGCCATCTGCAACCAGCTCCAGTCGAAATGCAGCCACTGCTGAAACTGGCTCAAATTTTTCCATCAAAATCTTTTGATGTTGAAAATGAAAAACTCAGTTCTTGGCGGGACATTTCCTTCTTTCTCCTTCGTTTTCCTCCAGAAAGGGAGGAATTCTGCCAGGGTGTTACCGAGCCCCGTTGAATTAGATAGGAAAAGCAACTGCAGATGAGGCAAAGCGAGGCGTTTCAGTGCACACACCACAGCAGAGCGTTGCGTAGTGGGCTGAGTCGAGCGTACACAAAAACGCAATAGTGCTGTTTTGTTGGGAGTAACCTCCTGATGGAAAGGTTTGGCGGGACCAGAACTACCACAGAAGTTACAGGGTTTTTTTCATAACAGCAACTGCCTTTGTGTGGGCCTCTGTCCAGCACCACTTTGACTGAGGCAGGTATAGCCCTTCTGCTGTAGCCCATAAGGCCTAGAATAGATTTTAAGGCAGATACGCGGACAGGCAAAGGTGAATGCAAATGTAGGTCTCCCTGCTGTTGAGATGATGTCTGTTTGTCTCTAGACAAGGTAATTTCTAAAATGAAACGGAGTGAGCAGACGCGCCTTGGCTGGGTGACATTTCAGATCAGCCTCTTGTGGCAGCTTCACCAGCGTATTTAGAGCTCGAAGTGTTCCTCTGAAGTACCCATGGCCAGGTACACGTTATTATCATACAGGGGGTAGGCTAGACAATAACAGTGCCCATTTCACTCGCCCATGGAAGAGGGAAGGGTGATTGTGAAACTCTTTCTGGCAGACAGGTTTGCGGATGATAGTGTTGCAAGAGGAAGCAGCAAAATAATTATGTGACACACACAAACATATAACACATGTATAGGACAAGACAAATGTTGCTCCACTTACAGGACAAATGAATGAAAACAATGCATGCTAGAAAACAAACAAAAAACAAAACAATTGATTAGGCAGGTGACCCTTTATTTAAATCTTTCAATCAAAGTTCATTCATTTTTATATTAATTCCTTTGCCCCTTTAATTGTACTAATTTAATTGACAATGCAATTTAGATTGCTCTTACCTTGTGAGTACTGCTATATAGAAAAAGGGATGAGAGTTTAATAGTTATGCGAGGATTTAAAAAAAACAATAGTTACCGTTTTGCTGCTTGAAAGTCATTCTATATTTTATTGCTTGAAAAGCATATTACATGTTTGACCTTAGGATTTAAAAAAGAGTTAAAATCATTAGTTTTACTGGACTTACTTAAGCACTTTTATTTTTAGCATTTTGGTACTTTGTTAATTATTATTTTATTTTATTTTTATTTGCACCTGATTTCTTATTTTGGATGACACTGTATTTTTACAAATGAAGCATTGTGGTTTTACAGGGCTGAGTGCCACACAATAGGTGTTACCATTCACATCAAATGATTTATTCTCTCCTCCCCTTCCTCTTTAACTCTTTGCAAAACCAGACCTATGAGCTTTTCTTTAAAAACAGAGGAAGTGGGGAAAGCCGGGGTTGAGACAAGAGAAGCCTTTGCAAACAAAACACACATTCCCCAAATCTAAAAGTTAGTCAAATTAACACAGGTGGTTGTTTTTTCTGTATTTGAAATAACAAAATAAAGCAGTAACAGTTCTGTAGGCTGTATCATGCTACAGAGGAAAGAACTGGAAGGATTCCCTCTTCCCCATCCTTACACAAAAATACTGTAAGGTGAGAGAAATCATGTAAGACCATAGGAATAGATAAGCCAAGTGGGTACCCATTAAAGAAGTTTAGAAAGGCAGGAATTTGTCTGAGCATTTCCAAAACCCACAGAAGTAAATCAGCCAGCAAGGTGAGCGGAGAGGGAACAGATGCATAAACTGTAGCTACAAATAAGTTTAAGAGAAAGAAAAACACATCAGAGGTGGGGGAAGACGGGTTTGGAGACTGTGTTCTGAACAATCTGACCTGTCCCTTCTCTTTAGCTTGCCAACAGCTCTGTGCATGAAACTCTCCCACTCCTGCACAGGACAAGACACGGTGGTATTTCATTTACTCACACCCTCTCTTTGTTGCTTTAATTCTCTAATTTGCTCCTTTAATCTCCATCTGGCTGTTGCATGATTTACTGTGATTTCCTGCCTGCTAGCAAGAGCCTGGTTTTGGCCGTTTGCCTTTGTATCTTTGTTCTCGCGTTGTGCTGTACACAGAGATCCGACACAAAGTTACTGTTACACTTTGCCACCTGCACAGATGAAAGCGTCTCCTGATTCGTTATGTGCTTTTTATCTTTTCCCTCTGCATCCTTTTTAACCCATTGACAAACAGATTTCCAAGGGTTGCTTTATTCATCGCTCTTCATGCAGACAGAGGAGTTCCTTCATTAATAACATTGTTTATTATACAATCCTTTAGTATTTTCCCATTGCCGGACAACATTTTTAAGACTTTCTGATTGTTTTATGTATTCTTCCCCATTCCACCCCAATGCACCTGGCAATACGTCAGTGAGCTCTTCACTCAGGCTTCATAACAGTAGAATAAAACATGTTTATACTGATCCGAGCCTCTATTGGAAAACATACATCATTAGCCCAGGTAATCCAGGTGCAAATGATCCTGTTACTGACAATCACATCAGGGTCTCCAATTTATTGCATGTTTGAATTTGCTAATGATTGCAGATTAAAGCCTATTAGGTAAAAGTGCAATTATTAAATCAAAAATTATTAATCAAATGAATACCGTGCTACAAAGAATACAGAAAGAAGACATGCTTTACCTCACCCTCTAGATACTGAAGAGAAGGTGGTTTGGTCCTTTCCTCTGTAGGCAGTGGAATTCTGCCAGCATTCATCCCAAATGACCTTTCCAACTCTTTCCCTTGATAGGGTTTGAGTCAAAGAAACTGCCTTTCAGAAGGAAAGTTCAATGGAGTGACATGGCTGGTTTGTTATGAAAAATGTTCCCTAGACCAAGTAACCAAACTCAGCCAATTTTATTGTCGAAGACAAGCTAGGCCAATACAGAAAGGAAAGAGTTTATACTACACTATCTCTTTGGGATGCTTGTTTCTCTCAGCGTTTTCCATTCACGTTACACAGAACAGCTGGTTCAAAATACACTCCCAAAAGCACTTCTATGTGTAGCAGGGTTTCTAACAAGCGAGAAAGCCCAGACTCGCCTCCTAAGATCCTTTCCTTATCTCCATTATGGACACTGCATTTTAAGCCAGTTGCGCGTAAAGTTGGCTGTGCTGGGACATCAAACAAATGTATCTTGCTTTGACTGTTTCCTGATCCACTTATGCCAAATACTGAGTTGTCCCAGTCCGAGGCATTGTGGGACATACCAGCGAACAGCACTGTGGAAAGACATATAATTCCATTAACATAACTACCCTCGTGCTGGGTATAACAGAATATTAATACGGTATGCCGTACGTCTAACATATATAGATTAGCTAACAGTACCCTGCTTGGTGCTGTGGTTATTATTAAATAGTTAATTTAATAACGATTTAATATTATTTTACCAAACTGATCTGTGATGCAGAGGTAAGAGCATTTACCTGAGACTTATACTGTTTTTGCAAACTACGGAAGTGGCAATACATAATTAATACAGGTAAAACGATCACTCCTTAAACTGGAATAGGCATTAGTAGAGGTTGACCCACAGCCTTACACACGAGGAATAACAGAAATTTGGAGTTGTGGCAGCACAAGCAAGTTTTTTATACCTGTAAGCAGAGTCAGGAGGAGCTCTACCCTGACATCTGGTGGTAAATTGTGGCGAGTTGTGCAAAAGAACTTCAGGGGCTGATCTTGTTTGCATAGGCACACCCACCCCGCCTAGCATGAGCCCACAGCAGCCAAAAATGGTCATTTTGGCTGCTGTGGGATCCCCAGTTTCTCTGTTATTGGGGCAGGAAGTTGTTACCCTGATTATGTGAATCAAGGACAGTGGAACTGTTTTATGACAGAGGGACTCGCCATCAACTAAGTAGCACTCACTAGACAAGGGACATGGGTTCCAAAACCCAGTGAATTGAGAGAGGCTGGGGATAGCTATTTGTACTTGATGGTATGGGCCCCCTTTGAAGGCCTGAAAAACCAATTCCACTTCCTTCTCTCTCCACTGTTGAATGTCAGAGCTAATTTTGATTCCATTAGGAGTTTAGTTACAGGTTGCTGAGCTGAATTCATTTTGGGCCAATAGCGCACCAGCAGTGGGACTCCCCTACTAGAAGCTGAAATCACTGAGTGCTGTGTTAAGTAGTCAGGGGGCCTGAAGATCTATTGCTAAGCAGCTGGCAGAGCAGAACACTTTGTGGGATGGTTGGAGCAGCTCATGGGATGGCTGGTGGAGCAGAGGGGAGCGGCTGGCAGAGTAGAGCAGTTTGCAGGATGGCGAGTGGAGTGAAGTGAAGCGGAGCGGCTGGCATAGTGGAGCAGTTTGCAGGATGGCTGGAGCAGCTCACAGGACGGCTGGTGGAGCGGCTTGCGGTGAAGGCTGCAGCAGACCCCCATGGAGAGGCGGGGCAGCCGGCCTTGGACCACGTAAGGTGCCCCTTAATGCCCCCCCCCCCATTTCCATGCAGGCTGGGGGGGTAAAACTCTGGGGATAAACTTTTGAACTCTGGGGCTGCATTGACCAGGCACAGAGACTTTTGGGTTGTTGGACTTTTGGGTGATTTTGGGGTTGCTGGACTCAAGAGACTTTTGGGGTGTGGGACTGTTGGGACTTTGGGTGATTTTGTGGGTGGCTGGACTTAAGATCCTGCTCATGGTTTGTGTTATGAATCCTGTTTGTGGTGTTTCCCCAACATAATGCCACATTGTTTCCCTCCTTTATTAAAAGGATTTTGCTACACTCAGACTCTGTGCTTGCGAGAGGGGAAGTATTGCCTCTTAGAGGTGCCCAGGGGGCTGGTATGTAATTGTCCCAGGTCACTGGGTGGGGGCTCGAGCCGGTTTTGCATTGTGTTATTGAAACGGAACCCCTAGATACTGAACCCGGACCTTGTTGCTGCCAACTCAGATGGGCAGAAGGGTTACATACCCAAATGACTTATAATTAGCTATCACAGAGTACTACCAGTACCGTTGATAGTCAGTGGCTTGACCACCCTTTGGGTTGTTATGAAATATAGCCCAGAGAGCAAATAACCAATGGTGGTTAGGTTTATTGCTCTAAGCCAATAAGGAAACAGGGAAAAGTTTCAATACAATCCCATCACGTGCAGCGTTGTCACATTTACCTCATAAAAAAAGGGGGATTTCCAAGGTTCCACCCCGTAATCATCTATTTATACTCGACCTGTTTACAGGTACAAAGTACAGTATGCACCCTTCAAACGTAGAGTTAACCCCTCATCTTTCCCCCCTTGTTTTTCTGGTTCCATGCACCTGCATCACAGCTGGTGCCCTCTAGGTCTGCACAAGGGTAGAACAAACTATGTCTTGTCCTCTTCCTATGGGCCATTCCAGTGCAGGCCTGTGAGAATAACTCTCAACCCGTTGCTATGATAAAATACTCCTATGTCCTAATCCTGGCAGCTCTCCTGTCTCCTTCAGCCAAAGCGAACTTCAGCTAATGCACGGTGCTGTGGGATACTTAGCATACGGGAACAGGATTATAGGAAAGGTGGAGGCCAGTTTAGGCTACATAACTGCTATAATATTTGTGCTTAGTGCTATTTGTGCTTAATGCATACTAATCTGTATATATAATATACTGCTTAAAATAAATCTTATTAATAAGAGATCTATCTATCTATCTATCTATCTGTGCTCACCAGCATATATTGGTTAACAGGACTGTCCCTGCATAGGTCACCCTTACTAGTAGGCCTCACCACTTTTAAAGCTTCTTAAAGGCATAAGGACCAGCTGACTTCTCTGTCTCATTGTACTTGTCCTGTCCATCACGAGGATACACTGGAGTTGCGATGTCAAAAACATTGTGCTGACACATCTTGCTGCCCCTCAGAGATAGAAGAAGCCACACACGATGCCCTTCGGGTTTGCGCTGCTGAAAGACAAACCAATATTGGTGGACTATCTGGCCCTACATTATTCGCCTGCATCCCAGGCTTCAGAGAGCTTCTGCGACTTTGACTTAAAGTCATTCCCAGCCTCCTTCACATTCAGATCCTCGAGTTCTTCGGGCCAGTCCATGTCCCTAACTAATTCCCTTCAGGTTTTGAAAGTTTGCCCTTTTGAAATCATGGGCCCTCATGGCAGCCCTATGTTTGTTTACCCTGCCATTCTGTTTGAACTGAATTAGTTGATCACTCAAAGCAAGGCTCTCCTCTCCACCTAGTTCTTCTACGAGGTCCTCTCTACTCACCGGTATTTGAGGTAGGTCCTTGTAGATGCTGTCTTCCCGGTAACCTACTGAATGGACAGTAATCGACTTATTCCATATTTGTAGTGTCAGGATCCCATATTGGTAAACACACATACATGGAACCTGGACTGACCATGGCCCTTTTAACTAGCATGAGCCTCAATTAGGCTGCAGTGTCACTGACCCCAAATGATGAATTGTGCTCAATGGAATTTGTGTATATGATTTAATGCATTGCCCATTCACAATAGTCTCTGCTATACACTGAAACAGGGGTGGGCAAACTACAGCGCTCTGGCCAGGGGAGCAGGGCCGTGGGCTTGGAGCATTCTGGCTGGGGCTCTGACCGTGGGAGCGGGGCTTGCCGCGCTCCGGCCAGGGGAGCTTGGCCGTGGGGCTTGCAGCTCTCCGGCTGGGGGAGCGGGGCTGCGGGCTTGCCACGCTGAGACCGGGAGAGAGGGGCCGTGGGGTTGCTGCACTCCATCCCAGGGAGTGGGGTTAGGGGCTTGCTTTGCTCCGTCCCAGGGAGCAGGTCCGCGGGCATGCCGCGCTCAGGATGGTGGAGAGGGACTGCGGACTTGCACTGCTCTGCCTGGCGCTCTGTCCAGAGGAGCCGGGCCGTGGGGATTGCCACGTTCTGGCCGGGGGAGCGGGGCAGTGGGGTTACTGCACTCCAGTCAGGGGAGCCGGGACGGGGGCCCAGTTTTTTCACAGTGCTGCCATCTTGTAAAACAGCCATTTGAAATAAGGGCAGCCATTAGGGTTTTCTTTTCCCTTTCAAAAATGAGTGCTGAAAAAAAAAAAAAAAAAAAAAAAAGTGGACAATGAGTGTCTGGTTTTCAACAAAGAATGGAACACAGAATATTTTTTCACAAACGTGAATTCGAAGGCCGTTTGCCTGATTTGTCAGGAGAGCATCGCGGTGTTCAAGGAGTACAACTTGAATTGCCATTTTTCAATGAAACATCCTAATTATGGCAGCAATTTAACAACCGAGGAAAGGGCAAGAAAAGCTGAGACACTCACCACGAACTTAAAAACTCAGCTTTATGTGCGACAATCTGCAATTCAGGAAGCCACTACAAAGGCAAGTTACGTTTTGGCATTTAAAATCGCTAAACAAAATAAGCCTTTTGCTGAAGGGGAGTTTTTGAAAGAATGCATGGGTGATGTTGCTGTCATGCTGTGCCCGGAATTCCAAAACAAATTCGAGAACATTAGCTTGTCCCGAAGAACTGTTACTCGCCATATAGACGTGATTGATGAACATTTGGCTTCTGAGTTGAACAAGTGTCGGAGAAAAACTGAGTTCTCACTCTTTTGTTTGGGTGCAGCAAGTCAGAAGCTTTATTCACTCTCACAGTGTGCAGAGGGAGAGAGCCAAGCAGGTCTCTCCCTGGTACCTAATTACAACAAGCATTTATACCTTTCATTACAAAAATAATGAGGGACAGCTGCATCTTGTTATACATATGTCATCTTGGTATTTTACTTCCTTAATTGTTTTGACTCCTACCAACATGCAATATTTTCTATACCTTATCTACACAAGGTCTTCTACACCTTATCTATACAAGGTCACAATAACTCCTCACACAGTACTTTCTCACCCGCCTCTCACAATCCTCGCTTCT
Source organism: Emys orbicularis (assembly GCF_028017835.1). Taxonomy (NCBI): domain Eukaryota; kingdom Metazoa; phylum Chordata; order Testudines; family Emydidae; genus Emys; species Emys orbicularis. The sequence goes on along the minus strand of NC_088702.1, from coordinate 22,208,652 downwards.
ACAAATCTCGCGTTATCAGGCCTACAGTTAGCCTGACTCTTGCTAACAAACTGTCATGCATTGCAGTTCCTTTCTGACAGTTCCTTTTTCTGCTTCCACAACCCCCCCTTTTGTACTTCTAGTACAACAAACATTCTCAAACCTCTATTTGCATCAAGTCCTGGACTTCAGATTCTATATCAGGTGTTTCAATTTTAGCGGTTCTGATTGGATGTAATGACAATGCATGATTAGCATGAACATGAAAGGTATTACTATTATTACGTACTTTACAACAACAATAACATAATCCTAAGCTAACTAATAACAATACAAGCAATAACATTCCCATAGCAAAACTATAATGGGGTTGTTGTACAGCCTTAGTTACAAAGCACAATACATCATACTTAGTACATAAAGTGGATACTCTATAAGCAGTTGTGATTCACCATAGTGCAGGGGAGAGGTTACTAGCACTTCACCCTGTACTGGTGTGATTCCTGTAACAAAATTCAAAGGTATTGTAGATCTGTCAGTGGACAAGGGAGAGGTTACTAGCACTTCACCTTGTCCTCTTTCCCTGCTGTCCAGGAGGCACAGCAGAGCTAGCAGGAGAAATAGGCTGATCAGCAGCTGGAGAATCCTCTCCAGGTGGAGGAGTCTTCTTGCAGTGAGAAGCATGGGTCCAGGTGGGCAGTCCTTGGCACTTCACAGCGGTGTTGGTGGTTAGCAGGACTTGGAAAGGGCCCTTCCAGCGTGGAGCCAGGGCAGTCTTTCGCTGATGGACCTTTATGTAGACCCAGTCTCCTGGTTCCAGCGAGTGGCAGGGTTGCACAGGATCCTTGGGTAGTGCTTCTTTTACCTGTGTATAAAAAGACTTAACACATTTCATTAGTGCCTGACAATACTTAAGCATTGTGTCATCCATTAAATGAATGTCCATCTGAGCTAGGGTCAGTGGGGGCGCAGTTGGCAGTCGCATCGGGCGCCCTGTCAGAATCTCATGAGGGCTGAGTCCAGTTTTTCGATTGGGAGTGGCTCTCATACTCATTAGTGCCAGAGGAAGGGCATCTGGCCACTTCAAGTTTGTTTCAGCACAAATCTTGGCCAGTTTATTTTTCAGAATTCCATTCTGGCGTTCCACTGCCCCGGCAGACTGCGGAGGGTGAGGGCAGTGAAGGTTGTGTTGGATTTGCAAAGCTGCACATAACTCTTTTACGATCTGTCCAGTAAAATGAGTTCCACGGTCACTGTTGATACTCACAGGGATGCCAAATCGTGGTACAAAATCTTTAAGCAGAAGTTTCACAACAGTCCTGGCATCTGCTTTCCTGCAGGGAAAAGCTTCAACCCAATTTGAAAATACATCCACTAAAACCAATACATATTCATAACCACAACATTTAGACAGTTGAATAAAATCAATCTGAATATTTACAAAAGGTCCCCAAGGGGAGGGGGAGCTGCCTGCCTAACTTTAACAGCTTTACCAATGTTATGCTGCTGACAAATCACACATTGTTGACAGTAGTGATGTGCAATGACTGGGAACCCGAATGCACACCAATCTCGGTTAACTGCAGCAACCATCCCCCCTTTGCTCACGTGTGCCATTCCGTGGTATACACGAGCAAGATAGGGCATTAGCATCTTCGGTGCAACCAGGCGACCAGCTGGGGCACGCCAAAGATGGTCAGGGTGTAGAATACAGCCATTAGCACTCCAAAAACGTTTCTCAGCTGCAGGTGCTGCTTCCTGGATCTTGGCCAGATCCTCAAGGGAGGCTACTGGAGGCTGTTCAATCAAAGCACAAGTATATTCAGCCTGAGGTGCAGAAAGGGCCGCTGCTTTGGCTGCAGAATCTGCCAAAGCATTTCCACGGGTAACTTCATCATGAGGGGTCTGGTGAGCTGTACATTTAACAACAGCTATAGCCTTGGACAATAAAAGGGCATCCAGAAGAGCAGATACATACAGACTGTTCTTAATAGGAGAACCAGTGGATGTAAGGAAACCTCTCTACTTCCAGAGCAAACCATAATCATGTACCACTCCAAAAGCATAACGAGAGTCTGTATAAATTGTAACTGCTTGATCTTGAGCTAGAATGCAGGCTCGAGTTAAAGCCACAAGTTCAGCTACTTGAGAAGAAAACACAGAAGGAATAAAAGCACTTTCAATAACAGCGTGTGCAGAGCACACAGCATAACCAGCAACCAATTTACCCTTAGAATCTCGCAAGCCTGAACCATCCACAAAGTAAATAAGATCAGGATTTTGCAAGGGCACATCTAGTAAATCATCTCTCGGACGGGAGAGAACCGATGTTACAGACACACAGTCATGTGGTTCTCCGTCTTCTGGCCCAGGCAACAAGGAGGCAGGATTTAGAACAGGGCAACGAGCCAAAGTAATATGAGACGAAGACAACAAGACAAGCTCATATTTTGTGAGACGAGAAGTGGATAAATGCTGTGTCTTAGATTTTAACAAGAGTGCAGCCACCGCGTGAGGAACAGCAACAATCAAAGGAGATCCTAAAACAATAGATTCAGATACTTGACAGAAAGGGCTGCTGCAGCCACAGCACGCAGGCAAGGGGGAAATCCAGCTGCCACAGCGTCTCGGGCAGTACTGTAATAAGCAATGGGACGGTGTTTATCTCCGTGCTTTTGCGTTAATACGGCCAAAGCAAACCCATTACGCTCATGACAGAAAAGAGTGAATGGTTTAGCATAGTCAGGAAGTCCCAGGGCCGGTGCACGGGACAGGCTTTGCTTGATAGCAACAAAAGCTTGTTCAGCCTCTGGAGACCAAGGAAGAGACTCAGGAGTATCTGACTTAGTCAGATCCTGTAAGGGTTTAATCACTGTTGCATAGCCTAAAATCCATTGTCTGCAGTACCCAGTCATGCCAAGAAAAGTACGCATTTGAGAAATAGTACCAGGCCTAGGCATATTTAGAATAGCTGAAATCCGAGAATCTGATAAATGACGAGTACCAGGGGAAATATCATGACCAAGGTAATGAACCCTGGGCTGACACAGCTGTAGTTTTTCCTGGGATGCCTTATGACCCTTAGCAGCTAAAGAAGTCAATAAAACCAAAGTATCAACTTTACAAGATTCAGAGGAAAGGGATGCCAGCAAAAGATCATCCACATACTGTATAAGCACTGATTTACCTGGAAAAACCACATCATCCAGATCCTTCTTCAGGATCTGGGAAAACAAGGATGGGGACTCAGTATACCCTTGGGGTAACCGAGTCCAGGTGTACTGGCATCCTTTATAGGTAAAGGCAAACAGATACTGACTATCAGGGTGAATGGGGATAGAAAAGAAAGCTGAACAAAGGTCCACAACAGTAAAGTGGGTAGCTGAAGGTGGAATGCAAGAAAGAATTGTAGCTGGATTTGGAACCACAGGAAATGAAGGCAAAACAACAGCATTAATCGCGCGGAGATCTTGAACAAACCGATAGGTGTTCTTTCCTGGCTTCTTTACAGGAAAGATAGGAGTATTACAAGAACTGGTGGTGGCAACAATAATACCCTGCTGTAATAAAGACTCCATTACTGGGGCTATACCTTCCTCTGCCTCAGGACGCAGAGGGTACTGTGGAACCCTTGGCAAAGCTTTAGAAGGATCAACAAAAATCTTAACCGGCTCTGCAGTCCGGATCTGACCCACTTCATTGGCATGCCGAGACCAGAGATGGGGGGGAACTTGTGATAGCAAATGCACAAGGTCAGGGCTAAGAGTTGTTGGTAATTTAGCTGGCTCCTCTATGTGGAGTGTAGCCAACACTAGATTAGTATTCTCATCAGGAACTTGTAAGAATACGCCATCTGGTGTGCAATAGATAGTACAGCCTAATTTACACAAAAGATCCCTTCCCAGCAGATTCACAGGAGAGGAGGGGCTGAGCAAGAATGCATGCTTGTTAGCAAGGGGCCCTAGTGAAATCGCAAGGGGTTTTGTGACGGGATGCGAAACAGGTTGATTTGAAATGCCAACGGCATTTACAGACAAAGTTGACAAAGGAACAGAAGGAAACTCCGAGGATCTTAGAGCAGATCTACTAGCTCCAGTATCCACAAGACAAGTAACAGATTGTCCTGCAATTTCACAATTTACATAGGGACCCTCTGGATTAATGGGGATTAAAGGATTCATGATGCAGTTACGTTCCCTCAGGCTGTCCTAGTAAGAGGTAGTTTGTGGGGTAAAAGTAGACGCTTCAGGATTTGGGAAAGGAGGTAGAGGGTTCTGAGATACTCGGGCTGGGCACGCATCTTTCCAGTGTCCCTCTTGGCCACAAATGTAGCATGCATTGTGCCTGGACTGGGCAGGATACGAGGGACCTTTCCCTCTTCCTCGCCCACGACCTCGTCCTCGTCCTCCTCTCATTCCCCCACGGCCCTTGTTTTGATAAGTTTCTAACTGCAATGTTAACAGTTTTGTTTCAGTATTCTCTTTCTTCTGCTCTATGCAAGCTGTACAATGATTGGCAACTGTCACCAATTCAGAAAGGGGCTTAGTTTGCCAGCCTATGCAGATAGCTCTTAACTGCTGCTGAACCTTTGGTAAGAGTCCCTGAACAAAAGCAGCCCCTACTGCTTCTCTGGCATTTTCAGCTGCCTGAGCAATTCCCGAATGTTGTTCAAAAACCTTAGTCAGTCTATCCAGATAATCAGCAGGGGACTCCCCTTTACTCTGCTTACAGTAGGTAATCTTTGTCCAATCTGTCTTCTTAGGGCAGACCTCCGTAATAGAATTGAAGAGACGGTCCCTAGCCTCTGTCAAACCACGATCGATTCCAGGGTCGGCACCTGGCCAAGCTGCCTGTCTAGTAAGCCGTTGCCGAACTTCGGCTGGCATAATCAGCCGTAAGAGTTGATTCATGTCTGCCCAAGATGGATTATAACACTGAACCACCATGTGGAGCTCCTCTCTACATTTTTCTGGCTCCTCTCTGATATTAGGAAATTCCTTCACCAAGTTTCTCAGGTCTCCGGGTGACCACGGAGCATGCACTGTAACCAACTGTCCCGTAGTTCCGGGCAGTTCTCTTAAAGGACGCTGGACTGCCTGTGCCACGCTTCTAGTAAAATAACGGGCACCCTCCTCAGAGGGTTCGGATGTCTCGGGAGAGCTGCTCCTGGGAAGATCAGAATCACTCCTCTGTGGTGAAGAGGAGGCTTCTCTCCCAGGAGAAGAAAGAACAATGTGTGCAGCTGATACATGCGGTGGTGAAACTGGCACTGCCGGGTGAGATTCGTTAGCAGACACATTCGGCAGAGGGGGAGGAGGAGGAGGCACGGGCTGCTGCTGCTGCTGAACGTTACTGGAAAAATCTACAATGTCCTCAGCAGTTTCCTCCTCACTCTCAGGTTTAACTAATTGGGAATAAAGAGGAGCAGAAGGAATTACTGGAGCAGAAAGACTGCCTGATGCTTTACATTTAAGTTGTAAATTGTATACTTGGTGTTTTAATTTTTCCTGGGAGTCCTTTAGACTCCGCACCCGAGACTCGTGGAGTCTCTTTGTAGCTTCCTCCCACCAACAGACAAATTGCTCCCACTGCTTATCAGAGGCTTTTGGTGAAGCCAGGGTTTCTTTGAGATATTTAAGTTTATCTAAATCGAAGGTACCTTCTAGTGGGCATTGTTTAGATGGATTTTCACGCGTGCAAAGATTCCAACTATCTAAATACCTGCAGGTTGATGGACCATAATGTACGTACATAAAATAAGCTGGGGTACCCTTAGGGGGTGAGAGGGAATGCTTAGACTGTCCCCCACCCATTTTCCAATCACACACACAGGGAGGAGGATGCCCTGTCCGCGCTAGCGGCTTATAAACTAAGGATTTCTCCCTACGGGGTACTCACACAGGAGAGACTAACGAGGGTAACCATGACCTCCTACACCTCCCTTCAGCAAAGAGCGTCGGCTAATCTCAGAGAGACGGCGCCGCTTACTCTGTTGCATCCAGTGAGATGGTCCGACTGTCAGTGGCTCACACGGAGAGGAAAAGGGGAGGGAAGATGGGTTCACACACTTCTAGACCCAGGTAGCCTCCTCGCCGGACGCTGCCAGGCCGAGTTAGCGTACCGTGGGTCGGATCTCCTAAAAGATCCTCTAGTTACCGGGCTTGCGTTAGAGTAGTTCTGGTCACGAGCCAAAAGACTTCGCAGAGTACTCTGGGCGTCTTCCGGTAACACTCAATTCACACTGGTGTACACACACACACACACTTCACACAGCACCACACACACACTTCACACAGCACCACACACACAGCAAGGCCTTCTCCAGGTACTATCCCAAGTACCTCAGGTAGTATTCCCAAGTACCTCGATGCATCACTCGAGGCGGTAAAAACCCCTCTGTCCGGACTATGAGGCGGTAAAAACCCCTCCTGCTGAGGCAGTAACAACCCCTCAACACAGGTGCAAACCTATGCACCTTGCATATGCATACAGGGGGCGGCAAACACTTCCCCTACGCCGCTCAGCATCTGACCTTGCTGCACAGTCAATAAGTTCGGATGGCGTGAGCCCAACAGGGACAGACGGCTCCACGGACAGTCCTCCTCCGACACCCCAATAGAGATTTCAAAAGGTCTCTTACCTCTATTGTGGCGCCATGGGGTTCGAAGGGGAACGATCCGTAGCAACTGCCGGTGCCTCTGAGGGCGTTGCCATCCCGGACGAGCCCCCAAATTGTCAGAGAAAAACTGAGTTCTCACTCTTTTGTTTGGGTGCAGCAAGTCAGAAGCTTTATTCACTCTCACAGTGTGCAGAGGGAGAGAGCCAAGCAGGTCTCTCCCTGGTACCTAATTACAACAAGCATTTATACCTTTCATTACAAAAATAATGAGGGACAGCTGCATCTTGTTATACATATGTCATCTTGGTATTTTACTTCCTTAATTGTTTTGACTCCTACCAACATGCAATATTTTCTATACCTTATCTGCACAAGGTCTTCTACACCTTATCTATACAAGGTCACAATAACTCCTCACACAGTACTTTCTCACCCGCCTCTCACAATCCTCGCTTCTACAAATCTCGCGTTATCAGGCCTACAGTTAGCCTGACTCTTGCTAACAAACTGTCATGCATTGCAGTTCCTTTCTGACAGTTCCTTTTTCTGCTTCCACACAAGAAAGCACAGGGCTTTACGTTGTTTTCGTTAGCTCTTGATGACAGCACTGACATTAAGGACACAGCACAGTTACTGATTTTTGTCAGAGGAATTGATGACAAATTTGAAAGCACAGTGGAATTTTTATCAATGGAATCAATGAAAGGCACAACTAAGGGATCAGATTTATACGAGAGGATGTCTGGGTGCTTGAACATCTGAAGCTCCCCTGGAATAAACTGGAAAATGTAACCACAGATGGATCACCAAATTTAACGGGGAAAAACGTAGGACTTTAAAAAAGAATTTGGGACAAAGTAAATGAAGACGACCCTGATAAAGAGGTGATTTTTCTGCATTGTATTATACATCAGGAGGCCCTCTGCAAAAATGTCCTGGACATTGATCATGTTGTTTGCACAGTAGTGAAAATAGTGAACTACATAAGAGAGGAGACTTAACCATTGGCAATTCATTTCCCTTCTTGAAGGCACTGACGCCAAATACCAGGACTTACTTTATTATACAAATGTCTGCTGGCTCAGCCTAGGAAAGCTATTGCAGTGAGTGTGGGAGCTCAGAGATGAAATTCACCCTTTTCTGGAGATGCAGGGGAAAGAAAATGATTTCCCTGAATTAAAGAATTCAAACCGGGTGTGAGACCTCACTTTTGGTGTGGCTATCTTGGCACATTTAAATGAACTTAATGGAAACATGCAAGGAAAGAATGTGTTTTTACACAAATTGTATTCTAGTGTGACAGCTTTCAAAGCCAAGCTAGTCTTGTTTTCAAAACAAATTAAGGACAAAGTGTTCGCTCACTTTCCAACACTGAAAGACTTGGAAGTGTCACCAGAGCGGAAAGAAAAGCACATCAAAATTTTGAGTGACTTGCACAGAGAATTTTCTCGTCGATTCTCTGACTTTGAGAAGATAGAGAAGACACTGGAGCTGGTGTCTTGCCCACTGTCATTTGACTACAAGAAAGCCCCACAAGAATTACAGCTGAAGCTCATTGATCTCCAGTGCGATTCCACCTTGAAGGAAAAGTACAATTCAGAAAAACTGGATGAGTTTTATGCCTCCTTGAGTGAAACAAAGTTCCCAAATATCCGCAAGGTGGCACAGAAAATCCTTGTTTTGTTTGGCTCCACCTATGTGTGCAAACAAACATTTTCCCTGATGAATTACAACAAATCTCGCTACAGATCCCAGTTAACCGATCAGCTTCTCAGCTGGTATTGCGGATTTCCAAGAATGCACCCGACTTTGATGCCATTGTAAAAAGAGGGTGACCAGCTGTGTTGTTCACATTAATCAAAGAGGGTGTGGAAAGGGGTTACGTTTGGTTTAATTATTGTAATATGTTGTTATGATGGTATATTTATAATAATAAGTAAGGTTTTGTGTTTATTTCCACTAAAATGTCTCTTTATTAAATAGAGTTTATTTAAATATCTCTGAATTGTTAATTTCGTGAGCATTCATGGCCCGCCATGAGGCAGTCAGGGGGCAGGAAGTGGGAGGGGGCTGGGGCCAGGCTGTTTGGGGGGGCACAGCCTTCCCTACCCGGTCCTCTGTACAGTTTCGCAACGCCGATGTGGCCCTTGGGCCAAAAGGTTTGCCCACCCCTGCACTGAAACAAGACCACTTGGCTAATTGCTCACCTTTAATAAGATCAGGCAAATTTCCTTTTTCATTATCCCCCATGGGCTGGCTACGGTAATTAGCATATAAGTCCCATAAGCACCTCAAATAATTTCTCTAATGACACAATTTTTCCTTCCCTTCACCTTATTTATTACAATTAATTTGTTGTTTTTTACCTGGGTTTGATTAAACAGCTTAGCAATGTCATGCATATTATACACCGTCCTCTTCCTCAGTAGCCAGCGCCTCAATGTCATCAATGTTCAAAATAGTTAGCGTGTCTTTTGATATTTTCCATACCAGCCCTGTCACAAATGGACATTCAAGATCCACATAATCCTGAAATGGAACCAATCAATCCATGTGAAATTTGGAGTCACATAGCTCAGAAGAACCAGACTGTGGAATAATCTCTTGCCCTTATATTGAGTTTTGTGCAGGTTCCTGATAAGATGCTACAATATTAATTAACGAAGAAGTGTAAACCAATTACACATTTCCTTTTCCACAATAACCCAGTTCATCCACATTCCAATGCAAACGATTGAAAACTGCAATTATATGCATAACCTCACTGAGCTCCATAAAACACATTTAAGGAACAGTTAGACCTCTGTTTATAGTTGATTGCATTCTTAATTGTCTGTAAATGGTAGGTTGAAATGTAGTTGACCATCTGTTATTTGTAAGTTTATCTTTCCTTCTTTCGATGCCTGGAAGTTTCTTCCCAGAGATTACTAGCCCAAATCCAAATGACCGGGTTGCTACTCAGTTCCAGCTGGTGTGGCTAATACTGGCTAATAGTCTCCTATCCGGCTTGCCAATTATTAATTAAAATTAGGCTTGGGAGGATTCGATTTGTGGCAGTGTTGATGAAAATCGATTTCACTGTACACACATAAACCTACAAATAATATTTCCACCGGGCATATTAAAATGTAAAAATAGGTGGAATACAAAACTGCTGCTTGGTTTAGATTTTTAAATTAGATTTTTTACAAATGGACCAGCGAACAAATAGTACAAACAGGTACAAGTTATTGATTTAAGGCTATTTCCTTTTTGTATTTTGACACATGATGTCGCCAGTTTGTGTTTTAACAGTTATGAAGTTTTAACTTTTTTAAATCTCAGCATCTATTGGCATTAAACGATTGTCTGATCTCCCATTATTTCCCTCAACTCTGAGCATTTCAATCCATAAAAACTGAAAATAATTCTTAAAAGTAAAAATCAACATTATAAAAAAAAAAAACCTTGAATTCTGCAACGCCTCATTAAAATGTGTAGCCAATGTCTCAGCTACACTTGTAGCTGGGTATTAAAAATGTTCAGGAGACCAAATAACCAAGCTTAACTGAGTTGATTGCCTAAGGGTACGTCTATACTTACCTCCGGGTCCAGTGGTAAGCAATTGATCTTCTGGGATCGATTTATCGCGTCTTGTCTAGACGTGATAAATCGATCCTGGATCGATCCCGGAAGTGCTCACCGTCGACGCCGGTACTCCTGCTCTGCGAGAGGAGTACGCGGAGTCGACGGGGGAGCCTGCCTGCCGCGTGTGGACCCGCGGTAAGTTCAAACTAAGATACTTCGACTTCAGCTACGTTATTCACGTAGCTGAAGTTGCGTATCTTAGTTTGAAGTAGGGGGTTAGTGTGGACCAGCCCTAAGACAAGGCAATACAACCCAGAACAGAAAGACTCAATATATCACTAACCCTTTCAGGAAACTTTTTCAGGGAATGTTCACCTTACTTGGTAGGTGTTTTTCCAAGATTCACCCTCAGACCCACTTCAGTTTATATTATGGTTGTTTACAAGCTAAAAGCCCCTGTAAATCTCTTGAAGTTTAAGTTCAACGCACGAGTTCCTGCAAGCGCTACCTTTGGTACCTCCCTTTTCCATGTCGCGTTTGGATGCTACCTTCCAAGTACGGAGGCGCCATGAACACCCGGCCTCACAGCCCTGCTACAGTATCTTCCTGCCCCTGTGCTTTGGCACATTTTACATTCGCTAGAGCCAAAACTGATATAAACTGTGGCAGGTTATTCTGGGATATGTGCCTTGACATCAGTGAGCAAGAACAAGCAAAATTCAACGTAATCTTGTCTATAATATAATGTATAGTACAAATTAATATAACATATAATATGACCACATATTAGGGGAGGGATAGCTCAGTGGTTTGAGCATTGGCCTTCAAAACCCAGGGTTGTGAGTTTAATCTTTGAGGGGGCCACTTAGGGATCTGGGGCCAAAAAAAAAAAAAAAAAATGGACAGGGACAGTACTTGGGTCCTGCTAGTGAAAGCAGGGGACTGGACTCGATGACCTTTCAAGGTCCCTTCCAGTTCTATGAGATAGGTATATCTCCATATTATATTGTCTGAGAGAGAGGGTGACAGATGATAGAGTGTGTATGGGGATAGATAGATAGATTAGATTAGATAGATAGAGGGGTCGTATGGAGATAGATAGATAGATAGACAGACAGATAGATAGATAGATTAGATAGGACTGTCGATTAATCGCAGTTAACTTACGCAATTAACTCAAAAAAAGTAATCACGATTAAAAGATTTTATCACGATTAATCACAGTTTTAATCGCACTTTTAAACAATAGAATACCAATTGAAATTTATTAAATATTTTGGATGTTTTTCTACATTTTCATATAGTATTCTATGTTGTAACTGAAATCAAAGTGTATATTATTTTTATTACAAATATTAGCACTGTAAAAATGATTTTAAAAAATGATTTTACAGTTCACTTCATACAAGTACTGTCGTGTAATCTGTTTGTCGTGAAAGTGCAACTGACAAATGTAGATTTTTTTTGGTTACATAACTGCACTCAAAACCAAACCAATGTAAAACTTCAGAGCCTTCAATGAACATCAAGAAGCCGACTAGTCTTAGTGCGACCCCTAGTGGTGCAATTAGGCAGCACAGGCCAGGAGCTACAATCCCCAGGGGGACCACAGGGTCAGTCCGGGTCCAGCAGCCACAGTAAAGATCCTTCCTTTATAGTCATCACAGCCAAGTCCTGTCCCTACTGCCCCCGGCAGCGCCCCCTACAGCAGGTCCACCCAAATTACAGGCCACTTTGGAAACTTGTTAGCCAAGGTCTGCAAGGGAGATTTTGTGGCTGTGAACATCTGCATCCCTGCAGAATTCAAGGCATTTCTCAGGGACGAGGCCTTGATCATCCCCACACGGTCCCTCGAAGCAACCAGAGCAGATGTGGGGGGGAGGAATGTACCCCAGAGCCAGATGGAGAGAAGTGGGGAAGCAGATGAAATATATGAATCTGGGAGGCGCAAGTGGGAATTTCGGCCCTGGGAAATATCCTCAGGCCATCTGTAACCAGCTGCTGGCGAAATAAAGCCAGTTAGAAAAAATCGGAGCCAGTTCTATCAAAAAATGTTGACAAAAAAAATTGGATGAAAATTTTGCTTTTTTCCCCCCTTCAGTTTTCCATTTTTTTTTTAAAATGAAAAACTCAATTCTTGGAGGGATGTTTCCTTCTTTCTCCTCCATTCCCCCTCCCTTCTTCTCAGAAGAAGAATGTGGGGGATGGGGGAGAGACACGGAAAAATGTCAGTTTTCAGCATTTTTGAAAGTGGGAAACTCTTTGTTTCACACTTGTGGTGAAAACTACTGAAGAAACAGAACAAACAAAACCCTTCCCTTTATGAAATTCTCTTGAAAATTCTCACCAAAAATAGTAGTTACTTGTTTTCAACCAGGTTTAGAGACCTTGATTCCAAACCAGCAAATACTGAACTTATGTACTTAACTTCACCATCACAAGTCATCCCATTGATAATTGCAGGAAGCAAGGGGGAAAACTGTTTAGTACATTTTTTTGAAATAATTCCATTTTTGTAATTAAAATTGTTTAGGAAAAAATGACGTCCCACTCCTCCATTTCTGTCCCATCTCCCTCCTCTTTTTTTCAGCCACAAACTGGGGGAAACAAGAAAAAAAGGAATTTTTAACCCCACAATTTTTAACCCCGAATTTTCAATTAAAGCGCTCATGCAAAATGTCAAAGAAACCAAAAAATGTGTCCCTTCTTGAGACTTGCGCAACTATTTCATGAGAAACATTTACAAATTTTGAACCTTGTCTGCTAGGCTAAATGGTGCTAACACCAAGCTCTTGTGTCGCAGTGTTCGTGACTAGATCCCGAAGCACTTGAGAAAGGGAGAGAAGTATCATTATCACCGTTTTATAGATAGGGAAACTGAGGCACAGAACGGTGTGATGGGACTCATCCAAGGTCAGCCAGCAGGCCAGTGCCAGAGGCAGGAATGGCAGTGAGGTGGGCTGAAGCTCAGTCTGTTGCTTAATTCACTAGCTCAAATAATACAATACAGCTAGTTATTGCTGGATTACTTTCATTTTAACGCTCCCTTGTGGCAGAGGTTGAGCGGTAGGTGTTTTATCAAAATACTGGGCCATCTCTTTACATAGACACCTTCTCCAGGTGGGTGCAGCAGTATGGGGGACTTGAACCTATGATTTCAGGCTGTAAAATCATGCCCCTGGCGATGATTCCAGCTAAAATGTCAGCTTTGAGAACTGTGCTTACAACACCAGACATGTAGACCTGTTATATGATAGAGCCACTCTAAGGGGCTACAGATCACCACCGTTTCCTATATATGTTGGCTTGGAAAGATTTGATTTGTATCAGTAAATGTTGATTTCACCACATACCCCTCCCCCGATGGAAAAAATATTTCCATCGATAATAGTAGACATTTACATCTCAGCAAAGTCAGAGACGTGCTGCTTGAGATGGTAGCACAGTTTGATTTAAGGCTATTGACTTTGTATATTTTGACATGTGATGTTGACAATTAAAGATTCGAATAAAGCTCTAACTTTCTGACTCTCAGGGTCTGCTGTCATTACATAATCATTGTGGGACACCGCCCTGGTTTTCCCACAGCTGTGGACATGTAAAAGGATTAAAAATGAAAAACAAAAATGTTTAAAAAACCCTATCGTTCCCCACAAGCATGAACATTTACATGGACAAAAATTAAAAAAGAAAATGCTGAAAACCCATAATTTTACACAGCTGTGGAGATTTAAATGGGGGGGAAATGCTTAAAAAATGTGCACAACCGTGGGAGTTTAAATGGATAAAAATTGGGGGGGAAATGCTTAAAAGAATAACTTTGCACAACGGTGGGAATTCAAATTAAAAAATGCTTAACCCCCCCTTAATTTTACAGAGCTGTGGACATTTCAATGTCTAAAAATTGAAAAAAGAAAATGCCTAAAAAGCCCGCACATTTGCACAACGGTGGAAATTCAAATGAAAAACTGCTCCACACCCATCATTTTGCACAACGACAGAAATTTCAATTGCTAAAAATAGGGAAACAGGCTTAAAAATAAACATTGCGATTATCAGTTGAAACAATAAAAATAATTTAAACCCAGCTCTGCCAGGCCTCTGGCTGTGCGTCCCAGCTCCTGCTGTGCGCCCCAGTGTGGACTTGAACCTGCAGCCAATGGACCCACAGTCCTGCGCCAAACCCCATTGCAGTCATGCCTTGATTTCCAGGGGTGTTGGAGCTGGCCTGCTACGGAGCTACCAGGGCAGACGCCGCAGCGACAGCAGCAGACTCACAATCGCCTGGTGCAGAGCAGCTGCTAGCCAGGGCGAGAGCCCTGAAGGGTTAACGTGGGTCCCGCTCCCCCCAGGGCTGTTTGCCCTGCAGGTCGGTGACCGAAGGCAGCTCTGGGAACGACGCCACCAGGGCCTAGGACTGAACCCTGGCCTGTCCAGAGGCGGACTCAGCACACCTAGGGCTGAAGCCAAAGGGGCAGGGCCCAGTGGTGGGGGGACAGCGCCCCCCTAAACCTGTCCGCAGGAACCAGCCCCTCGAGGGGCCAGCGCCCCCCTGTGGCCTGCACCCGGGGTACATGGGCACCACGCAAACCAGCCACTGAGGGTGGGCATGTGGAGTGAGCAGCCCCTGGGGGGCCAGCTGGGTCTATGTGGATGACCCCCAATCCTGCCCCCCTGGGACTGCCCCTTTGAAACCAAACTGCCATCCACTGGGAGGGAGTTTGGGTGTGGGAGGGGGCTCAGGGTTGGGGTGTGGGACGGGGTGTAGGCTCCAGGAGGGGGCTCAGGGCTGGGGGAGGGGTTGGGGTGTGCGACGGGGTGCAGGCTCCAGGAGGGGGCTCAGAACTGGGGCAGGGGGTTGGCGTGCGGAATGGGGTGCAGGCTCCAGGAGGGGGTGTGGGGTGAAAGCTCTGGGAGGGAGTTTGGGTGTGGGAGGGGGCTCAGGGGAGGGGTTGGGGTGCAGGAGGGGGTGCAGGGTGCAGGCTCCAGGAGGGGGCTCAGGACTGGGGCAGGGGGTTGGGGTGTGGGAGGGGGTGTGGGGTGAAAGCTCTGGGAGGGAGTTTGGGTGTGGGAGGGGGCTCAGAGCTGGGGGAGGGGTTGGGGTGCAGGAGGGGGTGCAGGGTGCAGTTTCCAGGAGGGGGCTCAGGGCTGGGGGAGGGGGTTGGGGTGCGGGATGGGGTGCAGGCTCCAGGAGGGGGCTCAGGGCTGGGGCAGGGGGTTGGCGTGCGGGATGGGGTGCAGGCTCCAGGAGGCGGCTCAGGACTGGGGCAGGGGGTTGGCGTGCGGGATGGGGTGCAGGCTCCAGGAGGGGGCTCAGGGCTGTGGGAGGGGGTTGGGGTGCGGGATGGGGTGCAGGGTGCAGGCTCCAGGTGGGGGCTCAGGGCTGGGGGAGGGGGTTGGGGTGCGGGAGAGTGTGCAGGCTCCAGGAGGCGGCTCAGGACTGGGGCAGGGGGTTGGCGTGCGGAATGGGGTGCAGGCTCCAGGAGGGGGCTCAGGGCTGGGGCAGGGGGTTGGCGTGCGGGATGGGGTGCAGGCTCCAGGAGGGGGCTCAGGGCTGGGGCAGGGGGTTGGGGTGCAGGAGAAGGTGCAGGGTGCAGGCTCCAGGAGGGGGCTCAGGACTGGGGCAGGGGGTTGGCGTGCGGAATGGGGTGCAGGCTCCAGGAGGGGGCTCAGGGCTGGGGCAGGGGGTTGGGGTGCAGGAGAAGGTGCAGGGTGCAGGCTCCAGGAGAGGGCTCAGGGCTGGGACAGGGGGTTGGGGTGTGGGAAGGGGTGCGGGGTGTGGCCAATGGGAGCTCTGAAGTCAGCTTTTGGGGCGGGGGCAATGTGTGGACCCACCTGTCCCCCCTCCTAGGGGCCACAGCGATGTGCCAGCAGCTTCCGGGAGCCACACAGGGCCAGGGCAGGCAGGGAACCTGCCTTAGCCCCACTGCACCGCCAGACTGACAGTCCCTAAAATCTCCCGGACTGGCTGGGAGATCGAGCCCTGTTTTGGGAGACTCCCGGCCAACCCTGCCCTCCTCCCAGCTACCAGTGTTTCAAGGACTCCCTGGAACCCCCCATCCCCCGATGCCAGGGACTTTGTGCGCCCAATTTACCCCTCCCCCTGTGCCCAGGGACCGCACCCTGCCCTCCAAGCCAGGGGTCTGTGTGCAGTGCTGATAACCAGCCAAGTGCGAGATCATGACTGTCCCAATCCCCTAGAGCAGCCGACATGGAGGGACGAGGGACAAACGGCGAGGGGGAGAGGCACGAGCCCAAAGAAAATGGCCACCTGATGTATCTCAAGGGCCCGTGAGTCAACACCCCGCACCCAGCATGTCGGAAACGAGGGCTAATCGATGGGCGAAGCAGGGGGGGGGGCAGGGGAGGCTGTTCTGCCCACCAATCCCTCTCGGGGTCCCGAACCGAAGGGACCCTGGGGAGAGAGACCGGCCACTGGACTAAGCGTCACACCCTCACCGTCTGCTGGGATCTCATATGCCAGACCCCCACCCTGCTTCACACTGGTTAATGCTGGACAGTGACAGGGTTAGGCCAACCCCTCCGGCCTCCTTAGTCCGTCTAAATTAATACAGCAGGGCCCCCTTTCCTCCTATGCCAGGGGTTCTGTCGTGCCTCCAGTCCCCTTCCGCAATGCCAGGGGCTCTGTGCCCCCCCCCCATTCTCCCTCCCCCCAATGCCAGGGGCTCTGTGTGCCCTCCCTCCCCCATGCCAGGAGCTCTGTGCCCCCCATTCCTCCTCCCCCCAATGCCAGGGGCACTGTGACCCCCCAGTCTCTCTCCCCCAATGCCAGAGGCTCTGTGCCCCCCCATTCCTCCTCCCCCATATGCCAGGGTCTCTGTGTGCTCCCATCTCCCCATGCCAGGGGCTCTGTGCCCTCTTATTCCTCTTCCCCCCAATGCCAGAGGCTGTGTGCCCCCCCATTCTCCCTCCCCCCAATGCCAGGGGCTCTAGGGTTCCCAACTCTGAGATACAAAAACCCAGAACACCCAAGATGATCCTGAGCCTATGACACCGGCCACCTGGCCGCGTGCACAGAGCGCCCTTGCAGATTTCCTGGGGACAGCGACCCCAGAGATGGGGCCAGCCTGGGCAAACCTGGCACCCCTAAGCTCTGCGTGCCCCCACACTCTCCCCAATGCCAGGGTCTTCCATCGTCCTGCTCCACCGGCACCACCTCCCAGCCGAGAAAGCGACTGCAGCAAACCCAGCGCCTGTCCCCCTAGCCCGCTGCCGAGGGGCCTCCCTGTTGACAGTCCAAGGCCTTCAGCTAAAATCCTCCCCGCTTCCAATTTTGGGCTGGGTGACACAAATTGCAACATCGCTCTCGCCTCTTCTGAGAACTGCCAACCTGTGGCCAGAACATTTGCTGTGTCAGAGACCCCTGCCTCACACCACAGTCCGGCTCCGTCCCTGGCACCATGAAGACACCTCTCCTCTTCTGCCTCCTCTCGGCCCTGCTGGAGACAGGTGAGAACAGGGTCTCGGGGGTCAGCCCGGCGCTGACAGAAAAAGATCCACCCTGGAATAGTTGCTCTGGAGGGGGGGAGCTCTCTGTCCCGGGGGGAAATATGCCCCGGCGCTGAGATCTTGCCCCTGGGCTGAGGGGCTGCTCACCACCTGTCCCACGTTGGGGAAATTCTCCCCACCGATCTTCTCTGCGGAGAGGGGGACCTCCAGCTCCCACCGAGCTCTAGGAGAGGGAAAGATCTCTCCCCCTTTCTCAGCTACCTCACTCGGTTTTATAACAGACACTGGCACAAAAACAAGAAATTCAGGGCTGGATCCCAGCTGGGGTCAATGGGCCGTAGCTCCACTGGAGTCAATGGGGCCAGATCCCAGCTGGAGTCAATCGGACGTAGCTCCATTGGAGTCAATGGGGCCAGATCCCAGCTGGGGTCAATGGGCCGTAGCTCCATTGGAGTCAATGGGGCCAGATCCCAGCTGGGGTCAATGGGCCGTAGCTCCATTGGAGTCAATGGGGAAGATCCCAGCTGAGGTCAATCAGACGTAGCTCCACTGGAGTCAAAGGGGCCAGACCCCCAGCTGGGGTCAATGGGCTGTAGCTCCATTGGAGTCAATGGGGAAGATCCCAGCTGGGGTCAATGGGCCGTAGCTCCATTGGAGTCAATGGGGAAGATCCCAGCTGGGGTAAATGGGCCATAGCTCCACTGGAGTCAATGGGGCCAGATCCCAGCTGGGGTCAATGTGCCGTAGCTCCACTGGAGTCAATGGGAATGGAGAGAGTGGAGTGAGGGCTGTGAACTGATGAATCGTGTTGCCTTTCCTTCCACAGGGACCTGTGTTTTGTGCGAGGTTTGCATCAGTGCACGTGACAGCTGTACGGGCAGTGTGCAAGTCTGCAGTGAGCAAATGGATTCCTGTGGGATCATTAAAACAGAAACCGTACTAGGTGGGTGCCGGAGACCCTGAACCAGCCCCGAATACTGTCTGATTTGGAGTCAGGCCTCCTTCATTCCCTTCCCAGGACCCGGAGGTGGCAGGTCTAGTGGGTTAGAGCAGGGGGCTGGGAGCCAGGACTCCTATGTTCTATCTCCCGATCTGGAAGGGGAGAGAGGTTGAGGGGGTGGAAGCAGCAGTGGGTATCAGCACTCCTGGTTCTATAGTGACCTTGGATGAGTCATTCCTCCCATATGTCATGCCTCACTTTCCCCATCTTTAGCATGATCAGCCATGCAAAGAGTTGGGATGAGGAGGCAGAGACAGCAACACCCACAAATATAACTTCATCTCCTCTTCCTCCCATGCAGGCGAGATTAAGAGTCCTACTTTTATGAAAGCCTGCGTGACCTCCAGCCAATGCGGCCTCAGTCCTCTTTTCATTACTTTTGGGAACGGGATATCCGTGAGCACGAATATCGCCTGCTGTGCGGGTCGGGCCTGTAAAACAGCCTCCATTACCGGTATCCAGCTCCGTCTCTGTCTCCCTGCTCCTTCTCCCTCCAGCTCTTCCCCCTCCTCACATCCCCTTCTCCTCCTCCTGACCCCTGCGGGTGTCTCTGTGGGAGGATAGAAAAAGGATTATGAAAGACTCCATTGGTGTGCCCCATTGAATAACATTGAGCCCCTTGGAATAGTCCTCCCGCCCTGCAGGGGGCGCCCCATGAAATAACACTAAGCCCCTGGCTGGGTGGAGTTTAGTGGGCGGGGCTTTAGGCTCCTGCCAGGTGTGAACCCGGCTGGCCTCACCCAGGACGGGGTCCAGGGCTCCCTACTGCAAACCTCTCCCCTACCCCTGCTGACCCTGGCGTCCCCAGAGCTACAGCTCCCCCTGCAGGGGGCACCCAGGGCTGAGCTGTTCAGCCCCCAGCTGCTCTCCCTGCCCCGACGCCGCCTGGGGCTCGTCCCCCGAGCTGACTGCGTTTGCTCCGCTTCTTCCCAGTGCCCCCAGCTAACACCACCATGAACGGCCTGCACTGCCCAGCCTGCTACTCTGTGTTTACCCATCACTGCAGCGAAGAGATCATCGACTGCACAGGAGCCCAGACCCAGTGCATCCATATCAGCGGCACCGTGAAAACCGGTAATTGCCATTTGGCTGTTTCTCTGTTCAGGTTTCCCCATCCAGGAGGGAGCCACGCACACAGGCAATCCCCTGCCGTGGGGAAGAATTGGGTAGAGTCTCAGCACACCTGGATTCTATCCCCGTGATTTCTCCTCACTGTACCTCTGTTTCCCCTACGCACCCGTTGGGGTTTTATTTTAGAATTCATGAGGGTTTGGAGAAAGGTGACAAGGAAGGTTTGGAAAAACCTGTGAAAAGAAGGGAACCAACTGGGGCTATTTTTCCTTGGGAATAAGAGAGGCGACATGATAGAACATATGAAATTATGATTGTGATAGAGAAGCAGAGAGCTGAACAAATAAGGGAGACAGCTAGGTAGATAGATCTTTAGTTCTATGCCAACACCAAAACAAATGGAAGAAAATAGTTGTTTCGGGTCCAATCAAAAATTAATGATTTTTTGGGCACTTTCAACAAACTGAAAAGTCAGAAAAAGTTTCATTTTGGGTGAAATGAAACATCTGGTTTTGATTTTGAGGGGTTGTTAATGTTGATAAAGTTTAAAAAAAGAAATGTTGGAAGGAAAAGTTGTTTTGAACCAAAAGAGTGAAAAGTTTCTATTTTTTCCGCAGAGTTTTTTTTATGGGGTTTCTTCCGACTGAAACAATTCTGTAACTTTGAATTCGCAAAATGTTTCCAAGTGGTCAAATCTGCATTTTTCACTGAAAAAAAGTTTCAGCTGAAAAATGTGACTGAGCACTAGAGCGGGGAGATCGAGAACTTCTGAACGCCCGCTGTCACAGGATAGGACATAAGCGAATGTTCAATGAAATTGAAAAGGGACAAGTTCATTATGATAAAGGAAACACATTTTCCAGTCAATACACCGTTAGTCCGTGGAACTCCCCACCACAAGAAATTTCCGTGGTCAAGAGTTGAACAAGATTCAAAAAGGGATTGTATGCTTATCGGAGTGATCATAATAAATGATCGTAAAAATGTTGGCAGGGATATTGAACCTCCTCTTTCAGGTCTTAAGATGATCTCTAGCTATTAGCAATCAGGACGAGATCTAGAGTAGGAGGAGATTATCCCAAATATTGGGCGGTTTTGATCCCTTTCTCTGCAGAATCTAGTGCTGGCCACTGATGGAGACGGGATACTGTCCTATGCACAGCACCCTGCACAATAGGCCTCCAAACTGCCGTGGTGTCTCTAGAGCCGACTGTTCTACAAATCAAAAGTAATACAGAAAAAGTGATGGCACAAACACACCATCCCTGGGACTGCTGCAGAAATCCCCCAGCTGGTTTGACCTGGCGCTCCCAGAGATATTTCTTTCTTACTGATGGTAGAATGGTATAATAGATGCCCCAACTGAGATCGGGACCTTTTTGATCCGGATGTTGCACAGACCCCCTTGGCTGAGATGGGGATCCCTGCTGTGCAAGGTGCTGCATGCCCCCCCTCCCCAGCTGAAATTGGGAGTCCCAACATGCCAGGTTCTGTACAGACGCCTTGACTGAGAACTTCTTAGGGATCCCACTACTGCCACCATCGGTGAGCTACACCATTGCCAGGTGAATGGTGGGACTAACACAGGCCTGCTCCAAAGTTCATTAGGGATCAGAGCCCTACATGACTTGCCCAGAGATCCACAGAGTGAGACTATATCAGAGCAGAGGAGGGGAGACTGTTGGGAGTGGGTCTAGATGGGCAGCAGGGAATGGTGCAGAGGAGGAGGGGGAGGGTGTTGTATAGGGTCAGAGCCGTAAGAGGCCAGAGGTCCCTAGACACTGACCCTGCTGTTTTGCCCCCCCCCCCCACAGGTGGGACAACCGTGCACACCACCATGAAAGGCTGCGCCACCGAGTCTGCCTGCACCAATATACAACGGTTCAAAGGGGCCTTTGCGGGGTTCAGTGCGGATCTCACTACGGCCGAATGCAGACCAGCCTCCCGTGCGGCCAGCATGGCTCCAGAACCAGCCAGACTCGTCCTCCCAGCCCTCGTTACCGTCCTGCTGGCGAACGTCCTCTCCTGATCCCCACGCCCGCGGCACAGCCACGCGGCCCTGGATAACCACACCGCAGGTGGCAGACGGACGCACCCCCGCTAAAGGCTCCCACGCTCAGCTCAGATTCACTTCCTCTTTAGTGGGATTAATGGAATAAAACAGACAAGAGAAAATTGTCATGGATGTCTGTCTGTAATCATGAATCTCAGATACTGTGTGTCTGTCTGTGTGTCATTGTGAATGTTGGACTCTGGGTGTATGCAAACATGAGTCTCATGTTGTGTGTGTCTGTGTGTGATCATGAGTGTTGGACTGTGTGTGTGCATCTCTGTGTGATAGCAAATCTTATGTGTGTGTAATCATGTCTTGGACTGTGTGTGTGTGTGTGTGGTGTGTATAATTCTGAGTCCTGGATTGTCTGTGTAACCGTGAGTCTTGGATCATGTGTCTGTCTATGAGATAGTCAGTCTGTGTGTGTGTGTCTGGGATTACATGTGTGTGTTTCTAATGATTGGGCTGATTTCCCCATGTATAATTCTAGCGGGGGTCGTGGGGCTATCAGAAGCCACACCCAACCTCCTACAGGCCCTAGAGTCTGTTGGAAAATGGGGTTTGTTTACTGAGGGGGAGGGGGGATTTCTTAAAATATTCCAAATTTTTTGTCATAAAACTGAAAAATGTTCAGCTGAAAAACCTGATTTTTTTTAATCATAAATATTTTTTTGTGGCAGGACCCACCAACCAGGGCTGGAGACCCTAAAGGGTTAAAGCAGTCCCCCCCCCCCCTCACCTGGGGATGCCATGGCAGCTCTGCTTCATGGACAGAGCAGTTGTTGGAAAGATACCGGACACCAGGACTGAACCTTGGAAACACACAAGTGTTTAACATTGGAATTAAAGGAGACGCATCTATAGCTGTGTGTGGCATCACAGCTCCCTAAACCACTTTACAGGATCCAGCCACTAGAGGGGGTAACAGACACACACTGGTATGGATCTGGGTTACATCGGTGCTACAGTAAACCTTCCCACCGAGAGGGTGGGGGGAAAGCGAGAGAGCCCTCTAGGATCAACAGAGACCCACCCGCCATGGATAATGTGGATGACCCCTTAACCCTGTGGAGCTGCCCCTTTAAAACCTTAGATTTAAAGAGGATAAATGATAAGTTTTTTCTGTTGAGATGGCGTTAACCTGCAGCACTCCCTGTCATTGGAAACCGCCAGCACCAGGATTCAGACATGATTGGCCATTCGGACAGACAATGAGATGATCTACAGCCTCATTAGAGAGATGGGTGTAAAAGGGACACACTGCCTGTTTCTGAGCCCATCAATCTCTGATTGAGGAGGTAGGAAAGAGCCCTCCCCCATGGCCCAGATTATTCCATCAGTGACCACTAGGGGGCATCATGCACCATCCCATGGAGCAGCTGGGCCTGGCTTCCCATCAGAGCTGGGACTAGACTAGTGTCTTCCACTCACTTGCTCTGCTCTGGGATTACCCAGAAGGATATGTAAAATATAGCCATATCCCTGCTGGTGTCAATCGATAGAGGGGGTGTATGGGGATAGATAGAGGGGGGTCTATCAGGATAGATAGATAGATAGATAGATAGATAGAGGGGGTGTATGGAGATAGATAGATAGATAGATAGATAGATAGATAGATAGATAGATAGATAGATAGATAGAGGGGGTGTATGGAGATAGATAGATAGATAGATAGATAGATAGATAGATAGATAGATAGATAGATAGAGGGGGTGGATGGGGATAGATAGATAGATAGATAGATAGATAGATAGATAGATAGATAGAGGGGGTGGATGGGGATAGATAGATAGATAGATAGATAGATAGATAGATAGATAGATAGATAGATAGATAGAGGGGGTGTATGGAGATAGATAGATAGATAGATAGATAGATAGAGGGGGTGTATGGAGATAGATAGATAGATAGATAGATAGATAGATAGATAGATAGATAGATAGATAGGGGTGTATGGGGATAGATAGATAGATAGATAGATAGATAGATAGATAGATAGATAGATAGATAGATAGATAGAGGGGGTATCTGGGGATAGATAGATAGATAGATAGATAGATAGATAGATAGATAGATAGATAGATAGATAGATAGATGGGTGGATGGGGATAGATAGATAGATAGATAGATAGATAGATAGATAGATAGATAGATAGATAGATAGATAGATAGATAGATGGGTGGATGGGGATAGATAGATAGATAGATAGATAGATAGATAGATAGATAGATAGATAGATAGATAGATAGATAGATAGATAGATAGAGGGGGTGGATGGGGATAGATAGATAGATAGATAGATAGATAGATAGATAGATAGATAGGCGTATGGGGATAGATAGATAGATAGATAGATAGATAGATAGATAGATAGATAGATAGATAGATAGATAGATAGATAGGGGTGGATGGGGATAGATAGATAGATAGATAGATAGATAGATAGATAGATAGATAGATAGATAGATAGATAGATAGATAGATAGATAGATAGATAGTCATTGGGCCTGGGTCTCCAATCACTTCTACTTTAGTAAACCAGAAGTAACTCTAATGGTTCATCTAGCCCAGTATCCTGTCTTCTGACAGTGGCCAATGCCAGGTGCCCTGGAGGGAATGGACAGAACAGGGCAATTATTGAGTGATCCATCCCCTGTTGTCCTGTCCCAGCTTCTGGTGGCCAAAGGCTGAGGGACATCCAGACCCTGGGGTTGCATCCCTGAACATCTTGGCTAATAGCCATTGATGGACCTATCCTCCAGGAACTTATCCAGTTCCTTTTTTGAACCAGTTATCCTTCTGGCCTTCACAACATCCCCCGGCAATGAGTTCCACTGGTTGACTGTGCTTTGTGTGAAGAAATACTTCCTTTTGTTTGTTTCAAACCTGCTGCCTAGTAATTTCATCAGGTGATGATTGGTTCTTGTGTTATGTGAAGGGGTAAATAACACTTCCTTATTTACTTTCGCTGCACCTTTCAGGGTTTTATAGACCTCTATCGTATCCCCCCAGTTGTCTCTCTTCCAAGATGAAGAGTCTCAATCTTTGTAATCTCTCCTCATATGGAAGCTGTTCCATCCCCCTAATCATTTTTGGTGCCCTTCTCTGCACTTTTTCCAATATTAATATATCTTTTTTGAGATGGGGCAACCAGATCTGCATGCCGTATTCAAGCTGTGGGTATCCCATGGATTGATATAGAGGCAATATGATATTTAGTGTAAGGAGGGGTTCTCCTGTGGGTGTAGTTTAATCCACCTCTTTGAGAGGCAGGAGCTAAATCCATGGAAAAATTCAATACAACAAAAGAAAGGAGACACGGTGTGTGTGTGTTTGTGTGTGTGTGTGTGTGGGGGGGGGACTGGAAATAAATATTGCCCTAAAGCAAAGGCTGTCCGTTACAATGAGAATTGCTCACCACTTCTCTGAGCAGAAACAGCATGAAAGCACCCAAAGGCCATTTTATCCTGGCACCTGAGCCTAGGTCGGTACGTCAGCCAGAAACCTGCAGGGGACAAGTGTCTCCTGCATCCTGATTGCTCTCCCGCCAGCTTCAGTAAACCACGCTCCTTCTGTCCCTGTTCGGCTCTGTCTCTGGCTTGGCCTACACTACATGCCCACTGCAGGATAACTACCTCACTCCGGCTGCGAAAAATCCACCCCGAGCGACGTAGTGATGCCGACCTTAACCTACCCTGTTTAGCCAGAGCTACGTCGGAGGGAGAGCGTCTCCTGTCAACATCCATCTTGCAGTGACAGAGTTCTCAAGCCGATGGGAGAGCTCTCTCCTGTTAGCTTACAGCGTCTTCACCAGCATCTTCACCAGAGACACTACCCTGGCGATCCTGTACCACAAAATGTATCATTCAAAAAGAGGGAGCCAGGCAGCTTTGACCGGGCTGAGGATCTGACCCAAACACAACGGGGAGGAGCGGAGCCTGGATCTATAGGGGCGAGGTGCTATGGGGCACTCAGAGGGGTGGGGCACTATGGGGAACTTCTGCAGTATGCTTCCCTCCCCAAACTTCCCTCCCTGCCACTAAACCATAGAGACCCCACCTAGAGTGCCCCACACACTACAGTGTCCCTCCACCACCCCAACCATAGAGACCCCACCCCTAGAGTGAGCCCCCTAGGCTGAGGCAGGAGTTTAGGGTGTGGGAGGGGGTACAGGCTCTGGGCTGGGGGTGTGGGTTCTGGGGTGGAGCAAGAAATGAGGGGTTCAGGGTGCAGGAGGGGGCTCTGGGCTGGAACAGGGGGTTCGGGTACGGGGGGGGGGGTGCGGGCTCCCGCTGGGGGTGCGGGCTCTGGTGTGGGGTTGGGGATGAGGGATTTGGTGTGCAGGAGGGGGCTCAAGACGGGCTAAGGGGTTTGGAGTTCGGGAAAGGGCTCTGGGTTGGGACGAGGGGGGTGAGTGTTCTGGCTGAGGGTGCGGGCTCTGGGGTTGGGCTGGGGATGAGGGATTTGGCGTGCAGGAGGGTGCTCCAGGCTGGGGCTGAGGGCTTCAGAGGGGGATCAGGGCTGGGGCAGGGGGTTGGGGTGCGGGAGGGGGTGAGGGGTGCAGGTTCCAGGCAGCACTTACCTCAGGTGGCTCCCGGAAGCAGCGGCATGTCCCCCCTCCGGTTCCTATGCGGAGGCACAGCCAGACGGCTCTGCGCACTGCCCCATCCACATGTGCTGCCCCCACAGCTCCCATTGCCTGTGGTTCCTGGCCAATGGGAGCTGTGGAGCTGGTGCTTGAGGCGTGGTCCGGGGGCAGCGTGCGGAGCCCCTTGACTTTCTCTTTGCCTAGGAGCCGGAGGGAGGACATGCTGCTCCTTCCGGGAGCCATGCAGAGCCAGGGCTGGCAGGGAGCCTGCCTTAGCTCCGCTGCGCCACTTACCGGATTTTCAGTGGCCCGGTCAGTGGTGCTGACCGGGGCTGCCTTTTCGACTGGACGTTCTGCTCGAAAACCGGACGCCTGGCAACCCTATGCAGTGCCCTTCCCCTCCCTTAACCACAAGGACTCCAACTAGAGTCCCCCCCACTGCAGTGACCCCCCCCATTCTGACCATAGAGACCCTGCCTAGAGCACCCCCACTCTGCAGTGCTCCTCCCCCACCCTAACCTAACTTACTCCTGATTTACACCAGGCTGGGAGCAGATTTTGGCCCTTGTGGCTTTTGCCAGACACGGTTCTTCTGCTTCCTGTGAGCTCCCAGTTTCCCAAATTGTCTTATCTGCTGCTGGGAGTCCCTGACTTTTTAATTCTATTGTTTTCTTCTTATTTTTAGAGCAGACGTTTATTCTGTTGGATCATTTAACTTCCAGCCTGGCTGAATTTCTGGCCTAGTCTTAAAACTTTTCATAGATTCATAGATTCAAGGACTGGAAGGGACCTCGAGAGGTCATCGAGTCCAGTCCCCTGCCCGCATGGCAGGACCAAATCCTGTCTAGACCATCCCTGATAGACATTTATCTAACCTACTCTTAAATATCTCCAGAGATGGAGATTCCACAACCTCCCTAGGCAATTTATTCCAGTGTTTAACCACCCTGACCGTTAGGAACTTTTTCCTAATGTCCAACCTAGACCTCCCTTGCTGCAGTTTAAGCCCATTGCTTCTTGTTCTATCCTTAGAGGCTAAGGTGAACAAGTTTTCTCCCTCCTCCTTATGACACCCTTTTAGATACCTGAAAACTGCTATCATGTCCCCTCTCAGTCTTCTCTTTTCCAAACTAAACAAACCCAATTCTTTCAGCCTTCCTTCATAGGTCATGTTCTCAAGACCTTTAATCATTCTTGTTGCTCTTCTCTGGACCCTTTCCAATTTCTCCACATCTTTCTTGAAATGCGGTGCCCAAAACTGGACACAATACTCCAGCTGAGGCCTAACCAGAGCAGAGTAGAGCGGAAGAATGACTTCTCGTGTCTTGCTCACAACACACCTGTTAATACATCCCAGAATCATGTTTGCTTTTTTGGCAACAGCATCACACTGTTGACTCATATTTAGGGACACACAGAGCAAGGAGCTCTGACTATCTTGGCTAACAGCTGATGTACCTATCCTGAGGGACTGATCTAATTCATAGTACATAGTTTTGGCCTTCAGAACACAATGTACACACATCTACAATCCCAAGATACCTTGACAACCACAAGAATTCTAAAAACATGAGTTATGCACCCTGAAGTCAAGTCAAGACATTTTAATAAATAAATGATATTTTGTTCTTATGTGCCTCTTCGTTCCTGAGCCTTTAGGGTGCAGTATGGCCAGTTCCACCAAAGCTGGAGCTTAAACAGCCCACCCACAAACCAATGGTTTGGCTGAAAACACAAACAAATCCATCAAAAAGTAATTTTACAGCTGGGAAAAGTACAGTATTAATAGCAAGGAGAATGCACTATGACTGAAGCTACAAACTGCTTCAAAATTTTAGTACAGTGCAAGTTCACTTGTCTTTTATTTCAAGAAAAAATAATTGTACCAATAAACTAGGATGGCCTCTTTACGCCTTTTGGATTGCCTACAATTTCTCTCAGTAAAGACAGTCATTTCCCCTCCCCCCACAAATAATCCCCCCACAAATAATGTTACAGAGCATTGCGGAAGTTGGTTGATGATACTGGGAGTAATTGGGACAAATTTCTTGGTGACATTTTATTTTCTTTGCGATCAAAACCAAACATGGCAACCAAAATGTCACCCTTTCAACTACTGTATGGCTTTGAAACAACATTCCCAGACCATGTCTCAGAAAATGACACACTATGTCTCTTTAAGAGCCATCAACTTTCAGGTGCATATGTTATTCTGTGATTGTTCATTTTACAAACACGACGTCTCCATTGGTTTACCAAGCCAACAGATTTTTAGGAACTCGATGAACAATTCTACAAAGGGTACATCATAAATATGGAATCTAGACGTGCTTCTGACATTGAAATGGCTCTTACTAATATTTCTAAAGCACAAGGAAAGCAACAGATACAGTATGCCAAAACTAAGACTCGTAAACATGGGATGATAACATTGGAGGTTGGGGACAGTGCCATGTTACTGAATGCGCAAAGGAAAACAAGAAAGGGAGGGTCGCTGCAACCTACCTACCGTGGACCATACGAAGTCACCGCTGGATGAAAAGGAGTGTTTTTTGGCAGAAGTTGCAAGCAGTGATCCAATCCAAACTATGACCCCCACAAAAAGGAAAAGTATTTGCAAACAAGTTAATTTTTTTGGAGTAATCAACAGTAATGAATAAATCAAGATTTCTATTTACAGTTTTGGTTCCAGTGTAACCATCATTTGACAACGTTGTATTGATTTTTTCCAGACAGCATGGAGGACTGCTGCTTATACTGCAATTATGTGACTTGCAAAAAAATAAAATAAATAAAGATGGCATGATGGTAAGAAACAGAAAATGGGGTATGAGAAACATACACCATATCTCCAATGAGATATTACCCCAGGAGCTTGCTGGAATCTACCCTCCATTTGATCAGAAACCTTTCTCAGTCAAGGCAACAGGACAAGTGCATTGCTGCCTGTGTGTGTCTGCTCGGTTGATGAACTGTAATGGTCAGAGATCGCACCAGCATAGAAGTATATTGAAGGCGAACCCTAACGAAATTAAGATTTTAAATTATCCTCCACGTGTCCCGTGTCTCACTACGATGATTCCAGGCAGGGTCGTTTGGAAGCTGAATACTTTAAGCTTCCATCCCACAGCACTGTCAAGTTTTAGCAAATTAGGACAAGTCAGCACATAAGAACAACCATATGTATCAATAACTGCTAATGGTAACAATTCACTACCTCTCCCTACTACAGGCAGCAAATTCCTACACGGAGCAGTTTCACACACCATAGAATGTGAGAAACTGCTATCTGTAGCAATTAGCTACATCAGATAGTTTCTAGCAAAATAGGACCTGTCCCTACTCCAGGGAACACATTCCTACAGTTAGCAGTTTCACACACCTCTTCCTGTAAGAACCTGTTCTCTGTAGGAATAAGCTATGTCAGACAGCAGTTTTTAAGGAAATTAGGACCTGTCCCTGCTGCAGGTAGCAAATTCCTACAGAGAGCAGTTTCTTACACCATAGGCTGTGTGAAACTGCTCTCTGTAGGAATTTGCTACATCAGATAGCAGATTTTAGCAAATTAGGAAAAGTCCGCAAATACGAACAACCTTAGGTTCTTGGTGGTGATGAGGGACTTCAACTACCCAGACATCTGTTGGGAAAATAACACAGCAGGGCACCGATTATCCAACAAGTTTTTTGAATGTATTGGAGGCTATTTTTTATTTCAGAAGGTGGAGAAAGCTACTGAGGGGAAGCTGTTCTAGATTTGATTTTGACAAAGAGGGAGGAACTGGTTGAGAATTTGAAAGTGGAAGGCAGCTGGGTGAAAGTGATCATGAAATGGTCGAGTTCATGATTCTAGGGAATGGTAAGAGGGAAAACAGCAAAATAAAGACAATGGATTTCAAGAAGGCAGACGGTAGCAAACTCAGGGAGTTGGTAGGTAAGATCCCATGGGGAGCAAGTCTAAGGGGAAAAGCAATTGAAGACCAGTGGTAGTTTTTCAAAGAGACATTATTAAGGGCGCAAGAGCAAAGTATACCACTGCGTAGGAAAGATAGGAAGGATGGCAAGAGACCAGCCTGGCTTTACCAGGAGATTTTCAATGATCTAAAAATCAAAAGAGTCCTACAAAAAGTGGAAATTAGGTCAAATTACAAAGGATGAATATAAACAAATAACACAAGTAGGTAGGGACAAAATTAGAAAGGCCAAGGCACAAAACGAGATCAAACTAGTTAGAGACATAAAGGGTAACAAGAAAACATTCTGCAAATACATTAGAAGCAAGAGGAAGCCCAAGGACAGGGTAGGCCTGTTATTTAACGAGGGGGGGAAACAATAGCAGAAAACGTGGAAATGGCAGAGGTGCTGAATGACTTCTTTGTTTCTGTTTTCTCCAAGAAGGTTGGTGGCGATTGGACGCCTAATATAGTGAATGCCAGTGAAAATGAGGTAGGACTAGAGGCAAAAATAGGAAAAGAACAAGTTAAAAATTACTTAGACAAATTAGATGTCTTCAAGTCACCAAAACCTGATGAAATGTGTCCTAGAACACTCAAGGAGCTGCCTGAGTAGATATCAGAGCCATTAGCAATTATCTTTGAAAAGTCATGGAAGATGGGAGAGATTCCAGAAGACTGGAAAAGGGCAAATCTACTGCCTATCTATAAAAAGGGAAACAAAGACAACCTGGGGAATTACAGACCAGTCAGCTTAAGGTGTGTACCTGGAAAGATAATGGAGCAAATATTTAAGCAATCAGTTTGCAAACATCTAGAAGCAAATAAGGTGATAAGTAACAGCCAGCATGGATTTGTCAAGAACAAATTCTGTCAAACCAACCTGATAGCTTTCTTTGACAGGGTAACAAGCCTTGTGGATGTGGGGAAGTGGTCGACATAGTGTATCTTGCCATTAGTAAAGTTTTTGACACTGTCTCCCATGACCTTCTCATAAACAAACTAGGGAAATTCAACCTATAAGGTGGATGCAAAACTGGTTGGAAAACAGTTCCCAGAGAGTAGTTATCAGTCGTTCACAGTCAGGCTGGAAGGGCATAACGAGTGGGGTTCTGCAGGGATCAGTTCTGGATACGTTTCTATTCAAAATCTTAATCAACTATTTAGATCATGTCATAGAGAGTACACTGATAAAGTTTGCGGACGATACCAAGCTGGGAGGGGTTTCAAGTGCTTTGGAGGATAGGATTAAAATTCAAAATGATCTGGACAAACTGGAGAAATGGTCTGAAGTAAATAGGATGTAATTCAATAAGGACAAATGCAAAGTACTCCACTTAGGAAGGAACAATCAGTTGCACACATACAGAATGGGAAATGACTGCCTAGGAAGGAGAACTGCAGAAAGGGATCTAGAGGTCATAGTGGGTCACAAACTGAATATGAGTAAACAGTGTAACATTCCTGCAAAAAACCTGATGCCACTGGACTAAACATCACACCCTCACCATGTGCTGGGATCTTATGTGCCAAACCCCCACCCTGTTTCACACTGGTTAACAGGGCTGGCTCCAGGCACCAGCCCACCAAGCATGTGCTCGGGGCGGCGCCTGGAGGGGGGCGGCGCGGAGGGGCGCTCCGGCCCGAGAGCGGGGCCGCGACTGGGCTCGCCGCCCTCCCCCCGGCGCTCTGGCCGCCGGGGGCTCGCCGCCCTCCCCCCGGCGCTCCGGCCGGTCGGGGATTGCGGGCCGCGGCCGGGCTCGGCGCCCTCCCCTATCGCAATGGCGGGGGGGGGGGGGGGGGCGGCCGGTGGCTTTTTTGCCTAGGGCGGCAAAAAAGCCAGAGCCGGCCCTGCTGGTTAATGCTGGACAGTGACAGGGTTAGGCCACCCCTCCGGCCTTCTTAGTCCGTCTAAATTAATACAGCAGGGCCCCCTTTCCTCCTATGCTGGGGGATCTGTCATGTCCCCTATCTTCCCTCCCCCATGCCAGGGGCTCTGTGCTTTCCCATTCCTTCCACCCCCTAGGCCAGGGGCTCTGTGTGCCCCCATCTCCCAATGCCAGGGGCTCTGTGTGCCCTCCCTCCCCCATGCCAGGAGCTCTGTGCCCCCCATTCCTCCTCCCCCCAATGCCAGGGGCACTGTGACCCCCCAGTCTCTCTCCCCCAATGCCAGAGGCTCTGTGCCCCCCCATTCCTCCTCCCCCATATGCCAGGGTCTCTGTGTGCTCCCATCTCCCCATGCCAGGGGCTCTGTGCCCTCTTATTCCTCTTCCCCCCAATGCCAGAGGCTCTGTGCCCCCCCATTCTCCCTCCCCCCAATGCCAGAGCCTCTAGGGTTCCCACCTCTGAGATACAAAAACCCAGGACACCTGGGATGATCCTGAGCCCGTGACACCGGCCGCCTGGCCGCGTGCATAGAACGCCTCACAGATTTCCTGGGGACAGCTACCCAGGGCCGGCTCTACCTTTTTGCTGCCCCAAGCAAAAAAAAAAAAAATGCCACCCGGACTGTGCCACCCCAAGAATGGAGGGAATTCCACCCCTTAGCATGTGCTGCCCCAGGCATATGCTTCCTCCGCTGGTGCCTGGAGCCGGCCCTGCAGCTACCCCAGAGAAGGGGCCAACCTGGGCAAACCTGGCACCCCTACTCTCTGCATGCCCCCACACTCTCCCCAGTGCCAGGGTCCCCCATCGTCCCGCTCCACCAGCACCACCTCCCAGCGGGCCGTCCTAGGCCCCTCCAATCTGGCGAGAAAGCAACTGCCACAAAACCAGCACCTTTCCCCCCAGCCCGCTGCAGGTGCCGGGCATCACCCCAGCCCACGGAGCCAGCGCCCAAGGCCTGAATCAAACCCAGGGCAGTGCACTGAGCCGCCCACGGGCATGTGATGAACACCGCATCCAGCCCTTACATTCCTGGGGGGCCTCCGTGTTGACATTCCAAGGCCTCCAATTAAAATCCTTCCTGCTTCCCATTTTGGGCTGGGTGACGCTAATTGCAACATCGCCCTCGCCTCTGTGGATAATTGCCAACCTCTGGCCAGAAAGTTTCCTGCATCAGAGACCCCTGGCTCACAGCACAGTCCGGCTCCATCCCCGGCAGCATGAAGACACCTCTCCTCTTCTGCCTCTTCTCGGCCCTGCTGGATACAGGTGAGAACGGGGTTTCGGGGGTCTTGGAACCCCTGCCCAGCGCTAACAGAAAAAGACCCACCCTGGAATAGTTGCTCTGGCGGGAAGCAGCTCTCCTTCCCGGGGTGAAATATGCCTCAGTACTGAGATCCTGCCCCTGGGCTGGGGGGCTGCTCGCCACCTGTCCTATCTGGAGGAAATTCTCCCCACCGATCTTCTCTGGGGAGAGGGGGACCTCCAGCTCCCACCGAGCTCTAGGAGAGGTAAAGATTTCTCCCCCTTTCTCAGCTACCTCACTTGGTTTTGCAATAGAGGGAGGGACGACACTGGAACAAAACCAAGAAATTCAGGGCCAGATCCCAGCTGGGGTCAATGGGCCGTAGCTCCACTGGAGTCAATGGGACTGGAGAGAGTGGAGTGAGGGCTGTGCACAGATGAATCATGTTGCCTTTCCTTCCATAGGGACCTGTGTTTCGTGCGAGGTTTGCTTCAGCACAAGTGACAGCTGTACGGGCAGTGTGCAAGTCTGCAGTGAGCGAATGGATTCCTGTGGGATCATTAAAACAGAAACCGTAGCAGGTGGGTGCCGGAGACCCTGAACCAGCCCCGAACACTGTCTGATTTGGAGTCAGCCATCCATCATTCCCTTCCCAGTACCAGGAGGTGGCAGGTCTAGTGGGTTAGAGCAGGGGGTTGGGAGCCAGGAAACCTGGGTTCCAGCCCTGGCTCTGAGAAGGGAGTGGGGTCTGGTGAGTTTGAGTAGTGGGGGCTGGGAGACAGGACTCCTGGGTTAAATCCCTGGCTCTGGGAAGGGGAGAGAGATCTAGAGGGTTAGGTTGAGGGGGTGGAAGCAGCAGTGGGTATCAGCACTCCTGGTTCTATACTGACCTTGGAGGAATCATTCCTCCCATACGCCGTGCCTCAGTTTCCCTATCTTGATCATGATCATGCATGTGAAGAGATGTGATGGGGAGGCGGAGACAGCAACACCAGCGAATGAAGCCTCATCTCCTCTTCCTCCCATGCAGGCGAGATTAAGAGTCCTAACTTTATCAAGGCCTGCGTGTCCTCCAGCCAATGCGGCCTCAGTCCTCTTTACATGACTTTTGGGAACGGGATCTCCATGATCACGAACATCGCCTGCTGTGTGGGGCAGGCCTGTAAAACAGCCTCCGTTACCGGTACCCAGCTCCGTCTCTGTCTCCCTGCTCCTTCTCCCTCCAGCTCTTCCCCCTCCTCATGTCCTCTCCTCCTCTTCCTGACCCCTGCAGGTGTCTCTGTGGGAGGATGGAAAAAGGATTATGCAAGAATCCATTGGGGTGCCCCATTGAATAACACTCAGCCACGGGAGTAGTCCTCCCGCCCTGCAGGGGGCGCCCCATTGAATAACACTCAGCCCTGGGAGTAGTCCTCCCGCCCTGCAGGGGCCGCCCCATTGAATAACACTGAGCCCCTGGCTGGGTGGAGTTTAGTGGGCGGGGCTTTAGGCTCCTGCCAGGTGTGAACCCGGCTGGCCCCACCCAGGGCGGGGTCCAGGGCTCCCTGCTGCAAACCTCTCCCCCCCTGCTGCCCCCAGAGCTACAGCTCCCCCTGCAGGGGGCGCCCAGGGCTGAGCTGTGCAGCCCCCAGCTGCTCTCCCTGCCCCGACGCCGCCTGGGGCTCGTCCCCCGAGCTGACTGCGTTTGCTCCGCTTCTTCCCAGTGCCCCCGGCTAACACCAAACCCAACGGCCGGAGCTGCCCAGCCTGCTACTCTGTGTTTACCCATCACTGCAGCGAAGAGATCATCGACTGCACAGGAGCCCAGACCCAGTGCATCCATATCAGCGGCACCGTGAAAACCGGTAATTGCCATTTGGCTGTTTCTCTGTTCAGGTTTCCCCATCCAGGAGGGAGCCACGCACACAGGCAATCCCCTGCCGTGGGGAAGAATTGGGTAGAGTCTCAGCACACCTGGATTCTATCCCCGTGATTTCTCCTCACTGTACCTCTGTTTCCCCTACGCACCCGTTGGGGTTTTATTTTAGAATTCATGAGGGTTTGGAGACAGGTGACAAGGAAGGTTTGGAAAAACCTGTGAAAAGAAGGGAACCAACTGGGGCTATTTTTCCTTGGGAATAAGAGAGGCGACATGATAGAACATATGAAATTATGATTGTGATAGAGAAGCAGAGAGCTGAACAAATAAGGGAGATAGCTAGATAGATAGATCTTTAGTTCTATGCCAACACCAAAAAAAAAGGAAGAAAATAGTTGTTTCGGGTCCAATCAAAAATTAATGATTTTTTGGGCACTTTCAACAAACTGAAAAGTCAGAAAAAGTTTCATTTTGGGTGAAATGAAACATCTGGTTTTGATTTTGAGGGGTTGTTAATGTTGATAAAGTTTAAAAAAAGAAATGTTGGAAGGAAAAGTTGTTTTGAACCAAAAGAGTGAAAAGTTTCTATTTTTTCCGCAGAGTTTTTTTTATGGGGTTTCTTCCGACTGAAACAATTCTGTAACTTTGAATTCGCAAAATGTTTCCAAGTGGTCAAATCTGCATTTTTCACTGAAAAAAAGTTTCAGCTGAAAAATGTGACTGAGCACTAGAGCGGGGAGATCGAGAACTTCTGAACGCCCGCTGTCACAGGATAGGACATAAGCGAATGTTCAATGAAATTGAAAAGGGACAAGTTCATTATGATAAAGGAAACACATTTTCCAGTCAATACACCGTTAGTCCGTGGAACTCCCCACCACAAGAAATTTCCGTGGTCAAGAGTTGAACAAGATTCAAAAAGGGATTGTATGCTTATCGGAGTGATCATAATAAATGATCGTAAAAATGTTGGCAGGGATATTGAACCTCCTCTTTCAGGTCTTAAGATGATCTCTAGCTATTAGCAATCAGGACGAGATCTAGAGTAGGAGGAGATTATCCCAAATATTGGGCGGTTTTGATCCCTTTCTCTGCAGAATCTAGTGCTGGCCACTGATGGAGACGGGATACTGTCCTATGCACAGCACCCTGCACAATAGGCCTCCAAACTGCCGTGGTGTCTCTAGAGCCGACTGTTCTACAAATCAAAAGTAATACAGAAAAAGTGATGGCACAAACACACCATCCCTGGGACTGCTGCAGAAATCCCCCAGCTGGTTTGACCTGGCGCTCCCAGAGATATTTCTTTCTTACTGATGGTAGAATGGTATAATAGATGCCCCAACTGAGATCGGGACCTTTTTGATCCGGATGTTGCACAGACCCCCTTGGCTGAGATGGGGATCCCTGCTGTGCAAGGTGCTGCATGCCCCCCCTCCCCAGCTGAAATTGGGAGTCCCAACATGCCAGGTTCTGTACAGACGCCTTGACTGAGAACTTCTTAGGGATCCCACTACTGCCACCATCGGTGAGCTACACCATTGCCAGGTGAATGGTGGGACTAACACAGGCCTGCTCCAAAGTTCATTAGGGATCAGAGCCCTACATGACTTGCCCAGAGATCCACAGAGTGAGACTATATCAGAGCAGAGGAGGGGAGACTGTTGGGAGTGGGTCTAGATGGGCAGCAGGGAATGGTGCAGAGGAGGAGGGGGAGGGTGTTGTATAGGGTCAGAGCCGTAAGAGGCCAGAGGTCCCTAGACACTGACCCTGCTGTTTTGCCCCCCCCCCCCACAGGTGGGACAACCGTGCACACCACCATGAAAGGCTGCGCCACCGAGTCTGCCTGCACCAATATACAACGGTTCAAAGGGGCCTTTGCGGGGTTCAGTGCGGATCTCACTACGGCCGAATGCAGACCAGCCTCCCGTGCGGCCAGCATGGCTCCAGAACCAGCCAGACTCGTCCTCCCAGCCCTCGTTACCGTCCTGCTGGCGAACGTCCTCTCCTGATCCCCACGCCCGCGGCACAGCCACGCGGCCCTGGATAACCACACCGCAGGTGGCAGACGGACGCACCCCCGCTAAAGGCTCCCACGCTCAGCTCAGATTCACTTCCTCTTTAGTGGGATTAATGGAATAAAACAGACAAGAGAAAATTGTCATGGATGTCTGTCTGTAATCATGAATCTCAGATACTGTGTGTCTGTCTGTGTGTCATTGTGAATGTTGGACTCTGGGTGTATGCAAACATGAGTCTCATGTTGTGTGTGTCTGTGTGTGATCATGAGTGTTGGACTGTGTGTGTGCATCTCTGTGTGATAGCAAATCTTATGTGTGTGTAATCATGTCTTGGACTGTGTGTGTGTGTGTGTGGTGTGTATAATTCTGAGTCCTGGATTGTCTGTGTAACCGTGAGTCTTGGATCATGTGTCTGTCTATGAGATAGTCAGTCTGTGTGTGTGTGTCTGGGATTACATGTGTGTGTTTCTAATGATTGGGCTGATTTCCCCATGTATAATTCTAGCGGGGGTCGTGGGGCTATCAGAAGCCACACCCAACCTCCTACAGGCCCTAGAGTCTGTTGGAAAATGGGGTTTGTTTACTGAGGGGGAGGGGGGATTTCTTAAAATATTCCAAATTTTTTGTCATAAAACTGAAAAATGTTCAGCTGAAAAACCTGATTTTTTTTAATCATAAATATTTTTTTGTGGCAGGACCCACCAACCAGGGCTGGAGACCCTAAAGGGTTAAAGCAGTCCCCCCCCCCCCTCACCTGGGGATGCCATGGCAGCTCTGCTTCATGGACAGAGCAGTTGTTGGAAAGATACCGGACACCAGGACTGAACCTTGGAAACACACAAGTGTTTAACATTGGAATTAAAGGAGACGCATCTATAGCTGTGTGTGGCATCACAGCTCCCTAAACCACTTTACAGGATCCAGCCACTAGAGGGGGTGACAGACACACACTGGTATGGATCCGGGTTACATCGGTGCTACAGTAAACCATCCCACCGAGAGGGTGGGGGGAAAGCGAGAGAGCCCTCTAGGATCAACAGAGACCCACCCGCCATGGATAATGTGGATGACCCCTTAACCCTGTGGAGCTGCCCCTTTAAAACCTTAGATTTAAAGAGGATAAATGATAAGTTTTTTCTGTTGAGATGGCGTTAACCTGCAGCACTCCCTGTCATTGGAAACCGCCAGCACCAGGATTCAGACATGATTGGCCATTCGGACAGACAATGAGATGATCTACAGCCTCATTAGAGAGATGGGTGTAAAAGGGACACACTGCCTGTTTCTGAGCCCATCAATCTCTGATTGAGGAGGTAGGAAAGAGCCCTCCCCCATGGCCCAGATTATTCCATCAGTGAC